>NC_068402.1:12629244-13829244 GCF_023724105.1 Carassius gibelio | reverse complement strand
ACAACACAACTCACCTTTGGTAATGATCAAAGGTGTGTTATATGATGCAGAAGGCACTTTCCTCTCTCTATGTAAACTTTTCCCTTTACGTAAAATACATAGAAAAGGTTGAGGCGTTTCACCATTTAAAGGAAACAGGTTGCCATGTTTTTTCACATTTAAAATTTAAGCTTTAGGTTTTGTCACTCTTCCAGATGCAACCCATAAACCATAAATCCTCACATTTTACAATATATATTTAACCTTGACATGAAAAAGTTTAAGACCCACAGTACTAACAATAATAGAATAATGAAATTATGGATTATCTGTCATCACAGATTATTGGTTACTCTGTGTGCAACACAAACAATAGACTGTGTTCATATTCATATTCATATTCAGTGTATGCCCTGGTGTTCTCTCATTCTGTTGTGAGGTTAGAATTCACTGAGTGCTAAACTGAGCTCATGTGAAAGGGCTCGGTTTTTCCGGAGCTGTTGATAAAGGGAGTCTGGTGAGAGGATAAGAAAAGGTAAGAGAAGAGAAGAGAAGAAAAGGTAAGAGAAGAGAAGAGAAGAGAAGAGAAGAGAAGAGAAGAGAAGAGAAGAGAAGAGAAGAGATTAAAGGAGAGTTGTTAGTTCCAAAAGCATTTACCCAGAATGGTTTGTTAAAGTTAATGATAAGATCTTTCTTTTAATCCAGTATTTACAATGGCACAGAAACAGTACTATCGAAGAGAGAAGCAACATAAGGTGATGAGAAGGAGCTTTGTTTGGATTTTATTCAAGCTTCCTGACAATAAATTAAAGACATATGAAATCAAAAGAGTTAAGACATACTTGAGAGAAAGGAGTGGGGAGCTTACAGAGATGGGAGGAACTTTTATTTTACAGAAAGCTACAAATTTCTGTACAAGTGATGGGACTATAGAACTGAGAGCTCCATCCCCACTGAGAATAGTGCGATGGAGAAAAGCGACAACAGAGAAAAATAGAGAAATACAGAGGAAGTGAAAGACCTGCCGCTCAGACGGTGCCCGGAGCCAGAGATGAGATGTAAAAAATTTAACTGTGCAGGGGGAGAAAAATAAACGAGATGAAACAAATGAAAGATGGTGATGTGATGACAATAAAAGGACATGCGAGAAATATAAAAAGACTGTCAGTGTCACATAAATATACATCACACAACAAGTATGTTAATGCATGTGAGAAAATGATTACATCAGGCATTCTGAGGTTATTTTTTTTTTATTCTCATAAAAATCATTTAGCAAGTTGTTTCAAATGTAAACAATGTTTACATTTAAAAATTAGTTGAAATAAATGAGAAAAAAGAAAGAAAGAAAGAAAACCAGTTGAAACAATTGAGAGATGGTGATCTCAAACAACAAGGGGCATGCCAGAGATAAAAAAAAGAGAGTCATCATGCATTCCAGATGAAATACAGTGTGTGTAATCTCATTTCATCTTTAAACCAAGTAAATCAATAGACAGGTTTGTCAAGCAGGCTTTAAACTTAATACTTGGGTTCAGTCAAACATCTGCCATCAAACCTGAAAATGTGATTATACTAGCAGACAGAGAAACTGGAAATGCTATTAAACCAAACAGGTGTGCACACTCTCATACATGAACACGAGTAACATGTGGTGATAGTTACATGGATGTCATGTCGTTGAGAGCGTGGTCCAGCTCCTCGCTGATGGCTTTGTACTTGAGTTTCTGAGCATACAATTCATCTAAAGTAGCCAATTAAAGGCCAGAATGGTCGAGGGGTGTTGAGTGGGGAGGAATGGAAAAGAATGGAGAAACAAGAAAATAAGGAAAAGGAAGCAGTGCCAAGGCAGACTGAACAATGACAAATGGTCAGAGAGAGACAGATAAAAGAAAAGACTAGGAAAACAGTAATTCAACAGAAATGAAATGAAGTGAAATGACCTTCCTTTATCATAAGAAAAAATAAAATCTCTCAAATACCTAAATTCTAGTACTTTCTAGCAGTGGTGATATGTACCGCTGCTAATTTAAAGGCATATCCTTTTAAATCACTATGTGAACTGTTAATTGTAGCAGATAAATTCAAAACAAACCTAAACCTTATATTCAAAGGATATTATAATGTAACTAAAGATTTAACCCTTGTCTAATAGCAACAGTGAGGTACAAGTTGACATACCCTCCAGATCATCAATGGTCTTCTCAAGCTTGGCGACTGATCTCTCAGCGAACTCAGCACGAGTCTCAGCCTGGAACACAGAGAGATGTCAGGCCCTCTTATATGTAAGCGCACACACACACGCGCACACACACACACACACACACATACACACACACAAGATGGTGGCTAAATGAACTCACCTCCTTCAGCTTGTCAGTCAAGACCTTGATCTCCTCCTCATATTTGTCCTCTTTAGAGGAGTACTGTAGACAGGAAAGAGATAGGAGAGATGTACACATGTAAAACAAATATGCAAAGATGATCATTAACTAATTCACACGTACACATAACATTTACACGCTTACCTTCTCAGCCTGGGCTTCCAGAGACTTCATGGTGTTGGTCACAGTTTTCAACTCCTCCTCCAGCTCAGAGCACTTGCTATAAGTGAGAGTGACAGAAAAGTTGAGACAAAAAAATTACACACAGAACATGTTTTTAAAAAGTGTTACATTTGTTTGTTTTTACCTCTCATTGAGCTCAGCACGCTCCTCAGTACGCTCCAGCTCACCCTCAACAATCACCAGCTTACGGGCCACCTGTGTGCAATCACAAAGAAGTGAACATGTGTTACATTGCCCAAGATTAAGAGATTGTTTATTGCATTTCTGGAGCATTTATTCATAATAAATGATAAGAGTGAGAAAGAGAGAGAGAAAACTGACCTCCTCATATTTGCGGTCGGCCTCCTCAGCAATGTGCTTGGCCTCCTTCAACTGGATCTCCTGCAGCTCCATCTTCTCCTCATCCTTCAGGGCCCTGTTCTCAATGACCTTCATGCCTCTGAGAGAGACAGGGTTTGGGTGTTATTATAATCATGAGACCTAATGCATATGTTTAAAATAAACTATCAATTTGAATTAGACTAAGCATCAAAGTAATAGAGTCTATATCCTCCCTTTAAAATGTAATTTTAGTTTATCCTATGTCAGATGTCTTGGCCCATACCTAATTAAATTCATACATTGCCATTTGACTTTTCTGACCAAATCTAATATATTGATATTCAATTAACTGCAATAAAAACTATAATATTTAAAAAAAACTAATTGTAACTCCAAAAATGTATATAATGCAAAAAATGCCATAAAGTGGTTTTAAATTTTATTTAAAAAATAAAAATAAAATTGGGAAAATAAAAACATATTAGTGACCCTGGACCACAAAACCAGTCATAAGTAGCATGGGTATATTTGTAGCAATACCCAACAGTATGTATGGGTCAAAATGATCGATTTTTCTTTTATGACAAAAATCATTGGGATACAAGGTAAAGATCATGTTCCATGAAGATATTTTTTACATTTTCTACCTTAAATATATAAAACTTATTTTTTTATTAGTAATATGCATGGCTAAGGACTTAATTTGGACAACTTTAAAGACCGTTTTCTCAATATTTTGATTTCTTGCACCCTCAGATTCCAGATTTTCAAAGTTCTTTCTAAGAATCCCAGAGCTTGTTTTGTGCCCTAGTCATAATAAGTGGCCTGTGAGTTTTCCTACACACCTCTCACTCTCATCAGCAGCCTTCTCAGCCTCCTCCAGCTTCTGCAGAGCAGTGGCCAGACGCTCCTGGGCGCGATCCAACTCCTCCTCAACCAGCTGGATGCGTCTGTTCAGGGAAGCGACGTCGGCCTCAGCCTGCGCACACACAACGAGTAATGAGCCAACAGTGCACTAATCTAGTCTAGTCTACATTAACAACAGGTTTACACAGCGCCTTCGTGAGAAAAAAGTCTAGAACTTACAACACTATCGTTTTACGTACTATGGTTTTAAAAGTGCTATACGATATCTTGACGAATACCTGACAACATTCAAATGCTAGCGTCTACTAATTTTCCGGGAAACATTAAAACATTGTTTAAAGATGGGAGGACGTCACCTGTCAAAAAGCAGCACCGCCCTCTCCATCCATTACGCGCCAGTGCGCAATCAATTATTTAGAACTTTCTAACGACAAAAACGTTGTTTAAACATAATTTTAGAATGATTGCCTAGTATTTTTCCGCCTCTTAATGTAACCTTATGCGAAACCGTGCTGCAGTTGGCCTACTAATGCACTTAAATCATTATGGTAAGCTCACAGATTGCCTGGCAGCGCGCTCGGTCTCGAGCTCCTCTTGTAGTCTCTGTGTTCGGCTCTCAGCATCGTCTGCTTGTTCTTGCAGTGACCTGATTTTCTTTTTCACAGCGTCGAGATACGCCGTACCAGCAGCCATCACGAAGCCTGCGGTTTGTTTGGACGGGGTATCACGGAGTGTTAACGGCGCTCCAGTAACGCAAACAGCCCACCCTGATTCCCAGCCAGCGACTGGTAACGCTTTACCAAACACCGGAAGTCAGAGGATCTAGGCTGTATTATCGTTTTTAACCACATGACCTGCTTATTGCCTAAATTAAATGAAATGTCAAAAATGTCAACAGTTTCCTGTGTTATCACTAAGATGGATAATGCCATAAATATTGTGCTAAGATGGATACTGCCATAAATATATATATATAAAAAAATCAATGTAATAAATTAGGTGATCAAAACTGCATTGTTGTTAAATGCATTTTTATCTCTCTGCCTATTTTGTTTGTTGTACTTTGTTGCCTTTACAGATTTTGCACTGACATGTTAACTGTGCGGCGTACAGCGCCATCTTGTGAAAATGTTGCTGCAATACAGGTCGACCACAATCCACTGGAAATCCATTGAGGTGAATAATTGTTTCAGAGTGAACAGGGTATTTTGGGGTTTTATTTTGAATGACACCCTCTGTCGAGAAGCCTGAATTTCCAAGAAACTGCAAAAAGTATTTTAACATAGCTAAAAGCTTGCAGCTTCTAATGCGTTTTAAAATTTTATAAAGTTTGTTACAAAGGTGCGCTAAATGAATGTTTATTCAGTAAAACCTTTATTACATTTGTTTAGAAGGCTTTGATAGTTGAAGGTTAGCAAACTTCGCTTGTGGCGCCAAACTTTGGGGAGCCAAGGCGATTCTTTTGGAACTGCGGCCACAGAATTACTGACAGAAATTCCTTCAGAAGTTGCCTCCCCGAAAGTCAGGGAATAATTATCAGTCTATACGCTGATTATTAAAATAAAATCGTGCCAAAAATCTACATAATAGACTGTTAATATTTTATCACCTTGTATCATATATACAAATGGGTGTTTTTATTATTATTTATAATCCTAGGTATTCACTTATATATGTTTTATTAGATAATATAATTATTTTGATCGTTTATCAAACTAGCTTCTCATGGGTGATCGCTGGTCTTAGGTATCCAGCAAGGGTGAGGTGAAATTCTACACGGACCCCTGAGACGCTTGTAGGTGTGCAAACGAACCCCCAGATGCTTTCCTTATAAAGCGCTCTACTAAATTTAACCCGCCGTTTGCATACACTATCCTGCAACTGTACATATGGCAGACTGCTTAACCATCTGGGTCTTGGTAGGCTATTCGTTTACCAGGTGGTGCAAATAGGCTACATTTAAGAATGGCCGGCGTCATTTTAAAATACTTTTTTTTCTTTTCTTTTTTCTTTTCTTTTTTCTTTTCTTTTTTCTTTTCTTTTTTCTTTTAATGAAGTTCCCGATAATAAATTAATTAAATAAATAAATGTATGGATTTAGCAAAGCGACTTACAGTGCATTCAGGCAATCAATTTTTACCTATCACCTTTTTACTATCGATAAAGTTTAGTCGGTAAAAACAATGTCCGAAGTACTACGTCATGGTAAAAATGAAATGGGGTGAAGCTGTATAGTAAGTTGAAGACTGTCTGTCTAGCAGGGATAGCCTAGGTGCAGGTTGCGTGACATCAGACGGGAGACCCTAAGTTTCCCTGAATGCTTACATCGGTAGCTTTCTTCTCAGCCAGCTCAAGTTTCTCCTGAGCATCCTTCAGGGCTTCAGAGTATTTGTCCAACTCATCCTCAGTTCCCTTTAGCTTCTTCTGCAGGGCGACCAGGTCGTCCTCGAGCTACAGGAGAAACACGTGTGTCAATATAAGAGACAAGAACAGCTGCCAGCTGCGTTTATGCATTACATGTGCAATTAACATAAGTTAACAATACAGGCCTATAAAACAGATATAGACTAGTCTACTGTAGCAGTGAGACATCTGACATGAAAAAGTTAAAGTAGAATTAAAAATAAAATACAAGATAGGATAGAAACCGAAAAGCTTATTAAATATGTAATTATGCCATATTAGCTGTAAAAACAAAATGTAAAGTCTGTTTCATAAAGGTGCAAAAGAGACACCCAAATGCACGAGCGCCCGATTCATGTCCAACCTGCTTGCTTCTGTCCTCTGCTCCCTTCTTGTCGCCCTCAGCCTGCTCTGCTCTGTCCAAGGCATTCTCCTTGTCGAGCTTGAGCATCTGCATCTTCTTCTTAATGGCATCCATGGCTGCGTTTGTGTATGGGTGGTCGCACCAAACACTGGACTGAGAGAGGCGATGAGCGTCTGTGCTGAACTGAACGCTGAGCTGGAGTGCGAGCTGGTCTCGCTGTAGCCTGTCAAATATGTGCCTTCACAGAAGCCTGAGAAGTTCCGCTAGACACCCAATACTTTTTTGGGAACGGCCCTCAGCGGTTCCTCCTGCGTCGCGTCTTTTTTTAAGGTTCTGGACGGCGATTCGCTGCCCTCAGACATTTGACCATTGAAATGCCTATATATGGGATCTCAGGGCCAAGACGTCTTACAAGGGGGCCGTGTTCCTATTTCTAACACCCTGAACCTGGAAAGAAAATGGGGGAAGAGGAGCAAAACTGTCCGGGAAGCAATTTAGGCTACACGTTGTCCAATTGATGCAAAACGCTGATTATGCGAACCCCAACATCATTTTTTTGGGCTGGTTAAATAAAAAGATTTCCCCCCACATCAATAACTCTTTACAATGAAAACTAAGAGTCTTTACAGAGAAAAAAATCGATTGATTTTATACAGATACAGCACACGACAGGAGGGGCTCATGAAAGTGATTATCTTAAGGGAAGGCATTACTATCTCTGGGTCAGAGAGACATGTCAACGAGTCCCTCAGGCATTGTTCATAATCTGAAGGGCTTTAGATACGGTGGCTGTAGAACAGCAATCTCTCAGCACGCTTGCATTCATTGCCAAGCACCGTGCTGGTTTAAACTGGCCACGGTAAAACCCCCCCAAATCTCTTGGAATCACAACGACGTGTCGTGTGGCAAAGCTACAGCTGCCAGCCATGCCGCGAGGATACGAGCCACACGTAACGCCTCTATTTGAGCTTTGATACATCATTTAAAACATTTTCACTTAGCAGTGAGGTTACTTCGTTTCCGATTTCTTATTCTTGCAAGTTAGAAGAGATAATGGTTTGCTTTTGTTTGCTATTTGTTCCACAGTTTATAACGGGGTTTTGGATAAGAAGATCACCAGACACAGCCTTTTTCAAAGCTGAGGTGTTTGCCCTCAATATTAATTTCTTATACTCTCACATTCCCACACCATGAACTCAACTCCAGGTTATTTTTACCCTTCCCCTCCTGAAGGAAGCACCTGCCACAGTCTCTTCTTAGCTGTTTAAGACGAGCTTTTCTACACACACAGCTACCCTTAATCTTGAGTCACACAGCTGTGTTTTTGATCATTGTCTATTAAAAATGTTATGTAGGTGCATTTTTACTATAGTAATTCATTATAGTATGCATGGAATATATGTGACTTTTTTTCTGCTATTGTGGTCTAACATTAGCATTAGGGGGAAAATATATGCACATTGAATTGTATATCTATGACTAATTATTTATTATGCATACTTTCATGAGACTGATTATGATCACCTACAGTTTTTTAATAAAAAATAAATATTTTTTTTGCAGCAACACTATAGAACCATTTTTTCTGTGAACGGTTCTTAAAAGAACACTTTTCTTATTGTGTAGAACATATTATTAATATCAAGAAACTTTTCCCACTAGAGAACCTAGTTTTCATCAATGTTAGAGGTTCTTGGAACCATATACCAATAAACAACTTGGATTTCTAAAAGTGAATTCTAGTTTCATTCTTTTACTCACTGCTTTCTGCAGTTAGGCTTTAAGAATGATCAGATTAGCATGTTATATCCAGAGACATTCAAACAGACGTGCAAAGCTTCCTCTTGGCGGAAACCTTTCAACAACGCACTTACGCCTGGCACCTCAACCTGTTAAATGCCTTTGATTCAACTTCAAGATTTTCTGAATGCTGCTGAATAAGCTATAGCTTTGATTGGACTATTCTGTATCATCTGAATACAATTTGAAGCAATATAATTTGAATTCGTTTACAGAAACCTGCAAAATGAAAATGTAGTTATAATGGAAACTGGTAAAATTGGTACACAGAGTTATATTCTGTTTACTGAGATCCAAGATAAAAGTATGTGTGCTGGAGAGAGAAGAGCTGCTGTTATGCTGCAAGGGAATTAAACAGCCATAAACTCCATTATGTTGGCAGGGTAAGTATTACACATATAACATAAAACCATACACAATGCGTGTACTTCTCACCATCCTCTCCTCTCCCAAAGAAGTTATACAGACTAATGCTTGAAACTTATGTTTGAAAACATCTACCGTTTGAGGAAATTTGACAGTTTTACTTGCCAATCCAATTGCAATTCTAATTGTACCAACTGTAAATCTTTAAACATGCATATCTGCTATGACCATCTCCCCACAGGGGACTAAAATTAGCACCTTCTCGAGTATGTGATCCCACCCAATATAGCCCCATACCCTCATGCTGACTAAGACATACCAGCTCTGCCCTGCCCCCATGCCAGTGTCTTAAAGAAGCAGTCAGCCCGAACTTAAGGCAGTACTGTCATACTGAGTTGATCTGTAGTGGCAGATTACTCATCTCAGTTCACCACCGCAATGAATAGCTCAGAATAACAGCAAAACTGCAGACAGAAACAGAAGACTGAGTAAATGCTCTAAATGAGAGAGACCATGTTTGTGTCAGTCACTTTAACAAATCACTGAGATGTACTTCTTTTAGATGTATGTACATATCACAAAGCATATGTGGAAGAAGGGGAGATGGTACATAAAAGGCAATGTTGATTCTATTTGGCCTCATAGAGATCTATAACCTTCTAAATTGAGACTGCATAAACTTACAGATGACGACGTAGAACATTATTCCAAAACTCAAGCTTGCAAGCGTATTACTCCTTGCCTCAGAAGAACTAATACCGAACATGCATATTTTATTTTCCTTTAAGTGAACCTATTTACTAACAATTTTTTTAAATTATTTTTTAATGGCAGGCAGCTATAGTAACAAACCATTTTATAATAACACTTTTTACAACCGCACTACTAATTTTAATTATACTACATTTTCCAGTATTCTTCCCTAGATCTATTTACATGCTGAAATGGGTTTATAAAATTAAACTGTATGAATTAAAAAAGTATCAACACAAATAATAATAATAACGCAATTAACACCGTATTAATAGATTATTATTATTATTATTGTACACATTAAGCTCACATTCAAAATGAATAAAAAGAGAAAAAAAAAAGTGACAGGGACGCAAGGCCGAATTGTTTTTTGTAATATACAACTTTAATGAATTAAAATGTTTTTGTGAGAGTTCATTCTCTAATATACCACGGTCGGGGAAACATTAAAAATATTTTTTTTAAATAAATGTTTTAAATTAAAAACTGTTCAGTGCATGAGCAGTATTATACCATTCAGTTTCATTGTCACTTTCACGTTCAGGTCAATAGTGCAAAAAAAAAAAACCAAGAAAAAAAATCCATTCCATACGAACATCATGTGAAGAGAACTAAATTGAAACCCTTTATTTTCAGTTAAAATGTTCTTCCATATATGCAGAAGTTTTACATGTATAACTTGATTTACTGCAGTGCTCTTACAGGCAGTCATTCAAAGACACCCACAAATAAAACTAAATCAATTGGTTTTCACTAAATGTGGAGTCACATTCAGGACTTTCTTAATATTTTAGTCTAGACAATGCATGAGCTGGCAACATTTAGCCCATTCTTCAACTCTGCCATTAAATGTAATGGAGCATGCACAAGAAATGCAGTACAAAAGTGTGCTGTCTTAACATACAGTCATACATTTGTATGTAAGCCATACACAATTACAGCAACATAAAGTAGACAAGACACTTTCTAGGCAGATCTAAAGGGGGAACTGCTTAAAGTGAGTTTCACAGGCCACTTTATGACAATGACTTTCTGTAGTAATTACCAACTCGAACCATTCCAACTCTGAGCATCAGAGCACAAAATTAGTAACAGATTAGCAGCATCTCAGCTTCGAGAGACACACACACACACACTATGGTGAATGCAAGCCAGAATACTGTATAAACACCTGATCTTGTCTCCTACAGTCAGAGAACTGATACGTTCATTTGACAGTGATAAACTAAGGCACTGAAACTAAATGTACATAAAGCCAGAGACTGAAGAGTTGCTGTGGCAAAGCAATAAAGCACTAACAGATTTCCAGAGTTGCATATGACCAAATACAAGCTTAAAAGAGACACACTAGAGCATAAGGTCAAAAATCTGAAAAATAGTTAGAAAAAGAAGACATAATGAAGAGAAAATAAAAGCAGCAACAAACAGCACTGTAAAATACTGCAGTGGCCAGTCATTTCAGCAAAAGAAGAAAAGTCACTCAAAGTATGTCTGGCTCTACATAAAGTGAAGAACAACATGTCCTTTTGAACATACATCCTTGTGCCCAAAACAACAATAGGAGCGATTCCATTATAATTGAATATACATTCAGTATTTGGATTTCATTCTTGTAAGAAATATTTTACTGTGGTATAACATCAGTTCTATGGGGTTAGAGATGGAATTTCCACAGATCCTCTGAGGTTAGTATGGCTTTCTGATTCTCTCGATTTAATCCACCAATCACTAGATCCGCTCATTACATTCTCAAAGCGTATGGGCAGCAAGAAGAATTCATTGGAGATGATGCATTTTAGACACTTATTCTGAGTGGTTTTGTTTTACATTGCACATTTTCGCACATTTGCTTGTCTACATAAATATCTTTATTTGTATACTTAGTGAAGCAATGAAAGTGAAGCATAAAAATGTATCTCACCATTACAAAATGTACAAATGTTAAACATTCAACTGGAGTCTCTTAAAATCAGGTTTCTTTTCTTCTTGACTTTAAATGACGTAAGCAAAGTCTCCACCTTGTTTGAAACCCAATAAATGCTTTATTTTAAACGACTGAAATCGAACGGAGTTCATTTATTTCTTCCTCAACACTCCGATCCCAAAAGTGTAAACCTGGCTGTTCTGAGCACATGGTAATGTGCTTCCAAAATCTTCATGCACACATTCACAAATTCAGATTCATGCCAGAAATTTGAAGCTTCTTCATGAGGGTGATGAACACATTTACGGTTAAAGAGACGAGACGGTTTGAAATGTTCAAGAGGTTAAATATTTAAAAATTCACAATCCAGTCAACTGAATCAATAACCCTTCATCAGTTCAGTATTTGTCGTATGGACTGCACTTTTGAAATTCATGTGTCCTGAAGGCAAAAATCAAATGGTGGATAATTTGATCAAAGGGAAGCTAGTATTTCTGTTTAGTCCTCATCCTCTCGGAGTTCACTTGGCAGGAACTTGTACTGCTGTTGTCTGATCTGCGCTAGCTTCTTACGGGCCTCTTCCAGCTCCCTCTCCTTCCTCAACATCTCCTCCTGAGCAGCAATAATCTGGGCCAAACAGACAAAGGACAACACATATGAAATATGAACTGAACAAAGCCAATATGGGAGAGTATAACCTTAAAATACTAAATGATATTATAATTATTAGTTCCAGTTAAAACAATAATAATTAATAAAAAAAAAATGTATGGGAAGTCAGAAAGATAAAATTATGAATACGCGTTCAAAATACAGTATTATTATTATTTGTTTATTATTTTTATTATATAGCAAACATTTTGTTGTCTACATATATTAAATGACATTTATTTTTTATTATACATCTATCTATTGATCTGCTAATAAGAAGGAGAAAAATAATAATAATAATAAGAAATAAGTATTATTATTGCCATTATTATTATTATTATTATTATTAGCAGCAGTAAAAATAACCTAAAGATGCAGTTAGGATTATTCAGAGTATTTTTGTATTACATAGGATATTTACGCATAGTTCATTGTCTATATAAATGTGACCCTGGAGCACAAAACCTTAAGTCGCTGGGTATATTTTTAGCTATAGCTAAAAATACATTGTATGGGTCAAAATGATCGATTTTTCTTTCATGACAAAAATCATTAGGATATTAAGTAAAGATCATGTTCCATGAAGATATTTTGTGAATTTCCTACCGTAAATATTTTTAAACTAAATTTTAGATTAGTAATATGCATTGCTAAGAACTTCATTTGGACAGCTTTAAGACAATTTTCTCAATATTTAAATTTTTCTGCACCCTCAGATTCCAGATTTTCAAATAATTGTTACTCGGCCATATATTGTCTTAACAATCCTAACAAACCATACACCAATGGAAAGTTTATTTATTCAGCTTTCAGATTATATATACACATTTCAATTTCGAATCATTTACACTTAAGACTTTAAAGGTTTTGTGGTCCAGGGTCGCAAATATATTTATTACTATTATTAACAACAACCACAACAAACAAAAATATTATATTATTACTTAAATAATAATATTATTTTAATAAGCAATAGAATTATGTATTTATTATTAACTAATTATTATTGAATCAACCATAGACAGAATTCAGCCTAAAATCTTACCTGAGCAATTCCTCCTACAAACCTGGTCTTGACCACCACATTATCATCATCTGCCTTGTTGAAAGCAGCTTTCTGGGCCGCTCGAACCAGACAGTCAGAGGCCCGTTTCACAGCATTGCCTGCAGCCTGCAGATAACACATAAGAAGTTCATGAAATGTGCCTATGAAGTTCATGTTCAGTGAAGGCAGTAATGTAAGCCTAGGTTTATATGTGAACATGTACAGTGCAGTAACCATTTAAATATCAGAATGAATTTAGTATTTTTCTTTGATTAACTATATATACCTGTAGCCTCCTCATAGCCTCTGAATCCTGCTCAGCTTTAACCTTGCACGCCACCAGCAGCTGTGCAGTGGAAGCAGCCACTTGTTTGGCAGAAGAGATGAGCTTTTCTTCACTGGCATGACCTTGGACCGATGCATTCGCTGCCTCACAGAGGCTACTGGTGGCTGCGGCAACCATGCGTGCCTGTAATGCATGAAAAAAAACTGAAAGTCATAAAGGAATATAACATGATGACATTTTATCTGCACTTTGAATCCTTAAGGACTTACAGCAGATATTAGCCCTTGGGACCATTGTCCATCATCCACAGCATTAGCAGGGATGGCTCCCACCTTCAGAAAGGGAAAAAAAGTATGTTATTATTCTATAAAAACGGAGTAAATGGAAAAACTCAAAAAACGGTTGCTATAAATAATCATTTTATGGACTGATTAATAAACATGCCATGTCTTCTTACCTTGCCCTGGGCTACGAGTTCTCGCTGAGCAGCTGAAGCTGATTTTACAAGAGCGCTGGTGGCTGCGGCGATAGATTTGGCTGCCTCAAGAATCTGCTCTTCAAAGTCTAAATTCTCATTAGCTTGCTGCAAACAAAAAAAAAAAATATATATATATATATATAATGGAAAATGCATTTGTAACATCTTGAGGAGGTTATAAGAAATTGTCTCACTGTATTAGACTGTATATACTGTAGTTGTGGTTAAAAAAGGGCAAAATACAAAAAAAAGGGAAAAATAATGGATTTTTTTTTATCAAGAACTGATGGCAGCAATTTTTTGTCATTAAATGTGTTACTATTGTATTGTCACTGTATGTGTTTGTCTTACACAGCAAAAATAATAAGTTCAGTGCATGTGTCTCAGTTTTACAGTTCTTTTTGAGTTGCTTAGTGCAGTCTTTGGGCCTCTACTACACACTACATCTAATCACAGCTGTGTTTAATTTTGAATGTTTTATTGGCTAATGCATACACACAACAAATTTATTGTGGCATTTGGAATTCCTTGATACTATAAACACATGCAAACATATAAACGTTTTATATTTATTATAAATTACAAATGCACATGATATATATCATATATATAATATTAATAAACATTAATACACTACTGGTAACAATGTATACAATTTTTATGTTTTTGAAAGTATCTTATGCTTACTAGGGCTGATAAGACAAAAAAAAGACAGTAAAAACAGACATAGTGTGAACTGTTTTCTATTGAGTTCCATTTCATTAAAATTTTAATTAAAATCTAAATAAATTCTTAATGAATTCTGAAGCTCCAAGTGACACTGAAGACTGAAGTAATGCTGAAAATTCAGCTTCTCCAACACAGGAATAAATTGTACGTATTAAAATGCAGCTTTGGTGAGCATAAGAGACTTTTTTTCAAAATCATTGGAAAAATCTGAACAATTCTAAAACTTTGGCCACTAGCGCATATATACACATAATTTCAAATATTACAGAGCACTGCAATCCCTTACAATCCATTAGTGTAGTCTTTAAATAGTGTATTAATCATGTACACTACCCTTGGTTTGGCTCTTGGTTTGAGCTGCTCAAGTTTCTTGGCTGCTGCTTCGATTGAGGCCGCAGCTCCCAATAACTCTGTTTCGGCGATCACCGTAGGATCCTCAGGGTCGACCCACTCAGTGCCTAAATACACAATACACACATTTAACTAATGTTTGGCAAGGCCTGGGATCAATTCAGTGTGGCATGCTGCAATAAATGAATGGGTGTCAGCAGGTGAATAAAAAATGAATGGTGTTTTTTTTTTAAAACAAAGCAAGCCAGAGAGAAATTAATTCAGTCACAGTGCTGGACACAAATGAAATCCCACAAAACAAATAAACAAGACACAAATGTGGTTAAATAAGAAAAAGTTCAAAATGAAGGCTGGAAAGATGGAATAATTTCATACTGGCATCTTACGGTACCAAAGACTATAAAATTCCCAAGACGTGTCACTCGTATAGTTTTGAATGGGGGAAAATGCAACACTCAATTTGGCCGCTCTATCGACTGAAGCCCCGCCTTCTCAGCAAAAGAACCAATCGCTAATCGGTAAGTCAGACCCCGGTTGCTATAGAAACAGTCAGGGCTCTGAGACTGTACATGCACACTGGCTGACCTAGCCTGAAAAATAAGCTTTCTATAACGCTATTTGAGCAAAATAAACAACTTCATGATACAGTTTGTCAGATTTCATTGGCGATTTCAAATATGAAATTTATTCGTAAGCTTGGCGAACAGTTTTGGAGAATCTGTTGTTTCCCCATTCAAAGAGATAGGAGCTGCATTTGCATGCCCGAGAGGCATTTCAAAGATGTCCGCCGAGTGACATGACTTGCCTTAAAGGGACTTGTAAGGTACTCACCCTCATCTTAAGCGACACAGGAAAAAATAGGAAACTTTACTCAGCACAGTAAGTCCAAAGTATCCCCAAAGTACACAGAGTGAACATGTTTGTGTCTTAAGGAACGTGTGTCTTACACTATATCTCTTACCTTTCATTGCCTCCGCTGTTTGAATCAGTTCAGTGACGGCTGCAGCAACCTTTTTAGAGAACGTCGCCAATTTCGGTTTCTGGTCACCTGTTGGCTTCTGTAAGACCTGAAATAATCAGAAGCCAGAAACAGTTCTGGTTAAGACCAATCCTGAATGAAAGCAACATGCAGATTCATTGTGTGTGTAAAGGACTGTGTTTGTACCTGTAGGACATGTTCTAGGAGCTCTATATATCCATTGGTACATTCAGTGCCATATAACAGAGCTCTGCTCCTGACCTCTTCACTCACTTCCTCATGATACGCAGCTTGCTGAGGGGCAAATATTAGAGTCTGTTATTTGCACCAAAAACACATTTGATAATCCAGTGATGATGAAGCATAGAGGGACACATGGGCAGAAAACAAGTATATGCACACACCTTGCACGTGGTCAGCATATCGGCTATGACCTTGCGGCTGAGGTTTGCTGTGGAGATGACATCTTCCTGTCTGGCAGAGTTTCCTGCTGCAACAGCTTTGGCGGTGGCTGTGGTGATGCCCTTCGTCATGCGAATGAACTCCTCTGGAGTGGTTGATTTCTCAGGGGCTTCTTTAGACTGAAACACCTGATGACGACACAATCGTTCATTTAAATGATCAAATTAAGGTCAGTTTAGGGAATTGATGACATGATAAAAAAAATTATGCGCTTACACTCTTTTCTTGTGTTTTCAACTTACTGTGAGTTCCTGTTTGATGCACTCGATAGTGGCTTCCAGAGCTCTGGTTCCTCTTGAAGCCTCATCCTCCACTGCCTTCACCGTTTTCAGTAAGGATGTTACATTAGTTACCATAACCTGAACACACAGACATGAAGAACAAATTTTCATTTCACATCTGAGGATACCACTGCCAGCTCCATCATTAGTTGAACTTTTACAGAAGAACATCTGATGGCGACGTTCACTACTGCAAAGATGCCTCCCTTCAGAAACCAGCAATTTATAGACAACAACTTATTTTCTCCTATATTCTCAATTTACAAAGACATATGTTGTTTTCACTGACTGAAATAAACTGAAATAAACCTGAAATTAAATCATTCAAATATTAAAGGAAGAGAAATGTTAGAAATGTTTTATTGGCAAACTAAATTATTAAATCTACAAAATTGTATATATGCACCAGTATCCTCTCTCTCTCTCTCTCTCTCTCGATATCTATATAAACAAAATGACTACAACTTAAAACTAAAAAAAAAAAAAAAAAATGCAAATGCAAAAATAAAAGCCAAAATATCAATAAATATTTAATACAGCACATAAACAATACTAAAATAATACTGATCTAAGGTCAAACTGGTAATACCACCTTCTTTTGAATACTAAAAATGAGTGAATGCAAACTCATGCAGAACTATACCATTAATAGAGCATGTAGTTCATTTTATTGCACAATATTTGGGACTGAATGTGCAATGGGAATCAAAGTAGGTGATGGAGAAGAAAACATTCATTTTCTTATTAATAATTAATCTGATTAATGGCACACACTGGAATGAGCTTCTCACCAGAACACTTTTACTCATATCTGAGTTAGGAGACATTTCCATCCGTGCAGCCAGATTTCTGAAGGACAACTGGGAGATTACAGTTTCAGAGACATTTACAACAGCTAACTGTCTAGATGGAGTGTTTCTTACCAAGTTCTGTGCTCTTGAGGTATGACAGAAAATGTGGAAAAGGGAGAATAATATTTATGTTATGCAGAAGTGTTTTTGACAGTCGTACCTTGGCCGCACTCTTGAGCTGGAACATGGAAGGGTCATCTGCTGCTTTTCCTGCTGCACACTTGGTGGCACTAATGAGCTCAGCTAAAGCTTTAGCAACATCCTTCACTGCGTTGATCAGCACCACCTACGAGGAGATGAATGACGATAACACATGTGCATTCCAGAGAGATGACTTCCATGTGGCTGCTGGGAAATCGCTGTGTTTGACTTCTCATCTGTCCTCATCACTTTCTCTACAGCTCTCACCTGTGTTTCTGGGTCATCCGGGCCTATGCTGGCTGCTCCCAATTTCACCACATCTGTAAGCTGTGTGATGGTCTTGGCAGAAGACTGGGCGGCCTGGGCCAGCTTCTCTTGACTTGATGCTGCACCTGAAACAAGGTTCTTAGTGTCCTCCACCAGTGCTTTGGCTGTCTTCAGAATATTCTCCCTAAAAACAATTAAAGTCAATTGTAGCATTCTGGGGATATATATATATATATATATAATTTTTTTACTGTTAAATTGTATATTTGACAGCTTTCTTTGGTAACCAATCTCCTTTGCTGTTCTATGTTTCTTTTTTTAACAGAAACTGAGGAACGAGGAATATACAAACAGTCTTTAATTCACGGATCACAGAGAACATTAACACTGGAAACAGCAGGGACCACATCAACGTGACGACAAGTAGAAACACAAAAGCACAGACTTGTATACTAGGGATAATTAATAAACACAGGTGAAAGTAATTATAATTAAACTAAACGAGAAAAGGAACATGACCAAATAAGGAAACACAGGAAGGCACACGAAACAAAATGCACACAAACCAGAGTCTGACACATACTGCATATTGATATATTGTTAACCATTTGATTAAACTATCATTGTTGATTAAATGAAGCTCAAGTGCCACCATCAGGCCTATTGTGTGAAGTGTAAGCAGTTCAAGTTCAAGAACATGTAAAGGGTTTTATTTTTATAATTATGCATACACAATTTTGGTAATTATTTATAGGGCCCAATTCTCACTATTAACTTAGTTAGCATGCCTATTATTAATATATTGGCTTATTAGTAGTTATAAAGCACATATTCTGCAGGATCTTATTCTATGTACATTCCTAATCCTACCCAATACCTAAACATTAACTACCTTAGTAACCATTAATAATAAGCAGCAAATTAGGAGTTTGAGGCAAAAGTCATAGTTAATGGAAGAATTGGGTCTTAAAATAAAATGTGACCATAATTTTACAACAGTAATTTTTTAAATTTGAATGACTCCTTTTAAGTTCCCCTTTTTTACATTTAAGCCCCTGTCCCAAAGGAACTATTGGCACATCCCTTTTTTGCAATGACTGATAAAGATGCACCGAAAATTTCAGCCATCTAAGATTTTAAGATGAAAAACTAAGGAAATTCTAAAATGGGAAAAAAAAGCTAAAAACACAAAATAAAATAAATAAAATAAAAATTCAGATTTTTTTTGTCCCAATGTATCCCAAATATTAGATTTTTGCCAATCATTTTTATTTCAGGTCTTCACCATTTACTGCAAACTACAAATTAACCCCATTGCACTACATACTGAACCCCACTGTACCTGTGATCAGCGAAGGAGTCTGAATCGTTCTCAGCATTGAGTGTGCCAGCAGAAGCAAACATGACGGTGGTGTCCAGGTCAGCGATGATGCCTGATACAGCACTGGCAGCAGTGATACAGGCTTGAGTGCCCTTATTACCAGCTTGCAATGCCGAAAGCACCATAGACACCTACAGAAAACAAACTTGCATTAAAAAAAAAAAAATCACTGCTACTATATACAGATATCAACAGTTCAACTCAATGAACTCTTAGGCATGAAGCTGTGCGAAAAGCATATGATTTGGTTTTGTGTTCTGCATTTTAACACCTTCTCTGTGACAGCACGTGCGCACTCAATAAGTTCTCTCTTTGTGAACGAGTCAGATGGACTGATCTGCAGCGCTCCAGCCTTCTGAACAAGCACAATGCAGCCGTGCCCCAGTTCCTGCACTCGGGTCTTTATCTGGAAACTGATCTACAATCACCAACAAACACAAGGGTCAGCATGCGCGTGTGTGAGAGAAATACAGAGAGTATGACTACGCATGTGTACGTCGGTCACCTCCTCTGGTTCAGCAGTAGCAGCAGCCAGACGTCCCTGAACTGCAAGCTGACTGTAGTCTGCAGTGACCTGAGAGGCCAAACTGCCCAGATCCTCCGGAGCACTCACTGATTTAGTGATCTGAGAGAGAGAATGAAGGCATACGGTGATATTAGACACCAAAGTCCATGTATAAATCTTTATGATGCAAAGAAACATATTAAGTGTAGAAGATTATGATTGCTTACCATCTCCTGTGCACTGACAGCAATAGCTTTGGAGTATCTCACCATGGTGGTCTGATATTCTACAAATGAACCTTCTGGTTCTGGTGGGGTACCTTCACCTAACTACAGAATGATAAGACCATTAAAATGTGTTACATGGCTGTTTATCATTTAAAACACACTTAAAATGTCAATTACAATGTGTATTAAGTCAGTTTTAATGCAAAAGTATGCAAGTTATTACCTTGCCCATGGCATCAGCAATCAAATCCACCATGCCACTGACCATGCCAACCTCACTAGCAGCTTCATTCAGGGTCAGCAAGAGGTCATCAACAGCTTCCCTCATCAACTGTGCAGCTTCTGCTATGGCATCATGGGTATGAACAGCCTGAAGACGAATGAGATAATGAATTTGCTAAAAGATCGACATTTTCTATGAAGAAAAACTATTTGAATGAATGATTGAATGAGAAGTACCTTTGGGTTTCCACCACCTTCTTTGGCAGCGTACAGCATTTGTAGAGCAGACTCGGCAAGAGTCTTGGTCTGATCCAGAAGGTTCATCTGCTGCTGATGATCCAAGATTTTGGAAGCCATACCCATAGAAGCGGAAACCAGAGGAGTGAAGTAACTGACCAACTGAGAGACCTGAGGGACAGACAGGCATTAGGGTTGAAAAATATATGACAATTAATTTTAGACTGTAAAGGCAATTTTAGTCACCTTATGACCCAGCTGGGCTGCTTCTCCTTTTGCTGCTGTGGAAATCGGCTCAATCAGGTGACCCACCTCCTGAACAGATGATGTTAACTGCTCCTGCAAAGCCTGAAATGTACAATAATGGTTAAGGACTCCTGACTCGAAAACCCACTGTAATTTTCTGATCCTCACATAAAAATATTGTTACAGATGATTTAACTTGCAATTTTCTTATTTGTTGTGAAAACAAATGCAGAACAGTTTTTTCAAACAGAGAGAGCTGACACAGACGGAGACAGGAATATCACTATATTACTATAGAATTACTAAATACACGCCACATTAAATTCACAGATAAATGTGACATTTAATATAATGGACATATATAGAGATCAATTAACAACACTTAACATTAAAAGTGTTTTTATGTTATGACAACTAAGTGTTAAAAATGTTACTTTAATTTTATGGCTATAAATACTCATTTTATTATCAGAAATAGGTAAATATCCATCCTATAGAAGCATCAGTATCAGCGATACTTGACTTCTTCCAAAAATACTTAGGAAAAAGATGCTACTAAAAGAAACAAATAATTTAAGTACCATCTTTATGTCGTTTCTACATTAAAGGTGCTGTATGTAAGATTTTGACTCTACTAAAGCATAAAAATACCATTACATTTTTGCAGATATTTAAGAAACATGCTAAGTTAACATAATTGTTTATCTGAAAAACAATGCTACAGTCAGTTATTCCCCTTTGAAAATGTGCGTTCCGGGCCGGAATGTCGGTCTCTGTTTTGGTTTGGGAAACCTGCCCACCGCCAGTTTACCCAATTGTATTTCAGCACCCCGGGTTGCCAGTTGGCAGAACACAAAGTGTATTTCACTGCATTCATCGTCAAGTGCGATCGTTCCCGTTTGTGTCATCAATCTGGCAAACTACATATGCATCAAGTCTGAGGACTAGGGGTAAGGTGAAAAAAAACCTTTGGACTGCAATATCTAGTTCAACCTCTCAGTGTCAATCCTACATAAAGCACCTTTGATTTGTCGATTTTCCAGAAAAAACATTAACAAAAATATGTAGCTGCAGTATAAACAAACATTTACCTCAGATGAAACTTCGTCTCTACGAGAAAGATTTTGGCTGACAGCTGCAAGAGAGGCCTGCTCAATATCTCGAATGAATTTATTGATATTATCAATGGCTGAGTCACATTCCTTCTGGCCAGGGGCTTTATCCCTGTAATATCAACCATATAAACTTAAGTTATTGAAAAAAAAAAAAAAACACACATTTATAGTAGCTAATTTCTATTCTGCGGGTCTCATACAAACTGTGAGTATATGTGCGTTACCTGATCGCAGTAATGAGGCTCTTGATGGAGTCTGATACAGTGCGCGAATGGCTCGCTAGTAATGACCATGTGGGTGGATCTTTAGGGTTCATAACCAATGACCTAGCTATCTTCAAAAGGTGGGTGGAGCTATCAAGCATGGCGCGTGCCGACTGGATGATTGGCTCCTGTGCAGCAGAACCCTAAATTGTGAGTAGAAAAACATAAATATGAACAACAAGGAGGATATAATCATGAACAACAATCCAAAGAAGAAGAACCTCGCACTTCTCTACTAATCTGCGCAGGAACACTAGCAAACTCTGGATTGGAAGCAAACGTGGTCAGATTGTCAACAGCTTCGATGAGCGGCGCTGTGGAAACACGGCATTTCCCACGGTTTTCCTCAGAGAAATCTCCATCCAAAGCCTATGGTGGGAGAGAAGAATGAAATGCTAGAATATGATGCAAGAGAACAATCATTTGATGTCAGTGGAGTGGATAAAAGTTGGATTCATGTATAAAGACGAGTGGTTTAACCTTGATTGTTTTGACCAGGTTGGCTGTGCTGTTGGCCACTTCTTTGGCTGACTGCACGAAGTGTCTTTTAGCCACAGGGTTTGCGGTCTTAGACGAGGCCAATCGGCAAGCATTACACAGCGCAGAGGTGTGCTTAGCAACTATGGTGGCAGCTGAGAGCACCTGCAATATGCATATATTAATATTTTGGCCTTAAAAGTGCAGACGAAGATGTTAAAGAAGACAAGTTTTGGGCTTATGTCCAAACCCTACATGCCTAATATCGGATGTTACCTGGGAAGGACTACTGTCTGGGTCAACAAGATTTTGGCAAGCCATCTGGATTGCCTGATTAGCACGAGCGAACTGGATAGGATCCACTAAGCCTGGATGTCCAGCTTGGCTGTTGGGGTCAGACACACCCACTAGGTAAGCAGCCTAGAGACACATAAAAAAACAAGTATGATTGATACATACATAAAGTGTTCAGAGGTAACAAATGTATACCTGTTGTGAACATATTATGATATTAAAGGGCAGAGTGGGTAGCGTCTTACCTGTCCAGCTGCTTCGGTCAGACCACACAGAGCTTTAGAGGCTCCACCCACACAGTCTCCAAATGCTGGAACATCTCCTGTCTTGCAGTTATGAGAGATCCCGGCCATAGACTCACCGAGAATCTATATATCAGAAAGAGGTGGTTAACAGATTGGTTATCACCTAATGATATGCATCAACATTTAACTGTATCAACAGGCTAAATGAATACTGCAGTTCAGCATCATAACAGCAGTTTTGCCCGTTTAGTATTTGAGATACATACTTGAAATGCTTATGTTCACCAAAGCTGCATTTATTTGATCATAAACAAAGTAAAACAGTAATATTGAGAAACATTTTTGCAATTTAAAACAACCATTTTTTATTTTATCATAGTCTGAAATGTAATTTATTCCTGTGGGCTGACTTGTGCTCAGATAACATGCAAAATGTTTCTATACTTGTAACAATACTGAATAAACGTTTGCAATAAAAATCCTGATAGTATTCCAAGTAAAACCTCCAATAATAGTTTCTGTTACCTTAGAGTTCTCCATGACACTTTCAATGCAGTCAAAGTAGGAGAGATCATTGACTGGCTCGTTTGGGTTATCTAGAAGTCCCCTAACAGCCTGTAACCCACAAAAAGAGACGATATCCCCTTTTTGTTTTCAAATATAAAACAAACTACTTAATAGTGTGCAGTGTATGCATTGTTTGTATATAATACCTCAAGCTCTCTTAGAGCATTGTCACATTCCCTCTGTCCTGGGGCATTCTGGGTACACAGTGTAATCAGCTGATTGATGCTGTCAGTCACCATTCTGAATAAACACGCAGCAGAGAGAAGGTAAAAATACAGAAACAGCAGCATATATAAAACATGCATAAATAAACACGGCATGATGTACCTGGCAGCAGCAGCGAGAAGGTTCTTTGCATTGCCTGCTGCAGGGTCCACAGATAAAGACTTAGCAGCCAACAGCAGCTTACTGGAGGCCATTGAGATGTTCTTCAAATTCCCAACCACTTGCATTTGATCATCCTTACTCTAAAACCACCAAATATGACTTATTTCAGGAAAAGGAAGACTTATCCACATTCTCATGTTCATGCTCCACATATCATACCTGGGTGTGGCCTGCCATCTCAATGCCAGCATCCAGAAACTCATCGAAGTCCTCACTGAACTTTCCAGAAGCATCTGCAAGCTGGCTAGTGGTTCCTCTAGAGGCATGGACCACATCACCTGCAGACTGGTTCAGATCGGCTGCAGTCTGGTTCAGGTCACTCTGAGCCTCCTGGAAGGACTTACTGCAGGGAGGGAGCTGCCAAACAAACAAATAAAGTAAAACATTCAGCTACCAAACACACATTAGGACATATAATAATGGCATGCACTATACTGGGGACAGTGAAAGTACATTAAGGGATAGAACAAATTTTCAAGTTATAATATTTGTGAAGCATTTTCATTAATTAGCATTAGCATCAAGCACTTTAGGTGATGACAAATTTTTTTTTAAAAATGATGTCCTTGTTTGTAGCTCACCGTCTCTACAAGCAGTTTTTTGCTGGCTTCTCCGATGCTTTTCAGAGCCATATCAACGTCCTTTTGTCCAGGTAGACAGTTCACACATGCATTCAGTGAGTGGGACACAGCCTTTGCGACCTAACACACAAAACCGAGACACACACACATATATAAATAGATTTAGAAATATATGTATATATGTGTTTTTTTTTTTTTAGAAAATGAATACTTCAGTAATTGATCAAACGTAGTTTCTTTTTTTTTTTATTCACTGCTAATGTTGTTGGCTCCTCAATGAGGAAATGTATGTGGACTTCCTCATTTCAAAGTTAATGTTGTGAATAATAAAAAAAGGACAAATAAGACATCTTCTCTTCCCCCCTCACCTGAGCTAGCCTCTTTTGTATCTCTGCGTCACCAGGAGCAACCAGCGCCTCCTTGGCTTCAGAAATTAATTTAGCTGATCCTTCCATAACCTCGCGAGCAGAATCCAACATGGCTGCAGCTCCAGCAGGGTCTGATGAGGTGGCAGCAACACCCCTCGCAGCCTGTGCTAACGTCTTAAGAGCCTGGGCAGTTTCACTGGCAGCTACACCTGCAAACACAAACAATTCACCAGAGTGTGTGTGAACCATGTACGTTTGTTTATTTAGCTATATTGTAGGTAACTGAATTGTCTCTGGAGGTTAACTTAATTTGACAAAACCTCTAGAAACATCCTCAAATATAAATATAATGAATAATTTTATTGATTTTATTATTCCAAAAATGTTAACATTTAGAGCTAGGGTTATTAATTATAATTAGCTTTACATTAAAGAACAGAGCTTCAAGATATGCTCCCATTTCGCCAAATAAACGTTTTGCATGTAAGAGTGGGTGTATTACCTGTGTAATGCTCATTTCCCTGTGCTGCACAGGTAAGCAGTTGAGCCATTGAGGAACCAACAGCCTTAGATGTGCCACCTAGATCCTGAGTGCATTTTTCCAACTGAACCACAAAAATTAAACCACATCAAATGAATGCATAATTCACAATATCAGTGTGTCTATGTTGAAAATATATATTTTTTTCAATTATAAAATAATAATAGTATCACTGATATTAAATGGGTCTAAACTCACTGATTCCCCAGGTAAAGGTTTCAGCTGTCCCTCGGAAGCTGCCATTTTTGCATCGTGGAGTTCATTCTTAAGCGTCTGCACAGCAACAAGGGCAGAGTCGATCTCCATGGGGCCACACGCCTCATGAGCCTAGAGATCACATGACAGGATTTGATAAAGGGATAGTCCAGCCAAAAATGAACATTTTGTCATTTACTCACCCTCATGTCAATCCAAACCCTGCATTACTTTTTTCTGCTGAGTAAATTTTTAGCAATGTTGGTAACCAAATAGTTTCGGTTCATATTGACTTCAATTGTACTTTTCAAGGAGAACTAAAACTGCTTGTTTACCAACATTCCTCAAAATATCTTCTTTTTGTTCCACAAAAGAAAGGCATCATGGTTTGGAATGCCACTAGGGTAAGTAAATGACAATCTTTAAATTTGGATCTTCTACTCTACTTAAATACATGTGTGGAGAAGACAGATTCAGTACCGTCTGTGCAGCAGTGCGGAGTTCAGCCAGGCAGGTGGCCAGGTTCTTTGCACACTGCCCAAGCTGCATGGCTGCCGCCTGATCCGTCACAGTCGGCACAGATGACTTCGCTGAAGACACCATCTTACTTCCAGGCTGGAACATGGAATTAGACATTTTAGCAGTCAAGGAGCACTTTTAAAGAAGAGTGATGTTATCAGATGAGTGACAGGTGATTAGCATCAGTGAAAGGACTGATGGTTACCTGGAGGAAGTTCTGACTGGCAATGATGAGGGCAAGTTGGGCACTATCATCCTCTGGCTGACCCTGACTGCCCCTCACTCCCTGCACCAGCTGAGGAATATGGTCAGCTACAGCCTAACACACATGAACCGAGAATATCAACACAACAGGAGGACGATCATTACCACCACTTGTTTGGAAATTAAAAAAAATATATATATTTTATACAAACCCTGCAGCTTTGAACAAGTTGTTGGTGGGCAGCAGTGTTCTTGTTGGAGGCTGCTGCGTTCTGGGATGCCGCAATGGTTTGAGTTGCAGCGGCCGCAGCTTGTTTAGCAGCATTCTGGAAAAACAAAGCAGACACTCAATGTAGTGTATTCCTTGCATAGACTACACAAGTCCTGCCTAAATTCAATTATTTGTCCCCGTAATCAAAATCATAAGAAATTCACTGACCTCCAGTCTTGTTATGAGTTTCTTCTTAATGGCGTTTTGTGCAGCTGCATTTGTGGCCACACGCAGCCCCTCTGCAGCCTCCCGGAGTTTGTGCTGCTGGTCTTCATTTTCAGGGTATGCAGCAGCTCCCTAAACACACACACACACACACACAGACATGTAACAATCTGTACTGCTCGTCTATTAGATCCCAGATTATTAAACAGAGAGATCCTCAAAATAACTTCCTAGTGGTTTTTGAAACAACAGCAAGTATAAGAATCTTTTGATTAAAAGAACAGCCTTTTTTTTTTTTACACTTCTAAGTTTTTACACTTTAGATTAGGGAATACTATTCACTATAAACTAGTTGCTTATTAGCTTGCATATTACTAGCATGCTGGCTGTTTATTAGTATTTAACTGTACTATTTTTAGTTTCTGCTAATTAAAAAAAGAAATCAAGAATTTTTTCATAATTACAGCAGAATTGTCGATTTTTTGCTAACCCACCTTTGCAGCCTCGACCATTCGAGCAGTGGCATCTGCAAGCAGTTTAGCAGCTGCAAGAAGCTTCTTGGAGTTGTTCACATCCACCTCCACCTCAGCATCTGATCTCATGGCATTCACCAGGTCAGAGGTCGCCTGGGCAAGAACCCGAGCCTGTCGTACCATCTCACCTTTGGAGAAGAATAGTAAATCTCAACTATTACACAGCATAGAGGAGCCAAGCAAATAAAATAAGTTTGTACTGACAATGGAGTCAGATATTTTTTTTTTTCTCCGCATTACACTTTTTAAAAGTGAAAGACATTTATTATGATAAAGATGCATAAAAAAAAAAAATCATAGTTTCAGTTTAACATTTACAGTAAGAAATGTTTCCTGAACACCAGATCAGCATATTAAAATAATTTCTGAAGGATCATATGACATCGAAGACTGGAGTAAAGGCTGCTGAAAATTCAGCTTTGCCATCACATTAATTAATTACATTTTAAAATAAATGAAAAAAATTGTTTTAAAAAACTCTGTATATGTATATGATGCAGTCATCTTACCAGCATCGCCCATGCTGCTGAAAATACTCTCTGTGACTGTCATGATGGTGTCCGTGGCCTGGTCGTAGCGTCCAATGGGTTCCCCGCGTGTGGCGTAGTTCCTCACGTGTGTGAGTAGGTCACTTAGAGCCTGTGTGACGATACCAGCTGCTGCGCTGACGGCCTTGAGAAGCTCTCCGTCACTGGTAGCTGACAGACAGGCCTTCACACAACCTTCCACTGAACGGTCCACCAGCTTCCCTGCTTCAATCAGCTGCTCCTGACACACAGGGGAGCTGATCGTGGGGCTCACAACCTGACACACACAACACACACAAAAAAAGGTTATCCACAGTTTTTTTAAAACAATCTTTGAATCAATCTGGAATAGAAACATGTGCATGTGAACTCCACCTTGGCACAGGCCACTAGTTGGGACGTGGACAGGGCGCACTGGGTCGCAGCTGCAATAACCCTGTTCTGCAAAACACTGTCTTCAGAAACCTGTGCCACGTTCTTGGCCTTCAGAACCATCATGGCTGCTGCATTAGCCACAGCTTTAGCTAGGTTCATTAGCACATCCTGAAACACACGAGCACAAACACTCAAGACGATAAAAACACAAATGTACATTGTGTTCCTTAAAAGACTCCTGTGTACCTGGAAGCGCTCGTCCGTTTCATTCTCTCCAATCTGTTTAAGCAAATCTCCACTGGCTTGACCAATGCTGCCGGCTGCGGTCAGAACTGTCTGTCGTGGCTGCATGAGAAAACACAACCACAATCACTGATTGTTATCTTCCTGTGAAGCTGCTTTGAAACAATCAGTAATGCATAAAGTGCTATATAAATAAAGATGAGCTGTATATCATTAGGGAAAATGAAAAGAATTATAGAAAATGTTCAACACAGTCCATCAAAGTGACAGATAATGATTAATCGTAGCACATTCTTTGCTCACACCTCTCCTGATTCAGGCTCCACAGCTTTAAGAAGGTCAGATACAGCTCCGGTGAGGGTCCTGGCAGCCCTCATGAGGTCCTGTCCACTGCCCACCTCATCTTCCATCAGAGCCGCCAGCAGCTTCACCCCTTTTGACATCTCCGTCAGATTAGAGGAGATGGTGGTGATCGCACAGCCTACTGCTGTATAATCCGTGTCTGTCGGGTCCCCTGGAAGACAGAATAGCAAAACTCAGTCAAATCACTATATTGCAGATGAACCTTAAAGCTCTTAATTTTAAAAGTCTAGTCAAGGTTTTCTCTTGTATAAACAGTCAAAAATTTACAGTAAGTGTTGTGAAACAGCTTAATAATTTAATACACTTTAATAGAGTCAAGAGTTTACCAGCGGTAAGATTAACCACAGAGGCAGTTCCAGCAGTTATAGCGTCCACCTGAGAGTGAATATCATGCTTGGACTCATCCATTTTGTTCTGAATCCACATTTTAGAAGCCTGAAAAAAAAATTAATACACATAAAAAGTAATACAAATCAAAAAGTAAAAGTACAAATAAAATAGTAATGGTACATGAGAGTCAATTTGAGAGTCAATCAAATTGTGTGCAAGATGTATGCACTTCCTTACTATATCCTCAGAAAATTCACTTTAAAATTAAAAATTAAATTAAATATTGGTAATGGATACAGGAAAGCAAATGTGAAGTTGCCTGTATGCATTTTCTCATCATATCATCTCAAATAAAACAAAACAAAACATGGGTGATAGGTACAAGTGAGTTTCAAAATGTCATGTGTGCATTTTCTCACCATATCATCTCCAAGTGGAGGCAGCTCTTCCACCTCCTGTAGGTCTGTGTGTGCCTGCTGCACTGCTTGCATACTGGTGTTAATGGTTCCCACGAGAGCCTGCTGGGCTGCACTCTGATCAATTGGGGCACAAATGACACATGAATCCACCAAGAGATCTAAACTGTGACAGCTTAAACCACTGATCAACCTCTATATGTTATGTATTGGCTAATGCTGATATGCTGCAAGACAGCAAGGTGGTCAGTGGCCAATATGAGGTCAAATACTGGACAAAAAATGAACTGCTGTTTAAGTGGTCCATGAACATGAGCATTTGTAAATGTAGACTCACCAGTGGAGGCATATGTCCAAGATGCATCTGTCCAGTGGTGATCTGTTGTTGTGGAGAGGGCACGGTGCCCATGTTCAGTGTTTCTGGGCCGACAGAACCTGACCTCAAGATACCGGGCAGTGCCACAGAGCCATGCTCTGCCTGTCCGACACGGTTAAACTGCTGCTGCAATATGGTAGATCTGAGAGGAAACAACAAATAAAGACAGAGGGAATGACACCGAAAGGCTCAAGTACAGAGGTTTTTATGTTCGTACTACAACATTCAGGGATTATCCAAGAAGAGAAGATGCCTGTATTTATTAAAACAGGCTGAGTACTAAAACAGTGTCTGGAACAGGTAACCTCAGTTCAATCTAGATAAATCTAGAGTCTGAGATAAGGTTGCACAATCTTCCTGTAATGCTGTGCTGCTCTGATTGCAGAAGTATTTCCAAAGATAACTTGCAAGAAATGACAAAACCTTGAAAGGAAATACGGTTCTTATTACTGCCGACACAAAATTTCTTCAAGTCTTACTTTTTCGGAGAAACGGATTCCTCTAACATGGTGGCCTCCTCATCTCCCTCTAAGCCAAAGCGGTCTTTGCTTTGTTTCTGTAGGGCAAAACAGAAGTGAATAAACTCTTTATACAAACTTCCACATAACGTTTAATCTGGTTACACTGTGCACACTGTTATCTGAAAACGTTTAATATGAAAATCATTCATAAGCCAGGAGGATCTCATTAAGGAAAGCACATGAAACAACAAAATGTTTATGAATTAATGAGGGAAAAACAATTAAAGGAGTTAATACTGGCCTTCTTGAGAATTATATCAATGTAACCAGCTATAAGCTGAGATATCTGCTCCCCCTCGGTGGTCTGAACAGAGTAGTAGCTCTCTTGATACTCCCCAAAATCCTGTACATGGGCACACAGTTTACATGTATGCATTTACAAACATACATACACTGGAGCTATTTGAACCATCTGAAAATCAAATGCTAGTCTTTAAGAATGTGTGTGTTATGCAAGTACCAGTGTAAAGCTCTTAGGTGAGGCGGCCCATCTTTTCACTGTAGTAAGTGGCCACTCCTGAACCACATCTTTGGTTTTCTCATCCACTCTCATCACTGATTCTTTGGTAATACCCAGCAGCCTTGGGACCAGTTTATTTTTACTTTTCATCTTTTCCTGAAACAAAATCAGTAACACGTAATTCCCTTATACATAAAAACTTATAAATGTAGTTTTAATGCATTGGTTATGACTGTTAATGCATATAATGCAATACATTTTATCCATACTGTAATACATTATAATACTTACCTATTCATTGTTTTAGTATGTATAGTGAATTAAAAACAAACCTTTACACATTATAATGTAGGGCTGCCCTTTACTAAGGATTTTTCTGGTCAATTAGTAGTTATTAATTTTAAGCATTAGTTGACTGATCACATGATTCTTAATAAACCATTAAAATTATTATAATGGGCCTTTAATTGCCTTCACAGCCTAATAAGCACTCAAGCACAAGCTTAACATTTCCATAGCATACCAGCAGAAGTAATGAATGAGTCAGGAAAAAACAGTAAGGAGACTGCATTAACATTTGAATAATTTGATAAACTAAAGTGCTTTCTTTGTTTTCAGTTTAAGAGATGAACTCGGCGACACTGACTCGTCATCTCCGCAGTAGTGATGCACCATGTTTCATACGGATAATCTAATATTTGCTTTCCACGGCTGCCTGAGCGAACAAAAAGACACATAAATGTAAGCATTTTGGGCATAAATAAAGATTTTTACGAAAAGTAATCATTTGTTTTATGTTACATTCAATTGTGAATTCATATTAACGGTCATGTTACTCAAAGAAATGTTGAAAATTGAGAGACCGAGAGAGAGAGAGAGAGAGAGAGAGAGAGAGAATGGAGGTTGCGTGTATGCGCGTTTCTCTTTTTGGAGTGAGTTTACTTTTAAAAACAGCGATTTTATCCCCTCGCTGCTGGAAAATATAATGTAGCGATACAGTATTTAAACTGATTTGATAAAAGTCATGGGGCAGCGTTGACAAGTTTTTCTCCTGGATGTGGGAGCTGCACGATTTCTGATATGCGTGTGTGTGTGTGTGTGTGTGTGTCAGTATGCAGCGCATTAATACAGAACGATAATTAAAGGCTGTAATGTACAACAGCAGTATATATGAGCTAGACGACGAATGATGACATGTAATGGCATAGTAGTGGTGTCCCAATCCTTAGGGGAATATTTAGGGGGTAGGGGAAGGGGAAGGGGTATAAAATAGAATTGGGATGGGCCTTAATGTCCTGTCTGATGTAGTGCATTACTACATAGACTAGCCATTAATGATCTGTTAGTTCTGGACTGCGTGACTTCGTCTGTGGATTTATTTATTTTTTCTGCGACTAAGCGCCTATTAAAAGTTTGGTCGAACTCTTCTGGTCAAATAATGATTAGTTGAGTATTGAGGGCAGCCCCATTAATGCATTTTAACTTACAATTATTTATGGAAAGATGAAATTCATTACAACATACATTATGAATTGTTTATAATGTATTATACATAAAGGCTTTAAGTAGTGTTACCACAAAAACAAGCACAGCATCTTTTAATCTATTGAATAGATGCTTTTACATCTATTCCACTTAACATTCTTCCTGTATCCTCTCAGATTCTCTTCCACATTTTTCTCTCAGAGCTGTCAGCAGATGGATAAAATGAGCTTTGCTGTCCTGTCTGAGTTTAGAGTTGTACAGTCAATCTTTGCCAATCTCTGCCAATTTTTCTCATATTAGCTTTTTGCACAAATGTGTTTACCACTTATTTCCAGAAAAGAAAACAACAACCTGGAAATAGTTTGAGTTAATCAATACAGAGAATCATTATATCTGTTATATGAGATGAATAAAAGCCAGAACAAAACTAAAATCAGTAACTTGTGATCTTTATTTTAGGCAAAAGAACATCTGCTCTACCTTAACTTTACAACTCAAGCAGAGCTGAACTGTAATCAGTCCATGAGTCATGCAGACCAACACCGGCCAGGAACAGGGGTGTAGGGGGGGGGTTTGCATTGAATAGACGGAATAATTCTGGAGGTGGAATTCCTCTCGGATGATGAAAGCTCTCATGAGAACATTGATTGGCAACATGTACACTGAAGAAGATTTCTGGACTTGGGTATGAAAGAAAACTGTCTGTGACCTTGTGACTCAGGACTGCTAACCTCAAAAACACCTTTACAATATGTAGGCTAATTCAGAAATATGACTTTAAACACAAAAAAAAAACAAAAATGGGTATCCCTAGTAAAGAAATCTGAATGACCACTTCAGGTTTTTTTTAATTGTAATAAAACAGAAAAAAACAATACACAAAAAAAAAACAACATAAACAAAACCCAACATAACCAAAACAAAACAAAACACCACAACATAGCCTAAACAAAACAAAACAAAACAAAAAGCAAAACAAACACACAGCATAACCAAAACTAAACAACTCAACACAAGATAACCAAAACAAAAACAAGTGAAAAGATTGCACAGAGGTAGCATTTATATATATATATAAAAAAAGAGTTTAGGCTAATATTTTTATTCAACCTATTCTGTTAAGTATGGGATCTCTAAATAACAGATTATATATCCAAATAAAACACACATATGCTTTACCTTCACTAAGAAGAAAGACACTCCATATGTTCTGAGGGATCTTGCAAGCTTCACATACTTCACTTTGGCTTCAATCTCAGTCATTTCACCACAAGCCTTATGTTCCTGTAAAATTCATAAAGCGTTTACTCATCCAACAAATTAATTTATCTCATACATCTTTGCTTACAAATAGAGAAGTTTAAGTAACAGACAACCATGTATAAGATGATATCCATTTATAAACCAAGTGCATGATAAACTGACACTCACCTGAAAAATCTTCTTCTCTGCTCCTCTCTGTTTTATGTATTCCTTAGGCAGAAATTCCTTCAAGCTGAACAAAATTAAATGCACAGAGTGTGCAAATTAGCAACAATACACTGAAATGCAAACAGGCATTACAGTTATATGATGCACATAAAATATTTAAATGCATCCGAGCTCTTTTCATTCGAGTAAATTAAGCTCATTAACTAAATGGAGCATATGGTCATTACAACATCAGATTTTACACATCATTTCGATATGAAGCATAGGGGCTGTAAACAGTGTACTATAACTGAAGGAATTAGGACGTGGTCTTACTCCAGAAATCCAGATTTGTGTTTATGTTCTATATGAGGCCCAAACTGGATCTGTGCTTGAATTCCAGCAAATTCACACGCCTTGTCAAATGACACAGGATGAGAACCATTCAGAATGTCATCACGCGCCTGAAGAAACACACGCAGGAAGACACATTTGTTATCAAATACTTTGGAAATCACACAACTGAAATGATCCAGATTAGCAAACAAGCCCCTGACAGGAGAAGAACTTACAAAAAGGCAACAGGGACTACACTGATTTGTGGATCAATACGATGTGTGTAAAAGCATGCAGTGCACCACTCAAAGAGGCCTTTAGGGCCATATGTCAATAAGAGATTTAAAGCATTTTAATTTTTATACATTATATTAAACCTGCAAGTAAAGAACCATGGAAACACATTATTTAGAGCAACATCACTGCATGAGGGATGTGAAGCCAAACCGGGGTTCACCTCACATCATTGTAGACTATAATAAGTGACAAGAGGTGAGCCAAACCTGCACATAGAGCAGATTGAGCTGAACAGGATCTCGCGAGTCCACATTTTGATCAGAGTAGAAAAACTTCCGTCTCAACAGTAGAGTTTCACTCTCCTCGACTCCCTGTTCTCTGAATGTACGTCCATGATCCAACCAATTTACTGTGAGAACGACAGAAACGATTTATATAGTACAACAGTTTACAAACTTCAGTACTAAAGATATACAACCCTTGAAATGTCTGGGGTCAGTCAGAGGGTTCTAGTGATTTTGAAAGACGACTTCCACTCACCGAGGCTGCATTTATTTGATCAAACATGCAGCAAAACAGCTGAAGTTTAAATGTAAATGTGTATTTTAAAATGAGATTTATTCCTGTTATGGCAAAGTTTCAGCCGTTATTCGTCATCAGTGTCACATGGTACTTCAGAAATCATTCTTATGCTGAAATGCTCAAGTAACATTTATTATTATTATTATTGTTTTTTTGAAACCAGGATACCTTTTTTTTTCAGAATTCTCAAGAATAGAAAGTTCGAAAGATTGCATTTATTTGAAATAGAAATCTTTTTTTAATCATTTTAAATGTCTTTTCTGAATAAAAAGTTGATTTTGATCCCCGCCAAAAAAATTCAAATTTTGCTGACACCAAACAATCACCAAACAGAAAGAGATATAACAAGATAAACCTACACAAAACAATCAAATACAAAAGTACTTAGACACAAAAATAATATGAAAATAAAATATAATACAATAAGAGGGACAGGTAGCAAAGGTAAACCCTGAAACAATTCTAAAACCTGAACTTATTTTGGCTCATTTAGCAGTTCTACAGTTGAATAATAATTTAACAGATCTATCTGGACGGGATGGCTGAGGTGTTACCTACAGTCATCATCTGTGTGCAGTTTGGCTTTGAGCTTCTCCATCTTCCTCTCCTCCCTCAGTAGAGTTCTGTCTTTCTTCAGTGTGCCCGTCCCTTCATCTTTCTTCTCCTCCACCACCTCCTGAATGAGAGAGTACTCTTCATAGTTTGTGATTCCTGGAAAGAGAAGCAATGAGACATAGTTACAGACTTGGCCTGTGTGGTTAGTAGGATTTTTTTTTTGTGTGTTTTTTGAAAGAAAACTCTCATGCTATCTGATCAGCCACTGCTCCAGTCTTCAGTGTCACATGATCATTCAGAAATCAATTAAATATGCTGATTTTGTGATTTGGGAAATTCAGAAGAATAGCATTTGTTTGAAAAATAAAAAAAAATGTATCATTATAAATGTCTTTAAAGATCAGTTTGATTCATCCTTGCTGGGTTCAAACAAATTTGTATTTCTTTCTTTTAAAGAAAGGCCCTCAAACATTTGAACAGTAGTGTATTTGGGAAAAATCTCTTTAAAGCGGTGGAAGAAACATTGTCTATATTTGGTCAGTCTAATGAAAATGCATCTACAGGTATGCACAAACCATTGGGATTTGAATTCAGGTCACCTTGCACTTTAAATAAAAACTATACCACAAGATATTATAAAAAAAGATCACATATTTTTTCTCCTATGATCATGTCTATGGCAACCAAGAGAGTCAGGACCTGCACAGATGCCCTCTCAAAAGAATCTGAGTGAGTAATTGTACATGATATAGTTCTATCAGATATATAGAGTATAAGAGCTTCAATGACCTATTCTACTGCAGATGGTGACCAGCAGCTCTCCCACAGTTTTGGAATCATCCACCATGATGGTCTTCACTGCTCCATCCAGCATTTTTACCTTCTGAGGTCTCTGTTTTTTCTTATACTCCAGAATGTCCTAAGAGACAGAGACAGAGGAATTGGATTTGATTAGATTTGCATTTCCTGACCACAGCAAATGAATAGTGTTCAAGTTTAAGAGAAATGTTAGGCTTTATGCTATAGTTCTGAATGAAATTCTACATTATAGCCATTTTGCTGACAAGCACGTCTTGTTTTCTCCCAGCTGTCAAAAAAATGTAATCTGTGCAAAGGCAAAAATTATTCTAAATGGTTGAGGAAGACACAAAAAATTAGTATGCGAATTAGTTGAGAAGCAAGACCAATAGCAAATCAGTTTATAAAGCACAAAGCGTACAGAAATAGATAAACCTAAGGCTGAAATTATCTACGAAACAAAGTTCAAATGGAATCTGTATGTGAAGCAGTTTGTGCTGAATTATTTGAAAGATTGAAAAAAATAACAAACCCTAATCATAATGAGTGAAGGATATAAATTGGGTGCTGCCTAGCAAACACTATAATAAATGTAAATATGTTTGAGACAAAAAACAAGAAGAAATTATATATGAAGTGTTCTTTGCATGCAAAATACAACAAATTAGACAAGTAAGACTATGAGAGCTGTACATCTGTGTGCATGTATGAGGAAGACGAAGAGGTCTTTTGATCAACAAAAGATGAAACACCACTAATGAAATCCTCCTTTAACATCCTAATATACACTGCACACACACATCTTTATTTCTTCCTGGGAACAAGCATCCGGCTTTGTCTTTATATACAACACTCCTTTACACAAGCACAGAGACTCACAAGCATAAACAAACATAAACAAAAACCACATGCTGCAGTGACAAATGTCTTTAATCACATTGCTGTAGCTTGTCTTAGTAAGCGTAGACGCTAAGGGGAGCCTTTCCCCTCGCTCACACATACTCAGAGACTATAAAAATAACCAAGAGCAGAGTTAAGGCCTCTTCTCATCTTTCAGCACAAATAAATGTGCAAAGACCCATCACAAAAACAAGACAAGAGTGCCAAGACATGTCACAGAACATTTGACAGGAGCTTGTAAAATAGAGAGACAGAAGATCAAAGGCCTTACCCCATTTCTCAGCATGTAATAGTCCAGCGTCCGGCCTCCTTCCAGCCAGATGCCTTTCCTGGGGTCTTCATCTGACAGAAACAGCCCATATTCTGAAGCTGAGAAACAACAGACACTGTTTAAGAACTTGCACTTGGCAAAATGATATAATTTCAGCAACTAGATTTGCAATCACTGTAAACACTGATATATACATGGCTCTAGGATCGTTCTTCCCACTGGTCACTCTTTTGTGGTCCAACTTTCTCACAGCTGACCGCAGGAGCACATAATTAGGTACATTTTTTTTTTTGCTACAACACGGGATTAATCAATGGATGCTGACAAACTTTTATCATAGTTCATAGTTATATGGTAACCAAAGTGTTTCAACTCGTTCTTTTTCATCATCATTGTTTGTTATTCAAATTTTGTGAACAGGAATTTCTCTTGTGCTGCGTTATAACGATATAGTGCGCTTTCACTTTCAAATTTGCGAACTTGGTGTCGCCTTTGAGAAGAAAAGATAATTGTTAAAAAGCACAACAACAATAAAACAGTAGGCCACAGCTTACAAAATGTTCATTGACAAAAATTAATAAGATGAGGCATGGCATACATGCACCACATGCTGTATTATATACAGACTAATAAATTACAGAATGTTTAGCAAACACTAAGGAATCAAATTATTTAAAAAAAAAAAAATAATAATAAAGAAATCCTTCATAGCATGACGTGAGTTAAACAGCAACAATAACAAGCTTTTCAAAACAAAACAAATATATATATATATATATATATATATATATATATATATATATATATATATATATATATATATATATATATATATATATATATATATATATATATAGAAAAATAGTTTAAAATCTCACAATTCTGAGAAAAAAAGTTGGAATTGTGAGATATAAAGTCGAAATTGTGACTTCCATAAATAAACTACAAAGAACATAGAAAGAAAGGTATCCCACCTTGTCCTGTCTGGGCTTCTGGAACCCTCTCTCTGATGACCCGACATGCATCGTACACAGCCGTTGATGGCTCAAACTGCATCGTCTTCACCACATTACACTGTCTCACACAGATCTTCAGAGACAGCGCCACCATCCTGTCAGCTTATGGATTACAGATTCTGCACCTGTGGAGAGAAGGAGGGAAATGAGGAAGATGGAGAACTGAAGACAGCAAACAGGAGAACGTGTGCGCGTTTAGATGCTGCTGAGGAACTAATCAACTAAATAATACAAAAATAGTTTGGGGTCAGTAAGGTTTTACTGTTTTACTGTGAATATTTGAAATTTGAAACAGAATATTTGAAATTTTGTACCACAAATATTTTCTGCAACAATGTAAAATTTTAATTTAATGCATCTTTGCTAAATTAGTAGTAAATTCTTAAAAAATAAAATAAAATAACACTGGTATAGGTACCAATTCACCATTTACTTAGCAGTTTATTGCAATTAGCAGTTTATTGAGGCAAAGGTTATAGTTAAAGGTTTGTTAATAGTGATAACTCGACCTCAAAATAAAATGTAACCAAAAAAATTTATATAAATATTTTATTTTTTAAATCTTTATTTAATCATGTTTTACGTAGAAAGCAAAATTACTGTCTGGCTCCATACAGTTTATTATACACCCAATACAAATACTCATGAGTGAAATTATTTATTAAATCAGGACAAACTCAATCACAGAGTTTTGACCTCTAATACACATACATTCAAATCGGTCCCTTTTTCACATTTTCCTGTTTGACATTATGTGTTATAAGAAAGGGATCTGGATTCTGTCCATTTCTTTCTCTCTCTCTCTCTCTCTCTCTCTCTCACACACACACACACACACACACACACACACACATTTCACTGTTAACACCTGAACTCCCAGTCAGCTGTCTTTACTCTTTCAGCACCATCCAAACTGCACATTAATGAAACACTGACTAGTTTCATTCATGTTTTTCACACATAAAAGACACAACATAATATGAGACAGACGATAGACTTCGTGGTTCAAATAGCCCTGGCTGGAACAGAAAGATAATTACAACATGATTTAACCTCAAAATGAATAAAGAGCCAGAATTATTACCTTAAAGTCTGAGTTTCTCTCAGCATCTAATCTTTAGTCTGTGTGTGTCTGTGGGGACTGAGGATGCCCTTGTGCACAGTTGGCACGCTGAACACTGGCAGTGTGATCTGACCCAGTATGTCAGGGACGAGCTGTAGAGCTCCGAGCCATCAAAGACAGACATACATAGTTCGGGAAATGTATTGTTGGAAATGCAATAGTCATGAAACAATGTCTGATATACATATTAATTATAAGACAGACATCACTGAAGTAATAACTTGGGAGTTCATTGAATCAAAGATTCATTAAATACATTTCACTAGGGTGATTCTTCATATGAATCAGACTACTTTGGTCACGCTGTTTACATTTTTGTGTGCAGCCCTAGGAGACAATAAAATAGAAAGCTTTTTTTCAAAATGGAAATCATTTTTCAGTAAGAAACCTTTTGGTCAAACCACATTCAATTTAGATTTCCACCTCATATTCAAAACCATGCTTTCCACTATGCTGGAGATTCAGCAGCAGAAAAGCACTGAAGAAAACACTGACATATGCATTACAGAAATGATTCTTAGAACTTTATACTAAAACACCATTTATTTGGTGTGTTACCCACCAGTTTGGGACAAACTATATGTCCAAAATACAGAAGATAGGGTGTTTATGTGGAGGGGCAATTCTAAGAAAAGAAGTTTGGAAACATTGCCGCAATTCCTTCTGGTGCTGCAGAAATTATACACTTTACCTTTAAATACAACACCTCAATTCAGTAACACCCAATATATATCAGCCCTTGGTGCTGAGTGCCACTGGAACAACACAAAGTTCCTGATCAGCTGTAACTTGTCCTGTATATTATCACAATCACACTTTATGCATATGCACAGCACAGACTTCTGGATTCAATGTGTCCGAGTATATAGGTCCACAAGCACTAACTCAACCAGCCCACCGGTGTCTCTAGTGAGCCTGAAAATCATAACACTCCAGAGAATGTCCTTCCATTTATAGACCTTCAACAGGATCTCATTCTGCATTCAAGTTAGCAGTCTGACTAAAGTCTGATTATTCACTCAAGGTCTTACAGTAATGAAAGGCACACATGCAGCCAGTAATGCAATTAACACAACCTTTTATTTCCACTGCCTCATATCAGCGAGACTATATTCAGTCACACACTCATGTAGACGTGACTCATGTCGGTCACCAGTGTTACTATAGTAACTGTGGGCTACTGAAATATGATTACGCCGCTAAACTCCACCCTCCACAAAGTTTCAAGTTAACCTGAACTCCTCAAATAGTCCAATCCATATTTAAAAAACTTAAAATATTTAATTTAGCTTAGCTGAACCTGTAAAACAGAAATTATTAATACTCTTTATATACCTCTTCACAAATGTTATTTTAGTATTATTTATATACTAGAGTTCATTATTATTTATTATATTGATATCAGTTTATTTCTACATCATTAATTAATGTTTATTTTAGTTTTAGTCATTTCATTACTTCAGCTTTAATTTATTTCATTATGTTTTATGATACTAGTAATTAGAGTTTCTCAAGTTTTAGTAAGCAATAAAAACACTGCTTCACAACAATACACGCTTTCTTATTTTCTTGGCAAGAAATGTTTAGGCCAATCGAACTTGCATTAAATTACATTCAATTATAAAACGACAAAGTGCTTCAGTTTAAAAAAAAAGACGGAAAAAAACAGTTAAGTCATATATTATTGATTGTTTTTAGTTTAAAGGTGAATCATTGTTTTAACATTCATACTTCTCCGTTATTTGGTCTTTTTTTAAGTTGTTCCTCCTGATAGTAAGTTGCCATTTTATTTTGATAGTACTCTTTCTCTCCCTACTAGCAAAGTGCTCTATTTTAATGCATTGGAAAAGTCTTACTTATTTATCCATACTTAGTGGATAAAATACACCTTTTTCTTTGTTCAGTTGGAAAGAAATAAACAGTATTCAAGGTTCCATAGTTACATTTTCGAGAATTTTTTAACCCTTTTTGGAGTATCTTAGGTCTCTGCGGATAGATGTAGCCTCCACTGATTGACTGACAAAATATTTGCTGTAAATAAAAATACATGTTTTTTCCTCCTTCCTTTTCTCCTAACCTGTTATTTAGGTATCATTTGTAAGAGGTACAGAAGGCTTGGCTTACCGTAAATGAGATGTTTGCAACTCTGAATCACTGCAGATCTTCACAGCTGTGGAGACAGTGAGAAAGAGCGATGATCAGACAAGCAAATAGAAAGCAAAACCTTTACAAATGCTATTAAAAAGACAATTCAAATGGAACCACAGTAATGGATATTGAATTGGGCCTGACAAGATTTATCCACATAATAGCTTTAAAAGTTCTTCCTCCATCACAACTGCCAAAGGAAAAGTCTACATTATCAATATAGAAATGAATTATTATTCATCCTAAATGTTATTCCCATTAACCATGTTAGGTGGAAGATATAAAAGAAGAAAAAAGAAACCCAGCTAATATAAAATGGAAATCCTACCGGTGATGTGTGTGTGTGTGTGTGTGTGTGTGTGCGTGCGTTTGAGCCTCATGAGGAATGAGTTAAAGCCGCAGTAATTAACCCAGGTCTATCTGCTAATGATCTCACGATTGCAGAGCTGACTCAAAGCCAGAGGCCACTAAACACTCTTAAAAGTCAAGAGCTTACACTAAATCTCCTAAATCACCAAATGCGCTTATTAAATAAAAGGTGAAAGTAAATCAAGTTGGAGCTTAAGACAGTTTTTTAACACATACACAGCATCTTACAAAAATAGCAGCTTGAGGGATTAAATATCAAGAATCAGAAGAGATGAGCCAAGCTATTTTGTAAATCTGAAAACAACAAAAGAATGTCATGACTTTTTCCTGAACACTGTCTAGTTAACCACTAAACACACTTCACACTGTGAGACTATCCCAGATAGTGGGTGGGGGGGTCATATAGCTGCGTTGTGTGTGTGGTAAATGACCTCAGTGAGTGGTAGGAACATCTGTGCAGCAGCTGCTGCCATTCAACCACTACAGAGGTCAACAGGAGTCCAGTACAGACCATTTACTCCACACTGATTAATCACGTCAACCTCACACTCACAAATCTTATGCAAACAACAACAGCGTTACATTTTCATCACGTCCAAATATGCCTACTGTACTTCCCTAGTATATAGTAAGCAACGAAAAAAAACACACACCAGAGGAGTCGTATGTAAGAATGCACAGCATTCAAGAATCAGAAGATGAAAAGTACCCGGGTGGCCTACTACTTCCACCGAGATTCTGAAATGGACAACTGACAGGCACATTAATATCCCATTAGGTCACAAGAGCAGAGTCATGAAACATGACAATGCACTTAAGATTGCATTCATTCATCATGCTATTCAGAATGTAATGTTTAAAGAGATAGTTCGCCCCCCAAAAAGAAAATCCTCTCATTAATCAATCACCCTCACGTCGTTTCAAACCCATAAGACTTTTAGTTTATCTTCGTAACGCCAATTAAGATATATTTGATGAAATCTGAGAACTTACTGATCCTGTATAGACAGGGCTGCACGATTATGACAAAAATCATAATTGTCGATTATTCCATTGAAACTGTAATTGCAATTATTAATTACAATTATCACAATTTACACTGAACGATGTTTATAAATTTTTTTAATGCAACTGCATGCAGTATTTTATATATAAGTATTATATATACTGTAAGCTGAAAACACTCCAACTGAAAAACCTTTAGTGCTTTTCTATAGTATTAAGCCTCAAATATCAACTAAACCATCGTATTGGTTTCTTCTTAAATTATATTTTTTTTAAAAAGCAAAAAATATGAATGTTATTATAATGTTATATCAAAACTAAAACCAAAACAATGGAAAAACCCCTTAAGATAACATGCAGAAAGAAAAGAAAAACATATCTTAAACGTACAGAATAACATAAGTGGACTTTGAATGATTAATTTGCCACTTTGAATGATATTATGTAATTGTAGCATCAATAATTGTAATCCCGATTAGAAATTTGATTAATTAATTTTATGAGGCTACGAGAATACTTTTTGTGCACAAAGAAAACAAAAACAATGACATGGTTCAACAATACTTCTCTGTCGTGCTAATCTCCGCCGGGAATTCACAAAAATACCACGATGCATAAGTGTGTTCCTACTGATGCAGGAGGCGGCGTTATGATGTAGCTCGCACAAAGTAAGTTCTTCATCAAATGTAGCATCTTCTCTGCCAGTATGTGACTTAAGAAGCAGCATTTGAAATGGAATATTGTAAGTTAAATTATGTGTTTTTCATATGGCAAAGACTGCCAAAACATTCTCCCTTTGTGTTTCATGGAAGAAACTAACAAAAGATTAAATCAAGGCTGAGTGACCCCATTAAATAATTTTTTGGTGTACTATTCCTTTAAATAGATACAGAAAATTAGCCCTTCATCATCTATCCAAAGGTGGAAATCTAAAAGCTTTCAAACTAAACCTTAAATCACAAAAGGAAGATCACAAATCACCATAATACTCAAAGCAGGGTTATAAATAATGAAAAGTAGCAGAACAGCCATTTTAACTAAATCACAATTACAAATATTCAGACACCCTTTTTCTGCCAAGAGCACTTTGGAAAGTAATGAACAAGTTGGAGGAGAGATGGACAGAGGGAAAAAAATGAGCGACTGTGTGATGCTCGGAAAGGCCTGTGTTGAACAGCAGACATGGCCGTCACTGGCCTGACTTGCATGTGTAGGCGGTGAAGTTCACATGACCGTGCTGGCAACACATCAGTGCGTCAGACAGCTTTACAATGACTCACCAACACTGAAAGACAAAATGAACAACCCCCTGTACATGCAGCATGTTCAAGCAGGATGACGTTAACTCAGAGCAACATTCAGTCCATATTCAACCTACTTACAGTATATAATGTATTCAACAATACAGCAATCGCTCATTAATGAATCAAGAGAAATCAAACTGTCCTTGATTTTTTTGGGATAAGACTCAAAACATACTGTAACTTTCAGAAATACAAACTTCTATATGTCCAAGAACAAATATCACTGGTTCTACTATGAGCTTCTGTTAAGCATTTTAATGTGCTCTAGGTATGCTAGTAAAATCTTAAATCTGTGCATCATACTCTCTCTCTTCAGAAGACTTGAATTAATTGGCTTGATTGATTTAAATTACATTTATAGTGTCTTTATGTATGTTTTCAAGCATCAAAGTTTTGGTATAATGGACTTTCAATAAAGGGACAGAAATCAGTTTCTTTAAAAATATATTTGTGTTTTGAAGCATTAAGTATGAAATGACATGAGGGTGACTAAATGATGGCAATTTTCATTTGAAGCTGAGCTAAACCTTAGTCCAAAAAATAATTCAAGGAAACGGAGCCACAAAATTATCTCATTCTAAAATTCTTGGGTTTCAGAAAGAAAAATCAAATCCGTTTTGTCACAGGCCAGTTAGCAAGCCTGGCTCTTGAAAGACAAGCAACATTCCTGCTGGATCAGCAAAACTCAATAAGCTTCCAGGCTAGATCAACTCGCAGCATGAATACAGAGTCTAGTCTAGACAAAGGGGTGTATGAATGGTTTCAAAAGAAGGAGGGCACATTAAACCATCATTCTCAAATAATAATCCTTCCAAGAAATGGGCAGACAAATGGAGAAATTTCTATTTTACAGCCAGTTCCGCTAACATTGTGGATGATGGGGACTGACATGGTTATACACAGCTACAAGGTGTGACATCTATTTAACACATGTAAATGGATTTGATTGAATAAACCTGCACAGGCACACACTCACTTTACTTCCTGAGCACTTTCCCGGTCTTCCATCATTCAGCCTGGGGACAGGATGCTCAAACAGAGCTAATTTGTCACTTTGTACAGCAACTAAAATATACACGTTGAGGAAATCAGCCTACAAATAGTGTACTTACAGTCTGCTCCACATTAAAATGGGATGCAGGAGAAAGTATTTCATCATTAAAATGATACATGCCATCAACTTGCAGAGTCAATGTTCTTGGTTCAGAGCCATTTCAATGCACATAAAACCCTAGTAGAGACCAGCACAGCACTCACAACCTGAATTATAATCCTTTACATTTGATTCAATCTCAGAGACAATGATTAAAACCTACGTATAGTAGATCAGGACCCTACATTAAATACATTTTATATGACAAAGCATGTTACATTTCTGAGTATGGAAAGCCTAAAAACATTTCTATAGTATCTGAAATATCTTCTTCATACATTACATTTCAAAAGTTACAGGTCGCTATGTTTTTTAGGTTTTGAGTCTCTTATGCTCAAAAAAGGCTACATTCATTTGATCAAAAAGAATTATATTGTGAAATCGTTTTCTATATTAATATATTTTAACTGGAAATGTATTTTTGTGATGACAAAGCTGAATCCTCAGTATCACATGATCATTCAGAATTCATACTTTATATGCTGATTTGGTGCTCAATAATTATTTATTCTCATTACAAATGTTCAAAGCAGTTGTGCATAATATTTTGGTGAAATGTTCTCTGAATAGATAGCAAAAGCATTTATTTACATTTATTCATTTACCAGACGCTTTTATCCAAAGCAACTTACAAATGAGGAAAATGGAAGCAATCAAAATCAACCAAAGAGCAATGATATACAAGTGCAACAACAAGTCTCAGTTAGCTTAAACGCAGTACACATAGCAAGGGTTTTTAAATAATATAATAAATAAAAAGATAACATAAAATAGAAAAAGAATATAGCAAGCTAATGTTAGGTCTTTTTTTGTTGTTGCTTTTGGTAATTGTTAAATAAACGAAAAGAAAACAGATAGAACACAAAAAGATTAGAAAGCTAGTTGGATTTCTTTTTTTAAGAATAGAACTAGAATAGTGAGTGCTAAAGTTAGAGGGTCAAATAAAGATGGAAGAGATGTGTTTTTAGCCGATTCTTGAAGATGGCTAAGGACTCAGCTGCTGGGATTGAGTTCGGGAGGTCATTCCACCAGGAGGGAACATTTAATTTAGTGCTTTTTTGGGATGGCAAAACAACAGTCTACGGACACCATGCAAATTTAATTGGCTAGTAATTTGTTTTGTTTACTCGCCAGACTGATAATAATAATAATAATACGAATTCCGCTAATAAGAACAGTATAGCTCGTAGGATAACCAAGCTTCTGAATTCATGAATATTATTCAGGTTGTGTGTGTTCGTTCAGAACTGATTCGCTGAAATCAAAACAGGAACAATAATAGATGAGCACCAGCCAATGAAATCGCCATTTGCGCGTTAGTTTTGCCAACTACTGGAAAACCCGGCAGTTCTGAACAACTGAAAAAAATTTGGAAAATACAACAAAGAATATAGTTTACATGTAGCACGTCAATTCTGCATGCAAGTCTCTCTCGCTCTCTCCTCACACTAAAACGATGGTGAGTCGTGCGCCGATGCACTACAGTACATCAAATGCAGGTACGCTGCACATCCATTGTGATGAACTGAAAAATAGTAAAGATTGCTTGACGGAGAGAGAAACTATGAAGCACTATGAAGTGTCCGGCGAGTGAAAATATATGTGCTAAACTTATACTTAGCCTCCAACTCACACACTGGTAAAATCGGAGAATTTATTAGCCATTGGCTAGTATTTAGACATAATTTAGTCGCCCAGAGTGAAGATTTAGTCACATATGCGAGTGATTTACTCGCAATGTAACGTTAAAGGGTTGCACAATCAAGTGACGTTGACTTGCAGAACGCAAGCTTCTAGAGGGCACATAAGTCTGAAGTAATGAATTTAGATAAAGGGGTGCAGAGCCAGTGGTGTTTTTTTTTTTTTTAAATGCAGTTCCTTTGCAACAATATAAAAATATTTACTGTCACTTACAGGGGTCATGAACTGCCTTTTTTATTATTTTGTACTGTTCTCTCACTCTGAGGTCCCCTTATAATGTTATCAAGATTTTCTTACATCAAAAAAACTATTCAGAAGTAATAGGCTACTTTCTGTCCTTGTTTAAACCCCCGTCATCAGATTGCTGGGTTTGAATAGGCTTGGCAGACTGTAGACTCGGAAGTAAATGCCCACAACTATAATTGCCAATAGTTGTGTATGTTTGACAGCCTACACCTTCACAGATGAATGCTGCTATGATTTAGGTTAAAAAAAAACACATTAATACACAGTATATATGAAACGATCTGTAATAACAGACAAAGTAATAGTGACCACATATTGAAAACAGTTACTCACTTGTTTGGTGCTTAATAAAAGTACATCAATTCATCAAAAAAGTAGCAAAAAATTTGTACTGACCCTCGAACACTTGTGTAGGCCTATATGAAAATCTTATAATAACCATGTCAATATTAATTGTTAGTTCCAAAGCATTCCAAAGCAAGTCAGATCAGTTATGGCACAAAAGTAATGCCTCTTAAACATATTTTGCAAACAGTGAAGAGTTAGCAAACGGAAATAGACTTCAGTCAACAGCAATAACATCTGCAAAAGCATCTCCTGCTGCAGCCAAGCAGCCAATCAGCAGCCTCCTGCTAGTCATTAGCTGGTTTAATGACTGTATTTTCATGACAATCCAGCTCGTTTAACAAGACTGGGGCAACACTTAACATGCTGTACACTTTCATAAAGCAGCTATCCCAAAGAAAAATGAGCACCGCTAGACAGCTTAATCTGAACTGTCACTGAAATTGTGGGGATTAGCAACTAAAATCACTGCCAGCTAATGAGGCTATTACTCATAAAGTATGAATAGCAGACCCAGCAGTGCTCCATTCTAAAACAGGGCAAAAGTACTAGAGCAGCATCTGCAAACTTTAACAAATGACTTATGCACTGCCAGGAAGAAACACAGTCATAATGTCTCCCACATCTAAGGTATGGATCATATGATTTCCTGAGCCACAACTATGACCTCAGAGCGCACAGCTGTAACAGATCACAGAGCTCGGGTTATGGACGTTATGTCCCGTACTACGAGATGCACCTCAGAGGATTACACCACATAGCCTTCCAGTAAACATGCCAGTCCGGAGTTACATGCCTGGATAATCTGCTCTAGTCTGTTGTATCCAGTTAGTTCAGGATTAGAGAACTCCAAGAAAATGCCACGCAAATAAAGGCTATTTCCAATCATTTCATTAATGCAGAGCTGTCCACGTGTAATCAAATCCAGCTGGAGCTCCCAAGACACTTAAAAAAAAAATGCTTCACATTGAGAGCGGGAGAACGTTTGTGGGGGAGTAACCCTCATGGAGCAGGACACCCAGGTCTGCTTCTCCATTTCCGTGTGGCTACACAACGCTAGATCCCACTGGTGTTGCACTCACCAATAAACACACAACAAATCACCTTATATAGAGCTACGGGACATGTAGGAGGTCAAATCTGGCTCCAAACTCTTCATAGTCTTCAACATGATCTTGTCCTAATGGGCAGTGGGGATTTGTGTAAACAAAGTCTATTTTAGGATCGCGAGTTTAAGAACAGCAGACGTGTCACATCCTCCACTTCTTTTTATTGATGACATTCCATTTGGCCTTGTATTAACACAAAGAGTTTATCTGTCATCAAGTGTGTTTATCAAGTGTGTTAATGCACCATTCGCTCATTTATCATGGAGGACAAAAGTAAATGGAATATTTAAAATAATAACTCTTCTTTTATGATTTACCAATCCTTGACCTTTGATAAAAGAATACATTCATACATACTCTATAACTCAGATGTCCTGTCAACACCGAGCTCTGTGAAGGCTAAACGGATGGTCGACAAATATTAGCATCTCTACGTCAAGGCAAATTCCAACTTTAGAAGGACAGAGGGGGGCCAAGAAGGTAGTAAACTGAGAGTGAGAGACAGACAGAGAGACAGATAAAATTGGACACATGCTAAACCCCCGCCCCTACTCATCTTCATGCAGCAAAACACTACCAGCATTTATTATAAGTGCTTTAAAGCCTGAAACTTCAATGCTTTTTAAGGCAAATAATTATGTTGAAACCTGACAAATGTTAATGGACAAATAGATGTCAAACAGATTACATGCTTTCCCAAAACACATTGTGGGTAAAATCACATATGGGGTAAATATGATTTAAAAAAAATTTTTTATAATAACACTAATGCATGTGAAGTAAATGGTCTTGAGATGAAGCACTATCCATGCTATGTTTACTCTATGGATCCATCTGTCATTATGGACTAGTAAGGTCCATTTAAAGAACTGTCGCCAAGCTATATATACACATTTACAGATATACAAATGTAACATAACTTGCATGTTTATAATACTTAAGATGAGTTGATAGTGTACCAAAATAATCTAGAGTTCTATCTCTTGATTCTTTACAACTTTCCTAAAGTCTGTGCATGTTACATGTACATTATATGGACAAAGGAATTGGGAAACATCTCTTAATCATTGCATTCAGGTATTTCAATCAGACCCATTAACACAAGTGTATAAAATCAACTACACAGCCATGGTGTTAGTATTTACAAACATTTGTGAGAAGAAATGGCTCATCCTTGTTAGATATTCCAATCCAATAAAGTGGCATTATTGGAAGGTGGAAGCAACTTAGCTACATAAGACCATGTAAAGTGCTGAGGCGCATGAGTCGCCAACACTCTGCTGATTCCATACCTGAAGAATGCCTATCTTTCACCAGCATTAATATCAGCACAAAAACTGTGGCTAGAGCTTCATGGAATGGGTTTCCATGACCGAGCAGCTGCATACAAGCCTCTCATCACCAAGTACAATGCTAAGCGTCATACAGCACAAAGCCACTTGACTCTGGAGAACTGGAAATGTGTTCTGTTGAGTTACGAATCATCCTTCTCTGTTTGACTGTCTGATGGGTGAGTTTGGGTTTGTTGGATGCCAGGAGAATATTACCTGCTTGACAGCATTGCACCAACTGTAAAGTTTGGTGGTGAAGACATTACCGAATGGGACTGTTTTTCAGGAGTTGTTCTAGACCACTTACTTCAAGTAAAGTCAAATCTTAATGCTTCAGCATACATTTTGGACAATGCAATGCTTTCAACTTTTTGGGAATAGTTTGGGGAAGGTCCAGCATGACTGTGCCCCAGCGCACAAAGCAAGTGAGTTAGATATGGAAGAATTTGATCGGCCTAGACAGAGCCCGAACACCTTTGGAGTGAACTGGAACAGAGATTTCGAGCCAGGACTTCTCGTCAAGCACAAGTGCCTGACCTCACAAATGCTCTACTAGATACTAGATTTGTGGGCAAAGATTCCCACACAAATACTCCTAAAATTTGTGAAAACCTTCCCAGGAGAGTCGAAGCTGTTATAATTGCAAAGGGTGGGGGTAACTACATTTCTAAATACATATGTTTTTGTATTTAGAATGCAATGTCATTAAAGTCCTGGCTAGTGTAACAGTCAGATGCCCCAATACATTTGTCCATATAGTATACGTTTTAGGTCCCATAAACTGTTTAGTCTTTAGTAAATAGAACGATGCAGCCCTTCCTCCACATTAGATTTTTAACCGTTTAAAAGTTCAGTTCCAACTAGGAATGCATTGACATTTAAACTCTTGCTGATATGAGAAGTCTATAATTATTACATCTGTTTTGTCTGTGGAATACAAAACAAGATACTCTGAAAGTTAACGAGGTCCAAACAATATGGGACCCCTTTGACTTTCATTGCAATGTTTGTTTTTTTTAAGTCTAAGTCAAGCTTTTAGTCTAACCCATTTACATTGTAAAGGTGGAGAAATGGCAGTACCACAGTCAAGTCTGTTCCAGTTACAATACAGGGAATCTGGGAATGCCAGATCTATGCAGCATACGCCACCCAGCCAGCTGCAGACTGGCTTAGAAAAGCCCCTCTCCACTCTCTGATTTCATGTAACCATATTGAGCCTCATGTCAGAGGGCAAAAAATATTCTGGATTCCCAAAAATACCCTGACAGAGAAAGCACTCTATTCAAAGTGACAGGACACATAGAAGGTTTTATCTTCAGAACTATTTGTTCAGATGAGCACCTGATACTCATTCTCTACCTAAAACCTTGCCCAACAATCCATCAGACCACTGTATTTCTCTTTCAGCACCTTTCTTTGATCACTCATCTACGGCTCCAGTGGAATGTGCTCATGTGAAAGAAGCCTGCATGAACCCTCATAGCAGTTTGGATAGGATTTGTACCTGCCCTTTCTGGCAACTGACTCACAGTGAGCACAAGAGATCACAACGAGCCTGATAGCCATTCTGCCGAAGGGGAGGCAGCAATAGCAGAAGCTCCCGATATAACAGACTGACCTGGATCCTTTTTCAGCACAGAGAATGTGGGGGTAGAAACAGCCTCAGGCCTCCAGAGTCAAACTCAAACTGCAAGGCTCTAATAGGTGTTCTGTGTTTGACAGTATATGGATCCAAACGCCCTGCTTCACCCACTTCACAGCTGAAATTATTTTATCGAGGGGTCATTTTGAGGAGTAAACACATTTGAATGTAACTAAAAGATGGCTGTGTTTACCGGCTACAGTACTGTTTAAAAGTTTGGCATCTAAGATTCTTTTAATATTTTTCAAAGAAACCTTCTGCTCACCAAGGCTGCATTTATTTGATCAAAAATACAGTAAAAAATAAAATAAAATAAAAATTATATTGTGCATTATATGAAAAACAATTTATTCATAGTTTTACTATGTAATATATTTTACAATTGAATTTATTACAGTGCTGGCAAAGCTGAATTTTTAACAGCCATTACTGCATCAAGAAACATTTCTTATTATGTTGAATACAGTTGGGCTGCTTAAATGTTATTGGAATATGTGAGCTTTTCATGATTTGTTGTTGATTAGAAAGGTCAAATAAACAACATTTACTTTGAATAAATTTGTAGAAATTCTTTAGTCTTTACTGTCAGTTTTGATCATTTGCATGCATGATTTTTATTCATGCTAAATAAAACCATTCCTTTATTTAAAAATACTGTCAGTTTTGATAATTTGCATGCATGCTGAATAAAATTACTTTTTATTCTTGCTAAAAAACATTGCTTTATTAAAAAAAAAAATATATATATTACTGACACCAAATGTCTGAATGATTCAATCAATTTATCGATTTATCAACCAAAGTCAAAAGTGAAGAACTAAACTAATTTATGATTGCTAATATGAGAAACGGATAAGATAGTTTGTCAACTGGTTCTGTTAAGATTTATTGAAGGATGAAATATGTGAAATGAGAGATACATTGGTTAAGCAACCGGTCAATAATTAAAGGGTTGATCCACCCAAAATTAAAGTATGTCATCATTTCTTCTGTGGAACAGTATTGTTTTATTTCAGTATTCATTTTATTAAAAAAAAATATCTCTATACAATAGAAGTAATTGGGCTGCTAAGTTGCATTTTACACAATATCTTTTTTCATGCTTCACAGAAGAAACAAAGTTATAAAGGTTTGCTTATCAAGTTATCACAGAGGTAACCAAGGTTCTAAATGGTGAGGTCACAGCTCAACCAAACCTACAGCTTTACTAAAACTTATGAAGCCAAATTAAACAATTAGGCATTTTCAGTCAAGATGAAGGTGCAGATGGGAGTGAGTGGCAAAACAAGGAAAGTTCAAAAAGAGAGGATGATGGCAGGTGTAGTGTTTTATCAGTTGCTGTTGGCAGTCTTGCTCAGAACTCACTGGAGCTAAAGGATGTGACACCCGCATACCCAACGACACCCCTGCTAATTATAACCACCACCACATTTGAAGAGGAGTTGCAAGTCAAACTTCCACCTCAACAATTTGTGAAAATTAAGTTTTCAAGTAATATTTCACTCAAAATTACAAATCTGTCATCAGTTACTCACTCTCATGTTGTTCCGAACCAGGATGACTTTATTTATTACTTCCATGCAACACTGAGTTTAGCAGAATGTTCACATTTTTTTATCAGAACTTTCAGTAGATTAACGGCACTCTGTTCAGAACACTTGTCATATAGACAAATAAATACTAATGTTTTGTGTGTGTGTGTGTGTGTGTGTGTGTGTGTGTGTGTCTACAGTGTAAGACAGAAAACCAAACAGGTTTGATATGACATTTGATATGAGGGTTTGTAAGAAGTGCAAAATTGTACATTTGTGTAACAATGTGGCACACAATATGCTAAGATTTTCAAATCTTTACATAGACTCAAAAAAGTATTTTGTAAATCTCTGAAATGAAGAATTGAAACTTCTGCACGAACATGCACATGTGCTAAGACGTATTTTAATGTACAAGTATGCACCTACATGCATCTGTAAACTTACTATCATTCATGTTCAGCAATAAGGGTCAGTAAGATTTTTTTTTAAATACTATTATTCAAAATGGATGCATTACTATGATCAAATGTGACCGTAAAGACATTTATAATGTTACAGAAGATTTCTGTTTCAAGTAAGTTCTATTCTTTTGAACTATTCACCAAAAAAAAAAAAAAAAAAAAAAATGTAGCTATAGTGAAAATCCTAAAAAAAAAAAAAAGTTTCCACAAAATTAAGCAGCACAACTGGTTTTAACATTTGTAATAAAAAGAAATGTTTCTTGAGCATCATGTGAATGATTTCTAAATGATTGTGAAACTGAAGACTGGAGTAATGGATGCTGAAAATTCATCTTTGTTGTCACAGGAAAAATATATATTAAATATATTACAAAAGAAAACAGTTATTTTAAATGTTAATAATTTTTCACAGTATTAATTTTGAACAGTATAGTTGTTATTAGTAGAAATTATCCATGAAAAACATTCTTGTCAAATCAAAGCAAACATGCACATTCATAAGCTTTGTTGGCTGACATATTACTCGGTCAACATCGATATATATAATGAAGTGTCCGATTAGCAGACAGACCTCATTTCTCATGCAATATTGTTCAAAGGGCAGCAGGCTTATCTGAATCCCAAGTGCCTGGCAAAATAAACAAAAAGGACTTTTGATGATAAGGGACTATTCATAATTTAAAGAAAAGAGAACAAATAAATAGACTGTTTGAGGTTCCATTATAAAAGAGCACGCTTTACTCACTGGTCTCATATGACATATGTCTACTTCTGCCTATAGAAACCAACTGATCCATAGCATTAAGGGAACCCATTTCTTTATTTACAGTCACGTTTGGTGTGGAGAACATTTACAGTTCACATTTACACTCGCCTGGTTCTGGCCTTGCAAAAATTAAATGGTATTTTAATAAAGAATAAATGGAACATTGTTGGAGTGAAGACAGCGCCAAGTGATGAGTGGCTAGCAGCAAGTCAATGAGCTTGTTCACCTTTACAGTGTAAACATGCTGAGAATCAGGAACCTTGCCAGTAAGGTATGACCCATGGGCAAGCTACCAATAAAAGTGACAGCTGTGATAAAAAAAAAAAAAAAGCAGCTGCAGTTTGTCAAAAGGACAGCAGAATTACTCTACTTGATGCCTTTTCCTAAGCTACTGGATTCATCAGCATCAGCAGTCCATCAGCCCATAAAACAGTAAGCAGACCTGTCTGTCTCCTTCAGGTCACTCAATGCTGTGAGACGAACTTAAGACTTTAAAAGCAAAGCAGGTCTACACTGCTAATAAAAGGTAAAAGTACAAAAATAAAATGCACAGTCCATTTGCAATGAGAGATTACAAGCACTTAGCAACGAGGATGAGTTATACAGACTCATAAAAGTGCTTAAAAACCTTAAGAATGTGCTGTGTACATGAGCGTTAAAGTAAGAGAACACTTCTTTACCTGAATCTCACTAAAACAAAAAATAAAAAAAGCATTTCAATAAAAAAGATGAAGCTGATAAATGCCAATGCATTTCAATGAACAGTAGCCTATTTTCAGAAAAAGTTACAAAACAGATGGTTAATCTACACAAAGAAGCTCTCAGAAAAATGAACAATTTTATCCACTATGATAATGGAAATTAATGAAAGCTCCTTGTCATAGGTTTTTAAATCGGCAAAAGAATAACAAAGCATAAAAAAACAAAAGTAGCATAATGTTGAGACATGTGGTAACACTATATGGGGTAAGCCTTCACAATGGAAATCATCCAAAAAAAACTAAAAACTAAATAATATTTGGATTTTCAGCTAATTTTAAGCAGTAAAACGCATGTCATGAAATAAGTAATACACAACCTTATAGTCATTATAAAATATAGATGTTTTGTTCAGTATGAAACTGTAGTCACTACATGGTATGAAATGACTGCATTGAACAAGTATTGTTTATAGCCAACAAACAAAACGAATGCATTTGTGTAATCAAAACCTTTACTCCAAACCTAAGGTAACTCCCCTACTGCTTGACTTTGTTTTCAAAATCAGCAAACACAGGCTTATGTTTGAGAAACTTGAAATAGGATATATACAATTTAGCAAATGAATGGGAAGCAAGTAAATTAAGTAAAAGGGTGAGTAATGTGATCAAAGACAAACAAAACATCCGAAGAACAATGAAGAATCCACAAGTATAAATTTCCAAAGCTCTGAGGGGATGTTTAAATGTGATGACACAGAGGGGTGTGGCGTCAGCCTGGGCTCCATGTGTCTGGACCGTCACAAAAGCATTTTACCCCACTGTTGCAGATGAATGTGGGAAGTGACTTAAAGGTTTAAACAATATCAGAGTATGGACTGTGCAAGAATGGAAAGGTGGTGGTAATACGGATTGAGAGAGAAATGCCTGGAAATGATACGTTAAGATTCAGTCCTCTAGCCTATGATTATTGTAGCGAATTAAAAACACTGCAAACGAATTCTAATAAAGATCATCACTTATGCTACATATATATAAAAAAAACATGTTTGTAAAATATTAAATACAGTACTGTTTTTAAAGTGTCCTCTATTTTTCATTTTGAAATTAATTGATTAATGCCAAAGTTTTATCAAACACAAAATGCGATGAATATAGCGGTTTCTAGCTGCAATCCACAAAAGTTAAGCATCGCATATTCAGATCAACAATGCAAGCCTGGCCAAGTTTGAAATCTCAAAAAAAAAAAAAAAAAAAAAATTATATATATATTTTTTTTTTTTAAGTAACCATTTTTATTTCATCCATAGCCCCTGTGTTGCGAGAAAAACGAGAGCGAACACAATCAAACACGAACATTTGCCTTAATGCAAATATCCTCATCCGTCTTTCTGCATTTCAGAGACAAACATTTAAGTAGTTAAACTTAGCAATTACAAAACAGAAACCCGCAGTGTTCCCATCGATTAACTGTGCGCTTGAATTAATTCTCCTGCAACTGGTGAAGCATGTGTATCATGTCAAATGCGACATAAGGACTCTGTGCACGTCTCTGTACAGCACACACTGCTTATTTCCACGCACCTCTAAATCCCAATCCATTCAAACACTGCATGCAAGATCGGGTTTGCCCTATTAATTCATAACACATTAAAACACCCAGCGATCGCGGATATTTCTGTGCACAATTCGCCGAACAAGGAAATCAGAGCACACTGGTTCTTACCGGTGAGTTTGTTTACCGCAGTTTCATCGCGAGCTCGCAGCCGCTCGATGCACAGTAAACTACGATCTTGTCCTGCCTCTTTGGAGTAAATCCCTTCTCGATTTACGGAATTTACCGAGCCCGGCCGATCACTAAAGGTGGGACTAGAGGAAATGCGTCATGCATACAGGAATCCTGGGGAATGTAGTCCTGGTTAGTAGTACGCATCTGCTGTTTATTAGTCAGTTTTTTAAATGGTAAATTTGTAGTACAGTAAAATATTTGATTATATAATTCAATATTTATTTATTATAATTTACCAATGATTTATAAAATGTTTCTAAAAAGGTTTTCTAACCTATTATCATTATGTTATTTAACCTTATATGCATAGGTTATAAGCATACAAATACTTTAAAGGTATATACAGTACCTAAAGAGTACAGTTCATTTTCCAAAGGACACCGCCCCAGTGACAGATTCGGTAGCCAAATTTTTTTTTCTGAGAGTGAAAGGAATAGGCTGCCTGCACCACAAACACAACACTTGAACACACAACTTAAAAATCAGTCTGCTCATCATTTTATTTCTGAATAATTACTTAGTTAAATTACAAGTACAAATACAAGTACAATTTTAATAACACACTTCCAGCATCACAGAGAAAAATAAGAACGACAGAGGGAGAAAGGACAAGACTATCTTGACTATAGTTCTCTGTTTTTGAAATCACCTTCCCAGTTTCAGGGGATCTAGTCTCAAGCTTGACTGAAGTCATGGATTGTGTGGTCAAGCACCTGGAATGTATTATAGATGTGTTGACCCAACAAAGCTCAAACAGGGGTGAGTCCACAACAGCATTCCACAGATTCTAATGAGAACACCTCCCCTGTCTTAAAAACTCTTCCCTATCAGCCTCATGAAATATGTGTCTTTCACGTTGTATTTTGACAATGTATTGCCATAAGCCTCGTAACCTCGTCATTCATTGCTACAAACTGTACTTTGATTTTCAGACCAATAAACCACTTTAGCTTTTGTCTGTAAGCGCCTAAATGCTGCTCTCTATAGATTCAAGTGTGGTATTACAGCATGGTCAGGGTTTTTGTTTGTTTATTGTATGTGGTTTAAGATGTGGCTCCTATACGCTGTTATTCTTCACCATTACGAGGGCAAAAGGTCTGAAATATAACAGGTCTATGGCCCCATTTGTCATACTTTGATAATGACTTAATTTTGTATGATTATGACTTAACTGGAGAAGAAAAAATGATAAACAAACCCAAACCAATTTTCCTCATATAGGGCAATAGAGTAAGCCTATATTCCATTCGATCCTGGACACTGATTTGTAAGAAATTAGCTCTTCAACTTCTTGTACTTGACTTTGTTTAATGTATTATGTGTCTGTCAAAAATTGTCCCAAACCAGTTTCCAAAACTGTTATTATTTTCTTGACTTAGATATTGACAGTAAAAGCCTTAGATGGGGCTGTTGTTCTCATCTAATAGTTAAACGCCAGCTGTCATTTCCATAACAATGAGCATAATGGTGGGGGAAATTTGTTAATTGTCATTTAAAGCCCAGTGGCTCCACCAGAAAATTTTAATAGGGGTGGCCAGATGAGGCCACAGTAAATCTTGGGGTGCCACATTAAATATCCAATAATTTTTCCAATATTGACAAAAAAAAGGATATCCCTGGTATTTCTAAGATTTTATTGATAACGATAAACAGACAATAATGTCACTTTAATTGTGCAGATATCTTATTTCTAATTGTGCTGACAGATGACTCCTGATTTTTTCTCTAGTGTGCACCATCTTTTAGGTCAAATACTTGCATTTGGGCTGTTACCAAGCAAATGCAATCAGTATCAACAAAATTGATCTTTGCAATGCAGAGAAAACAGAAACTGCATCTGAAGTGCCATTTAAATATGTTTACACATGGTTTAATGCAGCTCTGTGGGACATGGAATACTTTATCCTACAGTTACAAATGAATAAATAATGTTTTGATATTTTAAACATAAAACATTGAAAACTGATGTTTGAAATTATTTAAAAAATGAATAGGTACCTTAAATGTGAAACTAAAACCGCCAGTAGGTGGCAGCGAGTCACTGTTAATAAGTGAGTCAGTACGATTGAACCGAATCATTTAAACGGTTGATTCATTCAGGAACTAAACACAATCACGTTGCTCAGAGACGCAAAACAGTGGCTGTGTTTGGAATGATTTTTGTTTTTAGAAATAGAGCAAAAACGGTGAATATGTTGTCTAAAATGTAAGTCTCTTGATATTAACGTCTTGTTTATTGAACTGTTGTATAAAAGCAATATCATACTTGTAATTATGCTGACTTTTAGAGAAAAACGTAACTCTTCGTCTGATAATAACTATATGAAATTCTATAAACTATATAACGTTAGATCTATACATTTTCTGCAACCATATCTTGAAGAATGTGATAATTCTAAATTTCAAGTGAAAGAACGCACTACAAATGAGTATTGTTTTTTTTCTTACTATAAATGAGTATGCAAACTAGTCTAGAGCATCACGTGACGTGCAATTTTATTTTTATTTTTTCCGCACTTCTTAAACTGTGAATTTACCCTCAGCATTTAAATTTATACTACCCACTGCAAATAATCCTAGGAGTTTATTCAGTGGTGGCCGTGGCCACCCCTTGGGGGCGCCCCTGAGTGAGGCATTAATGCCTCACCCAGATTCTTTTCTTTCTAATATACACGTTGCTAAAAATAACAACACTCAAACAAAACAATGGGGCAGAACAGAAACAATACATGTAAGCATAAGAATATGTTTAATTATAACATAGATTAGTTTCATGCACTGCTTACTGCATCCCACATATTATTATTTTTTTCTAAAAATAGGAAGAGTCATTAAATTGTTTATTAATTTTGATGATTAATTATTTAAATCTATTACAACAATCTAATATTAGTATGTGGCTAGATTATATTTTGTCATTAAACATCTGTGCTTGAAATTTGGATACCAAGTCTGGAAGTCCGTCTACAGACAGCATGGCTTATATTTTTCAGTATCTTACAGGCTTGAGATTCTAGACAACATGTTTGGGTTTAAAACAAAAAGCCATGTAGTCAAACATCACAAGATCAACTTGCAACCAGAGTCCCTGGGGACCACAGACAGTCTCTCTGATGAGCTTTGAAACTTGTCCCTGGAAGGAAAACCACAACCACGGGACAAAGGAGAGTTATGGATGCATCTGAGGTGGGAAAATGCATTTGCAGTCACAGTCAGGCCCGTCCAACTTCAGATAACAAATTAACTATGTCCAAATATGGCCTGTTAATTCAACATGTATCAGCAAATGAAAATAGTTAATGATTAAAAAAAAGGTTTTTCCAGAAAGTATATTTACATTTTGATAGGTTAAAATGTAAGAATGTGGTTTATCCTAAAGCGACAAATTAGAGTAAACAGTAATTTTATACCTTGCACATGAATAAATGAACAAATCTTGTCAAGGCATCTCTCATTTGGTGAACAAATTAATATCAGCCACCTCAGTACACTTTCATGTTCTTGTATTAATCATTCTTGTTAAAATGTGTCTCTGTATGCGTGCTATCCATGTACCTTGTATGTGTTTGTGTAAGGGGGTTATGTGAGTGTGTTTTGTCTTGTGTAGTCTCAGCTCTTTGTTTGGATATACATTTTGTCTGGATTGTGTCAGATTTTGTATTTTTTTAAAAACCAAATAAAATTGTTTTTCAAAATTCCATTCATTCTCATGGGGACCTACAAGGGAAGGATTTGTTACTTTTTTACATCCACATAAAGTCCTTGAATTCACAATTTCTTTTGTGAGTGATCCATGTTTAAGTGTGACATATATATGTATATGTATATATATATATATATATATATATATATATATATATATATATATATATATATATATATATATATATATATCAAAAATGCCTTTCAGACTTCTTCTTTGTGGGGAGGCATTAATTTGGAGGACCTATGCAAAAACAGAGAAGACAGAAACCACCAGTTTCACAGACAAGGCTTAAGGTCGCAGGCTAAAATGCATTCTGAAAATATTTTGCTCTTACATATCTTAAAATATGTCAGTGCAATTGTTCTGTCTCAAGATGCACACCTGTAACATTTTCTTTTAAGGCATTTTTATAAAAGCAGCTTAAATATCTTAATTTAACTAAAGTCTAGCACTGGCTTAAGCTAAACCCCGTCTGTGAAACGCGACCATAGTGTCTCACATTTACATTTACTCTTATCTAAAGCGACTTACTAATGAGGACATTTAGTCTAATTAAATTAAATTAGTCTCTTAATAATTCCCAAGATTTAACAAGTTGTCAAAATCTTAAGATAGTCAACAAGTGTACTCGTATAAAATCTGCCTTCTGCTTTTACTCCAACCACTGTCTTTGGCCATTGCCTCAACTCCTGTAGTCTTTCTATTTCATGAAATTAGTATTTCAGTAAATGTGTCTCCGCACATCATAATATACATTTGTGTGCAAGCTTTCTTTTTTTTTTAGACTTGTCACATGACATATCACATATCTGATTATTTGTCATAATCCAATCAGTTGCACAGCTGATTTTTTTTTAAATGAATTCATACGAATATAGCTTGCTATAATGGAAATACCCACATCTCAGAAAACTTATTACATAAATGCATTTTAATTATGCAACACTCTTAACTGAAAGGAAATTTCACCATTATGTAAGAACCGACAACTTACATATATTAAAAGTTCCTTCTTTTCTGTCTTGCAAAATTAGGATACTTAGTCCTTCTATTTCAGCTCTCTGCAACTCAGTGGCTCTTTTACGAACCAACAAAAAAAAAATGAAATAAGAGCGGGACAATAGAGCACTTTAAGGACTCTAAGTAGGGATGGTGTTCTTGAGGTCATAGTCAGCATTTCTCGTCCTCCAAACACGAGTCGAGTTAATGCCAAAGAGCACAATCTTTCTCTGATCTGATCACAGCACTTCTGACCAAGCCTTCTCTCAATCATTTAGGTGTTCTTTAGCAAACTTTAAACGGGTCTACATGTGCCTTCTTGAGCAGGGGGACCTTGCAGGCGCTGAAGGATTTCAGTCCGTTGCGGCGTAGTGTGTAACCAAATTTTGCTTGTTGACTGTGGTCCTCACTGCCTTAAAATCATTAACAAGCTCCTCGTGTGTAGTTTGGGGCTGATCTCACCTTTCTCATTATAATCATTACCCCATGAGGCAAGATCTTGCAAAAAGCTCCAGACTGAGGCCAGTTGATGGTTATTTTGTATTTCTTGCATTATCACATAAACGCACCAAACAGTTGTCACCTTCTCACCAAGCTTCTTGCTGATGGTCTTGTAGCCCATTCAAGCCTTGTGCAGATCTACAATCTCTTCTCTGATGTCCTTTGACAGCTCTCAGGTCTTGCTCATGGTGGTGGGAGAGGTTGGAATGGAAGATACAGATTGTGTGGACAGGTGTCATATACACCTAATGAGCTGAACATTAGGAGTAACTTCTGAAAGTGACAGGACTAATCTGTGTTCACATGGACACATAACCAATCTGTGGGAGACAGAATTCTTGCTGGTTGGTAGGAGATCAAATACTTAGAGTATATCACTCATTGCAATGCAAATCAATTTCTAACCTTTATATGATGTTTTTTTTCTTCTGGATTTTGTGGTTGATAGAGTGTCTCTATACATTACAATTAACCTACCATAATAATTAGAGACCCTTTTTTTTGTAAGTGGACAAACCTACAAAGAAAAGGGGATCAAATAAATATTTTGCCCACTATAGATGTATAAGTTGCGTTTATTTAACAAATGGGCAACTTTAAAGCATATACCAGATGTGTAGAGGTTAATTAGTCAGTCGCATGAGTGAGTGACGTGACGTGACATTCAGCCAAGTATGGACCCATACTCAGAATTCATCCTCTGCATTTAACCCATCCAAAATGCACACACACAGCAGTGAACACACACACCGTGAACACACACCAAGAGCAGTGGGCAGCCATTTATGCTGCAGCGCCTGGGGAGGAGTTGGGGGTTTGGTGCCTTGCTCAAGGGCATCTCAGTCATGGTATTGCCAGCCCAAGACTTGAACCAACAACCCTAGGGTTAGGAGTCAAACTCTATAACCACTAGACCACAGCTTCCAACATTCATTTAGTGTTGCACAAAAAACATATAATAGTTAATAAAACACATAAACACATCCCATCAACATTGTCCCATCAGCGATCAGGTATAAGGCTGTGTGGTCTGAGTGTTCTTATTGTTAGTGCCTGAAGATCAAAGACAAAAATAACACTCAAGTTATTATTTTTCAGCTGTCCAACTGATCTTTTTTATATTAGTCTTTCATATACAGCCCATGTTTTTCAGCTTGATAGGAGGACATTTTTCCAAGTCCCTTGCAGCCTTGTGATGACTGTGGAATCAAATGTAGTAGGAAACAAATTGATGCAATATCGCTGTCCCATTCTAAACAACAGATATGACAACTTCAGCACAAAATGCATGAATACAGAATATAGATAATGCATGAATATAGATAATCGTATTCTGAAATATAATTTAACCTTGAACATCAGTTTCATCCTCCTTTACAGCTGATTCCGAGGTCTATCAGGTCCTTGAAGGTCTTGGGAGAAACCAGAAACTTGGCTTCTTGAGAAAAACACAATTAATGACAACAATATCTCTCTCAGGAACCATTCTGCTAAGTAGATAGTGTAGTCACACAGTGGCTCTGTTCATACTTGGCATTAGTATGCTTATTGGGTGATGCACAAGTGAACAGACACAAGACACATATGGCCACATATACATGGGTGTCTGTTAGATCACTACACTGGAGTAGAGAGCAATGTGAATTGTTCTTCATGCACACACTAACTGAAATTTAAAAATAAACTATCACACAGACATATAATATACATCAATATCTCTTCCCTTTGTGCTTTAATCTTTTCTTTAAATTCATAAATATACATCACGGTTTCCACACAAATATGAAGCAGAAATAATAAAAATGTTTCTTGAGCCACAAATGAATTAGAATTATTTCTGAAGGATCACGTGATACTGAAGACTGGATTAATGATGCTGAAAAGACAGTAGCCTAAATTGTATTAAACAGCTGTAAGATTAGCATAGAACTCCAGTATATTTAGAAAATTTCATTGCTTTCATTGCAAGTGTTAGCTTGCTTGTTACTGAATTGCACTAAAATATCTGCAGATAAAGTGGGATTTAGGGTAAACACTGGTGTAGGCTACTTGCAATATAGACTAACACATCAAAAACCCAGCCATAGTACTATAGACATTTGTAGTGAACTGTACTTTGAATATGTAGATATTCAATATATTATAATATTCATATATTAAAATAAAACATTGAACACATGCATACAGTACATAAGTTTACAGTATGCAGTGAATCCTTAGATAGGGTGGAACATAGTCTTCTGTTACAGGCACTCATATGCTATAGTTAGATAAGGTATTATAAGCCATTGGCTTACTTATGTTCTCCCTTATCTGAATCGTGTGTTCATCTATTCAAAACTAGAATGCTGCCGGTCCCAGTGCAGACAGCTCAGCTGCTGCAGCAGAGTCAAATGTCATGGAGGTAGGAAGACAGCAATGAGAGAGACACAGCCTGATAGAGGTGCTGCCAGTTTCTTAATAATGTGGCTCTACTATTCATTAACCCTTAAGATAGTAGGAACCTGGGCAATTATGTCACTCACACACATTTGTTTTTGTGAAAAGATTACTGTTATAAACATGAGCCGTGTCTAAAAGGCAAAGGGGGAGGAGTTGCTTCAATTTATAACAACGTTTTCAGGATTTCCCAGAGAGCAGGCTTCAAGTATAACTCGTTTGAAGTAATGGTGCTTCATATAACATTATCCAGAGAAACCAATGTTAATGATAAATCCCCTGTTATGTTTGTACTGGCTACTGTAGGCCACCAGGGCACCATACAGACTTTATTAAAGAGTTTGGTGATTTTACATCCGAGTTAGTTCTGGCTGCAGATAAAGTTTTAATAGTTGGTGATTTTAATATCCATGTCGATAATGAAAAAGATGCATTGGGATCAGCATTTATAGACATTCTGAACTCTATTTGTGTTAGACAACATGTTTCAGGACCTACTCATTGCCGAAATCATACTCTAGATTTAATACTGTCACATGGAATTGATGTTGATAGTGTTGAAATTATTCAGCCAAGTGATGATATCTCAGATCATTATTTAGTTCTGTGTAAACTTCATATAGCCAAAATTGTAAATTCTACTTCTTGTTACAAGTATCGAAGAACCATCACTTCTACCACAAAAGACTGCTTTTTAAGTTATCTTCCTGATGTATCCAAATTCCTTAGCATATCCAAAACCTCAGAATAACTTGATGATGTAACAGAAACTATGGACTCTCTCTTTTCTAGCATTTTAAATACAGTTGCTCCTTTACGCTTAAGGAAGATTAAGGAAAACAGTTTGACACCATGGTATAATGAGCATACTCGCACCCTAAAGAGAGCAGCCCGAAAAATGGAGCGCAGCTGGAGGAAAACAAAACTAGAGGTATTTCGTATTGCTTGGCGGGAAAGTAGCATATCCTATAGAAAAGCATTAAAAACTGCTAGATCTGATTACTTTTCTTCTCTTTTAGAAGAAAACAAACATAACCCCAGGTATTTATTCAATACAGTGGCTAAATTAACGAAAAATAAAGCCTCAACAAGTGTTGACATTTCCCAACACCACAACAGTAATGACTTTATGAACTACTTTACTTCTAAAATCGATACTATTCGAGATAAAATTGCAACCATTCAGCCGTCAGCTACAGTATCACATCAGACAGTGCCCTATAGACCTCCTATAGTTCCATTAGTTAGACACACCAATTTGAAAAACTAATGGAATGCATAGTCGATATAAAAAATTGGATGACGAGTAATTTCTTACTGCTAAATTCAGAAAAAACAGAGGTGTTAATCATAGGGCCTAAAAACTCTGCTTGTAATAACCTTGCTTGTAATAACCTAGAACACTGTCTAAGACTTGATGGTTGCTCTGTCAATTCTTCGTCATCAGTTAGGAACCTAGGTGTGCTACTTGATCGCAATCTTTCCTTAGAAAGCCATGTTTCTAGCATTTGTAAAACTGCATTTTTCCATCTCAAAAATATATCTAAATTACGGCCTATGCTCTCAATGTCAAATGCAGAAATGTTAATCCATGCATTTATGACCTCAAGGTTAGACTATTGTAATGCTTTATTGGGAGGTTGTTCTGCACGCTTGGTAAACAAACTACAGCTAGTCCAAAATGCAGCAGCAAGAGTTCTTACTAGAACCAGGAAGTATGACCATATTAGCCCGGTCCTGTCCACACTGCACTGGCTCCCTATCAAACATTGTATAGATTTTAAAATATTGCTTATTACTTATAAAGCCCTGAATGGTTTAGCACCTCAGTATTTGAATGAGCTCCTTTTACATTATACTCCTCTACGTCCGCTACGTTCTCAAAACTCAGGCAATTTGATAATACCTAGAATATCAAAATCAACTGCGGGCGGCAGATCCTTTTCCTATTTGGCGCCTAAACTCTGGAATAACCTACCTAACATTGTTCGGGAGGCAGACAGACTCTTGCAGTTTAAATCTAGATTAAAGACCCATCTCTTTAACCTGGCATACACATAACATACTAATATGCTTTTAATATCCAAATCCGTTAAAGGATTTTTAGGCTGCATTAATTAGGTAAACCGGAACCGGAAACACTTCACACAACACCATACTTTCTACATCATTAGAAGAATGGCATCTACGCTAATATTTGTCTGTTTCTCTCTTGTTCCGAGGTCACCGTGGCCACCAGATCCAGTCTTTTTCCAGATCAGAGGGTCACTGCAGTCACCCGGATTCAGTACGTATCCAGACCAGATGGTGGATCAGCACCTAGAAAGGACCTCTACTGCCCTGAAAGACAGTGGAGACCAGGACAACTGAAGCCCCAGATACAGATCCCCTGTAAAGACCTTGTCTCAGAGGACCACACAAGACCACAGGAAACAGATGATTCTTCTGCACAATTTGACTTTGCTACAGCCTGGAATTGAACTACTGGTTTCGTCTGGTCAGAGGAGAACTGGCCCCCCAACTGAGCCTGGTTTCTCCCAAGGTTTTTTTCTCCATTCTGTCACCGATGGAGTTTCGGTTCCTTGCCGCTGTCGCCTCTGGCTTGCTTAGTTGGGGTCACTTCATCTACAGCGATATCATTGACTTGATTGCAAATAAATGCACAGACACTATTTAAACTGAACAGAGATGACATCACTGAATTCAATGATGAACTGCCTTTAACTATCATTTTGCATTATTGAGACACTGTTTTCCAAATGAATGTTGTTCAGTGCTTTGACGCAATGTATTTTGTTTAAAGCACTATATAAATAAAGTTGATTGATTGATTGATTGATTGAAAAGTGGGGACATCCCATAGGCGTAATGGTTTTTATACTGTAGAAACTGTATTCTATCGCCCTTCAGCAACCCTACACCTAAACCTAACCCTCACAGGAAACTTTGTGCATTTTTACTTTCTCAAAAAAAAAAAAACTCATTCTGTATGATTTATAAGCATTTTTAAAAATGGGGACATGGGTAATGTCCTCATAAGTCACCCTCTCCTTGTAATACCTGTGTCATACCCATGTCATTATATAGAGTTTTGTCCTGATATGTCACAAAAACAAGAGCACGCACACATACACACACACACACACATACAAACACACTTGCATTGGTGGTTTACGGGACTCTCCATAGACATAATGGTTTTTACACTGTACAATCTGTATTTTCTATAACCCTACACCTAAACCTACCCCTTACAGAAAACTTTCTGTATTTTTACAATCTCAAAAAAAAAAAAAAAAAAAACGAATTCTGTATGATTTATAATCTTTTTTACCCATGGGGACCTCAATTTAGATCCCCACCATGACACGAGTCCCCATGTGTGCAGTCTGATTTAAGCACCCCCCCCCCATACTAGAAACACTCCAGCATACATCAATTCACAAATAATTATATATCAGAAAGGATTTACTGTTGCTACTATTTATAGTTTTTGCTATATATTATATTCCGTCTTGTGCTGTTATTCTATTCATATGTATTCCAATGTTAAGAGCAGTCTGTGAGAAAAAATATTTTGCTGTAATCTTTGCATCCTTTACTATGTTCATTAACTGGGATATTGCTGGAAGCAGTACAGCCAGAGACCCCTGGTCTTCCAATACCAGTGCTATGAGGAGGGATGCTTACATGAAATGTTTAAATATCAGTTACATATACGATACTACTCATATTATTTCACCATCTGTACACAAATGTAATGCACTTGTCTGTGGGTGGGGATGTGTGGCTATAGTGCCAGGGCTGAATTTTTGTCCCAGTGCACCCCTGGTGGGACATCTAAAAGGTGGGTCTACAGATCTGAGTTGTGAAATGCTCCAACAAATGGTCAGATTTCAAAAACACTATTGTGTGCCAGAAATCTGAAACCTGTGTGAATGATATTTACTATTGTCTGTCTGACCATTTAGGCATTTTGTAGGTATCAATCCGGAGAGAGGGACAAAGAAGTTGGAAGGAAAAGTGTCATCGAAATCAAAAGGGAAAATGGTACAGAAAAACAAGTTGAAGTGAACCTTTATGTTCCACTCTTCTTTACAAAGTGAAGGATTTTCAGTGGAATTTCTAAAATGTAAGAAGTGTACACATACACACCAATATTTATTTTTTCCATTTATTATTTTCTATCTTTATTTAACTGTACCTGTTATCCCTTTTTCTGTCTCTGACTGTATAGTCATCCCTCTGTATTATTATGTATTATGTATCTGACGATATTATTATGTTTTGTAATATAATGTTGTCCTCTTTGTTCTGTTTAATATTTCTAGCCATGCTTAGCACCCTTGGATGGAACAGCATCTGAAGCTGAACTGTTCTCCTTTTTTTGATCTAAAGTTTTGTTGGACTCACTTGGAGCTTTGTTATCTGGCCATGTTGGACTATTCATGAAGTGCTAAAAAAATTGATAAATAAAGATGCGGATGACCACATCAGTGATCACGTCTTCTGTTCATCATTTGTATACACCTTACTTTTCTATGATTTTTCCTGTAAAAGCAGGCTCAGCTATTTGATTATGTGTCTGGCTTCCAGCTGTTTGTAGCTGTACAGAACCACTTGTTTTGTTGATTGAAATTGGAAACGGGCGTTTTTTATATTATTTTAATGTATTGTTTTAATCACATGGTTAGTGCAAACAGTTAGACTGTGATAATAGTGTTTTTTGTATCATTAACTGGATGGGATTCTGTGGCACTCATTTGTGGGGTGTTTTTAAAACCAACACCTGTATCTTGATATGCTTCATCAGGCATTACAGGCATGGTGAAATGAAAATGAGACCAATCGAACCAATCACTGCAGATTAGTGTCACACAAAGGAGGAATGCATATTAAAAATGAAAGTTTTCTTTGACTTTCCATGCATGTCAGCCTGTTGTTGGGGACTCCCAAAACCCGAATGTGACCCTTTCATTACCTATAATAGGGGCACTTTAATATATTTAATCACTTCTTTATGCCATTCTTCACCCTTTGAACAATTTTAAAGACATAGGGTCTAAAATTAACACTTGCCTTGCACCAAATGTGGTATTGCAGAGTATGTAGAACTGTGTCAGTCGCCAGTTGGCCATTAACATTTTTATTTAATTCTAATCCTAGTTATAGTATAACATTGCAGACTTTAGACTGGAGAAAGAAGCAACTTTTTGATGAAACGTCAAACCGGCCCTTGTAAAGTGGAGAGTCGTTCAGATGAGGTATTAAACTGGCATCCTGACATTCTGTTGTCATTAGTTGCCCACTTTAATCATGAATTTGACCTCATTGTTTAAGATGGTAGTGCATCCTGATGGCCGAGCTTGTCAGGATGCACTTCCCCTCTATTAGAACAGCTTTATCAAGGCAGAGAGTTCAAATGCAGCTGTTGCATGTAGTAGCCCGAATCTGGTTCCTCACAAGGTAATTTGTACAGTTATGTACAAATGATACATAACTGTTGCATTACTCTTGAAGCATAGATTTTATGGAAATGATGAACAATATTAAATATTTAGATTTTGAAAGTGAAGCAACTGAGGACAGAGGATATTCAGGGATGATCAGTTTCAAGATGCTTGTTGTTGGGAGAAAAAAATCCCCCAAAATTCTTTATCATTGTTATCAGTATGTGTTTTTCCTAAAATAAATGTATTTTTAGAGGATATTAGAGTTTTGAAGCTGATGAAGTCCAGTCATATTTTTGGATGAGGCAGGCTTTAACCTGGCCATGACATGGAGGAGAGGTTGAGAGAGGCCCAGAACAGTGTTCGCTGGGCAGCCTGACCACCCCCCACTGTGTGATTCTGATAGGACCCCATAGCAAAATCAATGCATTGGGCCCAGAAATCCTAGCAAAGGCAGCAAGTGCAACCATGGTTTCACGCCCATCCACAGTTTATCACCTTGTATTTACCCCATACTCCCCTTTCCTTACTGTAACCCAACTGAAGATTTTTTCTCCACATGGAGGTGGAAGATTCACAATAGGCACCCTCACAAACAAGTCATGCTTCTCCAGGCCACAGATGACATCGTGCAATGACATCACAGGAGACCAATGTCAGGCCAGTTTTTGCCATGCCAGAAGATTTTTTCCAAGATGTTTAGCTAATGAAAACATCAGTGATGATGTGGATGAAAACCTGTGGCCAAATCCACAAGATGTATTTTACTGTAGTTTTTTTCTTATTTTTTTTTCTAATCAAATTTTTTCTCATAATTTTTTTTCTTATCTATTTTTAAACCTGTTGTGAGTTGATTATTCAATAATTTTAAATTTCTTTTAATGATTCCAGCGTCTGTACTTTTCTCTCTAGTCTATTACAATGATCTACTTGGTATCTTGTGTGTGGGTGATCTAAAGTAACGTTCCTATCATATTTTATTTCTGCAAACGCAAGGCTTCTTTAAAGATATGAATGCAATATGCAAAGTTTTGAACATTGGACAGCCTGCCTGTGTTACAAATAATGACTGTTTTGAGTTTTGTGTCTAGAGTTTTGTAAAAAGGTTCTGTTGTTTGCGCAAAAAGTATTGTAAAAAAACTGTAGCAGATGAGGTATTAAACTGGCCTCCTGACATTCTGTTGTAATTATTTCCCCACCTTAATCATGAATACGGTGTTTAACTAGCCAGCCTGTTTATAATACAGTAATCGTCGCGACCCCTGATCTAGACAGTGTGAGTGGATCACCGATCGAGTCGATCTCGCTGTATACGCCTGTCATCTACGGAGGGAAGTAACCTTATCAAATGCGTATTGTGGCATTTTAGCGCGTTATCTTCGACAGCGTTGCTGTCGTTCTCGACTAACCATGGTGTTCGAGTCTTTAGTCAGTGATCTGTTGAACAGGTTTATAGGAGATTATGTGGAAAACTTGGATAAGTCTCAGCTCAAGATTGGCATATGGGGAGGTAAGCGTTTATTCGTCAAAACTGTCCGTCTACATTAGTGCAAAGAAACGCTTGTTTTCTGCTCTGGGTTGTTGTCTGCTGCAAAACGTTCTGTATCGATGTGCAGTGCGAGCTAGATGTGGATTTACTGCAGTCTCCATTAATGTCTCTCGTGCTGGATTGGTTTCTGTTTCTGTAGACTGGCGGCAGTCTGTCAAGTTGTTTGTCCCAAGGAGCCGTTCAGAGGCGATGAAAACACCCATTATTTTTACTGTTCATTTGTATTATTTTTAGGGTTTCCGCTTTTATTGTGTAAAAGGATTTCAGTCATCATCATTACATTTTCGTTTACACGAGTATTACATGAGACATTTGTCTAATATAGATAAGACACAGAAAATGGTTCTCAATAATTAGCTGAGCAGATGGGACAGTCAGTATTGCAAACACTGCTGTTTGTTCTGCTTTGTTGATTTTGTGCTCAAGTAAAGCTCAAGGTGAAGTGAAGCACACCTACATCAGGGGAGTTCCCTCCAAAGAGGCAAGGAAGGCAGTGTCTCCTCAAAAAATTGGATGACAAATTAATCGATATCAAAAACATAAATAGCAAGCATTAGTAAATATGGCATTAAGAGTATAAAAGTCACTAGTTTTTATAAAGTAACGCTGTCCAACAGCGACATCTGCAGGTACAGTTACCGCGGAGGCTTGCCTCCCTTCAGTCCATGGACTTACAACAGAGACCCCTTTGCATGTTGTGGTCCTACTGGGGGGTAATTAAGAATGAATGGGGGAAAGTCACATGAGAGGAGGCAATGCCTCCATCGCGCTATAATTGGATATGATCAATTATGATTGAATGTGATTGGTTCATGCGATAAATCCCGCCTCTTGTTTTCGTGCAAGCTCTTGGCCTGAATGAAGAAAATGATGGTGTTATTGCCTAATTATAAAGTAAACAAACAACTCTCCTGCTTAGATGCCAAGAGGGTCCTAACTGCAGAACACAAAATCCAGGGGGCGAGGTTGTATCCAGTTCCAACTCCTCCCACTTTACATACCTCTAAACCTCTATCCGTCTATCCATCTTTACCCCTGATCTCTAAACCCACCCATCTCCTTCCCTTAGATATGGATCCAACCACGACCCCTGAATATTGTGTTCTGCAGTGAGGGGCTTCTGTAGATACCACTACATTGTGTCATCTCAAAATAAAACTTGAAATGGTCTGAAAACGTGATGAATGCATCAGTTTTTAGTGAGCATATATCTTTGTGTCTATGGCAGTGTTTACAGAGCTTTTATGACGATGACCCCGAATTAAGTTGACCGTTAAAAAGAACATCAGTTCACAAATAAAAAAAAATATTGGAAAAATTTTACAATAAGATTTCATTTAATATGTTAACATGAACAAACAATTAACATTACAAATAAACATACTGTTCATTGTTGTTAGTTCACAGTGCTAAACTAATGTTAACAAACAACTTTTGATTTTAATAGTGCATTAGTAAATTAATTTTAACTGAGAATAATAAATGCTGTAGAAGTAGGCTATTGTTTATTCTTAGTTCAAGTTAAACTTCACATATATGTTTGGAAAAACCTGGGACACTACGTAACTACAGATTTATCTTGACGCCCCTTTCCTGACATTTTATCCTACCCTGTCAGATTTTCCTACCTGGGTCTACTGCGCACGCGCACATCAATATCGCGTCCGTTGTCTCATGCTAAATAACGATATTTAATGTATCTGGATTACTGTAAGGGTAGGTTTAGGGTTGGGGTAGGTGTAGACTTTAATAAAAACGCAATCTAATTGGTAGAAAACAATATTTATTGTTGGTTTCCTGACGCTGTATGCCTTCTAGCTACAACCGCGAATATAACACATAATTACTGTATTTGCAGTGCTGTAAGGGTATGATTAGGGTTGTGGTTGGTGTAGACGTTAATAAACCATAACTTTACAGTAGCATTTTTCGTTGTGGAATTATACTACCCACTGTTTTAGTGGGAGGTAGGAAAATCTGACAGCGTAGGACAAATGGACAGAACACCCCCTTTGGCCCATATCCCCCTATTACTCCTGTCATCACTAATGACTTCTTTTTAGAGTTAAAGTATGTAAACTGTTTTACATTGTATAAACTGTTTACAAAATCATTGGTCATACACAAACACTGCTGGGAACACGACCCTTTCATTCTCTTTGTGATCGTGTGGTGTAGTTTTATTGTTTGCAGGTTTAAATACAAATATGTGTGTTCGCTCAGTTAATGTTAGCATAAGCATAGTCTTTGAAAGGAGTCCTTTGAAAAGGAGTCATATCAGATTGCTGTCATTCTGTTGTTTTGTTTTAATCACTTTAGAGGAAGTGTCAAGGCGGGAACGACTAAATTCCAAGCATAGTTTGAAACCATGTTCATTAGAATTATAAGAAACATACGTCATGAAACAAAAATTTACCTAATCTGTACCTCATTACCTAATTTTAAATTCATGTCATAGCTCCTACTGTGAACAAATCATCAATTGATATGTTTCATTTTTTTTCCACCTCAAAATTATCATAATCAGAATGTCTTAACTTGACATTTGTCAGTTGATCTTACAGTGAAAATTGCAGGCTTTTCTCTACTAAGAGAAGTCATGGCTTAGTGGTTTGAGAGTTTGACTCCTAACCCTAAGGTTGTGGGTTTGAGTCTCGGGCCGGCTATACCACGACTGAGGTGCCCTTGTGCAAGGCACCGAACCCCATTTGCGTGAGTTCACGGTGTGTGTGTGGACTTTGGATGGGTTAAATGAAGAGCACAAATTCTGAGTATAGGTCACCATACTTGGCTGAATGTCACGTCACTTTTTTTTTTTATGTATGCCGGACTGCTTAATCCACGCCTCTGCAAGCGCACATTCATCTGCTTCAGTTTTTAAGTCCACATCTCAAAATTCAACCAACAGCCCGTGCATAGAACCAAGTCCCTGGCTTCAATTTTCGTTTTTGATAATCTGTTACACTTGGATTTACGCCATAATACAGATCTGTCACCACTTTCATTTCATTGCAGAAATGGTCAACTGTTGTTTAACATGAGAGGAGGAGAGGAGTAAAGTGTTTTGTATAATGAACATTCAGCTTTCATAGGTGTGACAGACTCCATAGGGGTTTATACAGTCCTTGGCCAGATCAGCATGGGTGCCCTATTATTCTGCCAGCATGCAGTTTGATAAGGTGACGTCTTTATCCCAGCATCAGATAGGCTGCTCTGGTTGACATTTATTTCTTTTCTGTGATGCCAATCCAATTATCGTCAGTGTCAAAAGTGGCCAGCCATATCAGGATGCAATTGTTTAAGCCTTTCATAGTAGCATTTCTTATCTGTGATGCTTTCAAAGTTTCAGATGTTTATATGGATGGCTTTGAGAGAGAAACTACATAATACATGTACTATCTGCAATATATATTATGTAGCATGGATGAAATAAAATTTACAATACAGTTGTTTTTATCTTTTATCTTTTCATTCTTTTTTTTTTTTTTAGGAAATGTGGTGTTGGAAAATCTGAGGGTGAAAGAAAATGCTTTGGTAAGTTTGTTTCGGAAAAATATTAAGTTTAATTGTATTTTATCTATTATTTTAATATAGATTTGAATTCGTTATTAACATGATTTCATGCCACAAAATGTAGAATATACTAAAATAAAAAATCCAATAATAAAAAAATCACAAACAATAAAAGACAGAACTATATTTATCTTGCTGAGGGAAAGGCTGTGTATGTAACACTGTGGTTAGTGGTAGACACTGAAGCATATGCTGAAACAAGAGTGTGCTAAAATAATGAGATTTGCTGATGTTACCACAACTAAATTGTAATAAACAGAGTTTAACTATGTATATGTGCACAAAATGGGATTTCTAATATTGAATTCTTGAAATCTGCATTTCAAAGCCATTTTACCAATTTATTTTTATTGTTTAGAGCGAGTTTGATGTGCCTTTCAAAGTGAAGGCTGGTCAAATTGGTAAGTACCCAATTTTCACTTTATCAGTAAAGTTATGCTGCAGGGAGCTGTAGCATGTGTACGGTCAGTGAAAAAGTGTGAAATGTGTAGTTTTCTAATATTTTGGCTTGTGTGTTGGGAGCTTGTAACCAAGGAGACTGAAGTAGACTTCCTGTTTTGTGCGGCTCTACAGAAATTATGCTGACTGATTCTACTTTGCAGTAACAGTCAAATAAAAGTGATTTTAGAAGTGATTTGGAGAGATCACACTCCAAACTCCAAAAGTAATAAAGACAGCTGAGCAGTAGTAGAGCTTGTTGTAATATGAATTTTAAAATAGTAAATTTAAGTCTATTTTCACAGTTCATAGTTTTTCCTCAATGGATTTGAGGTTTTGTTTAAGTTAGTTTTCAACAAATACTTCTGTTCGTGAATAATCACAAAAGATACCTTAAGATTAGGCAGGGTGTGGAAGCAATATGACTCTGTTCTGAAACTTTTAGGCCTCTTGGACTAGTTAAATTGAGAAGATTATTGTAAGAATAATCGATTTCAGTGAAGTTGTACTGTCTCAGTAATTCAGCATACATCACAGCACAGATGATTTGCCAGTAAATGGGAGCTTGTTGAAATCAGTTCATGCTATCACATGATCCAGTCAGATGACTTAAAACTTCTGCTAGACAGTGTGCCAAGATGTCAAGCAGTAAAAAGTAATTGGTTAAAGGGGTCATATGTTGCTACATGCACTTGTTTGAACTTGAAATGTGTGTTGGCTGTGTGTGTGTAACACAACCACCCTAAAATAATAAAAATCCACCCAGTGTATTTTTTATTTTTATTCATTTTTTTTATTTGCTCAAATCCTTACCCCTTTCTCAAATTAAGCCGGTCTCAGATGCGTGTCTGTGTGACGTCAGAAAAAAAAAACAGGCCCCTCCCACGATAGTTTGATTGACAGTAGCGTTTCAGCACAGTCTAGACCCGCTCTGAGTGACTGTCATCAGTCCACCGTTGTTTCATCGCCGGAGCAGATGTAGACAAGAATGTCTCCTAAGTAGAGATGTTCCGATACCCTTTTTCTCTTCCCGATACCGATTCCGATACCTGGGCTCAGGGTATCGGCCGATACCGAGTACTGATCCGATACCTGGGTGTGTATCTGTATATACAGCTGTATATACTACTAGCCCTGTGTAAATTGCTAGAATTCTTTTTATGGTGTGCTTCAGACAGATCCCTCAATAAAACATGAACAAATACATGGTGAACTACTGTATTTATTACAGTATTTTTATTATCTAACATGAATTTGACAGTATTATTTATTTTCATATGCAAAAAAGAACTTCAAATGCAGCCAAAAATCTAACACCGCAAACTAAAAAAGGTATTTAAGTTTTACAATATAACTGTATAAAAAAACTGCAACAAATAAGTCTAGGAATATAAAAAAAGATCTATTAATCAGATAATCTCTTTACAACAAAACAAGTAAAAAACAAGCAACCATCTAGGCATAATTATTATTATTATAGAGACGTATTATTATTACTGTAGGCTACAACAGTAGCTTTATATATTGTCAATTTACTCATGTAAACCAAACATTTATTTTAATGGGCTGCCATGAAGATCTTTGAGTGTCTGTGTTTATGATATGACAGTATTCTCAAATGAAACGGTAAATTCTCATGAAGTGACGGTTTATGCGTTCGTGTCCTCATGACACACAGCAGAGACTACAAAACAGCGAGCTCTCGCGCATCTGTGCCAGTCACCCACAGAGATGTAGATTTTGCGGGAGTAATATTTAAATAGTATTTTGCAGTTTAATATTCACAGACACTAGTATATATTCGGCTACTGTCTGGAGCCCTGCGTTTTGACTTACACGGAAGCGACTGAACGCAGTTGCCGGTACTGAATATACTCGAGAGTCTGTAACTACCGGTACTACAGAGACATACTGCTAACCACTGATCTATAATATAGAAGCGGCTTCACTGTCTTTTGGCAGTTTAGAATGTGATGAGTGATCCAGTCATATATAGATCAGGGCTGCTAACGCGTTTTCATTTCTTCTTCGCTGCTCTAAACAGGGGTTGCTTGTGGCAACACAGCACAACTTCCTGTGTTTTCAATGCATTTTGAGCAGCGAAGAAGAACCGTGCAGCAGTTAGGCAAAGCTTGCGGTCATAACTAGGTATTTTTTAAGAAAATGGTATCGGATCGGTATATGGGTTCATGTACTCGCCGATGCCGATGCCAGAATTTGTTGTGGTATCGGAGATATTTCCGATACTAGTATCGGAATCGGAACAACTCTACTCCTAAGTGTTTGAGTTGTTCTGTTGGATGTAGGGAATTTGTCCCTGATCTACTTAAATGCGTCTATGTTCACGTTTATCATTCAAGATCCAGCTTCACCCACAGAGGAAGTGAGTGTAAGGTTTTTTTAATGAAGTGAGAAAGCATAATAGGACCCCTTTAGAAAAGATCTGCTTGTTTTGCTTTATTAAATGTTCTTGATCAAAATATATTTAGTCAAAAGTTACCCAATGAACCTTGACCTGTAATGCAACAGATACAATTTTTTTTAAGGTTTTCAAGTTTTCTATGTTTCTATATATTTCTGTATTTATGTAATTCAAGTACTTTTATATTTCTTATGGTCACAGTGATTTGAAAATGTCTGCTTTTAAGGTAAACTGACTCTGAAGATCCCTTGGAAAAACCTGTACAATGAGGCAGTGGTGGCTACATTAGATGGATTATACCTTCTGGTGGTTCCAGGTGCAAGTGAGTGCTTATAGTATTTTTTTTTTACTTATTATGTTTCCTCAATATGACATGTTTCTTAATGTAAAAGTTGTTTTTACATCTAGCTGGAATCACCATGCTATTTATTTCATGGCACTTTACTACAGTAATTTGTCTGCAAAATGCTTTCATTTATTGTTATAACATGTCCTCTTAGAAATTAATTGCATGATTTACTAATAGGCTAGATGTATTCCTGCCTCTTAACTGAGGATTGTGTATTGTCTTGCATTATGCAACATTTCATTAAACAAAGAAAATGTAATTATCAGTCACAAATACTGTATACTTATTATAATACATATATGATTTTAATCATCTGTAATAAATAATGCTTTTAGTAATTACTGTAATAAAAAGCAGTCAGTGACACTTGCATTATCTTAGAACAATTTGAAAGCTATGTGAGGATGTTTTTTTTTTTCAGTAATTACAAATATATTGAATATCTAAATTTCTTTGATCCAGTATCTATTTTCAGTATCACTCGGGCTGCTTCAACTGACATTGTCTTTTACATGTTGCAGCTGAGTCTAAGTTATTTTCCTCACCTTACAATGGTAAGCCAGGTGTAGAAGGTGTGTTGCAGGGTGGTGGCTTGGGACCCGGACGTTAAATTGCTCTTGTGTGTATCTGAATCCTTGATTATTATGGCACACTTTATATGTACCTTTGGTTACAATGTTTAATCATACAAGTGTTTATTTGTATTGACAGTGTATCAATCAAGAGTTTTGAGAGTGTTTGTTCAAATTTGGTATTGATCTTAATAACTTTTTTCCATTCTTTTGGGATCTGCTTTATCTTGTAGTCTGATCAATTCTGTATAATGCATGTTCTGTAAGTAAAATGAGGCAAAATGATTTTTCTTTGTGTTTGTCTCTTGCAATGAAGACATTTAACTTCTACCTGCCAATGAAAAGTTGTTGCTGTTTTGAGATATACACAAGCATTTATCATTCAACAATGCTGAAAGATGTTCTGTAAAGATGGATTGTCTCAGAATTATTTAATATGCCCATTGTAGTGCAATGTCCTGTAAATTCACTATTGTTATAACACTATAAATAGGTGCATAATCTTGAAAATATTTATATTCTGACGTAACACAAGTCTTTTTCATGTTTTTATTCTTTATTATTATTATTATTATTATTATTATTATGTCTCTTGTTGTATTTATATGTGTGCACTCAAAGCTTCAATACCAAGAAAAACTCCTTCTGTGTGCTGGCACACTTGCCCATAAAGCTCTTTCTGGTTGTGAGGAATAGACTATGTATCTTAATGGATTGAATTGCCTCAGGAACTCCAAAGACCTTTTTGGTCTCTATAGATCAGAAATAACAAGTTTTTTTTAAATCTTCATTACTGTCTCTTGTATTACTCTGGTGAATAAAAATAAACAGTGGCTGCATATACAATAGCAGGCATTAAGGTTTTTGTTTCTCACATGGATTGGTCTGAACTGGTCTTTCCTGATAGAGCTTCACTACTGGATTCCAAATCAGAGGACAAAGCCTCAGTGAAAATATTAAGTCTGCCTGAACGAGCAGCATTAGACTGTAGCTACTTATAAGCCACAGTGCAAACCGTGGGAGATGGTCAATGTAAATAACTTTTCTGTTATTACATGGTTGACTGAGCTCCCACTGTTTAGTTTGACAAACACAATTTTAAGTGGCAGCAGTGAAAACAGATTCGTAATCAATTAAAGACTTCTGAGGTGTTAATGATATAAATGGTATCTTTGATGTTTGTTTACCTCTACAGTAACTGCGTGTGTATTGTGTGTTTAAAGCGATGAAATATGATCCAGTTAAAGAAGAGCATTACCAGCAGGAAGCCAAACAGAAGGAGCTTCAGCGCATTGAGGAAACCCTGCAGCTGGTTGCACGCAGAGGTGAGAAACCCTTTGTGTGTTTGTATGAGGAGGGTGTGATGCTTGCTTAACCTAGTACATAGTCAACTTTTGCATTCAAATTTGTCCGTTTTATTTTTATGCTCTCTGTACGATACGCAGTTATTGAAAGTATAACTATTAAAGGGTGTTCATCATTTCATTTAATCCCATCCAATCACATCACATCACAATCAGTCTGTGTCTACTTCATTCATCACACATTCCTCCATTTATTTGAGTTTGCACATTAAATCTGCATTGTATCAGTTTATTGCCTCAGCCTATGCTGTTTTTGCCTGTTTTAAGATCGTCTTCTAGCACTAACTTAAAAGGATAACAATATAATATGGCAAACATGTTAAACTTTTAAGAACACTTTCTCTTTAACAGGGCATTTGAAGTGAGTTGCTGTTAGCATGTAACAGTATTAAAGCTCTGTGAAAAAACACAAAACCAAAGAAATTCCGTAATAAATAATCAATCTTTTATACTTAACATTATATTGTTATGATATTCAAATAAAACTATTATAGTACTATTCAAAAGTTTGGGGTCTTTTTTTTTTTCTTTTTCTTTTTTGTTTTTTTAGAAAGAACTTAATTCTTTTATTCATCAGCAAGGATACATTTAATTGATCTAAAGTGACAGTAAGGACATTTGAATTTTTTATTTATTTTTTAATAAATGCTGTTCTTTCAGTTCAATGAATAATTCATAATTTCATAATAAATCATTTTTTTCTATAATCCCAAATCAGCATATTAGCATGTTATCGAAGGATAATGTGACACTTAAGACTGGAGTGATGTCATCAGCTTTGCCATCAGGAATGAATTCCATTTATAAATATATGAAAATAGAAAACCGTTCTAAATTGAGATATATTTCACAATTTTTCATTATTTTTTTAACTTTTTTTTTATAGATTTATTATATCGCCCATTTATCTGTCAATGGCGTCAGTATAAAAATTATTTCAGAACATCAGTTTAAACAAAGTGCATCCCTACATTAATCAACCCACCCACCCATCCATCCATCCATTCAGATCTCTCTGCCTAACAGCTATGTGTGTTTGCTTTGTGCTGCATCTGCTGGACGGCAGGCTCTCAGACTGGAGAGTTTGTGTTTAATCTGGAGAGTTATGTGTGTAAGAATCCACCACTGGGTATGTACAGACCCATTCCTATAGCAGGCTATTCACACGCCCGTCTCAAGTAGACTTTTTAATTTAAAAGTGTGCAGTGAGGGTCTATATGTGTAGAAATGTTATTCTTCCCCACTAATTGGTGTGCTTTGGTGCAGTTCTATGTTTGTTTAATCCAAGTGTGTGTGTTTATTGCTGCACTAGTTCTTTTCTACCTCAACAACTTTTCTCTCTCTCCCAATGCTGCGCTTGGTAAGACAAAGGACATAAGCTTAAAAAGCGTAAAAAACCCTTTAGGAGATCTAAAAAGTATGAACATAAAGCAGGTGGGTGGCCCGGGGTGGCTGTGAACGACTGTGATCGTGGCAAATATGAGCAATATTTTCAATAGCTTTATTCTGTTTATTGGACTAAATATGTTTGCTTAAGTATTAGATTGTATAAGGTATTAGAATGACAAATCGGATAGAGTTATGATAAAATCTTTGTGTTTACTAAATTATTTTTAATTTCAGAGAAGCACCAGGAAGAAAAGAAGGACACGTTTGCTGAGAAACTAGCTACACAAGTTATCAAAAACCTCCAGGTCAAAATCACCAGCATTCATGTCAGATATGAGGATGATGTAAGTGTTGACTCTCCATACAGTGCAGCTCTTGAGTTATGTGTATTTTTGAACCTATGTGTTGCTTATTAATAAAGACTTGTGAAATTAGATTATATGTCTTCATTTTCCATCTGTGCTTCAGGTGTCAGATCCTCAAAGGCCTTTTGCTATTGGCATGACTCTTTCAGAACTCAGCCTGCAGGTGCTCTCTCAAAACAAATGTAAAAATAATTGTATTTGCATGCTCTGGTCTTTCAGCACGTCTTCTGTTTTTCTCTCTTATAGACAGCAGATGAGAACTGGAAGCCTTGCATTCTGAACGAAGCAGCCAAGATCATCTACAAGGTAAACAACCAGAGAATATATCTTATTTTTCGTAATAATAACAAGACCTCATAGTACAGCTGTGGTTGTGTGTCTAACACGTGTCTGTATGTATCTTCTACATAAGCTGGGCCGCCTGGAGTGTTTTTGTGCCTACTGGAACGTGAACAGCCCAATCTTCTACAGAGGCTCATGGGGGGAAATAGTGGTAATGTGCCTTTTTTTTTTCTCTAACAGCCGAGCTCTAAAGTGTTGTTTAATTGAGATTTTTCATAGTATTTAAGACTACTATGTTGTCCTCAGGCATTGTAAATGGTGCACCATATTAAAAAGGTTTCAAATCCGTCATCATTTACTCTCCTTCATGTTGATTCAAACCAATAAGTCTTCTGTTTATCTTCAAAACAAATGAAGTGATTTTTAGTGATAGATTCCTGTGCCTCTGAGGTCCATTACACCAAAAATAAGCTTCATAAAAACGTTGGTAAAAGTAATCTATAGGAATAAAGTGGTTTAGTCCATGCCTTCTGAAGAGACGCAATCATTTTAACCTGTTAACTGTCACCCCGTCCTGAATACAGGACGCCTACGTTGACTATACTATATTACAATCAAATCTAATCTAATCTTGACAAGCTATATATCGTTGGAAAGGTCTAAGACTCCCAAATATATATTTTACCAAAATGTTTTGTTAAAAATTATGTAGGAAAAGTAATAGATTAATTTATGACAAGAGTGCACCCTCAGAAATATACATTACATAAGAAATTTTGACCTGTGTTTAAAAAAAAAAGCCTTCCTCGTTGCCTTTTTCTCTATCACATTTTAGAAATCATCAGAAGTTATATATCACTTGAAAACATAAAATCTCAAAAGTCATCTTTTAAAACCCATTTTAAAATCAGACATTTCATTACCATGTAAATTGCACATCAAAATCATGTTACAAAATGTTTTCAGTCATGAATTATAAAAATGTAGGTTTGTATCATGCACATTCATGTCTATCTTCAAAAACGTGAGTGACAGTGGTCACCCACATTTGCTTGATGCACAATAATCAATGAGGTACGTCAGGTAAGTAAGATTGAGCTTCCATTTGCCATTTTTGATGTGCTCAATGAATGAGTGCTGATCAGTGTTTATATGTGACAGAAAAAAAGTTTTCATTCAAATATTTTCAGTTGTGTTTTGAATATGAATGACAATTTTTTTGTAATGGAGCAACATGAGGGTGAGAAATTCATAACAGATGTATAATTTTTGGATGAACTCATTTTGGATGAAAACACAAGAAGAAAGTGTAAATTGAATTTTTTTTTTATCCTGTTATGCTCTGAAGATGCAAGGAAACAACTCATCTGCTTCTGTTTGTGTGTGAACATACAGACAAAGTGTGGGAAGATCTGAAGGTGCTTACCGACAAGCAGTACAAAATGTTTTTAGTCAGTGAAGATGTATGATAATACATAATAAAAGTTGAAAATAATTGTTGATAAGTGTCAGGATTCGTCCAATAAATGCAGGAAGCATGATTTGCAAAAGTTCAATTCTTTATAGATTTAAAAAATTTTAAAACGTACACTTGGCCATACATAGAGAAAATAAAGAAAACTGCACAAATAAACGAAAGGAAAATTGGAGCTCCAGGGCTCAGATGTTAACAGTTGTGATCCCTTTCCCAAAAAACTCCCTTAATGAACAAAACCCTGCCATTATATTACCGGGACCGTACCATTTGATAGATAACAAAAGTTCACGTGTATTTAATATTTTATAGCTTGATTTCTATTCATTTATGTTTGTAAACAGCTATACTAAAAATCTTTGATCTTGTTGATGTAAAATCGGCTGCTGCTGAAAGCTGTATCATTAAACTGTCAGTCTGAGGACTCTGGGTACACTTTTGACTTATCTCTCATCGAGGCTTGTGAAAACCAAGTACAGCAGCAATGGTTGAGCTTGCTTAGCGTCTAGCACTTTTTTTTATCTTTTAATCTCTCACTATATACGTTAATCTTTCTTCGACTTTGAAAGAAGCAAAAGAAAATTGCTCTCAGTGGTTTTTGCACTCAGCTCAACATGGACTGCCTCATCAAGATAACAGACATAACCAACAATGTTCTGTACATGCTATTGATCTACTACTGTATATCTGTCCAGGCCTGAATGTGCTGCCCAAATAATATTAAAACCCCTACTCTATTAATTATCATCAAAACTGTGATCGGTCCATCTTTTACTGTATATCTTAACGAGTCAGTAATTAAATAGGTTTATTTCTGGTTGAGCAATATGTAGAAATATCTTAAAATGAGCTCGAAATGGGTTTCATTACCTTGCAGATTGTATCTAGTTTGATATAATACACTTTTGTAAGAGGCTTAAGTACATACTGAATTAATATTGAAAATAAAGGAAATTAAAATTAAAAAGAAAAAACTCTCAGACTATTTCAGTCTCACTGTGTATGTACATTTTAAATGTATGTACATTTTAAAATATATCTCAAAATAATTTTTTGGTTTTTGCAGGACAAGCTGAAAGTGGGAGTAAGCACAAAAAATGAGGAGCTGCAAGGCTATCAGTACAGTATGTATTTTTTGTATAATTACTTATTCTGTATTTTCTTATCCACAGAAAGATGATGGCTACAGTATCTTTATTATTATCTGGCCTGGAGCTGTTTAGTATAGCTTTGTTAGTATGTTTTGGTGTCGTGCTTAACTGAATAGAAAGAATAGACACAATGACAAAAAAGAACAACATGGATGTTGAAAGCCTTAGGAGAAATACATATTAAATTATAAATAGAAAAAACAGTAATAATGATGTATCATCCTTTGCTGTTGCAAACCCTATTGTTTCATACTTTAGTTGGGTGTGTGTGTTTTACCTGGCACAGCTTCAATTTCAAGTGCTATTTAAACATGCTATGTGATCTCAATCGGTACACATGACACACCTCCTTATAGCACACAAACTCCAGTAATCACAGTGTGTACTATTTCTACAACAGCCTTATATTTACATGTACTAGTTAAACCACAAATGTCAGTAAGAGTGCCAGTACAGCTACATTTAATATGCATATGATATAACAAGCTTTTGTCAGTGAGATATAATGAAATTATTTTGGTGGTTAAAGGATTTATGAAAAACTTAGGGTTATCGTTCTAAATAATTGCATCCATCATGATGAACTGATTTGTTTCTTACAGTTTTCAAACCCATATTTGCTTCTGCAAGGATGTGCATCAACCCTAATGCTGAAGTTGAGCTAAAATCACCCAAAGCAAACCTGCACCTTGAGGTTCAGAACATTGCAATTGAGATGACCAAGCCACAGGTATAACATTATGGCCACCATCATGTGTCTTAAGCACAAACTACCATTCAAAAGTTTGGGATTAGTAATTTATTTTGGGTGTTTCTAGTACCTGTCTATGGTGGATCTGTTGGAATCTATAGACTGCATGGTGAAGAATGCCCCCTATAGAAAGTTTAGGCCTGATGTTCCAGTCCACAGAAATGCCAGGCAATGGTAAGTGCATTATGTGTTCATATGATAATGTTTCATATGGCTGATTGATTGGAGCATGGTGTTTCTAACAATTCCCCTTTGATCGGTCAGGTGGAAATACAGCATCAACAGTATACTGGAAGTGCATATCAGACACTTTAACCAGATGTGGAACTGGAACAACATCAAGAAGCACAGAAACACACTTAAGGCTTACAAAGCTGCATACAAAATCAAACTCACACAGGGAAAAGTCCGAGAAGACACGGAGAAACAAATCCAGGTATGAGCTATAGATTAATAGTTTATCCAGATAACGTCAATGCATTTAAATACATTGGGCTATCAGGTTTTGCACAACTTTGCTAAACAAAGAAACAAAATGCTAAGAAAGTCTGAGTTCCAGTTCATTCAATTTGTTAAAGGGATAGGTTACCCAAAAATGACAATTCCTCTCATAAATCACTTGTTTCAAACCCATTAGTTTTAAGACCTTCATTCATCTTCAAAATACAAATGAAGATATTTTTGATGAAATCTGAGAGCTTTTTGACCCTCCATAGACAGCATCGCAACTGACACATCCAGTTCTCAAAAATGTAGTAAGGACATAAGGATGAGTAGTTTGACAGAATATTAATTTTTGGGGTGAACTATCCCTTTACATTTTTATGATGAAATAATTTATAATGATTTTTAAAAAATGTATTAAAGGTGCAATAGGTGATTTTTTTTTTCTTTTTTTTTTCTCAAGTCTCTTCACATCCCGATAGCAATCATTAAGTTAATTGATCTAAATGTATTTATATATTCTGTGGAAGGCGTAGGACCAAGAAATGTTCGTCCAATCAAAACGCTAATTCCAAGCATTGTGATTGATTTTCCTACCTGCCTGTCAACATGTTTATTTGCATACCTCTGTACACCTGGTTCGCGCAGACAGGATACGTCATCAATGCCATTATGTTGCTATCAGGCTAAAGTTAGCATTTTCCAAGATCTCCTACTGCACCTTTAACATATACTATTTTGAAATTAAATTAGTTTTATTATTTAATCATTCTTAAATATGTTTTACTATTTTACATTTATTAATTGTGTTTTCTTTCAGGAGCTGGAGAAAGTTCTGGATGTGTTCAACATTTTATTGGCCAGACAGCAGATTCAGATGGAGGTTTGACAACATGTGTCAAAACAGAAACCATACTGTACTTGTGTTATGTTTTTCATCTGGTCTAAGTAAGCGGACTTTGTTTCTTCACAGGTTGTTCGGTCGGGACAGAAGCTGGTTGCTAAAAAGACTGCCACTCAGAAACAAAGTGGAGGAGGCTTCTTCGGCGGCTTTTTTGGCAAGAAAGAAGGGAAGAAGAAAGAGGAAGAGGAAGATAAAGGGCCTGAGAGTGAGTGTTAATCGCTAAAATAATTGCTAAACTATAAGTAAATGCACATTTTAAATGTACATCCATATTTATGTTCACGTACTCTTTGTACAGATATTGATTCCATCATGACTCCTGAAGAGAAAACAAAACTCTACACAGCCATTGGCTACAGCGGTAGCTCTCATAACCTTGCCTTACCAAAACACGTGAGTGGAAAATACTCTGTACTACCTTGTATCGTTAGAGTCACATTACTGTTGTTCTGTGAAATTAATGTGACTACACCTTAACAAAACATGTTTCACATTAACAAAAAAAAAAAACTGCATATCCTGTTTATCCTGGACATATACTCAAATGTTTCTGTATATTTGTTTTTATGTGCAGTATGTAGCTGTGATTGTCAATTTTAAACTGTTGAGCACCTCAGTAACCATCAGAGAGGAACCTGGTGTTCCAGAGATCCTCAAAGTGCAAATGATTGACCTCAGTACGTCCATCTCACAGAGACCAGGAGCACAGGCCATCAGGTATGTTCAGAATTACATATACAGATATACAGGGAAACCCTTAGAATTGGCCAACAAATATATATATATATATATATATATATATATATATATATATATATATATATATATATATATATATATATATATATATATAAATATAAATAATATTAGTGCTGGGCAACGATTACTTTCCGCAATTAATTGCAGCAATCTTAACCGTCTTGGAGCACATTTGACCCCCAAAGCCTAGTTCGTTTGAATAGTGTGATCGTTCCATTGAGCAGTCCCAGGCTTTTTTTGAAGAGTTCAGTTATAGATCAGTGCATGTGAGCACTAACCGCACCGGAGTGCAGATCTTCTGATGGGTGCTGCATGATTGCGTGAATATTTCTGAGCAGCAAAGCAATAGATCTGTAAAGCAATAGCCTATATTGTGAGAGGGACATGTGTTACCGCGACCCATACGACTCAAAATAATAAACCACAAAGATAACAAAATGATTCGCTCCACTGTGTTGAGTGAGAGCACTTCTCTGCTGTCTTCACATGCTAACGGAAACTTCCTATTTCCAACTTATAAAGTTATGATTAGCTTGTTTTTTTCTGTTAAAAATAACAGTGGACAGTGGTTTGTGAATGTTGATGCTTAGCCTAAATAATTTGATCGAGAGCATCCCCTCCTGTGACCCATGTTTTATCTATATGTGTATTCAGAGCTAGTGAGCAGCGGACTTTCATAATAATAAAAAGCTGCATATATCATATATATATATATATATAGCCATATGTAAAGTATATGCTTCAGTTGTGGGAAATGTGTGTGTTGTGTAGAGTGGAGGCTAAGCTGGAGCACTGGTACGTGACTGGTCTACAGCAGCAGGGGGAAGTGCCATCTCTCATAGCATCAGTCGGAGACTCTGACTCCTCTCTGCTCAGCGTGCTCTTTGAGCTCAATCCAGAGGATAGCACCGCTGACCAGCTCCTCAGAGTCCACTCACAGCCTGTAGAGATCATCTATGATGCTGTAAGAGACACACAAACACACTGTAGTTATGCCTTGATTTCAGAGAGAGCCATTGGAGTTTTTGATTAAGTGCAGTTTTTTTACATTCATCATTTTATTTTATTTATTTATTTATATTGCAATCAAATTGCATCTTCTGAAGACAACTTCAAACTGACAATTCATATAATAATATAATTATATCATTATATAAACAAAATATAATATAATAATCTATCTCCCTATTGTGTGTATTTATTACTAATATATATATACACACACACACACACACACACATATAAAGTACTTAATTTAATGTAGTAAAATAATATTTATATATAATATTTATTTATAAAGAACTAAATTATTGAATAATTACTCTAAATATAATCCATTTATTCTTATAATTATTAATTAATATTTTGTTCTTAATACATTAGTTTTTTATATCAATATTCAGAATTGTATATACATTTTTAATATATAAATATTTATACATTTAGATTAAAAATTATTTACAAATATTTACTGTTCATTTGTCTGTTCTGTAGCTGACTGTCATCAGCATCACAGAATTCTTTAAGACAGAAAAGGGAGTTGATCTGGAGGTCATCACCTCAGCGACACTCAGCAAACTTGAGGAGATCAAAGAGAAGACAGCCAGTGGTAACCCTCTCCTCATTTCCCATCATCCCCACAGATATGTTGGCACATTGAGAAAGAGTATGCGAGTAGTCATCTTAAATACTTCCCCATTGTCTTTATCTGAACCCAGGCTTGTCTCACATTATTGAGACACGTAAGGTGCTGGACCTGAGGATCGATCTAAAACCCTCCTACCTGCTGCTTCCCAAGTCTGGATTCTATGACAGCAAATCAGACCTCATGATCGTTGATTTTGGTTACCTTCAGGTGAGGGAGGAAAGTAAAATGTAAAAGTAAAATGTGTCAATAATGTCTGACTGTAAATATATGCATGTGCATGTAGTTGAACAGTGTAGACCAGGCCAGCCATCAGCAGGTATCTGCCAGTTTCTCATCGCTAGAGGAAATCATGGATAGAGCCTATGAAAGATATTCCTTGGAGCTCCGCAGTGTCCAGATACTCTACAGCAAATCAGGTACACACCATGCAACACAGGGAAAAGACTAAACTGTCTGCACAACCGATTTTTAACGGCGTCTCTTTTTGAAGGAGAGAAATGGAAACATGCTCGTGTTAAAGGTTTCACCCATCAGCACATCCTGCAGCCGATGGACATCACACTTCAACTTGCTAAATGTATGGTGGACAAAGATTCCCGTATGCCCAGGTTAGCGCTCGCTCTCTGCCATGTCTGTAATCCTCATACATGCACTAAGGTCTGTTCATTCCCAGGTTCAAAGTATCAGGGGAGCTGCCCTTACTTCATGTGAAGATTTCTGATCAGAAGATCCAGGGTGTTCTGGAGCTGGTGGACAGTGTTCCTCTCCCTCAGACTACCTCGAGCCCCCCTAGCACCCCCAAAGAAAAGGTCAGAAAACACAAAGAAACACAATCTCTCTGTATTGGCTGTTGTGTTGCTTCCTCTCACACTTAATAAGTCATGACTCATGAATGGTAGTTTCCTGGTAGGACGCCACAGGTATTTGATACTATTGTCATGGCTGTTTTTTGAAAGCTATGAATATTTCAAGCCTGTAAAACTAATCGCAATGTACTTATCGCTTTGTGCTAAGTCTGAGGTGCTGCTTGCTTTTATATTTCGTTCCTGAAGTTGCTCTGTTAGCGTGACAGTGCAGCTTCAGTCTCCACAGATAACACCACTTCGGAAAGACATTATCAACAATCAGCATCACTGTCGCTCTACCCAACGAGCCCTGTGCTGTCTTATAAGTGAACTTACTGCCTCAACAAGCAAGAAAAAGCCCTTCCTAGTTTACTTTGCCAACCAAATGTTAAAGGATAAATACATATCTACCATTCAGAAGTTTGTGATCAGTAAGATTTTGTTTTTAAAATTACTTTTGAGTACTTACTGAAAACATTTATTCAGCAAGGCTGCAATACATTAATAAAACGACTGTAACGACATGTATAATGTTACAAAAAATATCTATTTGAAATAAAAGCTGTTCTTTTGAACTTTCTCTTCATCAAAGAATCCTCAAAAATGTATATATCACAGCTCCCACAGAAATATGATCATTGATGAATGATAATAAGAAATGTTTCTTGACACTGCATCAGAATGAATATTAGATTAACTGGAATAATGGCTGGAATAAATTATGAATACATTAATTAAATTATAATATTTTCAAATCTTTACTGTTTACACTGTATCCATAGTGAAAACAACATCTTTCAAAAACATAAAAAAATCGAACCCCAATCTTTTGAACGGTAATGTAAATTTGTTGGAAAACTATGAGAAAGAAAATAGTTAAAAGTAAAGTTTTTTTTTTTTTCTTAAAAATACTTTCCTACAAAAATGTTACCCAATTGACTAAAATGCAAAAAAAAATAAAAAAATAAAAAAACTCTTTCTGCATATGTACTGGAAGTAAACGGAGTGCAAAAATGACATACCATATAATTTCCTGTTGTTTGTATAATAACGGTGGTATTCTTCTGAAGGTTTTGGGGATGTCGCGGTCTGATGCCAGGCCAAAGGTTTTGGGTTTAGACCCCACAGTTCTCCCCTATACAGTGGAATCAGGTCAGAGTTCAACTAGATGCTCACCCTTAATTTCAGACAAAAATAAATAAAAAATACCACACTTTTGTTTTTAATTGACACTATTCATATACGTATACAGATTATCTCACAGTTTATGTTGTACATGTGTGTTCAGACTCTGAAGAAGACACCAGTGATAAGGCTGCCGATGAAGACTCTCTCAGATCATCCTCAGAGGAACTGACCGAAGTGCAGTTTCAGTTTGAAGTCAAAGCAGTACGTTCTTCTTCATTGCATAGCTCACACCATGCCACAACCATTCGTCATCAGTGGGCGCAAGAGCCCCACATTTCATTAAAGAATCACTCGGCATTCCATCAGTTGATGACAATTATTTTGTGTATGATTCCTGTTCGTGTTTGTGTGGACCATTGTGTGTTTTAGTGTGAAGTGATGTATATGTGTCTATATACATGTATGTGTGTGTGTGTAGGTGTTGTTGGAGCTTACGAGGCAGGCCGCTCAGGAGGATGTCGTATTAGCTTTCAATGTGTCTCAACTGGGTGCAGAGGGTAAGATAAGGACCTTTGATCTCACCGTCACATCTTACCTGCGCAAGATCAGCCTGGACTACTGCGAGATAAAAGGTACATGTGCACACACACACACACACACAAAGTGTGATCAAGCTTTTGTTGTTTGAAGTACTTCATGTTGTTTCAGGGATGCCGTTGCTCTCATTCTTGTGTATGTGTTTCAGATGCGCAAAATCAGCCACTTCATCTAACTACCTCTTCAGACAAGCATGGCTCTGATCTGTTGAAAGTGGAGTACATCAAAGTAAACATGAGCATTTTGCTTATTAAACACTCTATAAAGGACTCTCTTAAATGAGTTGTTTTAGCTGAATGGTTTAATTTGTGCTGTTCTGCGTGGCTTTTTTCTGTCCTTCAGGCTGATGTTAATGGACCCAACTTCCACACCATATTTAATAATACAGAACAAGCACTGAAGGTACGTTTAAGTTTACAGTTCCAAAAAAGTTATGGCTGTAGTCCTAGAATTGATTTGTTTACTTAATCATTCAATATATTTATCCGATATATTTATTCATTAAATTATTTAACTATTTTTGCATTTAAAAATGTAAAAAAAAATGTATTTTGGTTAAAAATGTATTTTTGTAAACTTATTTTAGTGTATATATATATATATATATATATATATATATATATATATATATATATATATATATATATATATATATATATAGTTTTATCAGAAATCAAAATTAAGTAATTGATTTACTTCTATTCACAGGTGGAATTTTCCTCACTGGACTTCCTGCTTCACACTAAAGCTTTGTTGTCTACCATCAACTACGTGAATTCAGCAATACCACAAGACCTCACAGCTTTGAAAGACAGAGAAACCAAGAGACGAGCTGAGAGAGCAGCAGCAGGGAAGACAGGTGTGAATAACATATACGCCTTCTGTGTTGAAAATCTGTGAAAACAAATGTATTTCATTTGATGTCAAATTATTGGGTAGACCCTGAATATTGCTCATGCATCCATGTTGTCTTTGTCTCTGCTTTGTAGGTTTTTTCTTGGGTAGCTAATGTTTCTTGATCTTTGCACTGGTCTTGACATGCCTTATACTAACAGGGGTCTGAAACAGAGTCTGTTTTGCTTGTGTTAATGCATGTTGCAGACAATACTGTTTTTAGATTGTCACATTGTGTGTTGTTTGTGTTTTAAATGGACTCTATGTTTTGTTAGTGTCTAAGGGTTCGAAGGACTCTGGTGTTGTGCACTTTAAGCTGTCTGCCGTACTCGGCTCTTTCAGAGTGGCTGTTTGCGATGACAGAAGCAACATTGCCGACATCCGTGTTCAAGGTAGAAAAAAAACGAAAGTGTCTGTCCTTAAAAGTCCGCATATCTTAAAGTGATATATAAATTTTCTGCAAGTCAACCAAACATGTTGATGGTGTTGAAACAGGCATTGACGCATCTGTGGTAGTCCAGGCCAAAGAAACAGACGTTTTTGCACGTCTGCGTGACATTGTGGTTCTTGATGTGGACCCTAAGACTGTCCATAAGAAGGTGAGATATCAGTCATATTATTTCTGGCTTGTTTGCAAGCAGGTTTCTGTGCTCCAGTTCTGTTTTTGTGAATACTACAGGCAGTGTCAATCGTTGGAGAAGAGGTGTTCAGCTTTAAGATGACATTGTATCCTGGGGCCACTGAAGGTGAAGCATACACTGACACCTCCAAAGTGGATGGGAAAGTTGTCCTGAGACTTGGCTGTATCCAGATCGTCTACCTGCATAAGTTCCTTACGTCTTTATTGGTGAGAATTCATGTAAATCCACTTACCTTTCATATTGTATTGTTACTCATATTTTGTCTGTGTTACTTAGTTATTGAAAATGTATACCAGTTGGTAAAACCCAATGACTGGTAATTGCAAAACAAACAGGGACAGCATTTTAAAAAAAACTGTATTTCTCAGTGTCTGTTTTTTTGTTTGTATTTTGTCTGGATATTTAAGTCTCTCCCTTTCTTTTTGCTCTGGCATCTTCCCCCCCCCCTCATAGTTTTCGTTAATTGTGTCTTCCTCTTTTCAGGACTCTTTTAGCTATCAATACCCCTCTGCTGATGAGGTACAGGTTTGGGCATGCAGCATTAAAGTTTTTTGCTTTGCAGCTTATTTTCAAATGCACCTCTGCACACACTGAAATATGTCCTCTCCCCATTAAACTACTGCATTTGTTGTGCACACAGTTAAACCTTTTCAAATAAGATGGAAACATTAATTCAGGTTAACACCATTCACAGCAATGTTTATGACTGCTTTTGTTTTATTTCTAGTGCAGTGGCTCTTAACAAGGGATCTTAACAAGGGACCTCTAGGGCCTCAACAAACCTCCAGTATTTATTCTCATATTTAAAAAGAAATTAATTAAAAAACTGTAAAGATGCAATAATAAAAGAAAAAATATATATATGTAGACCCATTATGTAATGTTTAACACGCGACTGACTTGCAGTTAATGTGGCGGCGGTACATGTGGCAGTGTTACCCATTCTGGTTGTCCACCTACTGTAAGATATTGTTGAACAATGGGGTAGGGGTGGCTTAAGGGGTTGAGAACCATTGGTCCAGTGGAAGGTTATAGGAAACCTTCAAGAACAATCCATTAGATTCAAGCTAAACAGAAGCAGTCTTAAAGTTTACGATCACTAATATTGTCAGTAGTATTTCAACATTGCTTACATTACATATGCACCACTGATATATAATAACATCTTTTAAAATGGGTATGCTTTTTTAGTTATGCTTTTCCTATAAAATTAGGTAATTTGAATTACCATAAGAAAGACTTTCAAAAGATCACGGCAATACCTGATATTTTTCTACTACAGCATTGTAATTTAGAATTTCTGCACTGCTATAGTGGGATCAAACAGAATTATGTATCACCTAAATGTTTGATCTTGTCTTTAATGGATCATGCCATCTTTTATTTTTCAGAAATAGTTCCGAAATCTTGAGTCAGTTTTGCTAAACTACGTAATTGTGGTTTTGTTTGCAGAAAGAACATAATGCAGCTTTAAAGGGTTACTCAACCCCAAAATTAAAAGTGCGGCTGACACAGAAAAGCATACTTTGCTTGCGTTCAGCGTATATTCTCCAAAATTGCTCTAAATTGTTGAAAAATGTTGTTATTTTCATTTTCTTTGTGTACAAAAAGTATTCTCGTCACCACATAAAATTTAGATTGACCTACTGATGGCAGATTAACTATTCTGACAATGCCTTTCATACTTTTCTGGACCTTGACAGTGTAATTTACTTGGCAGTCAATGGGACAGTTGTCCCAAAATATCTTAAATTACCTTCCGAAGAAAAACTAAGCTTTTATGAGTTTGGAATGACATGGGGGGTCAGTGATTAATGAAAACATTTTCGTTTTGGGGTGGAGTATCCATTTAATGCTGGTTTCTCTTAATAGGATATCTTGAGAATATTAGTATGATTTTTCTTTTTTTTAATCTGTGAGATATTACTGTTAGATATTGTTAAAGAAGTGGACTTTAGGTAATGCAGCCCATAGCATTATTTATGAATGCAATGAGGCACAGAATTTTTAAATGACTTGATTGCGAATATGTGGATTTGCATGTGCGCTCGTGACTCATACTACATATTGAAGTAGAAATCACAGAAATGTAAGATGGAATTTCGCACGATATGGATGCCTTGATTTTTATTGGCTCTAACTTTCATACTCTACATGCTTAATCGAAACAGCTCACCAGCCATACCTAGACAATGTAATCATCAGCTTTCCTACTTTCTCTCATAAAGAAAGTGCTGCTATTTTCACCACTACTGAATTTGCAACTTTTCGTTGTAAATTTGTCATTCAGGCGTTTTAAAACACAAGAACATACCTGCATGAAATTTCAACACTGTGGATCCCAGACTGTAACATTAAGACCTTCCCTCACTTCTACTAAACTGCAATGTCAAGTCTCACAAAACTGCAACTAACTGTTGGTTGTCTTCCATAGATGTTTGTGGATAACTTCCAGACAGCTAAAGAGGCTCTCAGTGCTGCCACGGCTCAGGCCGCAGAGAGAGCAGCTTCCAGTGTGAGGGATTTTGCTCAAAAGAGCTTCAGACTAGCCATGGACATCAGACTGAAGGCCCCCCTTATCATAATCCCTCAGTCTTCCACATCCCATAATGCATTTATGGTTGACCTGGGTCTCATTACTGTGGGAAACAGCTTCTCACTGCTGGCAGCTGAGGGCTTTCCATTGCCTGCAGTTTTGGAGACCATGGACGTAAAACTCACACAACTGAAACTTTCTAGGTAGTAAAGAAAGCTGAAGAACTTTCCCAGAACTCTCTAAATTGATTCACGTTAATTTATATAATTAAATTTATTTCCTAGGCAACATATATAATTTTCATTAAAGTTTTTCAATTCAATATTTATGTTTTATTTCAGCTTTATTTCAATTAACAAAAATGTTTAATAGTAGTCTCGACTTGTTTGGTGCTATAGAATGATTCAGAGGTGGCTCTTCTTTTTCGGATTTATTATTTTGACCTTCTTTCTACAGGATTGATCTGAAGCACAGTGCTGCTCGTTTAGATGTTGAGATTCTGGAGCCAATAAATCTACAGCTTTTAGTCAAGCGCAATTTGGCTGCCACTTGGTACAACAAAATTCCTGGAATGGAGGTCAATGGAGTACTTATGTCAATGAACGTGAGTTTCTCATGACGTTTAAATGTGGAAGTATTGAATCGAAAATCTAAAATGGGACCCAATCAGAGTTTTCAGGAGAGAAAACTAAAGATTGCTATTTTCTGGCTCCTGTAGATGGCTCTTGGTCAGGAGGATGTTGGGGTCCTCATGAGCATCTTAGCGGAGAACATTGGCGAGGGAAGCAGGGCTGCTGCAGTCGAGGGAATGAAAGCTTCTGCTAAAAGTATGAAAAGGTTTAACCTGTCAGTAATATTGTCCATTAAAGTTTGTCTTTAAGGGCTTCATTTTACCCTCTTTTCCTCCACAGATGAAGCTGTAGATGAAGGATTGGTTGAAACATTACCTGCGGGGACAGGGAGTCAACCAGCATTGACCAATGGTGCTTTCAGTGAAAATGTTGTCAATGTGCTGCTCAATTTCGAAATCAAGGAGGTGATTAAGCTCTCTTAAATTCTTATTTTCAGTTACAGTCATACAGTAACTCCAGATTTGGTGTGGATCTGGAGTGAACTGAGAATCCTGTGTCTTTCTCATTGTAGGTTATGCTAAGGTTGAAAAAGTCCAAAAATGGGGAAGAGTGTCCCTTTTTGGTTCTCCATATAGCTCATCTAGGAATTGACACCAAAGTTCGAAAATATGACATGGAGGCCACGACATACATCAAAAACATCTCTATGAAGTGCCTAGAGTTCCTTGGTTTGTAGCACTTAGTTTTGAAACCTAGAGTACAAAGTAGGATTTTTTCGTTTTAAAAAAAAGAAAGAAAAAAAATCATTTATTGACCTTTTTATTTATTTCTTTTCCTTTATAGATTCAAATGAAGAACCGCTCTGTATAATCAGTTCCTCTGCAGAGTCAGGAGCAGATCTTCTTAAAGTCAAGTATTTTAAGGTAACTACTTCTTTTTGAATTGAATTAATATGTAATTTGGCTTATAAATGAGAACTATTTATAAAACTTCCTACTCAAAAAAATTGTTAAACACCTCTTACATTAAGTTTTAAGTAACACCCTTTTGATCCATTCTAAAGTTGTCTAATGGCAGGACATGTCATGTGTGGACAGGCTTCAGCTCTTACATTTAAAAAATTTATTTAGGTCAGTACATGAATTCATATTGTGATCAAAGCATCAGGACAATTTGATCCAGCCTTTAGCCATCGCACTCTTTAGTGTTTGTGGATTGGCTCTTCTTTTAATTCCTGAGGGCCATTTCTCATGAGTGCAGATCCCAAATTTGTTTGATTCCTGTCTTTGCAGGCTGATCGTAATGGGCCCAACTTTGCAAGCCTTTACCAGAATACTGAGCAGAAGATCAATGTAAGCATCTGTAAACAAGGTTAAATAAAATCCTGTTTTGGAAATTGAGGCGCTAATCTCAAAAGAAGTTCATATTGAAGGGGTTTAACATGCCTGTGTGTGTCTTTAGGTGGAGTTCTCCTCTCTAGACTTGATGTTGCACACTGAGGCTCTCCTCTCTACCATGGACTTCCTGTCTACTGCCCTGTCCAACAGCAGTCTGCCCTCACCTGAGAGAGAGAGCAAAAAGAGTGAAGATATGAAAACTACCTCAGCTAAATCCAGTAAAAACCCACACACACATACATTTAATCGCTGAACTGATTGACATGGACTTTTTGGCCATGATTTAGGAATGAATTAATGAAGGAGTGTTTCTGTCCCAGCTGCACTGAGCTCTCCCTCTGACAGTGACGTCATTGACCTGATGGTGAACATGCAGCTTGGTGCGTTTAATGTGTTGGTTTGTGACCAAAAGAGTAACATGGCAGACATCAAAATTCAGGGTGAGACTGCATTCTTATTTTGAAAATGTACTCGTGTATTATTATAATATAAAAGTTACTGCATCACAGCTACTGTTTTAAAATAAAAAAAATCATGCAGGATCTTTTTTAAGATGTAAATATACTTTATCATTGTGTATTTATATTTTAGTTTGATGAAATAATTATATTTATTAAAGCATTTAGAATTATATCAATAATTATGACATAGTTGTGATAAAGCAATGTTTTAATTTTATGGTGTGTTGGTCTGCTTACACAATATATGTTTCTTGATTACTCCGAGGCTGGTTTTGTTGGTAAGCTGATTTTATAAATCTTCTCCTTAGGTTTGGACGGTTTTCTAAAGATGCAGGGAACTCGGACACACATGTACACACGTTTGCGTGACTTCATCGTCATGAATGTGGATCCTAAAACAATTCACAAGAAGGCAAGCTATCTATACCACTACGGCAGATTTTAAGCATTTACTATATTTTCTATTCTCTATCTAGTTTCTATCTACTTTGGCTTAGGGCTTATGGCCAAAAAAATTATCACGATACAATTTTTCAGATCAGTCGATATCGATAATTATCACAGTAAATTTAAAATCTTTATTTCTTTCAAGTGTAAAGGTAGACTTTTGCTCCTAAGTGATAATTGTAGAAAGCAGACTGTCTTTTTGTCAGAACATGACAAACATTTTTTTTCACAATTTTCCTTAACAAAACAAATTATCTTCGAAAATGTAATTTCTTAGTTTGTGCATGTTCTAATAAGTCATATTGTTGTGAAGCAGGTTTGAATTGCCTGAATTTGATGACGTGTATCTTCAGCTTGCAGTGTTTTCACTCAATATCCTGTTAATCTTGAGTACATATAGAGTAGTACTGCATCCTTCATAAATCCAAAAAGTCTTTAGTTTTATTATATTCATAAGAGAAAGATAGTCTGTACCGATTTTTCCCGAAAAAACACGAGCGCCTGGAGGCGTGACGTGCAGTGTTAATTTTGACACAAAATTTTAATTTAGTTTTAGTCTTAGTCTTTTGACTATAATTCTTTTTAGTTTTAGTCAAGTTTTAGTCATCTGATTTGTTTTAATTTTAGTCTTATTATAGTTGACTAAAATTGCTTGGTATTTTAGTCGACTAAAATAAGACTAAAATCAATAACAGATTTACTTGACAATTTTTTACAGCTGGTATAGGAAACAAACTTAACCAAAATATATAAAACACAAATTCAACTTTATTTCAACATAACTGTGTCTTTATTTTGATTCAAAAGCTTTTATGCAGCAACAAACACTGTCATGATAATGTAAACAATAACTAGCTGCCAATTGACCATCAATAAAAGAAAAATAAAGTTAGGTCCAGGACCTTAAAGCTTACAGCTGAGCTGAACAATAAGTGCATACATTTAAAGTAAATATTTAATAAGTTGGGTGGATAAAAAAAGTAACAAGATTTTATGAGGTATTCATTTGTCTAGCAATATTGTATGTTTTAAATACTACAATATTGCTAGATTAGTATGTATAATGATAGGATGTAAATATTCACGTTACACATGACTAATATAGAAATATTTGTGATATTGTCAACAAGCAGAACATTATAAAATATACTAAACATTAGTATTAATCAAATGTATGTATCATAATATTACGTATTAGTATTGTGCTCTCATCTAACTTGAAGAAGGGGCTATTTTACAGTACTTTTCAGTTCGTAATATTTAATGCTACAACATCTACGCACTGCAGTCTTCCAATTTTGCTTAGCTCAATAAACAAAAGAACATCGTTGTGAAATTACATTTGAGAAAATGTCCGGGTGGCTCGTCTGTAAATGTATTTTCAAATTGGTTGTGTTCTTGCCACGAATGAGCGCTCCGCGTGCTTTACACTTTGTTATGTTTTGTTCGTCGTCAAACGTGAAGTGAGCTGTGGACATTTTGTCGCTCTTTTAGACATCACCTCTTCGAATGCCGACTTCCCGCGAGCTCATTTAAAAACTGAAAACCTTCGCTTCACGTCTCAATAAGTCAGGCTCGGATTGGTTCTCTTCTCTCATGCAGTCTGTTCCGTTTTGCCGGTTCTTTTGTTCATTCCTCGCATCTCTCCCGTCTGCTGATTTGATTTTCGTCACAGTCTATTTTCGTCTCGTCCTTTATTTGTTGACGATAATGTCAGCCAATTTAGTCATAGTTTTAGTCTCCATCAGTGCCTTCTTTTTTAGTTTTCGTTTCGTTTTCGTCCGCAAAAATATATTTGTGATGAAAATAATGACGAAAATATTTAGTCAACGAAATTAACACTGGTGACATTACCGTGAGGGAAAACCCATCATCCAAAACAAACCATGGCTTACAGTCAGATTCAGCCGTTTATTTATGATCCAGAATCATATCCCGAGGCTAAAACTGAACGAAAGCAGCAGCAGCAACGACTCGCACCGAGCGGGGCTCGAACCCGGGTCTCCGATGGGAGGGGACGCACATCAAGGAGGCAGAGATATTTGAAGCAGTTTTACTCACCGCATGCGGTTCCAACACACAATCGTGACCCTTTTTCCTTGGGATTGCATCATCCTTAAGAAATAAACGAAACGCAAATCCGTCGTCAAACTGGGCCTTGCGAACAAGCATCTTCGAAATGCAGGGAACAAACAAAAACACTTGCAAAAACTCCTTTGATGCTCTGTAAAAATAAACTCCATCCACTGGTCCCTTGATGCTATTTTTTTTTTGGTAATCTGTGCAGGGTTGTCTTTCCCTGGCAACCAAAAACACACTTCTTTTGTGACTTTTCGCGACGCTCTCGCTCTGATCAGTGAAAGTCTGTGCTGCTCAGCCTCGCTATATGGGAGCGCGCGCTTTTTGCACCTTAGGCAATTCCGCTCCATCTAACGTCACACAGAGCCATACTCGAAAAAAACTTTCCAAAACTTGTGACAAACCGGAAGGAGTATTTTGGGAACAAAAATACTCCTTCAAACGTAAGACTTAATTTTTGAAACTTTGTCCATGTTTAGCATGGGAATCCAACTCTTTAACAGTGTAAAAAACTCAGTATGCATGAAATAGCATTTCACCCCCCCTTTAAACATCATATCGAACATTGATCAAACTTTTAATGTTTTATTGAGGAATAATATTGATTATTACCGATAATCGAAAATCATAATCATTGTTTTTCCTCCCAGCCCTACTTGGCTTTTTTATAAACAAAGTACAACAAAAGTGCATTGTAAAGTAAAGAGAACTGCAATATCTGTTGTTTATTTTGGGTTATTTTTGGTTGTGTAGGCCATCTCCATCGTAGGCGATGAGGTGTTCAGCTTCAGCATGAGTCTGACACCCAAAGCCACTGAGGGGGCTGGGTATACAGATACTTCAAATGTTGATGGCAAAGTGAAACTCAACGTGGGCTGTATTCAAGTGGTCTACCTTCACAAATTTGTCATGTCATTACTGGTGAGTTTAAATTGCACACATGGCTTCTCTGCTGATTCAAGCACACTAGCTTACTTTAGCCTTTTCTCTCCACAGAATTTCAGTAATAACTTCCAGACAGCTAAAGAGGCTCTCAGTGCCGCCACGGCTCAGGCCGCAGAGAAAGCAGCTTCCAGTGTGAGGGATTTCGCGCAGAAGAGCTTCAGACTTGCCATGGACGTCAGACTGAAGGCCCCCCTTATCATAATCCCTCAGTCCTCCACATCCCATAATGCTGTGGAGGCGGACCTGGGTCTCATTACTGTGGGAAACAGCTTCTCTCTGCTCCCAGTGGAAGGTCGTCCACTGCCTGCTGTCATAGATAATATGGATATACAGCTCACGCAGCTAAAACTGTCCAGGTAGCCCACTGCCACAAAGCTTATCTCGGATTTTCAGACTTGTATAATATCCAATATGTGTCCATTTAAAGATCTGATTATTGATTAATCCATAAATCTTCAAAGCCCACATTCTAGTTGACCATTATACAAGTCTATATGCGTTTCCTCCTTTAAATGCTTGGTTGTTTGTTATCCTAAAGAATTTCCATGGAGCAAGACTCAAATCAGCCTAGTTCAAAACTCTTGGAGCCAGTCAATCTGGTTCTGTCTGTTAAACGTAACCTGGCGGCATCATGGTACCAGAAGATGGCTGCCATAGAGGTGGATGGAGATCTGAAGCCCATGAAGGTCTGTTCACATAATGTCAGGACGTCACATTACATGCAGACTTTAAATGAAGCCTGTGGGATTTTGTTTTGTCTGGTTCATTTCTGTGATCTGGTTATAATCAATATAATATAGAGTTGGAGTGATGGTGGGAAAATTAATGAAGGTTGTCAAATTTTCTGACTCCGTTCCAGGTGGCATTGAGTCAAGATGACCTGACTGTCCTTCTGCGGATTTTGATGGAGAACATCGGAGAGGCGAGCAGTGTTCAATCTGACACACCGATCGACTCAGCCCTTAAACAAGAGAGTGTGCTTGTCAGAGCTCGTACAGTGACTGGTGAGGGAAGACGGACACACGCAGATGTTTTGTATAGTTATCCTTCTCCTAGAGGAAAAACTCAGTGGATGGTCTTGATTTGTGCGTGTTTTGTGTAGGCACTGAGATTCTCGTGGAGAAGCTGTCTGAAAGTAAACTGAGGGAGACTGAGCTGCTTGAGAGTGTCAGATTCAGCTTTAATGTGGAGTCCCTTGGGCTTACTCTCTACAGTAATGATCCTGCACAGGTGTGTATGGAGCCTACGGATTCAAGTCCACTGATAAAGAAAGCGAGTGTTATATCTGTGTCCCTCTTTCTTTAGCCCTCTGTACATAAGGAGCCGATGTGTTTAGGTGAATTTATGCTGTGTAAAATGAAGACTTCAGGCAAAATGTCTAGTAACGGTAACATGGAGGTCTCCACCATCCTCACCACATGCACGCTGGATGACAGACGGAGCGGTATTCGGAGAGTCACATCCAGGTGATTTACACATATTTTAGATTAAGATTTTTCATGTCAATTTTATTAAGATTTCACCAAAAAAAAAAAAAAGTGACACTGACTGACAAAATTCAGTTTTTCCATCGCAGAGTTAAAGTGCTTTTTCAAATATAATAAAATGGAAAGGAGCTTTTTAATTGCAATAATATTTCACAATATTACAGTTTCTACTATAACTGTTTTTCGTAAAATAAAAGCATCTGTCATGTCACTTTTTAACATGTTTTTTTCCCCTAATTGCCTCGCCCCTCTAGTCTGATCACATTATTTTTCCTCACAGAATGCTGGGAAGGCGTGATGAGGAGACATCCGAGCCCATGATTGATGTGACATACTGTCAGAGTGCGGAAGAGCGCTCGGTAGTCGCTGTGCTGCAGAAGCTCTATTTGTGTGCTAGCGTGGAGTTCCTGTTGGCTGTGGCTGACTTTTTTGTGCAAGCCCTGCCTACGAGTCCACCTACACCGAGAGACAAATCCAATCAGCTGCCACTCAAATATGTCTCAGAGCCCAAAATCCAGAGTGAACCTAAAGCAGGTATGAATACTGCTGCTAAAAGAATGGTTGTTTCTCACAAGCAGGAAAACCAGGAAATGTCAGGGGATGTCAAAAATGTGATTTCGAAACCTGGAAAATTCAACATAAATTAAAAAAGTTTATGGAAATAGGCAGTATATATGTTTTCTGATCAGTTGTAAATAATTTTTAGCTAACAATGCTTGTGCGTACAATGTCTGTCATTAGAAAGGGCTGGAACTGTCCTGAAAAAGGAATGGAAATGTATTGGTTCAGAAAGTGTTGGAACCCTTCATTTCAGGAAAAATGTATATATTTGATATGTTATCTATCTTCAACTTCAGCTCCAAGAACCAAGCTGAAAGCAGTTGTGGTGGACCCAGAGGTTGTGTTTGTGGCTAACCTGATGAAGGCAGATGCTCCTGCACTGGTGGCTTCATTCCAGTGTGATGTTAGACTGCTGTCTGAAGACACTGGACAGACCATGAAGGCCAACGTCAAAAACCTCAAAGTGCTCGCCTGCCCCTTTATCAGGATGGAGGGTGACAAAGCCGAGACCACCGTATGCTTACTGATGTTTTACTATTTTATCTCTATTGTTACAACAGGAATAAAGATTTATTGCCGTGTGTAATTGCAATTATCTACATTGATTTGCAAATTATTATAATTTTTTTACTGCAGGTGCTGAGACCATGCTCTGTTGAACTTGAGACCAAAATGCCAACCAACGGCCCATTAACCGGTTCAGTAACTGTAGAGGAGGTCATAGTGAAAGTGGGTGCTAGCTCCTTGTCTTATTAATATTTCTGTGAAAGGAACATGTATTATAGCATTTCAAAAGTTTGGGGTTGGTAAGATGTTTTTAAAATAATTCTAATTTATTTGATAAAAAATACAGTAAATATTAAAAATATATATATTTTAATATTCTATTCTATTCTATATAATATAATATAATATTATTTATATATATTTGAAATGTTATATTTAATATATTTTAGCAATAAATATATATTTAATATATTTTTTACATTTAATTATTTGATGGTGAATCTGATTTTTTTTAATAAGCCATTACTTTTTTAATAAGCCATTACGTCTTCAGTGACACACGATTCATCAGAAATCATGCTGATTTGCTGATTTGGTGCTCAAGAAACATTTCTTATTATTGTCAGTGTTAAAAACAGTTCAGTTCATTTTTTTCATTGAGACATCAAGACTCTGTGATGAATAGTAATAGTAATGTAAATCAAAAACTGTGTTTACTGTCACTTTTTGATTTACATATTGCATTCTTGCTTAAGTATTCATTTCTGTTGAAAAATCTTACTGATCTTAAACTTTTAAACTGTAGTATTCTCCCTGTTTTGTTGTGTACCAAGACACTGTTACTGTATTTCAAGATCATGTGAACTTAGTTATTTTCTGTGTAAATATATACAGTACTGTTCAAACATCTCATGTTTTCATTACATATCCCAGGAATAAATAAATCTAATCTGTGTTGAACTAACATTTTTTTTCTCTGTCTTGCTCTCTCAGATCTCTCCTATCATTCTAAACACTGTCATTACCATCACGGCGGCCATGGCACCCAAACCTAAAGAAGAGTCATCAGAGACATCAGATGACCTAAACAGCCTCTGGTCTTTGATTAATGTGGCTAATGCAAACTACTGGTTCCTTGGTGTGGATACAGCCTCCGAGGTCACTGAGAGCTTCAAGGATGTGGACTGCAGTAAGGATGGAGAGAGCTTTGAGATGAAGGTGAAGGTGGTGCAGGTCACGCTGGAGTCCGGTTTGGGGCATCGGACTGTTCCCCTGCTGCTTGCGGAGTCGACATTTACTGGTACTGCTCAGAACTGGTCGTCGTTGCTCAGCGTCTCTGCAGATATGACGCTCGAGGTGAATTACTTCAATGAGGCTCATGCCATTTGGGAGCCACTTCTTGAGAGAGTGGACAGTGGGAGACGAAGGTGGAACCTTAAACTGGATGTAAGCAGAATTGCTTCTCTTTTTTCACTTTTACGTACAAATGTAAATCCACATTCCCAGCCTGTCAGACTGCTTTAAAGGTTGTTCTGTTAGTGATTATTTGTTTGTGTTTCTGTGTGTAGATGAAGAATAACCCTATTCATGATAAAAGTCCAGTTCCTGGGGATGATTTCATTATGTTGCCAGACCCTCGCACAGCCATCACCATATGCTCCAAAGACACCATGAACATCACAGTGTCCAAGTGCTGCCTCAGTGTCTTCAGCAACCTGGCTAAGGTAAACCATTCAGTCCAAAGAACAGCATTGACACACAAAAACCATGCATTTTCTGAGCACGCAATATCATTGTATCATTATTCATTTTTCCCATACATGCAAAATACAGGATTTATGTTACCTGAAATTGAATATGTATTGCTATTTGTTGTTTTCTTTTTACTGGTGTGATATTCACGGGGTGTTAAATGTATACTACTGTTTGAAAGATGGGGTCAGTAGGAAGATTTTTTTTTTTTTAATATATTTTAATCTGCAAGGGCACATTAAATTGATCAAAAATGCCAGTAAATTAATTTAAAATGCTTCAAAAGATTTCTATTTCAAATCATGCTTCACCTTAGAACTATTTAGCCCAAAATCCATAATTTTTTAAAGATATTTAATAATAATAAAAAACATTTCTTGAGCACCAAATCAGCATATAAGAATGATTTCTGAAGGATCATGGGACGCTGAAGTCTGGAGTAATGATGCTGAAATTACTGAACACTCTATTTTAAGGTCTAATTCTGTTAAATATTTGCTTATGAGCATTCATATTATTAGCATACTGACTGTTTATAAGTGCTTATAAAGCACATATTAATGCTTTATTCTGCGTGATCATATTTTAGATTTCTTAATTGAACCCCATCCTTAAAATTAACAACTACCTTTACCATACTAACTATTAATAAACAGCAAATTAGGAGTTTATTGAGGCAAAAGTTGTAGTTAATAACTAGATATTAGTGAGAATTGGTCCCTAAACTAAACTATGACCAGCTTTGCCATCACAGGAATAAATAACATTTTAAAACATGTAATTTAATGATAGGTAAAAATTGATAGCCTGAATGCACTGTAAGTCGCTTTGAATAAAAGTGCCTGCTAAATGCTCAAATTTAATTTAATTTAAAACATATTAAAATAGACAACAGTTATTTTACTTTTTAATAATGTTTTACAATGTTTACTGTATTTTTGATCAAATAAATGCAGTTTTAGTGAGCATAAGAGACTTATTTCCAAAGCAAAAAAAAAAAAAAAAAACTTACCAACCCCAAACCTTTTGTATTGCATGTTATACATAATAAAGATCCAATTTCTCTCTTGTCAGGCTTTCTCAGAGAGCACAGCCTCCACGTTTGACCATTCTCTGAAGGAGAAATCCCCGTACACCATCCGCAATGCATTAGGCATTCCACTCATTGTTCAGCACAGTGCAAACCTGCGCTTGACTGGCTCATCCGCACCGGGTAAACTGCACGAGTTGGCCATGGATAAGAGTGTGGATTTAGAACATACATCCTTTGAGCGTTCATCACGACTGTCTGCCCTGCAAAGACAGGAAAGCTGCTTATTCAATCTCAGCGTAGGTCAGTAACAAGGTCAATATACACCTCGTAAACTGTACAAATGCTTCGGGTTTTGCCTCAAAAACTAGCGAGCTGCCTACCTAGACAGCATTTTTGGGCATAATATGCTCTTAGAAAGTTCAAGCATGTCTGTGCTCTCCAAAAATGCTCTCTTGATAGGTCACTAAGTTTTTAACAGCCTAAATGCCCATACAAAAATAAAGTAAGTCATATCTGGTTATTCTATTTGTTAAATGGCCTAATATTTCTTTTAATATGCTGTATAGTTTACATTTTTAGGTCATGTGATTACAGGTAAATGCAGTACACTAATCCTGATCATAAATGTCCCTCAGTTCCCTCAGGTTACAGTGAGATTTCAAATATCCCTTTGGGTAAGCCTGGCCGTAGACTGTATAATATCAGAGGACCCATGCAACAGCAGGCTGTGTCTGTACTGCTCCAGATCGATGCCAGTGAGGGCAACAAGGTCATCACAGTACGGTCCCCACTACAGGTTCGTCTGCTTACTTTACCTGCAGAGAGCATACATCTTTTCACCTGTCTGGATAAATAAATCCTTAGTGAAAACGACCCTGTTAAAATCATGGCAACGTTGTTTTCTTTTTTTGAATGTGTTTTCAGATAAAGAACCATTTCTGTGTGCCTTTTGCCATTCTGAAGTATTCTCCTGAACTTGGAGTGATGGTGAATGTAGGGGTTGCTGAGCCTGAGAAGGAGTGTCATGTTCCCCTTGAAGCTTACAGGTATAGATGCAGGAGAAGTGTAATTACATATTCTGTTCCAGTCAATTTTGCCCTCAAATGAGTCAGATATCATGAGGAGCAACTGTAAAGTTCTGTGACTCCTGCTGTAGCTGAAAACGTATTATTATGAATATATTATATTATTATGAATATATTTTTTTGCTTGTCTTTCTTATTTGCAGGCAGCGTTTTTGACATCCCTGCACTATACTGTAAAATACATTACCTGTACTTTCTTGCGGTTTATGTTGTAACTTTCCGTGCTCTGTGTATTACTTTAGGAGTCAGTTGTTCTTGCTGCCTGTCGGTCCTTTAGAAGATTTGTATCGTGCATCCACCACATGCATCGCATGGAAGGAGCAGGTTCACGTGAGCTCAGAGGTTAAAGCAGTGCTGCAGTGCCCCGCCATAGACAGCAGCTTCCTGCCACTGGTGGTGAACACACTTGCCGTGCCTGATGACCTCAGCCATATTGCCAGCCATGGGGAAGGGGACTGGGACCCTGCTTATGTCATCCACCTGCACCCAGCTGTCACTCTCAAAAACCTGCTGCCTTACTCAATACGCTACTTGCTGGAGGTGCAGAAAATTGCAGTTTCAGTACACAAATGCTAGAACACATTCGGCATACAGTTTTTCTGAAATGTTGGGGTCTTGTATGATTTTTACTATTTTTTTAATATATTTAAAAAAAAAGTTTTTTTCTTTGATGGCAAAGCTACATTTTCAGCAGCCATAACTGTAGTCCTCAGTGTCACATGATCCTTCAGAAATCACTCTAATGGCTGCTGTTGGTGCTCAAATTTGTACAATTATTTTATTAATAGAAATTTCAAAAGAACAGCTTTTTTTTTTTTTTTTTTTAAAGAAGTCTTTTGTAACATCAATGTCTTTACTGTTCCTTTCAAACTATTTAATGCACCTTGATTGAAAAAATAAATACATTTCTTTCGGGGGAAAAAAAAAATCTGACTGACCCCAAACTTTTGTGCTTTACGTTCATTTTGATTATATAATCAGTATCAGTTTAATATTAGCCAGCGTTCATTTATTAAAACCAAATCCTGTCTCTCACAGGGTTCTGCTGACTTCTATGAGCTTCAGGAGGGCAGTGTGGCGGATGTGCTGAACTCAAATGTTGGTGGTGAAATAATTGAGCTTGTTTTGATCAAGTACCAAGGTCGCAACTGGACTGGACGTATGAGAATTAGCAGAGAAATGCCTGAGTTCTTGTCCGTCTGCTTCACCTGTGACTCACCAGAAGGACTGACCGTGGACCTGTGTGTGCATGTGTCTCGATTAAGCGGCAAAATGGTCCTCTCTGTTTACAGTCCATACTGGATCATCAATAAGACGTCCCGCATCCTGCAATATCGTGCAGAGGATACGTGTGTGAAACACCCATCCGACTTCAGGGATGTCATTCTGTTCTCCTTCAAAAAGAAGAATTTCTTCAGCAAGAATAAGGTTGGATAGGACTCTTTGGCAGTGTTGCTGGATACACCTGTACAGCCATATTAGCCAAATATCATAAATATTCAAATCATGAATGCTGACATGAACTTTAATGTGTTTGGTCTGTAATGACCATAACGCCATGTTTTACCCATAGTTTTTGATAGTTATTCATGAATTTGCATTCTGCTCTTCCTTTCAGCTGCAGCTCTGTGTGTCCACCAGCTCTTGGTCCGATGGCTTCTCGCTGGACACTGTTGGCAGCTATGGATGTGTCCGTTGTCCAGACAAAAACGGCGACTACTTAGTAAAGGCTTTAGACATTTAATGAAATAAGAGTAACTTTAAGTAAACATTAGATGCCAGCAAATGTAATCCAAATGTTAAAATGAAAATTAACTTGTTGGAAATCTCTTTGATGTCCAGGTTGGGGTCAGCATCAAGATGAGCAGCTTTAATCTGACACGGATTGTTACCATGAGTCCTTTCTACACGCTAGTCAATAAGTCCTCGTTTGAGCTGGAGGTCGGAGAGGTGCAAAACAACAATGGTTTCGGCTGCAAGTGGCACTACATCTCCTCCACTGAGGTCAGCGCAGAATTCGGCTTTTATCAAAGGCAGAAGTATTCCCACATTATTTGTGTTGAGTGTATGATTGTGTGTGTACAGTGCTTGCCTTTTTGGCCCGAGGCTAGCACAGGGAAGCTGTGTGTGCGAGTTGTGGGATCTGAATCTAGCTCCAAATCGTTCTTCTTCAACAAGCAGGACAACGGAACTCTGCTGCGCATGGAACAGGTGAACATGATCTGCCTGGAAATATGATGCTAAATATACTTTATTAAACCATATTGATCACTTAATTCTAATGTTGGTTCCCATCAGTGTGGTGGCGTGATAGTGGATGTGAATCTCTCAGACCACTCCACTGTCATCAGCTTCACCGACTACTATGATGGATCTGCACCTGCTTTGGTTATCAATCACACAGCTGCAGCCATTGTCAGCTTCAGGCAGAGGTTAGCACCCCTTCAAGATTTCACTTCGTATAACAGAAGAATGAAAAGTCTGAAGATGTCTAGGGTTGGCACAATAGCTAGGTTTCAGTATTCAATAGTAGCAATACCGCAATTTCACAAATATCTTTACCAGTTTTGATACCATAGCAAAAACTAATTGCTATTAAAAACATTGTTTTATATAAAAGTTAAATATTAATTCTGAAAGTATGTGCAGATAAATATTTGAAGATTAAATTCCCTTGTTTTAATTGATTTATTAAGTCAAAAGGAATAAGACAAAGGAAACACATTGCCTTCAAAATTTCAAAATTGTTCCAAAACATTTCAAATGTTACAGAATATTTAAATAAATTATGTTCTTTTGTACTTTCTATTCATTAAATAATCCTGAAAAAGTATATATCATTATATGTATATATAAAGTATATATATATATATATATATATATATATATATATATATATATATATATATATATATATATATATATATATATATATATATGATTTCTGAAGGATCATGTGACACTATTTGTTTGTTTATTTATTTAAAAATTCAGGTTTGGCATCACAGGAATTAATTACATTTGTAAAAAATATATTTAAATAGAATATGTTTTAGTTTGGTACGACAGCGTTTTAGTGCCACATAAAAATAAAAAAAATCTAAGGTTACGAGATTTAAAGTCGTAATATTTCGATAATAAAGTCGTAATATTTCGACTTTACTCTCGAAATCTTACGACTTTATTATCGAAATATTACGACTTTAAATCTCGAGAATAAAGTCGAAATACTACGAGAATAAATGTTCACATATTTGGAATTTTCAAAAAGAAAACTGAATTGTTTCACATAAATACAGCGATCTGATCATTAAAGATCTTGCAAAAGGCACAAATCTTATTGCTGTTGGGTGGATGGTGCACTACAAATAACAAATGCAATGGAAAATATGAAATATTATTTCCAAGCACACTGTCCCTGCGACTATGACTGTTACGGCCATTTTCAATTGGATCCGAGGCACATGAGTAGTGGCAACCGGATTCCGACCTCAGCCAACAGATCAAGAAAGGCACATATCACTTTTAAAGCAGTTTATTAAAGAGAAGTGAGATGAATATAAGGTGCATTAGCTTCGGAAAGGCCCAAGGCCAAAATAATAAACAAAACTAGTAATAAAATAAAAGTAAGAGGTAATTGACCTGACTACAAAGAAAATAAAAATACAAATGAACTGCCTTAACTCCCTAAACAAAAACACATCACAAAATTAGATCAAAATAAATGGCAGACCCCTCCTATGCTCCCAGAGTGGTCTTAGGATAAACAGAATAAATCACATAGTAAGAACAACAAACAGCAACCACAAAGCTGTTGATGATCTGTTGACGGAGACGGAATCCGGAGCTCCTCACGTCACAGAAGCAAACGCCAAAGTGAGCCCCCGTGTGTTGGTAGTGCCACCCTTTTTATAGTCATCTGCTTCAGGATCCACCAATCACATTCCTTGATGAACAGCCAATACCTGCACACACGCACTCATACAACAAACCAAGACACAAAAATAACAATGCCGGTGATCGTACCAATGACACATGGTATGATTTCTGCTAATAATCCCACATATATTTGTAGTGTATTTTTAAAAAAAAGATGCGTTAAATAAGATAGCTACAGAGCCCCCTGAAGGAATGTTGATTGGTTGTTTGAGAGCTGTTAAGATAAAAGGTTGTTCCTGTTCACTCTGTTAGTAAATATCATATTCTTGATATTAAGATGTTTCCTCGAGTCCTTAAAACTGACTCATCCTCATCCCAGTAAAATGATGCGGACGCTCGGACACAACAATATTCAAATCAATCCAGGTGGCCTGGCAACTTCTCCCCATGCTCTCAAAATAATATAACTTTAATTTCTACGATTTAAATTCTCCAAACATTTCAACTTTATTATCATAGTATTACGACTTTATTCTCGTAACATTTTGACTTTATTCTCGAAGTATTTCGACTTTATTCTCGTAATCTTAGATTTTTGATATTTATTTTTTTCAATGTGGCACTAAAACACAGTCGTAGTTTGGCTAAATTTAAACAGTGTAATGCACAGATTCAATAAATTATTTTCAAACTTTTGTAACCTGGCTGTTTTCATATATCCATTTTATCACCAAGACACCGAGCTATTCAATGTACACCTGCATTATTATAAGGCACAAATGCTCCTTTTTATCAACTGGTGCCAGACTAATGGTACTTTTGACATCTGTACACTAAAGGATTAAGAAGATCACTTATGGAGATCATCTGCTGATTGAGTGTTTTCTTTTGGAGTGTGTGAATATGTTTCCTGTCTGTAATCAGTGTCTGTGTCTCTGTGCTTGTGCAGAGGCTGTGAGGAGTCTTGGGCACTGAGACCAGGTGAAGCTCAGCGTTTTGCATGGGATGATCCAGCAGGGGTGCGGAAGCTTAGCTGGAGCTGTCAAGACCACAGCGGAGAACTGGACCTTGTAAAGGTTAGAGAGGGATGCTGGGTTACTGAATCTTATAATCTGCTAATATTACTGGTTATGTCATTCCCATGTTGATTTCTTTAGGACGAGTGTGGGCAGTTTGCTTATAGCAGCTTAGTTCAGATACACTGGGTGTCTTTCTTGGACGGCCGACAGCGGGTGCTGATCTTCACGGAGGATGTTGGCATAGTCTCAAAAGCCCGACAGGCAGAGGAGCTGGAGCAATTCCAGCAAGAAGTCAACATCTCATTACAGAACCTGGGCCTGTCACTCATCAACAATGACATCAGGCAGGAGATAGCATACGTCGGTATCACCAGGTAACTAAACCCACACCCAGCAACCGTGAGTCTTGCTGTAAACTGATGACTCATTTTTAGTTATTATCGATTTTTAAAGGGGAACATAAATGTCACTCTTGTGCAAGTTGTTTGTCGTTGATTAAGAATGATTGAATTGTGTTTTTAAGTTCTGGAGTGGTTTGGGAGATGAGACCAAAGAACCGCTGGAAGTCCTTTAACCACAAAAACATTGGACTGTTGGAAAAGGCCTATCAGGACTACGTCAACAGCAAGAGTGAACCAGGCTGGACTAAACTAGAAACTGGCCTGGAGGTAATAAAGGATTTTATCGAAATAAAGTCTGATTAGTAAAATAAATACGCTGCTTAGACGTTATCACATTCTTGTTTTGTCTTTATTGAAACAGGTGAACTTTGGAAGATTGCCCATGTTGATGAGACAGCCATTTCCCTGCACTATCAGGAGAAACTTCCTGCCTGGCATTTGTATTGAGTTGAAACAGTCGCCTCATCAAAGGAGTTTACGTGCGCAGCTCCATTGGCTACAGGTAACACCCCCACACAATTCACTTGTTGAATATTACACTTCCGTCATTTTTGGCATTTGTTCAGTTGCTATGTGCACCATTTATTTGTTCCAGGTGGATAATCAGCTGCCGGGAGCTATATTTCCTACTGTGTTTCATCCTGTTCCTCTTCCAAAATCTATTGTTCAAGACTCAGGTACAAGCCCCAGTTAGCAAATGAATGCTCCATCTAAGTGCACATTTAGAGTGAGTGGACATGAACACAATATATCTTACCTTTTATCTTCAGAACCGAAGCCGTTTTTCGACGTTAGCATCATCACAAGGTTTAATGAGCACAGCCAAGTCATGCAGTTTAAGTAAGTGATGGTGCACAGACTACATTATCTGCTCACTGTGTCAAATCTAATAAAATTGTCTCATCATGTCTCACTAAATTAAATTCTGAGTTACACTCAGCAAATCAATTAACTGTATCATATTCTTTAATGAAGTGTGTGAAATCTAAATCTAAACTAATGTATTGTATTAATCCAGTGTTTCTCTTGATCTTAAAAACCAATATACACTTTATAAATTAATACTTTTGTTCAACAAGAATGCTTTAAATCCATCAAAATGACAACAAATATGTGCTTGCTGTTCTTTTGAACTTCCCGTTCATCAAAAAATCCTGAACATTTTCATGATTTTAATTTGTTATAATATTTCACAGTATTACTTGTTTTAAATACAGCCTTGTAGCCTTAGTGAGCATAAAGATGTCTTTCAGAAACATATAAAAAAATCTTATTGATCCCAAAGCCTTTTAATGGTAATGTTACAAAATAGTGTAATAAAGAAAAAGTAGATCCAACCTTTGACTGGTATTGTTTATTTTCTGAAGGTACTTTATGGCATTAGTGCAGGAGATGGCAGTGAAGATCGATCAGGGCTTCTTGGGAGCAATTCTCGCCCTGTTTAACCCAGCTACCACCTCCCAGGATACTAAAGAGAAGGTAACTACTGCTTTTCTCTGACAGGCGTTGTCACATATTTTTACCGATAAACCTAATCTGTAATGAGCACAGTGTTAAACACTTCCTCCGTCATTACAACCTTTTGTTTTTGTGTGACTCTATGCAATGTGACTGAAAACGAGCCTGGAGATGTCAGTTGTGTTTCTCTGTGCTTCAGAATAAGCTGATAGAGAGGGATCTGGAGGCGCTGCAGGCTCAGCTGATGGAGACCTCCATGACAGATGCCTCGGGCCTGAGCTTCTTTGAGCATTTCCACATCTCCCCTATTAAAGTAATGAACCAACACCACTGTCAACTCCAAAACACAGCACATGTTCTCTTCAAGGTCACTTGTCACAGAAAATGTGTAAATGTCATTTATTCCTGTGAAGGCAAAGCTGATTTTTCATCAGCCATTTCTCTACTCTTCAGTGTCACATGATACTTTGGAAATTTCTTTTTATTGTCCGTGTTGAAAACCATTGTTATTATTGATATTTTTGTGTCTTTAGCTTGACAGAAAGAGTCAATGTCTTTTTATGTAAAAAAAAAGAAAAAGAAAAGAAAAGCATTAAAAGTAATATGTTTGGAGGGTCAAATATATCTTGATATTATAGTATAGTGCTGTGAATTTGGGTCATTGACATGCTTGGTTTACTGACATATGAAAGACACTTGCTTGTCTACCAGGCTATGAATAACAGTAATGTCAAATGATAGATTCATTGCAGACTGATACCTTTGACAGATAGCTGCATCAAACTGTTTAAGGACATGTACTGTAACTGTTTATGATTGATCTAAGAAACTGTGTGTGTTGTGTTTGTGTAGCTGCACCTGAGTCTGTCTCTGGGCTCCAGTGGAGATGAATCTGAGCAGGGTGATATGGTCGCCGTCCAGTCCGTCAACCTCCTGCTCAAAAGCATTGGTGCCACACTCACTGATGTAGATGATCTGATTTTCAAGTAAGACTTTGAGATGTGCAAGTACTCTAATACTGACTTACACGGTTCTTTGAAAATAAGATTCACACGGACATCGGTTGACGTCGTTGTTTTTCAGACTGGCTTACTTTGAGGTGAAATATCAGTTCTACCGGCGAGATAAACTGATGTGGGCGGTGATCAGACACTACACTGAACAAGTGGGTGATCTAAATACACACTCATGCAATGTCAGAGTTCATTACATGAGCGAACACTCAACAATATGCTTACATTTTCACTTTAAGTTCAGAGTTCACAAGTTCAGAGTCTGTTTCTCTCCTCCTAGTTCCTAACACAGATGTATGTGCTGGTTTTGGGGCTGGATGTGCTTGGAAACCCATTCGGGTTGATCCGAGGCTTATCAGAAGGAGTGGAGGCTTTCTTCTACGAGCCCATCCAGGTCTGATACATACTGTTCATTTATCTTTCCATTCAGGCCCCATCATTTAATTCACTACAAATATGAGTGTGTTATCTTTTAAATGCCAGATATAAGTACAGGTCTGAGTAACCTAGATCAGCCTCCACAGAAATGAGTGTATCAAATTATATGATACCACAGGTTTTTGAGATATATTTAATATCAATCACCACTATAATAATGCATGTAATGATATAATCCAATCAAATAATTGAATCCTTGAATTGAATTGAATAGAATTGAAGAATTTGTTTTGTATATACAGCCTGCTGTATTATTATTTAATTGTCTCTAAAATTGCATGATTTATTTATAAAACTTTTTATCTATATATTTTAGCTTTTTTCTCTCATTCTTCCACAGTTTAATTTAAAAAGACTATTCTTTCATGTGTCATGTTTTACAAGGTTGTAAAGTTATAATTTGTCGATTACTAGCATTTGTTTGTGTGTGTGTAGGGGGCTGTTCAAGGTCCTGAGGAATTTGCAGAAGGTTTTGTAATCGGTGTTCGAAGTTTACTGGGCCACACAGTGGGTAAGAGTCCCTGCTTTCCTGCGTTACTCCCTAAAACCCACATACACTCACAAAGGATCCTTAATGCACATGCTTATTTTGTTTTGACATTATCTTCCCAGGGGGTGCAGCTGGCATGGTGTCCCGAATAACAGGCAGTGTAGGAAAAGGTTTGGCTGCCATCACTATGGACAAAGAGTATCAGCAGAAACGGAGGGAGGAGATGAACAGACCCAGTAAAGACCTTGGAGAGAGTCTGGCTAAAGGAGGAATGGGCTTCCTCAAGGTACTGAACACAAGTACAAAAAAAAACATTTAAGAGGACATCAAAGCATTTCCCTTTCTATTTTATGCACTGTATATAACACCATTCTATTGTATTTAGCATGAATTGACTTTTGTTATGTCCCTGCTCTCCTTCAGGGAGTGGTTGGTGGAGTAACAGGAATTGTGACCAAACCGGTGGAAGGTATGGCGGTTTACTGCTGACGCAACACATACTTGAATGAATTTGATCAGTTTTTTTGTTGGGTGATGAGATAACAAGTATTTATTATAATATTAGGAACTGAAAAGGCACAAATAATAATCTGTCATGGGTTTAGGGGCGAAGAAAGAGGGGGCTGCAGGCTTCTTCAAGGGCATTGGGAAAGGCCTGGTTGGAGTGGTGGCCAGACCAACAGGGGGCATCATAGACATGGCAAGCAGTACTTTTCAGGGCATTCAGAGGTGAGACCAACATGCACATGAATATTATATTTACATACACGCCTGCAAACACAGACTCACATTCAGACAACCATGCACATACACAACCACTCAAAGGTTTTGGGTTAGTAACGTTTTTCAATACATTTAAAATATAATAAAAAAGAGAGACAGCAACTTTTAATTGTCATTTTACAATATCACCGTTTTTATTCTATTCCTGATCAAATCAATTCTGCCTTGTCGAGCATAAGATACTTCTTATCAACAAAAAAATATCTTACCAAATCTTAGTTGAATGAAGATTTTTGTTTAAGCGATATTTTAAACCTAAATGCTTGTATGTAGTTCTATGTTTTAAGAGGGGCCCACATTTACACATTTTTGCAGATGTGAGGCCATTTCCTCTCACCCTAAATATAGCTTGGAAATCTTGTTCTTTCAACAAGTATGCACTGATGTGCACTTTACATATGCATTTTAAAAAATACTATTAGATTAATGATATGCATTCTGAAAGGACAAAGAAAAATACTTTACATTTAATAAAAAATGTCCTGTGGCAATTTTCTAATATGCTGTTGGCTGTCAGCTGAATGTCAGTGTCCTAATTTGTGTCTCTTTTGTCTTTGTCGTCTTGCATTTCTTTTCTCCTGTAGTGTTGTTTTAGTTTTCCTGTGTGTTAACTAATTTTTTTTTTTTTCATGTTTTTCATAAGTTAATTCCTGGATGTATTTGTTCTTTTTAGTTCAGTGAGTATTTGGAAGCTCATGAGTGTGTACGTGTGACTGGAGTGTGAATGTATTTGTATTTTTGCCTATGTTACCCAAAGACATGACAGTGAATGATCCCTCTGCGTTCACTCAGTTGGGTTTGCTTGTTTCCAAAAAAAGAGTGTATATTGCAGCATGAATGAATTTTTAATCTACAGGGTATGAATGGTTGAAAGGTAAGCATTGCATCATGGGAAGCAAAGGATGCGAGCTGTAGCGCAGATAATTCTGCCATAATCTACAGTTCAAGAATCCCCTTATAACTGGATTAATCAACATATGCCTATTTTCCCATCATTGTAACATTTGCTTCTGATCTCCACACCCCTTTCACTGGTGCATTTTGGGGCCAACGGAAAGTCTGATGAGCAGAGCAGCACAGACAGGAGCAGAGATGATATAGAGAGGAGAGCATGTTTAAGAGAAAGCTATGTTTAAGAGAAATGGTTCTTTAAACCAACAGTTTGAATAGTATATAATGTCCTTAAAATCATAGTTAAAGGGATAGTTTGAACAAATTAAAAATGTAATCATTTACGCACTTATGTCATTTAAAACCTGTATTAAATTCTTTCCTCCGTGGAACATAAAATGTTTAGGTTTTTTTAAATGTTTCAGTAATTTTTTGTCCGTGGACCCATTTTATAGAGTTAACGAGTTGATTCCACAGTTATTAAAGGGGTCATATGATGCTTTTTTTAAAGATCATTATTTTGTGTATTTGTGGTAACATAATATGTTGACATGCTTCAGTGTTTAAAAAAAACCCATTATTTTTCAAATACTGTACATAAGTGTAGGTCCTCTATGCTCCGCCTCCACGTGTCGTTTTCTACAAAGTCCCTCCTTCCGACAAGTGCAGTCTGCTCTGATTGGCCAACTGAACCAGTGCATTGTGATTGGCCGAACACCGCAAACACTCATCGGAAATGTAACGCCCCTTTCCATAATCGCTGACAGCTGACCCCACTATGTGACCCTCTATCTCTCTCTCACACAAACACACACACACAAACACACAGGACGCGCAAAACACAGCATTTGAAAATTCAATAGCAAATACTTAACCTAATAACAAAACATTCTTACTGTAGCTGATTCAAAGGCACTAGATTGTCGTAGCTAAGTCAGAATTACCTCCTCTCCTACGTTGCTGTTTTGTTGTAAGTAATCTAAAATATTCCTAAATGCATCTTCTTTCTGAAGGCCAAATAAAGTGCTTCTGCTTTCGCCTCGATACACACAACATCTCCCTGACATGGCTGCTCCAACGCTAACTGTGGTCACTGAAACCATGCCTTCTTTCTTTGCCTGAACATTTGGGAGGCATTACGCAAATAGTTCCACATAGTGACAAAGACATGTTGGGGGTGTGTTTGAATGAGCCATTTCAAGGGGCGTGGCAGAGTCTTAACTTTGATAAAGAATATCTCTTTGGATTTGAGACTTTAGTCTTTGCAACTTTACCAATCTTCTTTATGCACCAAGTGCTTGCATCATATGACCCCTTTAACATCATAAGTCTAGCAAAGAATATATTTTTTGTTTCTTTTCACTTTTTCAGGCTCACAATCCATATCAAAAGACATACAAACAAACAGAAATAACACACGCACACACACACACACAAATCTAACCAATGTGATCAGTCTCTTCATATTTTTGTCCTCTTTTACAAAGTCAGAGAAACACTATCATGCATTTTTCATTAGCCATTGGACCAAACAGATATATAAAAAAAATTGAAATATGAAGAGGGTCTATTGAATTTCATTATATGGGCAAAATATATTTTCTGTTCCAAAAGAAGAAAGAATGTGGTACAGATTTGGAACGGCATGAGAATGAGTAAGTGAGTATCATTTTTGGTGAACTTTGTATGATGTCCCTCTCTCCGACTGCTCTCCTTGTCAGACCAAGTCCACCGCATGAGCTCACCGCACTGCTGATGCACTGGACTGCCTGGTGTGACCAGGCACCCTCCAACCAATAGCAAAAGAAGCATTATGAATTCAAAGGCAGTCAATAACCAGGCTAACCAATCACATTATGCACCCATGCCATTTACTGTGCCCCGGAAAGATGAGTTGTGTTGGCCTATCTGTTGTGTTTTACGGTGTTCCCGCCCCTAGCTTTTTCATGCCAAACCTTTCACAACAAGCTGGAACAGTGATGACCCCCCACCCCCACCCCCCAGTGATTCTCTAGCATATGCGCTCAGTCATCCAGCCATTCGTTCTGCTTTCCATCTTATACACCTGAACTGATCAGCACTGTCTGTATGAACTAATCACGTTGCTTTTCCATGCTCGCATTGTAGAAGTAACCAAAGGTGAGAGAGGGCTTAAGGAATCAGACACTGCACGCAGTAGCACAAAGAAACTTTGTAGGTTGACTCTTGAGATGCATTGCGTTTGTTCAAGGCTGTTCGGGCATGCTCAGATGAACTTTAAATGAGTAGATTCTGTTCACTACCTGTTGTTAAGAATGACTCATCCATTGCCCACGCATTTTACATGGATGAAAGGCACTGGATCACAGGATGCCATCTTTGTGAGTGTTTTCTAATGTGCTGTTGCTGACTTGATTTGCAGGGTGGCAGAATCGACTGAAGAGGTGACGAAAATAAGGCCAGTGCGTCTCATACAAGAGGATGGCATCATACGGCCCTACGACCACCATGAGTCGGAGGGCTTTGACCTCTTTCAGGTGAGGTCACCGGTCAACCCAACTGACCAGGCTATTACACCCTGATGGAAAGGATTTTAATCAGCTTAACCCTCTGTTTTAATTCATAACTACTAACAGTCAAATAGTTTTGATGGATTGGAGTCAGTTTAAGAGATTAAGGCAAAACCGTTGTTTTTTCATGCACTGGTCATTTTTGAGATTTTGGACTATTTTTCTTCCATTCCGTTGTCATATTTCAGACTAGTGGAAAGAAAACATCCAAATACACATTTAGGTGTATATTTTATCTATTTGCATCTGCAGATTTCAGTTATAGTAGATACCTGTTAAAGCCATTTCCTCAAAATGAGTTTTTCCAGTAACGCTTTATTTTAAGGTGTCTTTGTTACAATGTAATTATACATTTAAGTACAGAGTAATATTAATTAACTACATGTGCTTACTATATGCTTAGGGTTAGGATTTAGTTTAGGGTTACTTGCATGTAATTATGCATAATTTATTGTTATTAAAAAGTTAGTATATGTAACGTGTGTAACAAGGACACCTTAAAATAGTTTTACCCTTTTTCCTCATGCACGGAGTCAGTAGGACTTACATGCACCAAACTTTTTTTGTGCAGTTTTATGCTTATTTATATTTGGAAGATTTATATTTATTTATTTTTACAGAGGGATTTGTTCATATATCAGCCTGATTTATGTAACATGTTTTTTTTTCCCAGGCTGTTGAAAGTACTTTATCCATAAATATGGATTTATGGTATAATAAACGGAGATATTCCAAATCCCCATCTATAAAAACGTTCAATTCTAATATGACAGCAAAAATAAAATAATAAATTTGAACTTGGCTTTATCTAATGCTCGGCTTTCTGTTTAGGAAATGTATGTTAATTAGTGCATATTTAAACTCACCTTTTTCAGGAAAACAAAAGAGTTCAACTGGGGAAGTATGGGGATATCTATCTGAATTTACCTGTGGTGTGAAACACAACCAAATTCCAAATCCCTTTGTTAAAATTCCAGTCGTCTTCTTCATTAAAACTGACCTTAAACTCCAAAGTTGAACTGACTCCTACCCTGCTGTGAAGAAATTAATTCCTGTTTGCCTATTCATTTAATTTTTCCTTTTTCTCTCTTTTCTGTCCTTTCCCAAATGCAGCCTGAGGAGATGTAAATTGGGAGTGGGGGATGGGATTGGGACTATTACCTTAAAGATGTTACTGAAAACATTTGGGAACACAGAGACATTGTAGCACTTAAATGAACCAAACTGGATATCCAGCACTAGACTCTAGCCTGGTCCACTTACAATAGAATGTTACATTGTTGTGTTTAGAAAATAATATATATTATCCTAAGTCTGCATCTGAAGTTGTCTGTCTTGTGCACTTTTATTGGCTGTGGAACTTTTCTTATCTAGAAAACATTTTATTTTATTTTTATTTGCCCCTATTAATTTTGCCAAAAATAATTCCAGCTTTACACCTCAGACATTTTTATTATATCAGTTTTATATTATTATATTATTTTATTTTGTATAAGTTAATACCAAATATATCCAAACATAATCTCATTAATATCTTATTTTTCCAGAATATTTTATTTGAAATGTAAAAAAATAACAAGGTGGTTTTAAGACTTTAGAGCCACACTGGCAAACAATAATAGATTTTCATTATTAATAGTTAAACAATTATTAGATTTGTTAGAAATAGGATGTGTAACTTCCAAAGTTTGTCTATTTTTCTAAAATTCATTGTAATTTCTTTGAATTGATGTCTGTAAATACATTTTCATGAATCTAAAGCCTGATAACACAATATTAGAGTCTATATAAAATATATTTATTAAAAATGTAATGTAAACATTATTCTTAATCATTGTGAATACATTAAAATGTGCATATTAATATATGCAAACTTATTTATATGCACTAAATGGGCATTTTTCAGTGCATGTCGGAGTTAAGGTCTGATGTATTTTCCTATATACCTTATACGCTATATCTTATATAACACGTGTGGTTCATAATTGTCATGTGATTGTTTAATGTGGCTTTACTATGTTGTAATTGAATTAATTGCTTGAATGCTGTGATTTGACCCAAATAATCTGGAATAAATCAATACTCCTCTTTGCCATGATCAGTTGCATTCTGGATGATTTCTATGTTTTTTTTTTTTTAAGATCATTACTGCTGAAAGAGTATTCAGGGGCAGTCGCTACAGCAGTGTGTGTTGTATTTTGTGTATTGTGCTGTATGAGTGTGTATGTTTTTCAGAGGTCTGAGATAAAACAGTTGGATGGAGAGATCTTCCGAGAACACTATGAATACCCGGGGCACAGAAAAACAAACATCATTATCACCAACAGGTATTCCAACAACAGAAAAATGATGAAACATTTGCATTTAGCCAGTTTTCCCTGTTTTTACTTAGTTTTACTTATTCATCATGCAGGAGAGTGATGTGTGTGAAGGAGATCGATGTGATTGGACATTTCAACAAAGAATGGGAATGTCAGTTTGAGAATTTTCAAAGGCCTCCAAGCACAGAAGGAGGAGATTTGAAGATATATTACCGGGTACATAAATGGCTTTCTTTAACAGGCTTCCTAACAGCAAAGTGATAAGTGTATGATTTAAAGCATGCTGATAAAGTCATGAACAACTAATTAACATTGCTTGACATCAATCTGGATGTTGGTGCAGGAACAGAACAAACTGAACCTCATGAGGAAGGATGGACAGACGCTAGAGAAAGTGATACACATGAGACATGCTAACGCGGCTGAGGTAAACATCACAGATGTGTGTGGATTGTAACTTAAAACTGCTGCTTGAAAATTGTTATTTAGCTTCAGGAATAGTTCATTATTGGAAATTTTTTGAACATGTATTCACACGCAAACAAAATATCAGAGCCCATTGTTGAATACGATACCGGGCATTTTGCATTTCTCTAGTTTGTTTTACAGATGCCAAGCTGTGATTAAGTTAGGTACACAGGTTGCACTAGTTTTATCTCTTTTTTTGCTCACATGCTTTTACACTGAGTAAAAGTACATAGCTATCAAAATGACTGCTTTTTTATTTTCTGCCAAGAACAAATGGTGGCCTCATTGACCTCTTTTGCTTCACACTCCACAGAGACTGCGAGAAGGAATCGATAGTGCCCGGTCTGCACGCAAGCAATATCAGATGGCACGGCAGAAATCACAGCGCTTCATCAAAACGGGCAATGTTTAAAGAAGTCAGCCATGCCTACATCTCCTTAGTTTAATATACTGCCTAGCTTTCAAAGTATCAATCATGTGTAAAAGAAAAATATATATTTAGACAAATGTATTAGTTCAACTCACTGGAGTTTTGAATGTATCTCTTAATTTTTGGAGTAAGAACTAGATTTTTTTAGATGTTTAAGCACTTTGCCTTTTGTTGTCATGATTGCTTGAGATAGGTCTTGATGAAGGGAGAAAACAAAAAAGACTGTTTTGTTAATTATTTTGCACTTGCTATAAAAAAAAAAAAAATACATCACTTCAATACACAAATCTAATATGCAATGTGAGGCTTGCCCAGTTTCGCTCACTTACCTTGATTACAAAAAGTTTTGTATACAATGACATGTATAATACACAAAATATTTCTTAGCTTAAAAATGATGTTGTTATAATGATAATGTTTTGATCTCTCTTGTATTGTTTTACAGACACATGTGCATCTCTTGTCCCCTTGCACTTCCTTCAAAGTCACAATGTACTATGACTATGTACTAAAAAAGTGCTGTATGTGTCACTGCTGTTCCGCAGTTTGTTAAAATGGCAGACCACACCTGCTATTTGTGGTGGAGACTGTGATATGTGCTAAGCTTTACTTCTCATAGTTACATGTTTGTTTTGGAAGTAACCAAGACATGATTAAACAGCGCCTGTCTATATGGTTAGGAAAGATTGCGCTGTATTCCACAGTTTTCCCACAATGATGTACAGTGAATGTAATGACAAAGCACCTGGCAGTGGATCCTCTCCATGTTGCTAAGTAACGGGGCTTCCTGTATTTGGGTGCAAGTGGCCCCTATTGGCCTGGTGTGGGCAGGAAAAGGAGAGGTTGGCTATCCCATGCCCTTTGCTGTGGGTCTTTCCATGTCCTCTTATTTCCTATGCATCAGTTGACCAGACACACATCCACAGGTCAATGCCACTTTGTAGACCGCTGTAACAGCTAAAGACACTAAATGTCATAAATAATCTCCACTAATCCAATGCAAACACTAGGAATGTCATGCGTTATATAAGAATGTCCCGATCTCATCTGCCTCTCTAGATAAAAGCTGTTTTCAGAAACATTCAGTGTGCTGTAACTGTGATCACAGCCTCATACGTCAATGCAGAGCAGTAAACCTGCAGTATCTAATCTAAGATCAGTCTCATGACTGAACTCTGTTGTGAAAGCTATCTCAAGTTCATCCCAATGTAATTACAACTATAGAATTGCACTTTGAACGCACCTTGATTTAACTTTAGAAAATCTAATTGTATTAAAAACAACGAAGAAAGTAGAGAAGTGGATTTCTTTTTGTGCAAATCACTATCCTTTGTAGTATCAATTAAAATGACACATTAGAACAGAGAGTCCATTGAAAACTGCATATATTTTGCCAAGACATTTTTACTTAATCATTTTCCAACTGAAGCTCTATTGTGCATTAATGTTTATTTTCATAATGAACATTATTACATGGGTCAGTATCACCATAGAGTGCCTTTCAACCCTCACAATACTCAAACATTGTGGTTTTAATTTCCCATTCACTTTATGTCATGTCATAAATAGTAGACACTCAAGTAGGCTACTATAGAAACATATTAGCTGAGCTCCCACACACTTTTTAGATAGTTAGGGGCCATTGTTCGAAGCATAAACCATAGAATATGTCCAACCTGTCATGGACATATACAGTATATTATTGTTAAATACATTTTCATTGCAAAATTAAGATGCAATATACTTTCTGAAAGTTATGATGTCCCTTTCCTAAACTGGGTTATCTGTTTGCTTTCAAATTATAAATACATAAAAGATTTTATGTAAACCATGTGTTTTTAAAGAAACTCCGTTCGCACATGTATTCTTTTCTTATTTGGAGAAAGCTCTGAAATTTGGATCCAGTTTTTTGTCATTGCCCCCACACCTAGCTATTGAACACACTGGATAATATAGATAAGATTTAATTATTATTTAAAATATTAGTGTAAAATATCAAGATGACAGGGTAGACATATCTTATGCAAAGAAAATTTGTCAGTTGAAAAGTCACCAACTTACTCAATTCAGCCTTTGAAATTCCCGCCATTGAAGAGACAAACAATTTGTTGTCCTGACGTCAGTAAAGAGGATGGCCTTTTCTTAAAGGGGCGGATTCCCCAAAATGACAGGGTGGACAACCATTGAGGGACATGGACAAACTCTTATTTTTTTTTATTCAATAAAAATATAACTTTTATTACCAAATGATCAAAGCACTTAAATTAAGTACTCTCTCATTTAACAAAATATTAATAGGATAATTAAATAGGATAATTTTTTTTACTGACAATATTCTACTATCATTTAAATGTAATGAGCAGTGCATGGGACATAGCAAAATAAATCTTCATAAATCAGGTGTTTATCTGTCTGTCTTATATTGTTGGTCTAGCTATACAATAAACTACATACATGGCAACATGAACTTGCAAGCTCTAGAATTGCATTTAGCGGAAGTAGTGGTCAGCAGCATGTTAGCTCATCACATGTCAAGCATGCTCTGTATGTGTGTGTGGACAACCTTTGGGTTACTAAGAAAATACGTGCATTTATTAATAACATCCTGCATCTTGGGACAAAGGACTGGACAAAGCAGATGAATTGTTAAATTATTATTCTCAAAGATAATATATATAGCTCAAATATTTACTATGTGCCTTTCCCACTTAATTGTCCACCTGCCAAATATTAAGTTCACCGATTAACAAATAGTTCTGCTGAGTCGGATATTTTAATAATCTGGTTTACAAAATTGATGTTTGACGTTCGATTGTATGTGTCAGTGTAATGATTCCCCGAATCTGTTACTTACAAGCGGTTCGGCATAGGCGCGAATCACAGTGTTTAAAGTCCACAACTCACCGACTCATTAGGCAAGATATTAGGTAAGATTCATTGCAATACATGTTAACGAATAATGCATATTTATGAATTTGAAATACGATGAGTTAATTTTAATCAATATCAATTAGCATTTTTACTTTTACTAGCAATGGAGATGCAAAATAAATGTAATTGTAGTTTATTTTAGATGCAAATTACATTTGTAATAGCTGAATCATGGCTGTAACCAACTAAATTATACTGCAAGTTACTACAATAAACACCCATGCTAGAAAAATAAAATGTGCAAAATGTGCCACATATGGCTTTGCTGGAATGTTTCGAGCATGTCGGTGTATGTTTGGTGTGACCGTGTCTCGCGCTCAACAGCGCTGTCTGTGGACAGAAGGACCACACCCGCTCCCATGAACACGAACAGATCTGTCACACGCTCAAGTGCAATCCGCACCAAAAGACGATGTAAAACGAATCTGAGTTGTTCGACAAAGCGATCCCATTGTATTAGTAACTGAAACTCGCAGATGAACATGGAGTCTCCGCCAGAGTCGGTCGCGTCGCCGAGCAAGAGCGCTTCTGAAGCGGACGCTTCGGTGGAGGACAGCCCGGTGAAACTGGACAGCAAGCCTGAGCCCGACAAACCAGCCCCAGTTCGGCGGCAGAGTTGCTCAAGTACCAACAGGGGTAAGGCTTGAGCAGAACCCAAACTTGCTTGTGAATTATTTTCCAGCTTAATCAAGTTCGCGTAGATCAAATGTTAGCCTAATCTTCAACTTAATTCCTTGCATGTGACCTGCTTCATATTAGCTCTGAATTTGCAATTTTGCAATGGATTAAACATCATGTTATTTTACATATATGGAGGCCTGGTGGAAACACTCACGCTTTGTGCAAAATAACTGATAATACACACATTTGTAGGCGAACCCAAACATTCCTGGCAACTGGCTAACGTGACATGTCATTTCTGATATATTGCTCGCATGCTGTGTTTAGTTAATGAAGAATTGAAGTCGTTTTTCACGACTGTCACAGCTTTATCCACTCCTGCTCTCATTGTGTTTGTACGTCGATAGACAAAACTGTGGCCAACGTCTCCGTGTTTCAGTACTGCTAATAATACACAAACTTAAATGCAACGTATGTTAGTGCACAAAGCGCAATCATTTGCATAGCAAAGTGGTGTGCAAATGAGCACAAAGCCATCTGTTTTACATGGGATAGCTACGCCCCTTATGTGTCTCTGATTTGGGGATGCAAGTCAAAGAAATATCGGTTAATGTGTCATTCGGTTGACTATCATAGTTGACAGTTTAGTCAGAGCAGATTTGATGACTGCGGCTGTGCCTCAAACCCCACTGCCTATGCAGCATTTTTGGGCACTGTGTGCGATTATGTAGTCTTCAAATGCTGTCTGAATAGGCTGCTTATTTGGTATTGAGACGCCGCCCCTGTGTCTGGCAGGCGTTGCGCGGTGCTTGCGTGTGTGTGGAGCGCTGTTATGTAACAGGTTAAGTCACACAAACACACACACACAAACAGAGAAGGAGAGGATATGAAGGGATATTTTCACGTCTTTACTGCTCGTGTAAACAAATGGGGTTTTATGTCATGACTACTGCGGTTTTTAATGTAGGACGTTATTTTCCCTGTGTGTTGACACGGTTGTACTGTTTTCTCTTCACGGACACGCTGTCTAGTTGCTCTAGTAACGTTACGTAACCGGAGGACGGAGGCAGGTACGTTGCTGCATCCGGCCGCGGAAGGAGTTTCATTTTGGACTCGGAGAAAGGGTCTGACACTCCTAACCCGCTAACCTATATTCTCAAATTCTAATGCTTGGTCAAGATAACTTTAACTGAGGATTGGCCAAAAGATTCAACTTCAACTAACGTTCACCCAGAAAGAATTAAAGAGTAATTTCACTGTGCGCAATGTGGAAAACGTGTTGACATCTTTTACACTGACTGAGGTTTGCTTCATAGAAAAATAGGAATGACTTAGGATTCATTTATGGTATTTAAAAAAATGCACATGAATGGATGGTCAAACAATTACTTAAGATGTTTTAACCACCCTGTCTCCGTAGTAAATTGTTCACTTGCATTGATGTGAGTTAAATATTTAATGTAGAACATCATAAAGACCAATAAAGTAATCATGGAATTAAAACTCACCCTATATATTGACCAAACTTCTCGTGAATGATTCATCCATGACGGTTTCATCTGTAAATTATTTATCAAGCTTCCATTCCACTTCCATTATGTTGCAACTTTGTCTCACACCGAGTCACAAACAATGTAAATTGTCATTATATAATCACCCTGAATGACTTGCATTCTTCAGCATTTATCAAAACATCTTTTTTTGTGTGTGTTTGTCATTCTTGGGTGAACTATCTCTTTAAGTAGTCTTCCTCAGCCGTAGCAGCAGTTTCCTGTCAGCAGTGGCTCTAAAAGCTTCATATTTTACACAAGTCCAGGGACTACCTCCCCAAGCTGATGTTAGTTATATAACTGTGTTTCCGTGAATTCTTCACTCCAGTGGAGGTGGTGGGCCTCAGGGAGGACAAGTGGCTACACACTAGCACTCAGTCAAAAATATGCAAGGCCATCACTGAGCATCTTATGTCCACTTGAGGCTATTGTGTAGTGGGCCGCAAGATTGTGCCTGACTCACTGCTCAGATGCAAAAAATAAATGAGGAAAGAGATGTTAGATATGTCCAAGCAGACAAAATGGTGAACAATACATTGTCTAATAAGCATATCCACTTGAATTAGCAGTGTAATATTAAGCGTAAGAGTAATATTAAAGTGTGTTCACACCATTCCCGAATTACCGTGATCTAAGATTTCAACTTGTAAAAAGGGTTCACATACTCGAAGAACTTGGTATTTACAATATCAGGATTCCTGAAAGCTCTGATTTGTACCAGCAGTTGTTTTGTAATATTTGTATTAAATATTTCCTTGTTGAATTTTGCTAGTGTCTTAATTGTGAGAGAATGGTATGAAAATAAACTAAAGACAAACAATACAGTTACATGTAAATAGCACAGTTTAATAATTAAGAAGTCTTTTTTTTAATGCCTTTGCATAATGGCTGTTATGGAGTTTTATCTTGATTAACCAAAAACATAATCGTTTATGGCATTAAATAGTGGTGCCATAGAAACTCCTAATTATGAGTCTGAGTAGGACGTCCCGGGTTGTAATCTAATGATTATAATTACGACATTGCAGAAACAACAAACAATATTTTCAGCAGTTTTCAAATGAATATATCGGCCACCTTTCTCTTTAGGTAATGATCGTGGATAACGTTCCATTGTAAAGTTGCCATCTTGTGACTGCTATTAAAAGGTTTGCTATTTTAAATTGAAGAGGACTGAATGAGGAAATGTGTGTTTCCAGTGGCATGGTCATGTAAGTGAGGGGAATAAGTGAAGTTTCCAGAGTCGATGCAATCAGTGTTTTAGAACTGACTTTTTGGGTAAACTTTTCTGGAATTGTGGAGACACAGAGAAAAATTAACATACGCTAGGAAACACTCACAGAAAGAGAGTAAACACCCTAGCCAGGCTTTTTGCATTGCGATGGAGTGTTATTGCAGTGGTGACAGTCGTAATTGGCTACAGGTGTGTCCCATCTAATGCTGCCAGGCAAAGTACTTCACACACCCTCCATAGCAGTTGCAGTATGACCGTAGCATGATGTTTGGTGAGATGAGGTGTTTGCATCAAACAGAGGGTTATGTAGGATCACTCACTTTCGGGCTAATTGACTTTTGCTACCAGGCCTCACGGTAACCTGAGAATTGCTGTGGATTTAGACGGTTCAAAAGTACAGAACAATGAAGGGATTGTGAATGTTGTTGTTGTTTAGGAGCTGTTGATATGAAGGCAAGCACTTTCAAGTAGATACAAATCATTAACTGCTGCTTTTAGGTAGAGGAGAAATGCATTGTCCATCTGGTGGAATATTTGATTACATGATGCACGCTGATGTTTGGAATCTCACTTTACACTCTGTTACCAAAAGTCGGTAGTTCCAGGAAATTGTCCATTTGTCATGTAAAGCTCCATTTCTGTCCAAGGATTTGTATTTAGTTTGAAATTCCAAATACAAAATGTAAGATTTGCTGTCTTTACCCGTTTACAGCAAAGTGAAATATCTCCACCTGAGCTGAAAATGACTCGGCTTGTAAACCACTTATACTAAGTCAGAGGGGGACATGTAGTTAAGATGACATTTGCTGGAATGGTGTTTTTTTGGGGGGGGTTACCTTCTTGCTCAGTGAGATTCCAGAAGAAAGGGGGGCGAGCGTTCTGGCTCAGTTTATCTGAATACTCTCCACTGTACTCTGTGTACTCCCTGTTGGGCTGTAACCATGGGTCGAGTCCTGCCACATGGCCTCATGTTTCCCCTGCAGCATGTACCAGAAAGGTACTAGATTGTTTACATTCAGAGCAGCTCCACCCCACAGGTTCCTCATGAATCATTCTGGTATATTGTGCAATAGAATCAATTCTTAGGAGGGCAAAAATTGACGTTTGTGCTCTGTAGGACAGGAGCTAATTGGTTAGTGAGGCTGACTAGCTCTGGGGTCCTGATTTCAAAAAACCATGTGAAGTCGAAAATCATGAAATTGACCTTACACAAAGACCCGCCCCACTTAGTTGCTAAGTCCAACAAGCCATGGCACTCTCACGCCACACATCATGTTCTCACATAGTAAAAAATACATTGCGAAGAAAAGAGGAAACTGACAACACGCTGACAGACAAGACCGAGCAGGATACTTTAGGTATGAAACGCAGTATACCAGAGTATACTCAGTCTCAGCTTTAAAATATTGTCATTTTGTAAGAAATTCAAACATTAAATGCCATTTTGTAGCTCTTAAATGTGTCGTGACAGATCGCTGTAGCATCTCAGTTCAAGCAGCTTGTGAACGATCATCTCTTCCTTTTTAGTAGTCTAGCATTAAATAAACATCAGAAGGTATCTTGTTTCAACCGCCGATAGATGCCAACACACCATTTTTCAAGATTAAAGTCCACCAATGTTAATCCACTCTCCTGTCTGATTTGTTTGTTGGTTTAAATGGCAGGTTCGGCATTATGATTGGTCAGGTCGCCTGTTAGTCAAACTCCTGGTGAAGGGTCAATTAACTGAAAAAAAATTATTCTACTGACAGCCCTTGTTTTTAACAGAATAAATACAATTTGCTAATTGAATTCATTGCCGTTCAATTTCTGTTTATTCATATACCATTAATAGTGTGTAGGAAAAAAGTTGATACATAGAAAATAAGGATAAAATATTTTTTCAGATGATATTTTAGTTATTATTCTTAGTGCAATCGTGACAACATAAGCCAGTTATCTGTTTATGTGAAGAATTTTTTTATACTAGCACACTTTTTCTTACAGTATCAGTTGCTCTTCTTTGTAAATCAAAAAATATAGCGGTGTTTATATTTTAGTAAGGGGTCCCTCACAAGGGCTAATTATAGTGATTGAACATCACACAGTTATTGAACTGTACTGAACTGGAGCTGAATAATGACACTATTGTCTTGCTGCAGCTGCTTTACAGCAGAATTTTAGACTTGCCTCATTATTCAAATTTGCAACATTGATTCTGTTACTTTCTTGTTTACTACTTTGAAGCTGCTTTTTGAAACAACCTACGTTTAATAAAGCTCTATAAAAATAAAGATGTTTAAATTAGAGTTGTTCCGATTCCGATACTAGTATCGGAAATATCTCCGATACCACAACAAATTCTGGCATCGGCATCGGCGAGTACATGAACCCATATACCGATCCGATACCATTTTCTTAAAAAATACCTAGTTATGACCGCAAGCTTTGCCTAACCGCTGCACGGTTCTTCTTCGCTGCTCAAAATGCATTGAAAACACAGGAAGTTGTGCTGTGTTGCCACAAGCAACCCCTGTTTAGAGCAGCGAAGAAGAAATGAAAACGCGTTAGCAGCCCTGATCTATATATGACTGGATCACTCATCACATTCTAAACTGCCAAAAGACAGTGAAGCCGCTTCTATATTATAGATCAGTGGTTAGCAGTATGTCTCTGTAGTACCGGTAGTTACAGACTCTCAAGTATATTCAGTACCGGCAGCTGCGTTCAGTCGCTTCCGTGTAAGTCAAAGCGCAGGGCTCCAGACAGTAGCCGAATATATACTAGTGTCTGTGAATATTAAACTGCAAAATACTATTTAAATATTACTCCCGCAAAATCTACATCTCTGTGGGTGACTGGCACAGATGCGCGAGAGCTCGCTGTTTTGTAGTCTCTGCTGTGTGTCATGAGGACACGAACGCATAAACCGTCACTTCATGAGAATTTACCGTTTCATTTGAGAATACTGTCATATCATAAACACAGACACTCAAAGATCTTCATGGCAGCCCATTAAAATAAATGTTTGGTTTACATGAGTAAATTGACAATATATAAAGCTACTGTTGTAGCCTACAGTAATAATAATACGTCTCTATAATAATAATAATTATGCCTAGATGGTTGCTTGTTTTTTACTTGTTTTGTTGTAAAGAGATTATCTGATTAATAGATCTTTTTTTATATTCCTAGACTTATTTGTTGCAGTTTTTTTATACAGTTATATTGTAAAACTTAAATACCTTTTTTAGTTTGCGGTGTTAGATTTTTGGCTGCATTTGAAGTTCTTTTTTGCATATGAAAATAAATAATACTGTCAAATTCATGTTAGATAATAAAAATACTGTAACAAATACAGTAGTTCACCATGTATTTGTTCATGTTTTATTGAGGGATCTGTCTGAAGCACACCATAAAAAGAATTCTAGCAATTTACACAGGGCTAGTAGTATATACAGCTGTATATACAGATATACACCCAGGTATCGGATCAGTACTCGGTATCGGCCGATACCCTGAGCCCAGGTATCGGAATCGGTATCGGGAAGAGAAAAAGGGTATCGGAACATCTCTAGTTTAAATTGTTTTGGCATAGCATTTTCAGATGGTTCCCCCATATTACTACAAACGGGAGAAAGTTCAACATGCAATATGGCAGAACAGGCCCTGCCTTAAACTAAATAAGAAACAATCACCACTTGGTAAAGTCATCGCATTACTCCAGCTGCTGTTAGAAACTCCAGTTCCCATAGAAACAACCAGTGTCCTGAGAAGCGCATTGGGACTGTACACGCTGATTGGGTGGACTAACTTGAAATATACAGTTTTTCATGCTATTTGACCATAGAAACAACATTTATGGTCAGATTTTGCTTCTGATTTAACATTTTATGTTATATAAATGTGGGTTTGCCAAGCGTTTTTTGCAATTTTGATGTTTCCCCATTTAAGTAGATAGTAGGTGGGCTTGGGTGGGCTTGGATGGCCAAAACGGCCGTCTAGAAGCATTGCAAATATGGCCAAGAACCAACCTAATTAAACATGGACTTGTAAGTCAACTTGTTTGTCAGGCAACCCACAGACTAGTTAAAACAGGGTTGTTTTGCACATGTTGTAGTTTTTCCTAATAAGATTTTTCTACTAGACATTCGGTGAACTGGCCAGTCAGCTTTGGAAATGTGCAGTTTTGCACATCCCTGCTGCTTTTGCAAGTTCTTTCTCTGCAGGAACGTTTCTTTGAGTGACTATTTCGTCATCGCTGATGACGTTCACCACATTCTTGCGACAGAAGCTTTAGTGCTTGAGCTTAGTTGAAACATCTAATCTCTCAATTTGATAAATTGTCAGTACTCACACTGACCTTCCAAGAGAAGATGTTATGTGTTGAATCTTATTTTCCAGTGAGCTGCGTTCCAGTCTAAACAGTGTGATAATCTCTCTATCGTTTGTCAGAGTGTCATGTCAGGCAGGCTGGACAAAACATCTTCCTTTCTCTTGTGCAGCTGGAGGAACACACACACACACACACATTCCTGGATGGATGGATGATTCGTGGCATTGGCAGAAAGTTACACTTTTGTTGAATGATGTCAGAACAGCTGGCAGACAAACCATAATCTCAAACAGCACATTGTTAATTCTGCACAGAGAAGTGAGTGAATTAGACATTCAGGTTGCGTCTGGTTTTCCTTTAATGTGGCCTGTAATACCTGCCCAAGGGCAGCACTAAAAATGGGCTTTACGGATGTTTTTGTCCAAACATTACATACAATTTATCCCTGAGAATTAAACCCGTGACCTTGGTGTTGCTAGTGCCAAGATTTGCTGTTTGAGCTACAGGACCATTTACACCAAGGACAACTATAACAAAGAATACAATAAAGACAGAGTTCTAAAAAAATGTCATATTAAAAAAAATAGCAAAGTCCACACCACAATAAACAATAAAGGCACAGAGAAACAATATTGTTGGAATCACTTTCAGAACAATTTTTTCCAGTTGATGAATGATACAAACATTAGCTATGTTTCCATCCAAAGATTCAAATTAAACTTGTGCCCAAAACTGGAATATTGCATAAAACGTATGCGAATAAAGCACCGTTTCCATCCAACAAGTCAAAGAGAACAAAATCGTCACTTCCTGGTAAACTGTGGCACTAAATATCACTAAGAATATAGGAAAAGTCACTGAATATAATCATTTTCATAATTGACTTGCACCTCAGAGAGGGCTTTAATAGAATAAATGTGGTCATTGCTTTCGAGGGGAACTGCTGTTTGGACATGAAGTAGTGTAAGACAATTATACAGAAATACTTGATGACAGACTTTGCTCAGGCATTTCAGAATGACCAAAACAACATAAAAGCAATTATCCCGTCACATGAATTTTTCGATTCGCATGGAGGAATTTATTCGTTAAATGTGTTTCCATTGTATTTTATGCACATTTTTTCTTATCGGATAAAACGTTTATCCTACTCATATGTGCGCATAACGTTTATTTTAACTTTTTATGCGCATTTTTAGAATCTATGTGCATCTTGGTGTTTCCCTCCAGGATTATTTTATGCTATATTCGAAAATGCGCATAAAAATAAGTGAATGGCAATGCAGCCATTGACATCCAATCAGAATCCATCCTGCTATAATGAGCTCGAGAATTTAAAGTGGCAGACGAGTGTGTGCTGAGAATAAAAAGACGTTATCATTCACTGGTGTGGACGCTAATAAAGTTGTCTTTATATTTATCGTTCTTGGTGTGAACAGACCTATAGTCTGTGTTCAGAATATAATACTAGTTTAGTGCTTGAGTTCAGTACATTCTATATAGCATGCCTATTGGAATGGTTGCCCAAAGGCCAAATCCAACCTGTTTCACTATTTCAGTTTTAAAGTTAGACGATCCATCATTTTGATGGATGTACATTTTCACCAGAGAAGTCGTTGTTCTATAAAATATAGTAACACTTGATCGTTTTAAGGTGACTTCTGTTTTTGTTTCAGGTTTAGCTGTATTTTATCAGAATTTTCTGTTCTAGGTAGAAATATTTCTCATGACAAAACCATCAAAAGCTATAGACACTGATGCTTCATCATATAGTGACTAAACATTAAACCATATTAATGCATTGTTAAAGATAGCTTTTTTATTTTAACATATTCAATTTCAAATGGTCTGAAGGTTTTAGTATATAAAATGTAGTTATCATTTCACAATTAATTTGTGCATGCAGGTCCACTAAATGTTTTTAATTAATAATTTAGTAAGCATAAATTCGGTTAAGGATAACCGAACAAACGTACACACACAATCAGTTGTTAGCGGTGATAATCTGACCTTTTTGAGTAATTACACATGCAGTCTTATTCAAGTGAACGTGTCTTTTTTTTTTTTTTTTTTTTTTAGCATACTGAATAGGCCATTTGGCCATTATGTTTGGCCTCTGCCATGTAAGAGTAAACATCTCATTCATTAAGCTACTGGATTGAGGCCAGGCAATTTGTCTTCAGTGACAGTTCTCCCACTGGTAAAGGCAGGTGGTTCAGCTGCCCTGACACAGCACATCTGCAAATAAGCTGGAATGCGATGTGCCATAGCCGAGGTACAGTACAATGAGAGAGCAACTGTTATTTCATAAAGCTGTAAATTTTCTTCTTCTTGTGGTTGGTGTTGTAATTGACTCTGTTATCCGTTGTTAAAGGACTTTGTAATTAGACCTTTTAAAACGGGCCGTTTTATCTTGATTAATTAAGTGGCCGGTGTCGGGCAGGAATATTTAGTGAGCCAGTAATGTAACTTTATTAATCTCTAAGTGCTTTATACGGTAGCTGAACTGAAGTTATTTACCCCATCCTCTGGGTTGTTATAACAGACCTTCTTGTTGAAGTTATACTGTAACCACATTGACCATAGAGAAGTAGCAGTTCAGCTTTTGATAAATGTTCAGTATGTTCTGTTCTCGTGTTCTTGTTTTGTCATTGGCCAGAAAAAAATAGATACAGTTTTTTGAACACAATCTAAAGGGCATGTTGGCACACTATAAAGGGATCACAGGAACCTGTAAATTAATAGAATATTATAATGCACAATTTCGATAGTGAAACAATTAATTTTTAATAGGTGATTATAAAAATGGTTTAGCAATGACCAGACAGTTAAAAAATTAACTTGGCTTGCGAATACGATTCAACTTTTTGATTTAATTCAGCCTCTATAATATAGTTTACACTTCTTTTGTTGCATCTTAATGATATTTTATATGTTTTATATTTAGAGCTAGAAAAACAATTTTCATATTCTAATGAGTAAACTACACGTTTGAAATCAACCTGCAAAAGCGCTTCTAGAAAAAATAATTGTTCAAATATTTGGATTCTATTTGGATTTTTTTTAAATATATTTTTTTAAAGAAGTGTCTTCTGTTCACCATGTCTTAGCAGAAAAATTCTTATTTTGACCAAAAACACAGTGAAACCTAAGCAAATATTAATACAAAGTAAAATGACTGATTTCTATTCAAATATATTTTTAAATGTCATTTATTCCTGTGATTTCAAAGCTGAATTTTCAGCAGCCATTACTCTGGTTTAGAAATCATTCTAATATGGCGATATTCATTCTAATCTCATCTAATAATTCTAGTAATCATTCTGATAAGTCTTTGTTGTCACTTTATCAATTTAATGCATCCTTGCTGAATAATATTTTTCACTTCTCTTTCATTTCGCTCTCTTTATTCTATCTGCTCTTAGGTAAAGATGCGAGTGAAAATAGAGCAGAGTGGTATGTCTGTGTACATTACACAAGGAAAGTTTTAGGCGTGACGCTGGCCACATCCAAACAGGGCAAACCAGTTGTCCCGACCAGTGCATCGGTTAAAACTAGGCGTTGTGTATGCAAATCTCATTTCAATCGGGTGTCTTTGGCATTTTAAGGCTTTTAATTCTCTTTTTTTAAGAAAAATAAAAAGTGAGAGTGCACCATGAGATAACATCTGAAAGAAAATGCCTTTCCCCTATGCCGATGCCGTAGTGTTGTGGATGAGATGAAAGGCAGAGGGGTTTGTGCTGATGAGCAATCTTTGATGAATTTGAGATCGTGAGAGTGAGCGGCGCTGTAAGAAGCAGGCAGACACGACTGCGGCCCGGGGAAATCTGCATCCAGAGTAAGAGCGATGTGGAATTTTAAAGCGGAGATGACGTCAATAAAGCCATTACATTTTTCCATTAAACTCATCCGCTATCCTGTTAAACACAGCAGCGCTAGGACTGAATCCACCAGCTCTGTCTCAGTTTTGCTTCACTTATAAACACATATGCTTCCTCCTTCAACGACTAGTTTGTCAAATAAACATCTTCCATGTGCAATTGAGCAGAACAGCTCTTAAAGATGCTTCATCGTCATGTCTGTCACTGTTAGGTGTCTGCTTGAATTGTATTGTTATGGCTGACTGTGTGTGTGTGTGTGTGTGTGTGTGTGTGTGTGTGTGTGATTTGGTGATTCAGATGCATTAGCTGCTCTCAGTCACACCACTTCCCTTCAGTGGGGGAAACAGCAAACTCCGATTATTTACCTGCTAAAAGTGTCACGATGTGGGAGCTATTTATAATATGCATCAGTACACATCAATGTGTAAGCAAACTAGCAAACGTCGTGACATAAAATGGATTCTGACCGTTACCTTCTTTGGCATGATTAAATGTTTTATTTGGTCCAGACTATCAAGTGAAAACCTGAGCGCCGGTCATTCGGAGAGGAGATGCTAGTGGATTTGTTGTTAGTGGAAACCTGGCAGTGGCTGAAATGAGTAATTTGACAGATGCAGCATCCGGATGGGAGGGAGGAGAGAGCCGAGCCGTGGGCTTATGTAAAATGAAGCTAATCCTTAGTGATTGGGATTATATAAAGTCTACATTCAAAGTGTATTTTATTCTCTCTCTCTATCTCATAGTTGCTTCTTATATTTCCGCTTCTCCTTCTGTACTCTGTTTTTGCGTGTATATAAGAAATACTTTATCTTCAGGAGACGTTATCAGTAAGAAACACTACAGCAGGTTTGACACACAAATGCTGATGTTTTCCCTTTTATTTACCCGTTTATTTATAATGATGCTCGAGTAGGATTTTGATTACATGCATTATTTTCTGTGCCATGAGGGGGCGGTAGTCTTCATACAGCCGACGTCATTACCTTTTTCTCATGCTGTGAAATGTAATCAAATCTTTTCGTGCCTTTGAGAGTGACATCTCGTGGGTGATTCAAACGCAACACATTATGTAAGAGTTTATGCTGGCATCTGCTCACTATGCATCTGTACATTAGCAGATGGTTTTATGAACCGATTTTTAACAGAACAGCATTTGCTCCTAGTTCTAACATACACAAGGGTGGGGGCCAGAAGTCTGAGACCATGCTGGAAATATGGGATTCAAAATTAATTTAAATCCGGAAATAAACAGGATGTTTGAGGATTTGTAAACATTTACTTTATGAAACATTATGACGTAAAATGAAAAATACTTTTTTTCTTAATCTGCGCCATTTGTAAGTCAATAATAAGGCAAAGCTGTAACATGTATCATGTTTTTCTTGCTTACATTTAGCGTTTGGATAATTCTCAAGTCATGCTAGAGAACATTATCTTTTTTTTTTTTTTTTTTTTTAACAAATTTTCATTAAAAACCTGTGGAGTTCAGCTTGAGCCCTGCTGTCAAGAAAGCAAAGTTTTTCTTTTGTTTTTTGTTTTTTACATTTAATTTAAATAAATTGAATACAGTTTTATTTTTTGATGCTTTTGTTTTTGTTATTGTAGTAGCAAGAGGTATTAGACTTTTGAACCCCACTTTATCTTCTGAATTGTTTGACAAATATGCTACTAAAAAAACTCTGGAAAATATTTTCCAGTTCTCTGGCTGTTGTGCACTGTTAAACCTTTTAAATTCACATATCCCAGAGTCCCTGGAAACCAGATTTTATTAATCCCTTCGGAGGTTTAAGCTCTGTTATCCTGCTGCTAACACACACTCTCCATGATCTCTTTATGTGATCTCTCGCTCTCTCCCTCCCTTTGGTGGATAACCGTTATTTTCCTCTCCACAGTAGGAGCCGATAGCCCCCTCATTACGCCCGGCAGGGGCACATCAACATGCTTTTTACTCGCAGAGATTAACATGCAGAGCTGGTCATAAGCAATGAATTGAGCTGGTGTTGGCAGTTCACTTCATGACCACTCGTTCCCCTCCCTTTATCTTCCTTCTTGTCTTCTCCTCCCCTCTCATACCTCCTCAGTGTGTGTTTGTTGTTCTGTGTAACCCAGTACTGCTCTACTAACCCAATTTGGCATAATCTCAGTTCTGTGCTGTAATACACAGTGGGAGTGTTTGTGTAAGTGCTGTCTGGATCTCTGTGGGTGTGTGTCCATGTGTTTGTGTGTGTGTGTGTGTGTGTCTATTACGTAAATGCGACCATCATCTCTTGTAAGCTTGTCAGCCAGAAATAGACTAATGGAAAAATACAAAAGAAGGTGTGAAGGATGTGACAGAGAGAGAAATGGACTGGAGAGTCGATTAAATATGATGTGAAACTCTACCTGCTATTTCACTGACTGATGCTTGCCATTCTCCATTTCCTCTGGACCGTCACATTATGACTTTAATTCAGCACTTATTTTCTGTAGCTTTACTAAAGCGAATGTTCATATAAAGAAAACTACAACATCTGCTAAATGTTTTTTTACGCCAGAGGTTTCTTTGTTGAATTATACATTCTGTTATTCCACATTTTGGTTTTGCTCCCCATACCATGATAAATTCCCCATATAATGAAAAATTTTTGGTCATATCGTAAAAATTGTATAATTTCAATATAGCAAAAAAAAAAAATCTGCTTGCATTCACATACTCGATCTTTCGTTATATTCCAAAATAGGAAATCTTTAGAATGCAGCCAAAAATAAATGGAGAAAAGTGAATGATTAGTTCATATCCCAAGTCTTTTGTTTATTTGTCACATAATAGATGTAGTGAATGAATTGTTCTTGAAAACCTCATTATTGCGTACAGAAAACATAATGGGATAATGAGGTGATGATTGCCAGTTGTAACTTTTAAAATTATTAATGAAATATTTTGTCGCATTTGTGACCAGTTTCACAGTCTGAGGCCCTAAAATTAAGTGTTCATTGTGTAGTACAAATACATGCATAACTTTTCTTATTTTAAATATAAATAATCATTTAATAATGAATACAACTAATAAATAACAGCTAATTAAGTCATTGTACTGCCAAGTAATAAATTACATTAGCTTAGCCGTTGTTTACAGTTGCCAAACAAAGTAGAAACTTGGCACATTAACAGAATGTGCAGCAGTTACAGGTTTATCTTCATCTAACAACGGCTTTCAATCAAAATCCAGAGTCTGAACTAAACATTTTAGAACATTTTTTTTTTTCTTTTTTTTTTTTCTTAACTTTAATGAGTTCAGGGGGTTATCAGTATGTTTGAGCCCTAGTGACTGTGTACGGCCAGTGCCAGAGCCTGTCATGAATATCAGTGTGATCTTCAAACTGAAGAGAAGACCTGTCATCAGTGTAACTGACATTTTTGCTGATTAACATAGTTAAGAGTTTAAAGAGGACTGAAAGAGTCAAACAGAGTGCAAGAGAGAGAGATGAGTGGAGTTGTAACAACAGTAATGTTGGTCTTAAGGTCTGCATTCCAGCTTCATCTCATCGACTAGAAACCATGTGTAAGAAAAGCAAGTCCTGTGACCATGTGCGTCCGTCTGAACCTTCTGACCCCTGGAATGCCCACAGTGTTGGACTCAATTATATATATATTAATTATATATATATATATATATATATTAATTATATATATATATATATATATATATATATATATATATATATATATATATATATATATATATGTATGTATATGTGTATATATATATATATATATATATATATATATATATATATATATATATATGTATGTATATGTGTATATATATATATATATATATATATATATGTATATATATATATATATATATATATATATATATATATATATATATGTATATATATATATATGTATATATATATATATATATATATATATATATATATATATATGTATATGTATATATATATATATATATATATATATATATGTATATATATATATGTATATATATATATATATATATATATATATATATATATGTATATGTATATATATATATATATATATATATATATATATATATATATATATATATATATATATACTGTATATATATATACTGTATATATATAAAAAAAATTTTTTTTTTTAGATAAGCATCCTGCAAAAACAGAGAATTAAATTATAAAATTGTAAAAAGTTTTCCTTACCTGTTTTTCTTTATTTTTACTGCTTCGTTTTGTTTCCCATTAAAGAAGAATTTCGACATTTTAGCAAAAAAAAAAACATTTCTCATAAAAAATAAATGTTGAATCATTATTATGAATAATTAGACAAATATTGTTTAAAGTTTTGGATTAAGTGTAGAATGCTGTTCTTTTCAACTTTCAGTTCATCAGAGATTCCTGAAAACAAACTACTGTATTGGGATTTTCACAAATATTTTAAGCAGTACAAATAATAACAGCAAGAAATGTTTCTTGAGGATCATGTGAACTTGCATTTTAAAATATTAAAAATAATAATAATAGTATTTAGTAATATTACAGTTTTTACTATATTTTATTCAAATAAATTCAGCCTTGATGAGCATGAAAACATCTTTCAGAAACATTAACAAATCTGACCAAGCTCAACGGTAGTGTATGTAGTCGCCTCTGACTTGCTTAGTTGGGGACACTTCATTTCCAGTGATATCATCGTCTTGATTGCACAGATATTATTTAAACTGAACTGAGCTGGATGATGACATCAATTAATTCAAAGATGAACTGTAGGGATGTAACGATTCACTCAACTTACGATTCGATTCATTTTTTTTTTTACAAAAATATGTTAAAGACAAATGTCCTTTTATTATTGCTTGGGCAAAGTGCTGTACATTTCTTCGTGAAATTTAAATATAACTATAATATACTAATATAGCATTGCATATTATTGCTCTTTTGTTGGTTTTGATTTCTTCTATTGTCCTCATTTATAAGTCGCTAAATGACCAAATTTAAATATAATGTAAATATAAATAACAAAACTAAATAAAACAAGCCCCAAATCAAATAAATAACACAAATAAAATAAATCTCTTCATATAAACAAAATAAGGCGCTGTCTGTGCTCTTTAATTTTCGAAATGAGACAACCACTGAATTTTAATCATGATTCAAACAACGATGCTGCATGCATGCAACATTTCGGAATTTTGATGCAAAAACAGAATGGTTTGACTTCTGTTTTGTGAAACTAAACATAAAAATATCTGCATGAAACCAAAACATCAGACGAGATGAATGAGACGCAGATTCACTCTCTGCCAGCAGGTGGCGCTTAAAGTGTTTCCTTGGTATTTTTTTCTTTTCATCTCTGCATAATGCATATTCAAGTTCATAAATGCAAACCATCTCAACTTTCCTAAAGACAGTAAGTTCCCCTCAGACATGCGTTCATATAAACTCCTACCCCTAACAGAATCGTGATTTGTTTAGCATCTCTACCAATTTAAATCTATTTTCAACCAGCTCGTCATTAATAATTACATCCCTAATGAACTGCCTTTAACTGAAAATTGAGTGTTTACTCTTGGCCCTTTGCATTATTGACACTATTTTCCTATTTAATACTGTAATGCAGCTTTGACACAATCTTTATTGTTAAAAGTGCTTTATAAATAAAGGTGACATGACTTGTATGTATGCATTTTATACACATATTTTGTCAGTTCATGTATTCATGGATAAGCAGCTTAGCTTGTAGAGATGTATAATTTCGGCATACGAAGGTGAAGGTTTTGGGATTAGTGTTATTTAGGGGTGCTCCGATCACGATCGGCCGATCGTTATGCGCATCTCGTCAGTAAAGCCGGTTTTCTAATCAGCGGTTAATTCCATCAGGTGCTTGATTTCACATAGAGCAGCTGTTACTACACAGAGCCGTTGTTAATAGAGAAGATGCGCAAATCCACTTCATTTTCAGCGTTTTTTGGCGCATTTTCTCAGTTAACAACGGCTCTGTGTAGTAACAGCTGCTCTATGTGAAATCACGCACCTGATGGAATTAACCGCTGATTAGAAAACCGGCTTTACTGATGAGATGCGCATTAATGATCGGCCGATCGTGATCGGAGCACCCTTAGTGTTATTTGCTCAGGGAATTAATCTTTTTGGAACAAGTTTTTTATTTGAAGATCCTACTTCTCATGGATTTTGTGCTTTGATCGCTGTAAATTCTTCCATCAGTCATATCAAACAAAAGACTTTGCATCATCAGGCTTTCTTTATAAAAAAAAAAAACAGAGGCTGTTTTTTTAAAAAATCTTTGCGTTTCTGATGGGGACATCAGTTCTTAAACATGGTTAGAATATTGCCCCAACCTGATTAAACATTAAGCCTGAACAATGAATAAAACATATCAGATTCCTTAGTGTTTCCAAGTTAAAGCCTCAAATATTTATGCACTCACATCCCTAACTAACCCCCAACACAGTCAGCTCACCTGAAAAATGATATCTATTTCAAAGGAAAGTGCAACTCTAACCATGTGTCTGAAGCTCTTCAGTTGGTTTATAGAGTCACTGTGTCAAACTCTCATTAGGTTTCTGACACCAAATGACTTTGACAACCTATTACCTCCAGTATGAGCAGGGCCTCAAAACTATTCGGTGAGTGGGAGTGAACTTAACCAACCTTGCATGAACCCAATCAACTCTGCATAACTCAGATCCACACAAGTACACATCCATGTTGAGTTTGGCTTTGAAAAACATCAGTGAATTAAGTAATCAGACCCCCAGGGTTTGAACTGAAGAGACCATCTGTTTGTTTCACTACAACATTTGTAACAATCATTATCAGCGGTAACACTTAATAATTGTTAAAAGTAAAACTTAAAATCCATTAACGTTGTTGAATAAGGTTTATTTGGCACATTATTGGATGATGTCGATCCTCTCAGCGTCCGGCTTAAACAGGATTGAAATATTCACCAAATGAGTAGTTTTACCTCAATCCTGAGGCAGTTTCTGTGTCATTCAGCTCTGACTAATCTCTCGAAAAGATTGAAAGCACACATGTTCTCCCCTAAAAGCCATCCTAAAATATTTAATAACACAGTATGCACCCTGAATCCCGCCAACTGACACACATTTTGAAACCCAGTGGGTCGTGTAGAGAGATTGTGTATGTATGTATGTATGTGTGTGTATATTAAGGGGTATAACGGTACACAAAAATCACGGTTCGGTACATATATAGATTATATATATAGAGAGAGAGATATGTGTGTGTGTGTGTGTGTGTGTGTGTGTGTGTGTTTGTTGTCTTAAGGGTTTTTCCATTGTTTTAGTATAACATAATACCATTTCATATTTTTACTTTTTTATATATATTTTAAAGAATAAACCAATCCAATGTTTATTTGATATTTAAGGTTTAATACTATAAAAAAAAAGCACTAAAGTTTTTTTTTTTTTTAGTTGGAGTGTTTCCAGCTTATTTTCATATAAAAATATACAGCATGCAGTTGCATCAAACAGTGGTATAAACATCATTCAATTTAAATTGTAATAATCGTAATTAATAATCACAATTACAATTTCAAGGGAATAATTGACAATTATGATTTTTTGGTCATAATCGTGCAGCCCTAATTAATATATATAGATAGATGATTAATTTGAATGTGCAGCAGTTACCCAACAATCTGGACGGCAAATATTTTCGCCGCAAGTACATTTTACTGGGTACAAACCATCCGTCTGACCTTTGCTTTCTGTAATGTTTCATTGTTATTGTGGTCTAATCCTCTCAACTCTCAGCCATTTTTTCCATGAACATCTACATGCTCTCTGTTCTTCAGAGCATGGAAGGAGAATTACAGGGAAATTTCAATGTGAACAGACAGAAACAAAGAGACTCAGGGGGAGGCTATTTGAGACTGAGACCGAGGAGTTAAACCGATTAGAAATGGGTGGAAAGAACAGCGACAGGAGATTCGCTGTCATTTTGCTGCTGAGCATCATCAGATCTGAAGCAGCTTCTTACATTGCACTGCGATGATGGGAACGAGACAAAGCGGGATCATTTCTTTTTTACGCCTCTCCTGTTTCGTTTCATAAATAGATGGATAAATAAAGGTTTGCAGTCAGATCCTTTCTTTTCATCGTTCAGTTTTTCAGCTGGAGAGGAATAATGAATGTGCCTCCTCAAAAGCCTCAAGCCAGAACGTTTGTTGTGGTCCAGCTGGATATAAGATATGAAAAAGAGAAAGCTCTTCTCATCAGTTTAGGTTCTAGCAATTATAAGCTCCTTTTTAGGATCCTTCAGTCATTTAAAAAGTATAGTACACAGATTTTAATACAGCTGCTTGAGATTTTCAACAGTAGCACAATCACATCCATGATGAAATGAACATTTGCCACCTTATTATTTCTAAAATGTTCAGTTAGTTATTGGTTGTGTCTCATTTGCCTCATGCTGCTGCTGTGAGTTGGACATGAACTGAGTCTAATTTACAAGCAGATGGAAATTCATTTGACACAAATCACTGGTTAATGCTTTGTTGATTGGCAGTTGCCATTTACCACTTGTATCTCGTTTCAACAGTATCACTAGTCATGACAGATTGTATTTCTCTCAGATGGACACTTTACATCACAATAGAGCTGGCAGTAGTACAATAGCCCTGATTAAAGGGAGTGGATGGATTAATGGTGATTGACTGCATTGGCCTGAGTTGGCCTGAATGTAAAAGCATAAACCAGGGCCTGTGATGGCTTGGGATTACAGAGTGCCTTCAGTTCACTTCTGTGCAATTAAAAAAACAAAAACAGGAATGTGTACATTGTTCACTATATACATAGTATTTCTTATTTTCAGGTTTAGCAATATGATGGCATATAACAAACACATGTAATTATATATAATATTATTTTAATATACCTTTTTTTGTTTTCCAAATTATTTTTGGTATTTGTATTTTTTTTTTTATTTCCCATGATGCATAGGCATGAAAGGTCATACAAGGTTGGATTTTACAGTTTAAAAGGGGGGGGGGGATTGGGAATTCAAAGAGAAAATACAAAAAGAATCATAGGAGCAATTAATTGCGAGAAATTGTACTTTAAAAATTATGTGAATGTAATATAATAGGGATGTTTAATTTGGTTATTTTTCCTAACCAACAACTAACGCTTAATATAATATAATATAATATAATATAATATAATATAATATAAAATTAATAAATAAGCCTATATGTGAAATATATCTTTACTTAAAGGGATGGTTCACTTTTAAATTAAATTTGGGTATGTTTTAGCTTACCTCAAGGGCATCCAAGATGTAGGTGTCTGTTTCCACAGTAGTTTCAATTTTGATATTTTTAGGTCAAACCGTTATTGTCTGTAACTCATATAATGGAGGTCTATGGTCACCACCTCAAAGAGCATGCACAGAGAAGTCCAAATGAAACAATTCCCCATCGTAAGTACACTTTGATGGTCTAAGACACGAAACGAGTGGTTTGTGTGAGAAAACGAACAGTATTTATGTAGTTTTTACCTCTTATACACAACCACATCCAAGTGACCTGGGGGCGCGCGTGCTTCCTGGTGTGTGAGGTGTGTTCGCATTCTGGCTTAGTCTGCGCAAGCGCGGAAAGTGACGGAAGTGATCTTCCGTAACAGTGATGAACAAGTACATTAACATTTACAATAACATTGATTTACTGAATAATTAAGTAAATATGATTCCTTGATTTACCTTTGTAAGAAAAGTCTCATTGCTCTCCGCTGTCTTTACCGATGACCTCTTTACAATGCATCCTGTTCATTATCATAATGACGTACAGTCAGTCAAACATATGGAAAAAATAAACACTGCTCAGTTTAAATATGTAGTTAAATCAGTGCCGTTAAGTGTTATCACCATACCGCCAGGATGTTATGCAAAACATATTGGATATGTGAACACAAGTGAAGCACATAATAAATAATTATTTGCCATTCAAATACATTGTGAATGCATCTTAATTTGTGTTGAATGAGAGACCCAAAGCTGGTTTCAGTTTTGTTTTAGACTAAATAAATTAGTTTTGTCTTGTTTAAATTGCTGTAACTTCTGAAAGGCCTATTTTTAATTCTTGTTCTTTTCTAAATACTGTTAATTGAAATGATTTGTTGCAGAGTGAGGGGAACTAAAATACCAGCGCATAGATTTCGAAATACTTCCACACAAATGGCATAGCGAATGATTACAATGTATTCTGTAAACGCGGGCGCACTTCTGGAAAAATCGGCCGAAAAAAGACCACAAACCGGCCGATTGCCGATCGAATATTTTAAGCAAAAACTGCCCGGTTCGATTTATGGCCGGTCAACCGGTGCATCCCTAGGCATTAGGCCCATTTCTGAATTAAATAATAATATGTGACTTATTATAAGCATTTATTTTTCTCTCTCTCTAAAAAGCACAATATTTTAAATGCGTAGCATATTTTAACCATGCAGCAAACCTTTTTAAATATTTTGATAAATTACTTAAAATAAATAAATGACTTTTTAAATCGCTCAAAATTCTTAACGGTCGGTTAACGGCGAACTGGTTAAAATGAACATCCCTAAAATATATAATGTACTTTATCAGAACACAAACTTTTTGTAAATATCATTTGTGTTATGTCCAATTTAATATCTTTAATATCTTTTAATATCTAATATCTATTTAAGCATGGACTTCTTTCCATAAGTTTTCAAGCAAAATGTTTTTTAAGAGTCTAGTATGAACTCTATCGCAAGCCCTGTTTAATATTTATTTTATTGCTTCTCTTTTTCAGATGTGTCCTCAGCAAAGAAAACACACACATGTAAGTACATTCTTCATATAAGAGTTCAGTCCTGTGACCACGGATCTTTATGTAACATACTCCGTTTGTAAACATAAAAGCAAACGATCATGGAGAATGTTATAAAAATAATTAAAGAGAAGAGGAGACACTGAACTTCTGGAAAATTCAAGAAATTTGAGAATGTTAACACCCTCATTGACATCCACTTGTTATTGTTTTTGCTTTAAACAGATTCTTTGGGCTTATGTGAGAGAGTGACAATGTGTGCGAGGATGAGATGCCTGTGATAATAAATGCTGGTTTAAAGAGGTTTAAAAGTGCCCTCCTACCAACATCTATCAGCTTTCATTTTCTGGTTGAAATCATTTCTTAATCAGTAAAAGGATAATTGTAGTTGTAGTACTTACTGGACTGTAAGATTTGTTAAGATATCGGTGTGACTTTTTTTAAAGTAGTGTTTACCAGTGTAACTGATATTTCTCACCTCCTTTTACCATGTACACACACTCTCTCACATAATTTTTGTACACACACATGCACGCACACATACTATAAACTGCAATAATAAATGAGAAATTATGAACAATTACAGTTTTCTTGTGTGTATATGTGTGTGTATAACATACAATTTGTCGTTTCTTTGTAATTTATTTATTATTGCTGTTGTAATAAATATAACTTATTATATTTTATGGTCAATAAAAAATACAATGAAAAATTTTTGATTTATGGGGTTGAATACGCATTTACCACCAAATGTAATTTTTTGTTTGTTGATTGATGTGCCCTACATGCCCTTTATGGATGTAGGTGTTTCTGGAAACAGAAGAGAGCCGTTTCTTGTATACTGGTTTCATGCAAAAAGATTTTGCCAACATGACAGAAAAATGTTGGTCAAGGTGAGAGGAGCTGCTCAAGAAAATGACTGCACACTAGCGGGATGCTTTTGTGGTTTACCAACAGAGACTTCCTGTTTGTGCATTGAATGCTGTGAAATCTCCTTTACTGGATGAGATGTCCCTCGTGTACTTGAATGCACTTGAAGGACAGTGTATATAAACTAGAAAGAGTATATTCGCTGTATTATTCCAGCGTGTAGTTTCATATTACATTCAAATTTTATTTATTCATTCTTAAGAGAATTAATTGTGACAGTCACTGTGTGTGTTTGTATGCGAGTCTTGATGTTTGTGTTGGAGACACCAAGCAAACAAGCAGCAGCTGGGAGCGTGTATTAGCATGTCTGTCCTGCTGAAGTTAAACCCAGCCCAGTGAGAGATGTGTTCAGGATCGCAGAGGGATGCATTTCTCTGAGAGAGTGTCTCGCACAACAGAACCCCGTCCTCACACTGCTGTCATGCCCGTGAAACATGAGACCTGCACAAGCAGCTCCAGCATCTCTATTTCAGCTATTCAGTCCTCAGTTGGACAGCATGTGGGAGACGTTTCTAGAAGAAACTGGTTTGAGAGGCTTGTGTTTAGAGCAGCGGTTCTCAGTTCTGTGAGGTGATTGGTTGGGGGAACAAAAAGATTATAAAACTAAGATGAATAAATTAACAAACAAGCTTGTTGTTGGCAGAAGAATGCATGTAGGTTTGGAGTTTGAGTAAATGAACTGTCTTATAAGGTCACATCTTTGACGCAACTTGTTGCCTAATGAGGTTAGCCAGCAGGTTCTTACCTACAGCTTCAGAATTGTGAAATCCTTACTTTCACAACCGCAGAGATGGTTTTTCACGATGCTTGGTTCTTTGAGCAGACCTTCTGGCCATGGTGGATTGGAGAGGGTGTTGTGTGTTGTGCTGGGCGCTGGCCAGATCATTAGCATTCAGATGGCCCCGTTCCCCTCAGATTCAGCCAGACCTGTATAAGGCTACATGTGTGTGTGCTTGCACCCCACACACACATATGGGTAGAATTTCAAATATGCCAGTTATCCTGTAGGCAAACACATGCAATTTCAAATCACGGCTGTGCTGCTGATGACTTTACTATATATGGCTCTATTGTGTGGGGGATAAAAAAAAAAAAAAAAAAACTATAATGATTTTAAAACAGGGTTTTTTTTTTCATTAGCTGAAGCAGATAATTATGTCTAATGACAGATGGCTGGTATAATGATAGATCATTGTGAATCTATCCTCTGAGATACAGAAAAATCCAAATACATTTATAAAATTTTTTTTAAGAATTTATATATATATATATATATATATATATATATATACATTATATTCTGTTTGATTATTATGTTATTATATGATGCACCAATACTGGTATCGGGCCCGATACTGTGCTCTTTAACTCGTTAAAATGCCCCGATGCTAAACGTGATACCACACAGCATGTTAACAGTGCTGTGTTAAGACAAATAAACAACGTCCACAGAACCAGAGATCACAGAATGGAGTCATTAGAGATTAAGGATGTCTAAGAACTACAGTACATGTATGTAATTTAATACAGTGTTAAACATTGAATATTCATGCCTTAGCACATGCATCATATGAAATACAACTAAATCTTAAATATATATCAGAGAAAACTATTGGGGCATTCACTCTAAACAACATTTCTTTTAAACATCAAGCATACACAATTTAATTAAAGTGAATGTGAAACTATAGCCATCTTTGTGAAATGTGCTCATTCTGCACCAATAAAGATGTGTACACACAGTGTTGGGCAGTATTGTCGCTACAAGCAGCGAAGCTACTAGTTTAACTACATTTCTCAGTAGCTTGGTCGTAGCTTCGCTACTTTCTGAATCAAATAGTTTTTCAGTAGCGAAGCTCTTTTTTTTTTACCAAGTAGTGCGGTAGCTTCCACACAAGCTACATTTTCGCAAGCATTTCTGAAGCTCAAACTCAAATCGGGAAATACAACTGCTAAGATCGCTGATCCTGGATCAGTAGTGACGGACGGCGTTACTTCATCTTGTTCGTGTTTACGGTGTATAGCAACCAACCATCTTTATGATGCATTACCGCCACCTTCTGCTCCGGATGGTACCACTCCTTGGCCAGTCACGCAAAAAATTATTTGATGAAATGATGGCATAGGATGAGGTCAGAGAACAGTTAATCGCGCGTTAACGGCGTTAATTAATTGTTTGTTGTTAATTACGCCAATTTTTTTAAAGCATTTCACACATGCGCAGTGTGACATTATTCAGGTCGGGAAAGTCTCGTCGATCTCTGAATTCTCAAGATAGTAAAAAACAGCGGCGAGCGCCGCGACGAAAACACAGAAGAAGCTTAAGGTTTTACCCCATTTACTCTCAAATACATTCTTGCCAAGCTCGATAAACAGAGACGACTTTGGTAGTTGATACGCTGGAGCTTCTTCCTGTTATAGCGTCCTGTGTTTCACACTGCGCATGCGCAGAACGCATACATGCAATGCAGCGAAAATTACAGCTGTTTGGGAAAGCATATGCATTTTTACTTGGTTTTACTGGCACTTGAAGCCTTCAGAACGTGAAAATATCGATCCTAAAGTATTGTGGCATAGCAAATGAACACCTCCCAAAAACAAGAGTGCCCAGAGTGCTGCTTATGTGATGGTGGCGCATGTTTGTGTTTCTGAGTTCATGCTTTCGAGTTTCTCTATGCATAATTTCATAGATATGTGGCTATATTTAACCACTGGTTCACCTAAAACTCTTACACTATCTGTAGTTAAATGGCATGGTTTGATATAGTGCTCAGGTAAATTTGATCTGAGTAAATGTTAAACTTTTGAAATTCAGGAAAAAAGAACCACATATTGATGAATCAATACATGAAAATTATGTATATGTGTCCTGTTATTTATCTTTTGGTATGCTTTTCAGAAAAAAAAAATGGTTAGGATTCAGGTGTAATTGCAAATAGTGATTAATCATGATTAATCCACTGAAAATTCTGATTAATTTGATTAAAAATTTTAATCATTTGACAGCCCTAGTTTAAATCCATGCAAGGTTAAAAAAAACATTGTAATTTTGTCAAAATATCATTTTAAAATTACCTCAATTCTCAGAGATCCCCAAACGGTTCCTGCGAAGCTGTTCAAAAGATTCAGTTTCCTTAAACCCCACCTTTCGGAAGCACACTGTGTTCTGATTGGTCAACTAACATAGTCAGTTTTGATTGGTTGTTCCGCACACAACTTCACGGTAAACAATGCGTTAGCATCTTTTTGGGGTGAATTATGTCTTATTCCTCTCATTGCGAAGCAAACAGTAAAATAAAAAAACTTGAACAGTCTCGCTGCGTTTTTTTTCTGTGTGGGCGTATTCAAGCCACGCGCTTCAGTTTGAATCTGAGCGCGTTCAGCGCAGGGACAAGTCACATTAGATATAATGAAGGGAGACGTGAAAAACGGACATCCCGTTGTTTTAATATGGATTACTTTATCACAGAATATCTTTTTTCGGCAGCACTTTTAGTTTTGTTTAGGTCTTGTTTAGGTTTAAAGTAGACTTTCTATATAGCTTTCTATATATATCGCTCTCATGTCTCTTCGTTGAGTATTCACGGAGTTACAGTTCATTTTAATGACGTGTTTGTAAATGAAGATCAGCGCAGACAAAGGCTGCAGACAGCCCACCTTGCTTTTACTATTAAAAACACACTGTCTCCTCGACATGATGCCATCACACCAACTACTAACTTTATTTGGGGGGTGGGGCAGGTATGAGTTTTGTTTCTCCCAAGATGGTAGGCGGAGATTATTATGCAAAATGTTCTCGTTATGTACATAGATATGGGCAAAATCTATTATATCTATATCTATAATCTATAACGACTCATTTCAGCGATTCAGAGTCGACTCCTTACTTTAGAAGCCAATAACTTTATAAATCGTGTACTTTTTGGTTTAATTACTTTGCACATTGTTTACACTGATGGACAGCTACATCATACACTGTAATACAGGTAATTATTGATTTCCCATCTGTGTGGCTCTTTAAATTAGTTGCGTGAATTTAAGGTATTATTTTTAATGTATATAAAATATAAAAAATATATCAAAATGTAATAAAAACAAGATAAAAAAATCAAAAAGATAAAAAACTATTTAATCTATCTATATATAAATATATGTATGTGTATGCATGTAAAAGAACTACTCGAGTATATCTCAAAACACTTATTTATCACACTGTAAATGTCTTAAGTTCATTTAGATGCATTGTAGTTTGTAATATATAATGTGCCAAGTAATGATGGTGAGACATATCAACAAAGAAGTCAGTCATTACAGATGGTGTGATAAGTGCAGCAGGCAACCAATGCCTTGTGTGTCACCGTGAAACACTCTCATGGAGGAAGAGAAAGTGTTTTAGTTTGCTCTGACACTTTGAAGCCTTACCTGCAGACAACTTCCTGCATACAGTATAGTATCATGAAAACACATTGCACAGCAGTGAGAGTCAACACTAACCCTTTAAACCACACAGTCAACTAAAACTCAATCTAATCAGCCATTGGATGACAAATCTGTCACTCAAGGGTTGAAGGGGCGGGAAGAAAGGGTTTTAGTCCTTATGTCACGGTCACATGGATTCTCATGCGGTAGAGACGAGAGGCACAGCAGCGCTCCCGTCAGTCAGCAGGACAACGCTTGCGTCCCAGTCTGCACATGCTCTTGAGACGAGGCTGTTGACGGTCCTCAGCGTGGCCACAGAGCCTCAAGATGTACTTAATGATCACAGCCATGAAAGGTAGGACAGGGATTTCCATGTTGAGGCAGCTGTGGAAATGTGTGTGTGTGTGTGTGTGCGTGCACATTAGAGAATGAGTGCATAAGCTTGTGTTAATATTTCTGTAATGTTTCCAGCTCTTAGTGTCTGTTATAATGTCTTGCATGTATAATGTTGCAGTTTTGTTTTCAGAACGTTGCATGGACAGAGTTTTGCTCTGTTTATGCTTTTTTATGATTTTGAATTACAAAGTTAATATTAGATCTTTTAGTAATATGCATTAAAGCATGTGTGTGTTTGAGGGAACGTCTCAGTCAGTCTGAAACTGCCGTGGGCACAAGTTAAGTCAGTAAGTATGTGATGCGTTGTGATGGCGTCTTTCTGACAGCTCATACATGGGCGGCCATGTTGGCTGTTTGGCACGGCATGGGAATGTTGCCATGCTGGATGATTGGGGAATGTTGTTACATTGACCTATTTATGGCAGGCAGGGGTGGACCCCCATAGGAGCGCCTGGCTGTTTATTCCACCAACGGCTGTGTCTTACTTAATCCCCCCACCCCCAACTCTGAATCACCATGTGTGCACACACACACACACACACACACACACACGGGCAATGCAAAGTCTTGCTGGCAGCTGTCATTATCTATTAGTGATAAGGTATAGGGCAGCGGAACATCTGTGTGAGCCTCCGCTGCTTCTCTTTCAAAGAGATTGAAGATTATTTCGGCACTTCAGACGTGTCCTCCTACACTGTTTCCAGATCAACTGAAAGTGTTCTGTTATCAACCATCTTTTTGTCTAAGAACAAAGCTAGAGATTGTTGTGAAAGTACTGCTTTATCTTGCCTGACCTGCTGACATCATGACTAAAGGTTAATGAGATTTAACCCTGAGTTGACTTGGCAGGATTGTGAACAACTGAAACTATTGCACACATAGGTTAATTTAGTGTCTTATTAGGGTTAGCCATGAAAGTTAATTATGTAGACTTTATAGGGCTTGGTCACCATTCAGTTTGTTCTTGGAGCAGATAATAGGTTCACTTTTAAGTGTTTCTTTTCACCCTAATTACAGATAATAAATGAGTATTAGCTAATATAAAAATAATGATATAATGTCTAGGTGTTTGCCAAAACCTTTAATTATTGAAGCAGTTTAAGTCTAATATGTGCCAGAATGTTCTTTTCTCCTTTGTTATGATGGAGTGTTTATCTCAACACTGATGCGAGTCAGTGTTGTCAACAGATTACAAAAAACCCCACAGGGTGGGAGTGAAGGGGGAGGGAACGTGTGTGTGTGTGTGTGTGTGTGTGTGTGTGTGTGTCTGTGCGTGTGTATCTGCAGGCTTTGACTTTGGTTGGGTGCTGTGTTTTATGTTTCCTACTTAGACAGCACATCAGCACTTTCAGACCGGGAGAGAGACCAAACATGTTAAACCACAACATCTCATGAGGAGGAAACGACACTTGCAAACAGAAGTCTTCTGTGTGTGAAAGTCTGTGTATGCAGATTATGATAAACACCTGTAAAATGTTGGTGCTTGTCTGTAAAAGTGATGAAATGATAAAAAAATCTAGTGCTGGACTGGGGTTATTCAGTCTCTTATATTGACTGAAAATCTGAAGTTGCAGCTGTGGACAGAATAAACTATTCAATGTAGTATAATATTATACTACATTCTAACCTATACTATACACTATATTTCACATAATGAGCTACTATGTGTGTATACTTTAGAATAATATATAACAGTAAAAAATATATATATACTGTTTCACAAAATGAGGTAATGTGTATATGTTATAGAAATAAATATAATACTAAATATATACGCTATACAATTATTATATATACAATATATGCTATACATTTATATATATATATGTGTGTGTGTGTGTGTGTGTGTGTGTGTGTGTGTGTGTGTGTGTGTGTGTGTGTGTGTGTGTGTGTGTGTGTGTGTTTAAAAAAGTATATTTAGATAAATTATGAATAGAATATTGTTTATACAAGTATATGTAGTTGCATTATATAATTCGGTATTATTTAATATAATAGCTTATAAAATACCTTTTTTATAATGTGCATATTGTTTAACATATTTTACAAAATTTTGGTGGGAATTATTTCTTCTCCACAATATGAGGTAGGGTGTGCGTGTATGCACTTATTATAAAAATGTGTATTTTACAAAATATTTATATATGTGTGTGTGTGTATATGTACGTAATATAGTTAATTATTCTATTAAATCAAATGATATAATATTAGAATATATATTTAAAACAAATTATGAATAAAATATTCTTTACGTGCAGTTGCTTTATGCAATGCAATATTAACAGTATAATATTTTATATAATGCACTTTAATATGCATATTCATTTTTAGATTTTTGACTTTTGAGATATGTAGAAGGGCATTTCATCCTACTGTTCATGGTTGAAGTGATCTTAAAAATCCTCTACAGGCTAATCAGTCTTTAAGAATATCCACCACAATCGAATCTCTTTACACAAACCCTTGTATTGTTGTGCAGAATTAATGCATTCACAATCCTCATCTGTATATGGCCCTCATGAGCGCTCCTTTTCTGTAGTCTGAAATAGCAGCTCTGTAAGCCATGCTCTTGCATCAGAGCCGAACAGCGGTACCTACTGTTGCAAGACTTCAGCGGCAGCTCTGGGAGAATGTGCCTTTGATGTATAAATCCATAATTCAGACCAGATTAGCGTCTTGTGCTTCAGAGTAACTAATTACTGCCGATTGGTTTTACATATCTAATGAGAGAGAGTGAGGATGCCCTTAATGAATACGGCATGCAGAACCAAAGGGGATTAGCCCTTTCTGTAATCATGAGAAAATAGTCATTCTCAAACTTCTCTGATGCCTTTGCAAATAGAGTCCACAGCTTGAAAAAAAACATACGAGTCTGAGCGTATGTGACCGAGAGAAAAGAGAGTGCTCTTATGGTGCTGAGATGCGTTTTACTTTTTCATCCTGTACTGTATGCGCCTCAGGGCTGCCGGAACAACTGCATCGCTCTTCTCTAAATGGATTTCTCCTCCTGCTCTATTCCCCCAGCTCTCCTCTCAACAGCCTCGCACACCATCTCTGTGTGCTTTTCCACAACCAACCGCAGCCGAGCCACTGAGGGGCTCGCGCACGACTATGGCACACAATTCAGCGCATACAGACGCCATCTCCAACTAGGAGTGCATCTTGACTTTGATATTTACCAAAATGCACCACGGCGCTGTCGTGAAGCGAGCTCGTGGCTTCAGGGAGGATGGCATTGTCATGCTGTAGTTACCCAAATGAATGTTGGATGTTAGATGAGCAGATTGGACTTACAGATGATGTCAGTCCCGTGGGTGATTTCAACAGTCATAGACATTTTTTCTGCTTGAATAAATGGAGTGTTTTATGTAGTGCTGCCTAGATTCATTCTTTTAAAATATCTTCTCCGTTGTTCAGCTAGCTAAAGCCTGAGGTTACATTCTGCACAACAAACCTCAGGCCTTGTTCTCTCTGCATTAGCAAACTCAAAGTCTTGATGTGATTATGGTCTCCACTGATCAGTTTAAAGGAAGAAAAGAGTGTTTTCAAAGGGCAAAAACAGACGTGCTTTGTCAAACCGCGTTTTATCAATGCGTCCTATTGATTTGAGATTGATAATGGTTCTCCTATATTCGAATACCTGCATTTAGTCTTTTCTGCAGCATTATATAGAATTGCAACTTTTTCCAAACAAGTTTCCCCAAGCACGCTGCCTAATTTTGGTTATTTTGGTTGTTTCGGTTAAGCCAGTGTTGCTATGTTGGGCTGGTTGGAGCGTTCAAACAAACCGAGAAATGTTAAACGCATCAGTGTTCCTGAGGAAAATGACTAACAAATGTTTTAATTAAAGCTATCTTTGTGTGTTAAGCTGACACAGGAGAAAATATTGTAGCAAAGACAAATGTGATTTTTTTTTTTTTTTTTTTTTTTTGCTGAAAGTGTGTTTCTGTCTCTTTGTAGCCCAGATAGAGAGTATTCCCTGTAAAATCTGTGGAGATAAATCATCAGGGATTCATTATGGTGTTATCACATGTGAGGGATGCAAGGTAAGACAACCAAAAAAACAAAACACGTGCACACATCTCATAGTTGCGTCTCGTCAGCAAGATCCCAATGCATCTATCAGATTATTTCCTTTTTTCTTTTTCTTTTTTATATAATTAATGCTGTTATTAATTAATTAATCATGATCATAATTTTTTAGAATATGCACTACCGTTCAAAAGTTTGGGGTCATTAAGTGTTTTTTTAAATATATATTTACTTACTAATTAAAGACATTTATAATATTACAGAAGATTTCTATTTCAAACAAATGCAGTTGCTTTAAAATTTAAGTTCAGCAAAACATCCTAAAAAAAATTAATGGTTCCCACAAAAATATTAAACTGCACAAATGTTTTAAACATTGATGATAATATTTCTTGAACATCAAATCAGCATATTAAAAGGATTTCTGAAGGATCATGTGACACTGAAGACTGAAGCAATGATGCTAAAACCTCCGACCCTAAACTTTTGTGGTGGTGTAGATTATTATTATTTTTTCAGTCTTAAATAGTATAATATTTTTCTATCACACATTTTTCACTTTCAGTCATGTTGCAATGGCCAAAATGTTTTCCATTTACAGAAAAATAAAATAAGAAATAAAGTAAAATCACACTGCTTTGCATTCACAATGCACATCCATGCCTTATTTATACTTGTCTAAATGTGTGGCACGAACCACCACAGAAGGTGCTTATGCTCACTAGAGTGCTCTAGAGGCATTTACACTTCATGCATTCTTCATGCATATGAGTTCATCTGGAGCTCCCATAACGCACCGCTGCACTGGAAAGAGAGGCATAAAAATGCGCATTTTGTGACATATTCCTTTAAAAGTCACTTAACTGCATGGAAATATGCAGTGTAAAAAACCCTATTTAGTTATAATTTAAGAGTAAATAAATCATTCTGAAATGTGCTGCAATGCGAACTTCAAAGATACAAGCTAGAGGTGACCTATAGTTGTGCTCTCTCTCTCTCGCTCTCTTTCAGGGTTTCTTCAGGAGGAGTCAGCAGGGCACTGTGTCATATTCGTGTCCTCGGCAGAAGAGCTGTCTGATCGACCGTACCAGCAGAAACCGCTGCCAGCACTGTCGCCTGCAGAAATGCTTAGCAGTGGGCATGTCAAGAGATGGTAGGCTCTCAACTCTCACAGCAGTCTGAGTGATGTGCATGTGGCTGCTGGTGTATATAATTCTCCTGAGATGTGTAGAGTGTGAAAGTAGGGTTTTAAATGTAAAAATACCTTTCATTTTCAGAAACTTACCATGAGCTTTAATGCTATTAAGCAAAGGCATATGCTAATATTTTTGCATTTATTCGAAAAGGTTGTACGTTATTCCAGTTGTATCTTTCACAGTGCTTTTGGTAGAAATCCAGATCTCGGCTAATTACTTTTTAACCTTGTTAACAATCTCAAACCTTATTCAAATTTTAGAATAAGGTTCCATTTGTTAACAATACTTAACATTACTTACATTAGTCAACACACTGAAACATGTATTAATAATTTATGATTAACTAGTACATTAATAAAATCCAAAGTTGAATTTGTGTTCATATTATTAATGGACCTCAGGTAACAAACTCACAATAAACAGTTAAATAACAATAAAAGATTTCCTAACTAGCTGCGACGGTGACATGCAAAATTTCTATTTTAGAAATGGTTTCTATTTCTGCGACGTCACGGCTGGAACAACAACAACATACAATCTATGACAGTAGTTAATTCTCAGTTGATTATGTGCTTTATTCCAAGTTGAACGTGTCTAATATGAGTTTGAAAATCATATTGCGTGTCATTTATAGCCATACTGATAAAAACAATGGATAGTTTACCTCAGATCTTAAAATAAAATAAAATAAAGCAAACATGTGCGTTAAAATTGTGAATTCAATGCGAACCAACAAGCATACTAAAGATGGTATCAGTCACTCACTGTGTACATTTAATGATGTTAAAAAGGTTTGATATTTACGAATTAGAGTATAAACTTATCCATTTCATTGTGAGTGCAGTGTGCTATCATAGAGAGCCCACCCACAAGCGCTTTTGATTGGCTGTGATTATTTTATTTATTCTGTCGCGATGCGTCTAGTATGGACACCCAAATTGCATGTGGAAAAACTGAATTTTTTTTATTTACGAAAAATATTTTTTTACAGTGTGATGTGGCCGTCCTGTAAAGTGTTACCAGTACTTTCAGACATTTCGTTTGATATTAGCATTATTAATGATAAACTGTTCACTCACAGCTGTGAAATTCGGCCGGATGTCTAAGAAACAGAGGGACAGTCTGTTCGCAGAGGTTCAGAAACACCGTCAACAGCAGCAGGAGGAGAAAGTGGGTGATGACACAGAGAAGGGGCGGGAACCTCAACCTCCAGGAGAGGCGGAGCCACTCACGCCCTCTTACGCCCTGTCCACCAATGGCGTCACAGAGCTCACCGATGACCTCAGTGGATACGTGAGCGGTCAGACCCCAGAGCAGGGAAAGGTGGATTCAGCGACTGGTGGATTTTACCTTGACATTCAGCCCTCTCCAGACCAGTCAGGTCTAGACATGGATGACATTAAACTAGAACCTGTGTGCGACCTCAGCTCGGACTCTGGCTTAGATCAATATTGTTGCTATAGCAATGGAGACTCTTCACCTCCTGACAATGACCTAGGTAACAACTATATAATACTAATCACTTACAAAAAATATGTTTAAAGTTATATTTTATTACATTTTTCATTGTTATATTTTTTTATTTTATTTTAGAATTTATTCTATTTGTCATTATTATGGAAGATTGCATTTAATATATCACAGATGATATCAAAGACAGAATATTTGTACTATTTTTTTTTTTTTTTCATTTTAGCTATTAGTTACTTTGGCATCATTTGGCACGTAATTGCAAAGAAAGAAAATATTATCAAATGAAATTACATAGAGCCGCCCTACATAATTATACGGGATGCTGCCATTATGGGCATGATTGACAGCTGTGGGGTTTGAAACAGCAGGGGTCTGTGAACTCACCTCCATAGCCCATTTAACATGTCATTAGTAAGAAGTGCCTCATTAACACAGACCAGTCAAATACTAGCACAGGACTATTTTTTTTTTTTTTAATAAAATGAGTCTTAATGGTTTTGTTTGAGAAAATATGTGGCAATAAAATACAACTTCAGTATGCCTGATGTGCATTTCACAAACCCAGGAATGTGTGTCAGCTCCAGCTGTTTGACTCTATTTGTGCGTTTCTAACACAGAACATCTGTCAGAGAACATCTGCAAGTCTCACATGGAGACGTGCCAGTATCTTCGAGAAGAGCTACAGCCCAGCAGCTGGCAGACAGTCTTACAGACCGACCTGGACGCGTACCAAAAGAAGGTGTTTGGTTATGTCCATTTTGCTCTGTGTGTACACCTGATATTAACAGTTTGAGTGGTCAGATGCAGACAAATCATCTCAATTAGTTTCTTAACCACCACTGGATTTTACAGCTGGAAGTGACTAAAAGCGTTTTATACTATGTACTATGACTAGTGAGGGTTGATAAAGCACAAAAAAGTTCAAAACAGAACAAGTTTGTACTAATTACTTCAATTGTTTTCCCCACATTTCTCTGTTGTCGTTGTATGTAAATGGATGGACAGAAAGATGGATGGATGCACTTGAATGATCCCTGAGGGGAATAATAAGCTATGTGTACTAACAGACCTCTCTGCACTATCTAGTCTCAGGAGGACATGTGGCAGCTGTGTGCAGTTAAAGTCACTGAAGCTGTGCAGTATGTGGTTGAGTTTGCCAAGCGCATTGATGGATTCATGGAGCTCTGTCAGAACGATCAGATCGTGCTGCTCAAAGCAGGTACACCTCAGATAAACCTCTAAACATATCCAAGCTCACATAACAGCATCAGAGTAGTGACAAACTGTGGCAGAACCACTGAATAATGAGTGTGTTTTTCTGCTTCTCAGGTTCTTTAGAAGTCGTGTTCGTGAGGATGTGTCGGGCATATAACTCCCAGAACAACACTGTCTTTTTTGACAGCAAATATGCTGGGCCGGAGGTCTTCAAAGCATTGGGTGCGCATTAAGAGCTGGATTCCTCTTTTAAAGGAAAAGGACATAGCAAATGGAAATGCAAAGCATTAATGGCTGTTTTTTTATGTTTTTCTAGGCTGTGATGATCTTATCAGCTCTGTGTTTGAGTTTGCGAAGAGCCTGAACGCTCTACAGCTCAGTGAAGATGAGATCGGCCTGTTTTCAGCATACGTGTTGATGTCTGCAGGTGAGGGAAGAAAAACAAGGCCAATGACAGAGAGATTCACTGATAGGAGTTGGAGTCCCATCCATTTTGCAGAAGCTTGAATTGTGCATTCTCTGAATATCAGGGTTGTCATTTAAACCATAATGAAATCAAAATTCCTTTTAAATTCCAAATCAGTTTCTGAATTTGAAGTAGCAAACTTTGATTCAGAATTGCAGTTTGAATTTGAATGTTATATACGCATTTGTGGTTGTTGTTGTATTCAAATTGTAACAAAAAAATAAAATGCTGTTCATTTTTTTCCATGCAGGATCCTACTTTTTTTTAAACTTACCACCATACCACCGAACATGTCCCTAATCTTACAGAACCCGTGTCCTGCCTCAATAGCACCAGCAGTGTTTTGTAATACAATATGTATAGTAAAAGTAATAAATTAGTAATAGTAGTTAAGGCCACCTAATATAAACTGGGACCTAGTTAATTTCTAAGAATGCATTACTTGTGTTCTTTGAATTGTAATTTATTAAATTCTTCTTCCTCTAAATCCAATTGATCCTTGTGTGTAGATCGCTCCTGGCTCCAGGAGAAGAGCAGAGTGGAGAAACTCCAGCAGAAGATCAAGATTGCCCTCCAGAACCTCCTGCAGAAGAACCAGAGGGATGAGGGAATTCTCACAAAGGTATATATATATATACATATATACTCATGTTTGCAGTTACCCTTGTAGAAACTAGTTGTACTTACTCATCTGAAAACTGTTTCCCAAGTAAAATTGCCTTCGAACAACCAATTCTTATGTTCTGCTTGTCCTCCCTCAGCTTGTCTGTAAAGTGTCCACCGTTCGGATGTTATGCCGCCGCCATATGGAAAAACTGAGCACATTCAGAGCTCTTTACCCAGAAACGGTCCACACACGCTTCCCTCCACTCTATAAGGAGCTGTTTGGCTCAGACTTTGAGCAGGTTCTGCCTCAGGAGGCCTGATAGAGACTTATCCTAATACTGCACAGATTCAGAAAAAAAGAGATGGAGAGAGAGAGATAATACTAACATGCTGACAAGAACTCTAAGCTCACTTCAGCCTCAGTTCATGTATACATCATTCTCACAAAACACTTCTCAGAGTCCAGCCACACATTGAATTTGCCCCCACCGGCCATGCACCAGAAGGCTGGCGGACCTTTAGAAGAGGAAAGTTCAGATGCAAGGGGAAAAAAAAAATGGCGATGTCTTGTAATGTGCATCGGAGCATTCCTCCACGCCACAGCTTCATCTTTCAGCCTCCTGTTCTGACTGCATAAGATCTCAGCGGAAACGCCCACTGCATTTAACCGCACCAGCGTCGCCCTCTACTGGCCGTAGACGGTAACGAGGTGTCTGGCTGGGGTAGACGAAGTCAGGAAATGAACGTCTAGAGCTGAAATCCCTGTCTTTTTTCTCCGGTGCCACAATGAACAGCCCACGTTGGTGCTAATATCACAGCACTGCCCTTTACTGACCTCTTCCAGCATATACACATTCAGCAGGGACATCATTTGGCGAAACCACTGCCCCAGCCCCAGGAGAAGACAGTGGATGAGGCATGACATGGGACTCAAGCTATGAGACCTGAATCACTATCGTACTGAAACTTTTATGATCAAACGGCATGTACTGAGGCAGTGAGCACAAATACCGTGCATATAATCTTGTTATATGGTTAGTTAAATCATGCAATGTATGATGTGTAGAACCTAACGAAAGGTAGCACTTTGTGTTTTTCCCAGCAATAAACGATTTCAATTTAATTTGTGAAAAAAAAAAAAAAAACATCTGAAGGAACATGCTGTTATTATAGATCGGTAAGATATGAAATACTTGTTTGTGTTTTGTTAAATCTCTGTCTTCTAAAGCCAGCACTCGTTGTCTAGATGGTGGTGTGACACCCTGTTGTGCATTAGTGATTTCTGTGATTAGATTTCCGTCAAAGTGAGCTGAGTGGAGCGATGAATGACCGATCGGGGCATGTGTTGACATTCCAGGGGATCTAGCAGCTCGTATTAAATGTCATGGGGATTGGAGGCGGTTGGCGTTGTTCCTAACTGACCCTTTTTGAGATGCGTCTAGACGTTTTTTTGCACCTAGTAATGCAGCTCATCAGGGAAGAGGAGAGAATAAAAACAGTCACTTATTTTTTCTTTCTTTTAATTTGCAGCTGTGTACACAGGCTTGTTTTTTAAAAGATGTTGGATCCTTGTGTCAATATTTTTGTGCCCCTTCAACACGCGCATTTGAACCAAATTGAATGCATTTAGCACGCAGCCTACAAACGAGGACAAGCAATAACCTTAGTAAAGATGTTCTGATCTGACATCTCTGTTTAATGTTTTTTGTAAGGGCTGGCTCTGCTTTACCTGTAGTATTCATGTTTGTATCTGTTCCGTGAAAGACAATCCATCAAATATCTGACCTCATAAAAGGGTATTTTGGGACTGCTCAGGGAAACTATTGTTTTATAGTTGAGGAGGAGAGCGAATGTGCTCGTAACTGCAAGGGGACGGCGTTATAGTACCGTCGTTTGAAAAACAAGGTTTAAAAAGTGGTGAAATAATATTAAGAAATTGTCCTCTTCGAGAATCAGGGTCAGGTGTGTAAATGAAGAATTATCCAAAATAATACTGAGCAGAAAGCAATAATAATGGCATAATCATGTTTTGAAACCGAAAATTGCATGCAAATGCTTTAAATGCAGAACTTCGTCATGTGTTTTTGTTTGGCTTGAAATTGGCTTGGTTTGGCCTCTCCCACGTCCTGATGTCTTTACCCTCTTCCCATTTCTTTAAAATCCTGATTTGGCCTGTGTATTCTCTATGAATATCTTTTTAGCAATCCTCAATCCCACTGTTTGTGCTGGTTCTGTCAAACTTTTTGGAAGTATTATGGCACTTAAATGGTTAGCAAATTAATTTCTTACACTCTCATCGATTAAACGCATTGATTTCTGATCTAATCTATAGCTGTTTGTTATTATGACATGTGTAACGTGTTGTGTTATCTGTGTGCTAGTCCAGAGGCCTGGAATGTTCTTTCTTTTATTTGCCAATTATTCTTTAAATGTCCATCACTAAGGCAGTATTGTATTTTTCTCTTGCTTTGGTTTTGGGGCATGAGTACTTAATCTTTCTATGTATATGTTAAGACGAGTATCATAGTAACACAGTCCCTTTTAAGGTTGTCATACTTTCACTGACAAATGACCAAATGTTTTGTATGATATACACACCATAATATGCTAATTTGTGAGTAATGCTAATCATTTGAGTGGATCACAGTTTGTACTGAAGAAAAACGTCCTTCTGTTTTGAAGACTTGGGTTTTTCCTCTGTATATTTTTCCATCCTCCATTTTTAACAGATTAACCAGTGGTCTCCTTTTGATTTAATCCACAAGCACTCTTCAACTAGTTCTCCAGTAGATCTGTAGAAATAGTCCATTTCTTCCTCTTTGTCCGATTTGAGGTATTTTGCCTTTGTTTTGTATATACACCTGTACAAAAATGCAAAAGTATTGTTTCTTTGAAATACAGTTTTCATCTAATGTTGTGATTTTTGTATTTAGAGGTTTAACCCCCTAAATTACTTTTATTAAAGACGCATGTCACACATTGACAAATAGTGTGTTGAACGTGCTGATGACAATAAAAAAAAAATCCCACAGCTTGTGATGAAAATTGCAGTTGTCATTTTTCTCTTGCGGTCTGTTCTATGACCAGTCAGTTCATTCAGCAGTTTTGATGCGCTTAAATCAGCTATATTAACACAATCTAGAACAATATAATGCTTATATGCACAGAAGTACTCTGCTTCCGATCCGTAAGTGTTGTAACACTTTTAAGTAATGATGGTATTTGCTATCAAGGGACTGACCCTTATTTATGTGTATATGGGATGTATGGGATGCTTGTTGCATGCGTTGCCATGGATGCAAGTCTAGATCACTGATTGCTAAGGGAACACATGACCCATGCAAGATGGCTTTTATTGTACATGTATTCTGAGCTTCTCTAACAGAGTCACTCTCACTTAGCTTTATTTGCATATAATTAAGTAAGGCACAAAGAACTAAATCAGAACAGATTATAGTAGTATGAGCTGTGTGTGTATCTGGCATTCCCTACACTATTGGGACCAAATATCACCACAATAATACCTGTAAATTTTTGCTCCCCATAAGGAAAGCAGCTTATACATCATACCGAATGAAGTTTCATGAAAATCTAAAAATGCTGAAAGTTTAAAGAAGGGTAGGTTTAGGGGACCAAAAATACAGTATAAAAACCATTACACTTATGGAATGTCCCCATAAAACATGGAAGGCAGTGTGTGTTTGTAGATGTCAGTGTGCTGTCCTCTCTCACTATAAAACTGCTGCTATGACTGACAGCACAGTCAAACATTGGCAGAAACTCTACTGATTGAGGAATGCTTCTCCGCCTTTAGCAAACATACTTCCTTTGAATCTCTAAACCACTCTGGTTCTCCCAATACTGCTCATAAACCATCTGTGAAGCAGTTTAATACTATATAGATCCAAGTGAACATGTTGAGCCTGCTCAAGATGTATAAATAGCTGTTTAACCCACTCGTTTGACAATAAATCTGTAATAATTACATCAGAGAAAGACTTGATGGTGATTTTATCCCCTACATTTTTAATAGCAAACCAAATTTATTTACTACTTAAATCTCAATAACGGCATTAATCGTTAAGCTTTTTCTCTCTAAATGATTGCATGATCAATTAAACTGCATGGTGCATTGTTATTACTGTTATTGTCATGTAGTTACTCAGTGAATATGTCTAAAGTAAAATAAAATGTTGTGACATTTTGCCAAGTATGTTAACCCATACTCGGAATTGGTGCTTTGCATTTAACCCATCCAAGTGCACACACCGTGAACACACACTCAGAGCAGTGGGCAAGTATATATCCAGCACCTGGGGAGCAACTTGGGGCTCAGTGCCTTGCTTAAGGGCACTTCAGCCATGAGTATTGAGGGAGGGTGGAAGAGAGCGCTGTTCAACCACCCCCATCAACTCCTGCCAACACCGAGACTCGAACCTATGACCTTCGGTCCAACTCTCTAACCATTAGGAATGTTTAACTAATGGAACATTACAAACAGCTAATGTTAATTAAATTATTTATTTTAGAAACCTACTTTAGTTTCAGGATGCATGTTCTTTTTTATTCCCATTATAGTTTAGGTTTAAAAACATCGATTTTTGTTTTCTTTTCTTGCTATGCTGCTTTTATTTTACACACCACATATACATGTGTCCTGATTCATTTCCTCTGTGTCAGGAACAGTCGTGGGTAGGGTTACCTCACACCACTATTGCTCAACATTCAACATAATGATATTTAGCGTCCAAACTGACTGTTTTTCATGTAATTTAAACACTTATTGTACATGCTGAATTACTGAAATTCATGCACAGGCCTGCAGCCGTGATGTCAGAGATGAGGAAAACTATGTTTGGATGTATGTATCAAATTTGTGAAATCACAGTTGCCAATCCCTCAAGTCATTAATAGTGACACAGACTACATGTGCATATTTTAAAATGAATGACTCAATTTACCTAAAGAGATTTACAAGTGGACAATTTTGGAAATTCCTCCCCAGTTTCTCATTTTGTCAGTGTTAATTTTCATTGTAGGTAACAGCATTTCCAAAATGCAAACAGAAACATGATGGATTTTTTTATTAATGAAATAAAAAAAATATATTTATGGTGGCAGTTGTCATTAATACATGTTCCCTTTGAAAATGTGAGGTTTCACAGTGGTAACCCGGAACTGTAGATGACATTTTAGCACAAACTGTGAGTAGTATAGTAAATTTCTGTAAGGAATGTATAGCCCAGTAAATGAATAACTAATAAGAAACTTTAGGGTCTTTATCTTGAGTGGGTGTAGGTGTGGGTTGATAGGAGGAGACGTGAGTCATTGGCTGACTGCATTTAAAGGTAATCCCATACACAGAACTACAACTGGAACTCCACCGCTACACCTTCACTCTCAACAGCATCTCAGGTAAGACTCCGCTCCTCTGTGGTGATTCGCCATTGATTAGACAGAGAAACATGAACTGCATCTCTTGACAGGACTGCTGTAGTATGAATCTTACTAAGACTTTTTATTGCGGATTATACTGCGTCACTTTTCGAGTCCTGTTTAATCTGCAGAAAAAGCTGTATTGGTCTTGCTCTGTGTGTGTGTGTGTGTGTGTGTGTGTGTGATGGTCAGAGATTCAGTTGTCTGTGGAATGTGTACAGGGTGTGTGTCTGGGTGTGCCTGAACAAAGTTCAAGCAATCCCTTCACAGCTCACCTCGTAATATATAGTATAGAGAAATGATTTCCTGTTAGCACTATAGGGGATGTTTAACCACTGTAGCATTGGTGAAGGACAACAGCACAACAAAAAGCTGTTTTAAGTCTTCTTTTAATACCATGAGAAATAACTTTCTCTGTGACACCTTTAAGGGCAAAATGGTTATCGATTTGCATTATTGCTTATGATGAAACTGAACTGGGCCTTTATCTACACAGTCCTACTAATCACTGTAACTATGACAACAATCACTTAGACCTTTGAAACAAAAGGTGAGGTTGTATTTTACAGCGGCTTAAAACACAGATTTTATCACCTGTTTCATCCACTCGTTGTTCAACTTGAATGATTGCATGTGTTCTCTGTCCTCTGCAGGAAAATGGCTTTAGTGTCTGAGATTTTGACGAAACTTACATTGAGTTATGGAGGGGTAAGTTATTACAGTTGTAACATAAAATATAGTATTATCACAAATTTTAACAAAAAAAAAAAATATACTACTTTGTACATTGATGTGGCCATTAAGACTGATTGTTTTTTTATTTCATCCATAATATTTTATATATTATTATAGATTACATTTCTATATCTACATTTTCTGATATATTTTCAGGAGAGAGAACCGAAATGCCCTACAGTGGTCCCAGCTTATGATTTTAACCCAGAGGAGGATGCGGCCAAAATCGAGACAGCCATCAAAACCAAAGGTAAAGGATGATGCCATAAACACTTAACATTTGCATTGGAATCTGTAGATTTGATTTTGCACCACAGATTACAGTGGAACACAAAAAGAGTCCCCAGTGGCATTTCATAATCCTTTCTCTGAAATATTTGTTTCAGTGCCGTTATATTTGCAGTCTAACTGAGCTTTGGCTTTCTGCTTAACTACCTTAAACAGGTTGTGTGGTGCTTTAAGACTCTTAATCAAGGTAGAATGGTTGATGAGCCCTCCTCTGTTGAAAAACCAGTTGTAAATAATTAGTGGTGACTGCCAAATATGAGTCAGTGTCTTGTAAGTAGGCCTATTTTGGTAGAATCTTGAAATATATGTATGATTTTAAATCAATATAGGCTACATAAAATGGGTTTGTGTTAAACTCCCTGGTAAGATATAGGCACATTCTATGATGCTGTAGTACTCACACTGCTATTTAATGAATATCAAGGTTTAGTGTGAGAATGTGTTTGATTGCACATATGTATGCGGGAAGTTGTGGCCTAGTGGTTAGAGAGTTTGACTCCTAATGGTTGTGGGTTCGAGTCTCAGGCTGACAATACCATGACTTAGGTGCCCTTGAGCAAGGCACAAAACCCCCAACTGCTCCCCGGGCGCCACAGCATCAATGACTGCCCACTGCTCCAAGTGTATGTTCACGGTGAGTGTGTGTGTGTGTGTGTGTGTGTGTGTGTGTGCACTTTGGATGAGTTAAATACAGGGCTCGAATTCTGAGTATAGGTCACCATACTTGGCTGTATGTCATGGTCACTTATTCCAGTAGCTGATGACTATTTAATGATTTTATACTAGGAAATAAAAAGGTGCAATTAGTCCTTATCTTAATGGTAATATCTCAATCCCTCTCAAGATTGCCTTTATGTATTCATTCAGGTGTGGATGAGCAGACGATCATTGATATTGTGACAAGACGCAGTTGCTCACAAAGGAGCGAAATTGCATTTGAGTATGAAAAACGGGCAAAGAAGGTACACACCATAATTATCTATAAAGAAATCGGATTATTTTACCTTTATAAAGTACAGTGATATGTATAAGTAGCTTCTCTAACAACTTGTCCCTGTGTGTGTTGCAGGATTTGGTGAGTGCCCTGAAGGGGGCGCTCTCAGGCTCTTTGGAGCATCTGATTCTGGGCTTGATGAAGAGTACAGCACAATATGACGCCTCTGAACTCAAATCATCTATGAAGGTATGTTTACATAGATCTGTAATTGTTTATGGACGCTGCTTGTTTACTTCTCTTTTCTGCTGAAGTATCAAAATCAAACTCATACTCCATATTTAATAATAATTTCTGAAAAATGTATGAAAACCATGAATAAAATAACCTACACTACTGATAAAAAAAAAAAAATTCTTATGCTCACCAATGCTACATTTATTTGACTATAATACAGTAACAATTGTAATATTATGAAATATTTTATTTTTGCCTACTCATTACTCAAGTTGTGCTGCTTAATATTTGTGTGGAAGCCAGGGATACATTGTAATTTTTTAATTCATAGAAATTTACAAAAGATCAGCATTTATTTAAAAATTAAAATCAATTTAACTCATCCTTGCTAAATAAAAGCATTATTATTATTATTATTATTATTTTCAAAACAACACAAAACAAAGTCTTACTGACCCCAGACTTCTGGACAGTAATGTATTCATATATCACTGTATGCATGTGACAGTTATTGTTTTTTTGCAGGGTCTGGGCACTGATGAGGAGAGTCTTACTGAAATGATCTGCTCTCGCAACAATGAAGAGCTCAGGGAAATCAAGAAGGTTTACAGAGAGAGTGAGTGATGCTGTTCCTTAAAAGGCATAAAAAGCACACATACATTAGTATCCATGTGCCTTTCTTTTTGTGTTTAAGTGTTTAAGAAGGAGTTGGAAAAAGATGTTTCTGGAGACACATCTGGTGATGTCGCTAAGCTTCTCCTTGCCCTTGTACAGGTAACTTAATAGATAACTATAATAGTTATTTGTGGTAATAATGATCAGATTCCGCTTTGTTGCACAATGTGCAACAAGTAATTCCCTTACCACCAATATAGTTTGCAAACTGCATATTCTGCATTGCTGTACAGTACTCACACTTGAATCATTCATTTTCACAGGCCAAAAGAGATGAGCCGAGTAACGTGGTGGACTATGAGAAGATCGACAATGATGCAAGAGTGAGTAGAGCCCTTTAACTGATATTTAGCATGATTCAAATAATATTATGATAGTAAACCATTGTGCATTAAAATGACCCATGTTAATAATGCTGGAACAACAAAAAGTTGCATTTTGTAATCTTTAGTCAATTATATAAAAAATATTTAGGCTCTTTATGAAGCTGGAGTGAAGAGAAAAGGAACTGATGTGACCACCTGGATTTCAATCTTCTCTGAGAGGAGTGTCCCACACTTGCAGAAAGGTGAAACATTAAAAGAGCTGTATTTGAAGTCAATTGTCATTATTATTTGTGCAACAACGTAACCAGCAACTCTTTTTCTCAGTGTTTGATAGGTACAAGAGATACAGCCCATATGACATTAAAGAGAGTATTCGAAAGGAGGTGAAGGGAGATCTGGAAAAATCCTTCCTCACACTAGGTATCTATCAGCTGTCCATTCTTAACATAAGCTGTCCGAACACTTAGAGATATGTGGCAGATTTGATGATGCTTATGCCTGTCTGCTCAAGTACTCTTTCACGCTCTTGCATTTTCCTTGGGAATACCTTCTTCTTTTATTCTTAACATAATCACAAGCTGTTTGGTGAGGAACACTTCATGGAAATCCCTGTGGAAATGCATGGCAGAGCAGAACTAAAGAGTCAAAGTCTGAAAAAAAAAAAAAAAACATGTAACCATGTCCTAAAATGTATCTCTGTCTTTCTACAGTTGAGTGCTTGGAGAACAAGCATCTGTATTTTGCCAGCAAACTCAGTGATGCGATGAAGGTTAATATCTCATTTTGACTGTGTGTCATTTGACATGTAAAGAGGTGACCTTGGTTGATTTTGAGTTGTGTTTAACAGTTTAATCTATGGAAAGAGTGTGTCAATACCGAACATTTTGATTTTGTTGTTTGCAGAGTAAAAGTGTTAAAGAGAAAGTCATAACCCGCATCATGGTCTCCCGCTGTGAAGTTGATCTCATGAAGGTCCGTGCAGAGTTTAAGAGGAATTTTGGAAAATCTCTGTACCAGACAATTTTTGTAAGTTTCCATTTGTCTCTTTTCTTTCTTACTTGTTCTGTTATTTACCTCTCTCTTCTCTTCTTAACTCTTAGTTTGCCTTCAATCAAGAAGCATGTTAATCAGAACTTTTCTCGTTTTCTATTTCTCCTCAGGAGCACACCAAGGGTGACTACCAGAGAGCTCTACTGAACCTCTGTGGAGGAGATGACTAAACATCTGTAATCTTCTGCTGCTCATGTCCAGCAGTGAAGACTTTCTGAAATGATTAGTTAAAAACACAGTATTATTATAAGCATGCTTTGTGTTTTCTTATGTTTGAGTGTTGTGTACTATTACTTAAACTGATCACATTTGACTCAAAGGAAAACAGAATGAAGAATTTTAAAATTAGAAAAATAATATTTGTATTATTTTATAGCTAAATGAATAATACTTTTAAAATGAAACACTTCTAAGTACTTGTGGTTTTTCAAATGTGCTGTGGGTGTACGATTTGTCAGAACAAATGATTTTGAGAACTCCTTCACCACCAGAGGTCACTACAGTCATTCCTGTCCTTCTAAAAAAAATATTATTTTTACACACACACACACACACACACATTTCCTCCTCTGATACACTTAATTAGGTGTAATTCAACAGTTTGATGTTTTTCATATGCTCATTCTTCAGCCTCAAATAACAACAGAGGTGGGGATCTACTAGCTTGACTTTTTATCTTGTAGTGACACAAGGCAGGTTATCTTTGTAACACAGAGTTAAAATGCATGCTTTCATGAGAATTGTGGCATTACAGTGTGAGATGTCAGCTCTATAGTTAAGCTTCCAAGAGCGGCACATCCTTGGATATGCTTTGCACCTTAAAGGGGGGATGAAATGCTCGTTTTCACTCAATATCCTGTTAATCTTGAGTACCTATAGAGTAGTACTGCATCCTTAATAACTCCAAAAAGTCTTTAGTTTTATTATATTCATAAGAGAAAGATAGTCTGTACCGATTTTTCCCAGAAAAACACGAGTGGCTGGAGGCGTGACGTGTGGGCGGAGCTAAAGAATCACGAGCGCGAATAGGCTTTTGTGTTGAGAGCATGTGGAAGCTGTGACATTACCTTGAGGAAAAACCCATCATCCAAAACAAACCATGGCTTACAGTCAGATTCAGCCGTTTATTTATGAACCAGAATCATATCCAGAGACTGAAATTTAACAAGAGCAGCATCAGCAATGACGTCTCTATGTGGTATGTGCTGAAACTGTATATATTTGCTTAGCGGTTTTGGAAAATGACTAAGTTCCTCTTTATGTCGTCTTTTTTTTTTTTTTTTAGCTGTACATGTGGAAAGTGCAGTTTGATGACAACATCGCATGTTGTTTACTTGATGTGCTTACGCGCCGATAGCTAAGTTAACAACACAGAGATATTTGAAGCAGTTTTACTCACCACCTTCGGTTCCAACACACGATCGTGACCCTTTTTCGTTGGGACTGCATTATCCTTAAAAAAATAAACAATGTGCAAATCCGGCGTCAAACTGGGCCTTGTTTGTAAAACAAGCATCTTCGAAATGCAGGGAACAAGCACTACAAACGCTTACACAACTCCGTTCATGCTCTGTAAAAATAAACTCCATCCACTGGTCCCTTAATGCTGTTTTTTTTTTTTTTAGGTAATCTGTGCAGGGTTGTCTTGCCCTGGCAACCAAAAACACACTCCTTTTGTGACATTTCGCGATGCTCTCGCTCTGATCAGTGAATGTCTGTGCTCTCAGTGCTCTGCTATATGGGAGCGCGCGCTCTTCCGGAAGTGCCCTTAGGACCCATATAAGGAAATTCCGCTCCATCTAACGTCACACAGAGCCATACTCGAAAAAAACTTTCCGAAACTTGTGACAAACCGGAACAAACGTACAACTTAATTGTCCATGTTTAGCATGGGAATCCAACTCTTTAACAGTGTAAAAAACTCAGTATGCATGAAATAGCATTTCACCCCCCCCCCCCTCCCCCCTTTAACAAGTAGCCTTTGAGAAAAGGGATGCTTACAGTATGTCAACCAGAGTGAGGATGGTTCATTTATTTCAAACAGTGAATATATAGTAGATGTTATTGATAATAACTTAAAAGCACAATACTTATGATTATTTTATTAAAATATCCAAAAAACACCAGTACAGTTTGATATATTTAGCTGACTTGTGTACGTATATTATCCCAAATATTTCGAAGAACATTTAAATCCAGATAATTAAGTAATTTTATCTGCTACTAGGTTGTGAGTTCGAGTCTTCGGCCAGCAGGAATTGTAGGTGGGGGGAGTGCATGTACAGTTCTCTCTCCACTTTCAATACCATGACTTAGGTGCCCTTGAGCAAGGCATCGAACCCCTAACTGCTCACCAGGCGCCGCAGCAGCATAAATGTCTGCCCACTGCTCTGGGTGTGTGTTTACAGTGTGTGTGTGTTCACTGCTTTGTGTGTGTGCACTTCGGATGGGTTAAATGCAGAGCACAGATTCTAAGTTTGGGTCTCCATACTTGGCTGAATGTCACGTCACTGTCACTGTCACTGTCACTGTCAGACTGTGTCCATAGTGTCATTGTATCACCTACAAATTATGTCATAACCCCTCGATTTCATTTTTTTTTTTTTTTTTAGAAACACCAAAGATGCTTTAATATGTTGTGAGTTTAAATAGACCGCACAGAGTAGCATCATAACATAACATTCAAATGTATCTAGTATGATAAAACAGTGCAGCTTTTTTTCCCCACATATGCATAACTGGAAGGAGCGGAAGCAGTCAACTGTGGCATAATAAAAGCAGCTCCGCTGCTTTCGAGCCATACATGTGTCATGCTTGATTAATGTTCTGTTTGCTTCGACGGCTTCCAGGCTCACCCTGCTTCACTCTACTACATTAATAAATCATTAGCTCATCCATGACCATGATTTCTGTGGGAATGAAGACGACAACTCACGGTTTCATCAAATTACACCTTTTTGTTTGTTTTGAAAATTCGCTCTCTAGTGGTGAAAAATTCTGGAAGTTCTGAGTTCGTTTAATAGTCATTTTGTTCTGGTATTTTGAGGGGGGTTTTTACCAGGTAAGATGACTTCTGTGATTGTTCTGGCAGCTGATTGGTGGTTCAACGGCTGATTGGGACTTGGAACTCCGCCCACTCATCAGTGGCTGCAGCTGGCTGGGCTCTTTAAAAAGCTCAGTCTTGGATCAGTTTGGTCTCTCTGTTCCTGTGTTAGGTTTTGCTCCATATTGCTCTAGATTTTGTTACCGCCCTCCCGCCCTCTAATGGCATAATGGTCGTTTTGACCGTAGTGGACCGTAGTGGTAGAGGCGGCACATTTCATTCCCTTGCCCATATTACCTACAGCCAAGGAGACAGCGGTCACTGTCATTGATCACATCTTTCAGTTACATGGCCTCCCGGTAGATGTAGTTTCTGACAGGGGATCCCAATATATACACAAATTTTGGAAGGAATTTTGCAAATTGCTAGGAGCAACGGTTAGTTTGTCTTCGGGTTATCACCCTCAGAGTAACGGGCAATCTGAGTGAGCCAACCAGGATTTTAGAGAGAACGTTGCGATGTTTAGTCTCCAAGAATCCTTCTTCCTGGAGCCAACAACTCTCTATGGTTGAGTACGCTCATAACTCGTTACCAGGGGTGGTAAAAGTACTCAAAAGTTATACTCAAGTAAAAGTAGATGTATCTAAATAAAAAATGACTCCAGTAAAAGTAGAAAGTCCTCCATTCAAACATCACTTGAGTAAAAGTACAAAAGTATCTGATTTAAAACATACTTAAGTACTGGAAGTAAAAAGTAAATATTCAAATTAACTGTAAATATCAATAATTAAGCAGATCAGTTGTTTTGGGAGTGATATGCAGTGTTTTAATTGAACAAATGATGAGATTAGATACTTTAGAATTTGTTAGATTTACAATCAAAACAGACAATGAAGAACCTTATCACAGTATAGGGATTGAACTTTCAATAGACATGTTCCATAACATCATAGCTGCATCAAACAGAAGAAGTGCAAGATACAAGGTAAGACTGTTTCAGAATATCAATGAGGAAGAACCATCTCTTTAAAGAGTTAGTTCTCCCAAAAATGAAAATTCTGTCATTCGCATTTTAGGGGCTAAATATCACGTTATTGGTATTGTCACTTCGACCTGCGGACATGAAAAACAACCACAGACTTGGCAACACTGGTTGGCATATACTACACAGAGCCGTAATTCACTGACAATCTACACAAAATCGATTTTTTTCTCGATTTTGAAAGCAATTTTGTGTTAGTTATCGGTGGACTACGGCTCTGTGTAGTAACTGCAGCTCCACCTGAACCAGTGTTGCCACATCCGTGGTTGTTTTTCATGTCCGCCAGTTGTAGAAACCCCAATCCCAATAACTTGATATTTATTGCCTAAAATGTGACTTTTACAAAGGCAACCCTTCCAATAAACGTATATTTTAACCCCGGGAAGCAATTTTTATCGGCGAACCTCCTGGAAACGCGTTTTTGGCTAGTTTTATGACTAGTTTTGAGAAGCAACTGGTCAGGATTTGTTGTGAAAACCTGGCAACCCTGATCTGAACGCACGTGCTGGAAATATATACTACTAATTACAGGATACTGATGAGATGAGCATGAAAATCGCATTCGACACAGCCCTACTGAAATTTCATTCACCCGTGGCAGGCAAAGAAGACATCTCAGCCAATAAGAATCTCCCTTGACTTCAGTGAATTCAAACATATCCTTGAGATATGGCCATGGGTGATCCCTGTCGGGAATCTCGGGCATCATTGCGGGCAGCAAGAGCTGCACTATCACCTATTTTAGCGATCATCTTCCACCTCGAACTAACTGCTGCGTGAGCGTATGTTGGCAAAGAACTCGCGGAGTCGCGCATTCTTTTTTTCAAAATAAAATTTTTCATTGGTTTTTAAAATCAGTGTAATAAATACTTGAAGCAGGCATGGGGAAATGTATCGGAGTAAAAAGTTAACTTTGTCTTTAATAAAGTAGTGGAGTAAAAGTAGATGCAAATAAAACATAACTCAAGTAAAAATACTTAAGTAATGTAGCAAAGTATTTTTACTTTGTTACTTACCACCACTGCTCGTTACCAGTGTCAGCCACTGGCCTCTCTCCATTTCAGTGTAGCACAGGTTACCAGCCACCTGTTTTTCCTAGTCTGGAATCTGAAGTCCCGGTTCCCTCCGCTCATGCGTTTGTCCAGTGGTGCCACCGCACCTGGACCAGAGCCCGCGAGACTCTGCTCCTGATGAGGGAGCGCACTAAGGCCAAGGCCAATCGCCACCGGTCAAAGCCTCCCGTATACAGTACGTCGTGGGTCAAAAAGTGTGGCTTTCTACTAACAAAATTCCGCTCTGTTCCGTTTCTAATAAATTAGATCCCAAATTTATTGGCCCATTTCCTGTCACCAAGATCATTAGTCCGGTGACAGTTTGCGCCGCGTCTCGTAGATGGGGAACCGGCTTATTTGGTTAATCGGATTCTGGACTCAAGACGGAGGGGACGAGGATTCCAGTACTTGGTGGACTGGGAAGGTTACTGTCTGGAGGAGAGGAGTTGGGTACCTGCTAGGGACATACTAGATCACTCCCTGATTGATGATTACAATCAGCAGGTAGGCCTGTCTGGGAACTCCAGCACCGCCTGCAGTGGTCATATCACAGAACGTCTGATAAAGGACTCCTCTTGATGAGTTGATGAGTTCAGATAGTATAGCCCATCTGCATGAACAAAAGAATTCCTGAGTCACTTAAACACAGCTGTTGCTTAAGATAAAATATTAACATTAAATTAGCTTCTAGCTACTTTTCATGCAGTTCCTTGCAGCTTCGAGCAGCATATTTATTTCCGCTCTGAAATATTGCATCCTCAAGACTGGCCTTGGTATCACCGGTTTTGATATGGTACTTCTTGCTGATCCACTACAATGTGGATCCACTACACTACAATGTGATTAAGACTTATATATATAATATATTGGAATATATTGTTAGAAAAATGTGATTTTAAAATGTTTTAAATAAACTAGTTTAAATTCAAACAAATTATTAAACTTATTACTTACAGATAATCACAGTTGCAGCCTCACAGAGCCATAAATTCAGTGAGAGACTGAAGTCGATCCCAACAATAGTTTTTGTAAGAACCATGGTCTGCAAACAAAAATGTTCTTTACAATTATACTCCACACTGCAAAGCTGAAATTGATGCTACATGTTTCTGTTAAAAATGGCTTACTAAGTGTAGCTACTTTATATGCTATAGTATTTATATTTAAAAATTTCATTTGAATGGTACAGGAACTCTTACGTTTGTTTCTTGTCTTGTACTCTCTTTTGAGTTGGCGTTCGCTGTAGAGGTCAAGAAAATATGATCATATTACCCCAATTTTACAGTCTCTGCACTGGCTACCTATTAAGTTCCGTATCAGTTACAAATTATCATTACTTACCTATAAGGCCCTAAATGGTTTAGCTCCAGCGTACCTAACTAGCCTTCTACCACGTTACAATCCATCACGCACCCTAAGGTCACAAAACGCTGGACTTTTGGTCGTTCCTAGGATAGCAAAGTCCACTAAAGGAGGTAGAGCTTTCTCACATTTGGCTCCCAAACTCTGGAATAGCCTTCCTGATAATGTTCGGGGTTCAGACACACTCTCTCTGTTTAAATCTAGATTAAAAACACATCTCTTTCGCCAAGCATTCGAATAATGTTTCTTTTTAATTGTGAGTGTAGTTGCATCTGTTCAAAGTTGCATTTTTATTCATTAGCTTGGGTTAAACTAATTTTACTTTGTTGGATCAGCAGCTATGCTAATGATGTCTGTATTTTGTTTCTATGTTTCGCCACGGGATTTACATCCCGTGGTAACTAGGATTTAAACAAGCTCCAGTCTGGATCCAGAACACCTGAGAAGAGATGATGCTGACCCTCAGAGGACCCCAGATGATGCTAACCTTGAATCAACAAACAGAACTAACAATTATTGCTAAATGTGTGACTGAATCATATAATAACTTAATAATATTGATAGTTCATCGTCTAGCTGACTACGTCTTGTATTATTATTATTATTTTTTCTAAAATCCTGTCAAATGTGCACAAACTACTAGCTACTACTAAATATTGTAGAAACATAATTTTCTGTAAAGTTGCTTTGTAACGATTTATTTTGTAAAAAGCGCTATACAAATAAACTTGAATTGAATTGAATTGAATAGAGACTTTTGGCTTCTGGGTGAAAGGAACGAGGAAAATGAAGAACCACAATACCAGCATAAGAACCTGGAATGTTGAAAATGTATTGTACATGAGTCAAAGTCTAAACTGTATTTGGCTTTGGTTTACGGAAAAGGGGATTTTTTTGTGTTTTTACTCAGGTAATTAAAACTTTATTGTCTGTGTTTTGGCAGTCTTATTTGGCCGTAGACAAAGCTAGTCTGTCCGGTCCACATTCCACCGTGAACTGGAGTAAACAAGACAGAAATTAAAAACAGTAGATGGTACTGTTACATTTAACAATATAATTGAATGGAGCATTTATATAGCACTTTATTTTGTATTGCTGTACACCCAAAGCACTTTACAATCACATGGGGGGGACTCTCCTCTACCCCCACCACCAGTGTGCAGCATCCACCTGGATGATATGACAGCAGACCCAGGACAACGGCATCACCACACACCAGCGACAGGTGGAGAGGAGAGAGAGACATAGAGCCAATCAGGTGGATAGGGATTATTAGGAGGCCATGAAAAGACAAGGGCCATGTTAGCAATTTTGGCCAGGACACAGACGTTGCGAGAGGGAAGACACTCTTGTGTGCGGGATGCGGGAGAACAAAATGATTCAAAGGACTACTGAAAATATTTAAACATAAAATATCTAAAACAAATAGTTATTTATCTATCACACAAATGCAACATGAACTAATATAAATTTTAAACAATTAACTGCTGCAAAGGTATATGCTGAGTTTCTATTTAAGCTATTACACATGTTTGCAGCGGTGAGCAATGCAGTGCTGATATTTGCATGCTCAAAAATCCTCTAATTATAATACACGGATTGTGGACATTATAAAAGTTTCATTATGCATACAGTATTGTTCAAAATAATAGCAGTACAATGTGACTAACCAGAATAATCAAGGTTTTTAGTATATTTTTTATTGCTACGTGGCAAACAAGTTACCAGTAGGTTCAGTAGATTCTCAGAAAACAAATGAGACCCAGCATTCATGATATGCACGCTCTTAAGGCTGTGCAATTGGGCAGTTAGTTGAATTATTTGAAAGGGGTGTGTTCAAAAAAATAGCAGTGTGGCATTCAATCACTGAGGTCATCAATTTTGTGAAGAAACAGGTGTGAATCAGGTGGCCCCTATTTAAGGATGAAGCCAACACTTGTTGAACATGCATTTGAAAGCTGAGGAAAATGGGTCGTTCAAGACATTGTTCAGAAGAACAGCGTACTTTGATTAAAAAGTTGATTAGAGAGGGGAAAACCTATAAAGAGGTGCAAAAAATGATAGGCTGTTCAGCTAAAATGATCTCCAATGCCTTAAAATGGAGAGCAAAACCAGAGAGACGTGGAAGAAAACGGAAGACAACCATCAAAATGGATAGAAGAATAACCAGAATGGCAAAGGCTCAGCCAATGATCACCTCCAGGATGATCAAAGACAGTCTGGAGTTACCTGTAAGTACTGTGACAGTTAGAAGACGTCTGTGTGAAGCTAATCTATTTTCAAGAATCCCCCGCAAAGTCCCTCTGTTAAAAAAAAGGCATGTGCAGAAGAGTTTACAATTTGCCAAAGAACACATCAACTGGCCTAAAGAGAAATGGAGGAACATTTTGTGGACTGATGAGAGTAAAATTGTTCTTTTTGGGTCCAAGGGCCACAGGCAGTTTGTGAGACGACCCCCAAACTCTGAATTCAAGCCACAGTACACAGTGAAGACAGTGAAGCATGGAGGTGCAAGCATCATGATATGGGCATGTTTCTCCTACTATGGTGTTGGGCCTATTTATCGCATACCAGGGATCATGGATCAGTTTGCATATGTTAAAATACTTGAAGAGGTCATGTTGCCCTATGCTGAAGAGGACATGCCCTTGAAATGGTTGTTTCAACAAGACAATGACCCAAAACACACTAGTAAACGGGCAAAGTCTTGGTTCCAAACCAACAAAATTAATGTTATGGAGTGGCCAGCCCAATCTCCAGACCTTAATCCAATTGAGAACTTGTGGGGTGATATCAAAAATGCTGTTTCTGAAGCAAAACCAAGAAATGTGAATGAATTGTGGAATGTCGTTAAAGAATCATGGAGTGGAATAACAGCTGAGAGGTGCCACAAGTTGGTTGACTCCATGCCACACAGATGTCAAGCAGTTTTAAAAAACTGTGGTCATACAACTAAATATTAGTTAAGTGATTCACAGGATTGCTAAATCCCAGAAAAAAAAATGTTTGTACAAAATAGTTTTGAGTTTGTACAGTCAAAGGTAGACACTGCTATTTTTTTGAACACACCCCTTTCAACTAATTGCCCAATTGCACAGCCTTAAGAGCGTGCATATCATGAATGCTGGGTCTTGTTTGTTTTCTGACAATCTACTGAACCTACTGGTAACTTGTTTGCCACGTAGCAATAAAAAATATACTAAAAACCTTGATTATTCTGGTTAGTCACATTGTACTGCTATTATTTTGAACAATACTGTATGTTAGAAAAGAGATTTGTGAAATTACGAAGAACTGAGATTTCTTTTATAGATCATAAAAGCATCACTATTTGCTGGCATTCTGCCATCCAAACCATGCCACTATTACGGCTGCTGGTATGTGAATGAAGGCGCACGAGGAAGAAGATATGTAAATGGGTTCTCACATCCAATATAACCATACTATAAGATACAATTCTACATCAACTTAACTTAATCACGGACAAGGAGGAAGTAAAAAAACAGGGTGTTTAAGCAAGAGGGGAGACATCAGGTGAATGGAGACAGGTGGGGATTAATCACTTAACCAAACAAGAAAATGACCAAATAAGGAAACTCAAAGTCAAAGACTGTAACAGTTTGCCCCGTCCCGGAACGGTGCGTCCTCGCACCGAATGAGGAATACCAGTGGAGAGAGGGTGGGGGTTCTGGAGGTGGGCGTGGGGCAGGCAAGGGGCTGGCAATTGAGAGGACCCAGGATGGAGTAGGAGGGAGGAGCCCGGAGGAGGAAGAGCCAGATGGTGCTCCAGATACCAGCCAGGATGAAGATCCACAGTGGAGTCGACGGCAGGAGGAGCCATGGTGGAAGAGCCTACGACACCAGGGGACCAACAGATGGAGACTGTGCCGGTGGGTGAGGAGCCCAAGATGGAGCAGAGCAGCCGCAGAGCCAGGGTGACACAGAGGGTCCGGAGGTCCAAGGCAGCACTGAAGGCACCGGTGACCGAGGCAGAGGCGGGGCTCCGGAAGTCCGCTCCAGATTCGGAGCATCTGAGGATGGAGGTGGAGCCGGAGGGAAGGAGGAGCCTGACAGATCCAGAGGGATGGAATGACGAGGCAAAGCCATAGGAGTGGAGTCCCGAGGTGGCTGATGGTCGACGACTGAGCAAGGTGGAGCCAAAAGGACGAGGGAGGATAAGGGCTGGACAGAGCCAGCAAAGAAACAGGAGATACGGGGCTGGATTGAACCAGTGGAAGTGGAGCAGAGGAACAGACTGGTCTAGGAGGAGGCTGGAGAGGGAGGCAATACAGGAGGATCAGGGCTGGACGGAACCAGTGGAGAAACAGGAGATTCAGGGCTGGGCAGAACCAGCGGAGAAACAGGAGATTCAGGAGCAGAGGAACTGACTTGTCTAGGAGGAGGTAGGAGTGGCTGGGAGGGAATACAGGAGAATCAGGGCTGGACGGAACCAACGGAGAAATAGGAAATTCAGGGCTGGACGGAACCAGTGGAGAAATAGGGGATTCAGGATTTACCTCCACAAACCAGTCTACAATGTCCATTAATCCCTCCATAATTCCCAGAAACCAAGTGCAGCTCACCCCCAGTTGCAGGAATGTGGGCAGGGCTCTCCTCCACGCCCTCAATCTCCACCAATACTCCCACGACGCACGGTGTTGCCGGTTCACACACCTGGTCAGTCGTGCTCTCGAGTCTTTGCTCCCCGATAATGACAGGCTTGGGCTCTGCAGCTGCGGTGGGCTCTATCTCCGTGCGGCGGGGGTGGCGGCTGGCTGGTCTCTGGTTCGGGAGTGGGGCTGGAGATATCCTCCTTAGCATTGCAGATGGTAAACAAAGATCCATTTTTCTCCAGCAGCCACTCCACGACAGTGGCAAAATCCTCTCTGGGACCGTTCGCTGGCAGGCGTGCCTTACACCGCTTGCTCAGGCCGGTTTAATAAAAGTTACTGAGCGAGCAGTCAGGGAAGTGGGTAAGGCACGCCAGATCGAGAAAGTTCCTGCTATGGTCCTCCAGCAAATGGTCCAGTTGCTCCAGAACTGCTGGGATTGCCATTCAGGGAGAGGGAGGAAAATAAAACAAAAAGAAAGAAATACGCCGAAGGGAGAAAACAGGTGAATGGAGAGAGGTGGGGTTTAATCAATTAACCAAACAAAAAGAACAAGAAAATGACCAAATAAGGAAACTCAAAGTCAATGAATGTAACATACACAGCAGCCTCTTGCTTTAGTTAAAAATAATTGTTCTGTGAATGTTGATGCTGTAATTACGATATTTATTAAGAGCAAGTAGCCTATGCTGGGATTTCATCAATTTCATGGAGAAAAAAGTAACATAACAAGTAATGTAACAAATTACTTTTGAAATAAAGTAATCATAACAGTAACATGATTACTTTTAAAAGGAATAATCAGTAATTAGTAATTTGATTACATTTTCAGAGTTACTTGCCCAACAATGAATCAATAGTTAGCTAATAGTACTGAAATATCTTAAATTTAGGGTAAATTTAAGTCATTTGGGGAACTTTTGCAATTGAAATTTACCTATATTCACTCAAACATTTTTCTCTAGGATAAAAATCATTTGTACATTATCTGGACCCTGCAGTTGCAGACATCCTGTTGTTTAAATTTCAACAATGAGAACTTTTGTACACTAAATACATTATGCCAGTATACAGAAATTTCTAACTTTTTTCATTTCTTTTTTTCATGGAAAATCAGTACATATTTAAAAAAAAAAACTAAACGTTTTTTTTTTTTTTTTTTTTTGCAGTTTTACCATTTACTGCACTGTAAGGGTTCAGTGGTTCAGGCTGTAGGATTGCTGAATGGAAATAAGCCATTTATAGCTAAACATGTGGGAGAGCATTGCTATTGTATTGCAGTAGGTAGCACCTTAATGTTAACCTTGCACATAATTAATAATTGAAATGGTTTAATATGGTTATACTTGAATTGATTACAAAATAGATGTAGAGGTTAAAAAACAATATAAATACTGTTCAGTTTTTTGCACAGAATGATCATTTTGTGTCTTTACACACCAATGTATCATCACAAGCCACAGAGTTTAATTAGGTTTTGTATGTGCATGTATTTTTATGTTTTTTTACTTTTTTTGTGTGTATGTTTTAGCTGTGATTCCCATCCACTTGCAATATATGAATAACAGACAGCAATGGATTAACATTACATTTTTATTTTTGGGAGACCTATCCAAGACTTAGTGGAATACAAAAAAATTGAATATCATGAAAAAGTTTGATTTTTTGTAACTAATTTCAAACATTTCAAAAGTATTTTATGTATTTTATATTTTTACAATTAGACTTTACAGCTCATGAAATTAAAAAATCCAATATCTCAAAATATTAGAATATTTACATTTGAGTTTCATTAAATGACCATACAGTATAAAATCTCTGAAAATATTCTTGCTCTCTGAAACCATAATAATGGGGATGACTGCTGACTTGGCAATGGTCAAGAAGACAATCATTGACACCCTGCACAAAGAGGGTAGGTCACAGAGGGTCATTACTGAAAGAGTTGGCTGTTCACAGGGTGCTGTATCAAAGCATATTAAATGTAGAGTTGACGAAGGAAGAAACTGGATATAAAAAAGGTGGACAAGAAACAGGGATGACCACAAGCTTGAGAATACTTTGAAGCAAAGCCTTGGGAGAGCTTCACAAGGACTGGACTGAAGCTGGAGTCACCACGCTCAGACGTCCTCAGAATAAGGACTACCAAGCCACTTCTGAAACAGAAACAACGTCAGAAGCATCTTACCTGGGCGAAAAACAGTTCCAAAACCACTTCCAAGTGGTTTGTTGACCATGATATTACTCTGTTTGATTGGCCACCTCAAATGGAATGTATGAGATATTTTCAAGAGAAGGATAAGATACAGACGAGCTGAAGGCTCAGCAGTGCCACAGGCTGATCACTTCCATGCCAGACCTCACTGATGCCGGAGTTTGTGCTAAAGGAGCCCTGACCAAGTATTGAGTGCATAAATGAACATACTTTAAAGAACTTGAAATTTTCTGTTTTGCAAATCCTTTTTTTTTTCTTTTCTTTTCTTTTTTTTTTTTTTTTTGATCTTAGGAAATATTATAATATTTTCATATACTGGAATTTTGGCTTTTATGAGCTCTAAGCTCATCAAAATAAAAAATAAAAAGCTTTTGAAATGTTTTACTTTACATGTAATGAATCTAAAATATAAATAAGTTTGACTTTTTGAAAAAAAAATTCAAGATAAAGAAATGTTTAGATGCACCTGTATAAAAAAAAATTATCAAAATGTAAATTTTTTTGTAGCTATGGTGCAAGAACTCTTTTGTTTAATGTCTTCTCTCTTCTGAGTTTACGATCACTGTAACGGCTTTTGACTTCTAGATGAGTGAGAGAATAAAGCTCAGGGATATATGCTATTTACTTGCTCGAGAGAGGAATGAGTAAAATGTAGAACTGGCTATATCTGGGTTGCTATATCAGTGCCGGAACGAGGAATGTGGAAAATAATTATAGGTTAACTTGAGGGGATTTCGGTGTCTGATTTCCGCAATCTCCTCCGCGCGTGGACAAATCCAGTCCGTCCAGTCCACATTATAAAAAAATAAATTAAAAAAATACAAAAATAAAACTTTAATATATAAAACAGGACAGAAACTAACAATATATATTACAGCAGTTACAAATAGTAATAGCCTATTAAATGTCACATAGAAATGGGGTACTGGATGCCCCATTAAGCCCCCCCAAAAATTTACTTGGGGGTCCCCTGGCTTTAAAAAAAATATATATATATGGTTCATGGCTGTAAGTTTACCATCCTGGCTCAAAATCAGTGCTTTATTGTTAAATGTGTATTTCTATGTGACATGCAGTACAGCAGTAACATGTATTGTTTTTATTCTTTGTCCTGTTTTATTTTTGAATGTATTTACTTCAATTCATGGATGAATGTAGACCAGTCCGGCAGGATTTCTCCACGATCTAATCGACTAGCGGAACACGGACAAAAGCCTACAGTATAAACTACCTGAGTAAAATAAAAAACACCGAAATTTGCCACATCCCGGGTTCTGCTTGTATGGCCGGTTTTTAATTTTCCTTGTTCCTCTCCCGAGTAAGTATAAGTATCCCGCTATGAGCTTTATTCTCTGACTCACCCAGAAGGCAAAAGCCTCAACAGTGATCACCAACTCAGAAGACAGAAGCACAAGACAAGAAACGAACGTAAGGGTTCCTGTACCATTCAAATTAGTTTTTATTTACTACTGTAAAGCATACTTACTGTGTATCAACACTTAGTAAGCTATTTTTAAAAGCTTTGCAGTGTGGAGTATAATTGTGAAGAACATTTCTCCTTTTGTTTGCAGATCATGGTTCTTACAAAAACTATTATAGGGATCCTCTTCAGTCTCTCACTGAATTTATTGCTCTGTGAAGCTGCAAGTGTGATAATCTGTAAGTAATAATTGTAATAATATGTTTGGATTGAAAAAAATATATATATTACAATTAAGTCTTAATGTCTCACATTGTAGTGGATCAACAAGAAGAACCATGTAACAATCTTCAGGGCAGAACTAAATATGCTGCTCGAAGCTGCAAGGAACTGCATGAAAAGTATCAGGTTTATGATGGTACGCTTATTTAATGTTAATGTTTTATCTCAAGCAACAGCTGTGTTTAAGTGACTCAGGAATTCTTTTGTTCATGCAGATGGGCTATACTATCTGAACTCATCAAGAGGAGTCCTTTATCAGACGTTCTGTGATATGACCACTGCGGGCGGTGGCTGGACGCTGGTGGCCAGTGTTCATGAAAACTACATGAGTGTACTGGAAAGTGTACTGTTGGTGATCGCTGGACTAGTCAGCAGGGCAGTGACCCAAACCGGCCTGATGGTGATGGGACATGGGCAAACACAGTCACATTCGGAACAGCTGAAGCCTCTACAAGTGATGACTATAAGGTATTTTTAATACATTTATGGTTTTACAACCCTAGTTAAATAGGAGTGACATGAAGGACACATTGATGCTAGAAAGACAATCAAAAGATGTTCATGTAAAATCTGAAATAAGAGTCTGTTTCTATTCTACCACAGAATCCTGGATACTATGACATCACAGCAAAAGATATGTCTGTGTGGCATGTTCCTAATAACGCTGATTTGGAGCAGTGGTTACCTACCTCCCTCCTGCGATACCACACTGAAAATCACTTCTTAAACCTCTACGGAGGAAATCTTTTCAGTTTATACAAGGTCAGATAAACTTGGATACCAGTTTTGAGTTTGAAACATTCGTAAAAATATTTTAAAAACAAAAATTCTGTGTAATTACAGAAATACTAAATTTTTATCTTAATTTTCCCAGAAATTCCCTGTGAGGTTTGGAATAGGGGCATGCCTCACTGATAATGGACCTGCAATTCCAATAGTGTATGATACTGGAAGTGTGGATTTAAACAGAAATCTGTATGGTCCCAATTCAAGAAGTATGGAAATACCTCAAGAGCCAGTATTTTTCTAATATCTTTTTAATAAAGTAGCTATAACAGTTGACAGTCAAGACATTTCAAGAAAAAACAGCTTTATTTAGTGATGGTTTCCAATTTAAAAAGCATCATTATTGAGATTCAATTAATGTAATGAATGAAAGCCATGTCATGTCTGATATATTCTCTGCATTTTCCAGCAATGTTTACACCCGGATTCATCACATTCAGAGTTTTTAACACGGAAAGAGCAGCTTTGGCTCTTTGTTCGGGTGTTAAACCAACAGGCTGTAACACTGAACATGTGAGTTAAAAGAATATTCTATTTTTAAATCAATGTCAATGGACAGGATTTTTGACATGCTGTTAACCACATAATGCATTTATAGTAATCCATTTACCATGAAAATAAATCCACTGCACCAGTGTCATTTGTAGAAGCGCACAGGTGTGTTTTGTTTTTAATAATGCACTCATATTGTTGCAGTTCTGTATTGGTGGAGGTGGACACTTTCCTGAGGGCGCCCCTAGACAGTGTGGGGACTTCGCGGGCTTCGACTGGGATGGCTATGGTACTAATGCAGGATGGAGTGCTTCCAAAGAGATAACCGAAGCAGCTGTGCTGCTCTTTTATCGCTGACACCCTGATCAGTCTAAAATCGCCAGCTTCCTTCCCTTCTTTCCAAGATATTCCACGTTGATTAACACTTGTTTCATGCACATTTATTTGCTCAAATGTATCTCTTTACAAAATATATACATCCTTTATATTGGATCTGTAATCTACAAATGATTTTGTATATGGTGATTGTGACCGAAAAGAACAACCTATCAGATTAGCCATTTATTAAACTTCTGTTAGATCATATATAACCCATCCTCTTAATGTTCATTGGTTTATTTTAAAGCTAAAAAAGTGGATATAGATAAATCATATTCAAATAAATAATAATAAACAAATGTTTGCATGTCATTGCTCTTTTGATTTTGATTGCTTCCATTGTCCTCATTTGAAAATCGCTTTGGATAAAAGCATCCACTAAATGTATATAAAACCAATGATTTGTTAAAAAGTAAAAAAAACTTTATTTAGATATTGATTTTATCATTTTGAATATGTATATTTCTATCCATACAATGTCTGAATACTCAATTCTGACTGGGTGGAAGGTGTGCATTTAAAATGCTGTGATGCTCAGGTAGTAATCTATTGAGTGTTTTGACATGGAAATATCTTATTTAGGGTGAATTTAAGTAATTTGGGGCACTTTTGCAATTGAAATTTGCCTGAATTCACTCAAACATCTTTCTCTAAAAATAATTTGAACATTATTTGGACCCTGCAGTTTCAGACATTCTGTTGTCTGAATTTCAACAATGAGAACTTTTGTACACTAACTACATAATGCATACAGGGATAGTGCAGTCAATCGTTTCTGTGTCATTGTTGTCCTGAGCTCATTCTTCCCTCGTTTTTAAAAAAAACTTTCGATTCCTGGAACATTTTGAATTGTAGTTAAACCTCTAGCGTCCTTGTCTTTCTTTAACTTTCTTTTTGCAAAACCACTCAATTGACGTCTGTCCATTTTTATTCATTTGCGTAGGCTACTTGTTGTGGACCAACTCAACTCTGACAGATTGGGGACGGAAGGGGGGGACTGATATTGGTCATGTAATCTCTATTATATTATAATTATAATTATTATTATTATTGTTGTTGTTAAGTTAGTGTTCATAAATGAGTTATGTATGGTCTTTCAAAAATTTCAAGTTATTAATAAAAGAATTTACGAAAAATATTTTTAAAGCTGGTGCCCCCCTAGTTGTTGTGAATGGTTGGTGCCCCTGGTCACTGGCCCAAGTGCCCTTATCGAGAATCCGGCTCTGTGCAGGAGTTTATTGAATTTGAAACAGTTAAAGATTGTGACACTAGGAGAGATGCACGTGAGTAAATCCTTTGGTGAGTTGGATCTGCGTAATGGAGAAACTGATTGACGATAGTATTCTTCTTACAATGAATGGGGGTGACCAGGGCGGCTGAATGGTTGCACACACCTCAGAGAAGATGTTGGAGGGGAAGATTTGGATGATAAGTTTACTGGAGAAACTCTGGAGTCACTAGGAGGAGAGGAGATTCTTGCTGGAGAAGAGGTAAGTCAAGGGGTTACCGTATTTTCCACACTATAAGGCGCACCAGATTATAAGGCCCACCTTAAATGAATGGCCTATTTTAGAACTGTTTTCATATATAGGGCGGATTATAAGGCGCATTGAATAGAAGATACTGCTGGCAAACGTTTGACTCGGTTTGCGTTATGCATCCACTAGATGGAGCTGTGCTAAAGGTAATGTCAGCAAAACAATAGGTTACTGTCGTAACTCCGGTTCTCTGAAACATCGAGTGGAGAGATCCACCTATGGGAAGGGCATCCGTACCTGACCTCTGCAGAAGCATCCAATTGCACCAAGTCTGGCTAGACAGACAGAAGCGCGCAGCCAATGCCAGGTAAGGGCCCGCCCCCTTTCCTAGGGGTATAATAATGGCTGCAGCGCTGCTATTCCCCAGTTAAGTATATTCGCTTCTCGTGTGGCAAGCGGGGCAAAGCTGGTGGATCTCTCCACTCAATGTTTCAGAGAACCGGGGTTACGACAGTAACTTATTGTTCTCTTTCATCATCTCGTGTTCGAGATCCACCTATGGGAGAGACATGGACAGCTCCCCCATTGCCCAATACACTCACAGTGAGGTTCTGAAAGCCAGAGAAGGACGGTCGCCCCAGAGAAGGTGGTGCCTGACACGTCCCATACTCATGAACCTGCAATACTGATGCACAGTCGTGACTGCTGTGCATGTGCAGCACATGAAAAAATGTTAGCATCACACAAATGATAACCAATGTGCATATGAATACACACAGAAAAAGGAATGTAAAAACATGCTAGTGACAGGGATGTGCATGGCCAGCCGGCCCGTTCACTCCTTCTTCACCTCGTCCAGCGGGGTTGCAGGGAAGGACTGAGAGGATCCCACCCCTAAAACCGAATGTGCTACCGAGATGCTGGTGACAACCAGCCGGTAATAACGCACAAAGGTATAAGGAGAAGACCAAATGGCAGCGGAGCAGATGTCCTTTAGCGACGCTCCCTGGTGGCTGCATTCCCTTTGATTCATAAGCCAAAGCTATAGCATTCACAAGCCAATGTGAGAGGCGTTGCTTAGAAATAGGATTCCCTCCATGAGGGGATGCCCATGAAATAAAGAGCTGGTCGCTCTTCCGGAAAGCACTAGTCCTGTTCATATATGTCCGTAAAGCACGGACGGGACACAGAGCATTTAGCCTCTCATCCTCCGGGGAGGAAAAAGGTGGAGGGTGAAAAGCGGACAGCTCCAACACCTCTGAAGTGAACGCAGGGAAGCACTTCGGCATGAAGGCCGGATTAGGCTTAAGGGAAACCATATCTCCACTAAGAGAAAATTTATTGCACGAGGGATGAACCGAAAGTGCATATAGCTCACTGACACGTTTGGCTGATGCCAAGGCCAAGAGCAAAGCTGTCTTGAAGGACAGCAGCTTTAGGGAAATACTTCCAAGAGGTTCAAAAGGATACTGAGACAGGGCCTCCAACACCATGGAGAGGTCCCACTCAGGCACCCTTCATAAATGTGCGGATTAGATGATGTTGCCCGACTGTTGAGCCCTCAAAGCCCACATGAAAGGCTGAAATCGCAGCCAAGTAGACCTTAATTGTGGAAAAAGACCTGCATTTTTCCAAGAGGTCTTGGAGGAAACACAAAATATCAGGAACTGAGCACTGATAAGATGTGAGACCACGCCCATCAAACCACCCTTCGAACACTTGCCACTTACTGCCATACAAGAATCTTGTAGAAACGGCCCTGGCATTCTGTATAATAGCAATCACACGCGGCGAAAGCCCCAGTGCGCTTAGGTTCGTCCTCTCACGGGCCACGCCCAAAGAGCCACCCTGTCCGGGTGTGGGTGATAAATCTCCCCGTTCACTTGGGACAAAAGATTTGTGCGGGGGGGGGGGGGGGAGCGGCCACGGCTCGGCATATAACAGAGGGATTATCTCTGCCAGCCATAGTGCTTTGGGCCACCTGGGTGCTATCAGAATGAGAGACAGGCCCTGCTCTCTCACCCTGGCCAGTGTAGGAATTATCAGGCACAGGGGAGGAAAGGCATACAGCAGCACTCTGGGCCACGGGTGGGCCAGTGCATCTACCCCGAGGGGTGCATCCATGTCCTTTAGCGAGAAGAACATAGGACAATGGTAGTTTTCGCGCGAGGCGAATAGATCTACGGTTGCCTGTCCAAATCTCATCCATAACATATCCACTATCTGCAGGTGAAGGCGCCAATCTCCGTAGATTGGGTTTCCCCTTGATAGAAGATCCGCGCTTCTGTTTAGAAGGCCCGGAACATGAGTCGCGCGTAACGTCAGGAAAACCCGTCCGCTCCACACTAGAAGCTTGTAAGCTAGAGCGTGAAGTTTCGACGAGCGCACGCCGCCCTGACGGTTGATATAAGCCACTGTCGTGGTATTGTCGCAGCGTATGAGCACATGATGTCCCTGCAGGTGAGGCAGAAAATGATTTAGAGCTTTCCATACGGCCATAAGCTCTAAATAATTTATGTGCGCTGAACGTAGTCTGCTCGGCCACAGACCGTTCACCGTTCTGCCCTCCTGGGTGGCGCCCCAGCCTGTTAAGGCCGCATCTGTCGTCACAACTTTCTGCATCATAACTGTCCCCAGAGGGGTTCCCTGAGCGTAAAGGTCTGCGCTCTTCCAGTGGCGCAAGGCTGCCAAGCAGGCGCGCATCACTATTACAGAGCGTCAAAGATCGCGTGTCGGGCTGAAATGTAGTAACAAAATCCATTTCATGAACGCTCTCATTCTCAGGAGTCCCAGCGGTACAAGCTGGATTGATGAAGCCATAAGACCCTGCAGCCTGAGCCATGAGTCAGCATTCTGAAATTGTATTTCCTCAAATGTTTGTTTAACACACAAAGGTCCAGAATAGGGCGGAGAGCACTGTCCTTTTTTGGGACCAGGAAATAACGAGAATAAAATCCCTGATTCATCAGAGTGGGGGGCACCACCTGAATCGCTCCCTTGTTTAGGAGGGAGGATATTTCCTCTTTCAGAATGTGTGAGGCGTTCTCTTCCGTGTGTGAAGAGAGAACGCCGTTGAAATGCGGGGGTTTCATTGCAAGCTGCAGTCTGTATCCCTGCAACATAGTACGCATCACCCACTCGGGAGCCGAAACAGTTTGCCAAGCCCATTCGTGATTCGCAAGTGTTCCCACCCGAATTGTGATGCAATGGCGCCATCTAGTGGACACACCAGGGGCAACATGCAGGGGTTCAGACAGATTTCCTCTCTCCGCGGGGAGATGGACTCTCTCTGCGGAGAGAGATCCTCTCTCCGTAACGAATTCATTTGATTCGTTTGTTTTAATGTGTTTTTTGTTTTTCTGTGTGTTTTGTGTTGGGGAAACACTGGGGGCAAAGCCTTTATTGGTTGGGTGAGGGGAACATAGTGTATGCGGTGTGGTGACACTGCTTTTGCACTTTTCCTCACAACAGACCCCCCTGAACGTGAGGGGGGAACACACAACGTTCATTAAACACATGGGCTGGGCAGCCTCGAACGGAGAGGAATCGATCCATCCGCGGGAGACCCTGCGTCTTTTGAACGGGGGTCCTGGGACAGGGAGAGAGTTCGAAGGGCTCGTGGCCCATGAACGCGGACTCGATGCCCCCATCAATCGAACATCAGGCAGGCCGCTTACGTTTCGAGTCGATGGGGGTAGGGTTAGATGGTCCTCCAGCCGCGGACATGGCGGGAGTCGATTTTTCCCCCTAGGAAGACATAACTTGAAGGCCTCGTCCTCCTTCTTTTTGTCGTCACACCGTTGTTGCATCAATGCGACGGCGGGGCCGAAGAGAGCCCGATCGGGCTCCATTGACGCGCCCGCGATGTGCCGCTTCTCACTGTCATGAAGGCCTGACAGGTTAAGCCAGAGCGCGCGCTCTCCCACCACAGAAAGCGCCATAGAGCGCCCGCAGGCTTGGACGGCCTGCCGAGCATTACGAAGGACGAGGTCGTTCAACGTGAGGATCTCCTTCCATGAGTGTAGAGAAGGAGTTCGCTTTTTTAGCTGTTGCCCTAATTCGTCCAAAATCTCCGCCTGGTAAGCAGAGAGGAGAGACGAGCCGTGTTTATAAGTCGAGCGGTTCACTCCAGTTGTGCCTCATATGCTTAGCGCACGCTGAAAGGACGGGGAAGAGAAGGGCCGCATCATCCTCATCGCCGGAACCGGCCAGGTTCGTTGGCGAGCATGAGGTTGCCCGCGAAGATCTCCTCTTCGGGGAATGCGGGATTGGGCTGGTCAGCCCAAACCAGTGAGGAGGTGCCCCGGGAGTCCCCCGGTAGCGCGTCATCGTCACCGTGTCCCAGATCTGAGTCAGAAAAACCGAGCTCGGAGCACTGGGTCGAGTCGAGCAGCATAAGGCAATGACTGCAATTTTCCGCGTTCTCCAAGGCTTCTTGAGCATGGTTAAGGCCCAAGCAAACCACGCAGAACGGATGAAGGTCCTTAGCAGTGATGAGTGCTCCACACGCAGCCGGGCAGGCCCGTGATAGGCTATTCCCCGGAGAAGCGTTATGTATAGAAAGCAACATACCGGAGAAGAAATCGGAAAAATCCATGGCGGGCAGCCGTGGGAGCAGGTGAAACGACGAGAGCGCAGCGGCCCTGAATGCAGAACACAGCAGAAAAAGCTGAGAAGACGACAGCCACGTCTGGCAGAGGCTGATCAATTGATATGTCCTCCTGAAGACACGAAGGTGAGCATCTTAATCGAACCGAACTGTGTCAATGCAGAGATCGCGAGAAGCGAATGTCAACTGGGGAATAGCAGCGATGCAGCCATTATTATACCCCTACTTAAGGCTTGCGGGCCCTTACCTGGCATTGGCTGCGCGCTTCTGTCTGTCTAGCCAGACTTGGTGCAATTGGATGCTTCTGCAGAGGTCAGGTACGGATGCCCTTCCCATAGGTGGATCTCGAACACGAGATGATGAAAGAGAACCTTGATCTATATATAAGGCGCTCCGTATTATAAGGTGCACTGTCGTTTTTTGAGAAAAGTAAAGGCTTTTAAGTGCGCCTTATAGTGTGGAAAATACGGTAGTTAAAGAAGGTAACTATTACAGAGGATATTCTTGTGAACTGGTGATCAGTACTCAGGTGAAAGGGTGTGCTGTGATTGGCTGGGTGATGAGCCTGACCGATTTGTGACAGTACCCCCTCCTCCAGGGCCCACTCCTCGGGGCCAAACACCCCGACGACGTGGTTGTTTCCCTCTAGCTGGACGATCCGGGTGTGATGTATGGAATTCCTCTAGGAGTGTGGGATCAAGGATGTCTTCTCATTGGACCAAGGAGCGTTCTTCAGGACCGTATCCTTCCAAGTCAACTACGTATTCCAGTCTGCCACCACGCCGCTGGGATTCCAGAATCTCCTTGACCTTATAGATTGACCCTTTTTCCAGAAGCAAAGGGGGACGGGGCTCCTCTGTTCGGTCAGGCTCTGTGGAGACAGGAGGGTGAAAAGGTTTTATTAATGAGACATGGAATGTGGGATCCATCTTATATTGAGGAGGGAGTTGGAGTCTATAGGTGACGGGATTGATCTGTTCCTGCATGGTGAAGGGGCAGACGAATCTGGGAATAAGTTTCCTACAGGGCAGGTACAGCCATATGTCTTGGTTGGACAGCCAGACCTTTTGCCCTAGTCGGTAAGCATGAGTAGGTGCTCGGCGAAGGACGGCTGTCATCTTCTGCCTGTGCACGGCCTGTTGGATGTGATGGTGAGCCTCGTCCCAGACTCTCACGCTGTCCCGGAACCAAGTAATCAACTGTGGGAACGTTGGATGCTTGTGGATGGCTGGCAGAGGGAGTTCTGGGTGTACTCGGTTCCAGGAGTCCTGGTGGCAATGGCAGAAAGTCCTGAGGAAGCGACCTGCTTATTGTATTTTCCATTCTGTTTGACCATTGGATTATGGGTGGTATCCAGAGGAGAGGCTTACGGTCACACCAAAATGGCACTATGCTGATTTGGAGAGATGCAGAGGAGAGGAATTGTTGAACAAAGTCGTTATTTTTGTTTTCTTTGTGTACAAAAAGTATTCTTGTCGCTTCATGACATTACAGTTGAATCACTGATGGCAGATTGACTATTCTGACAATGCTTTTCATACCTTCCTGGACCTTGACAGTGTTATTTATTTGGCAATGGCGTTTTGACTCTGGCGTCGAGCAGCTAGTGATGAATAGTTCTTGAACGATTCGTTCATTTTGAATGAATCTTTAATGTGACTTGGGAAGAACTAGTCCTCTCTGGGAGTGATTTGTTCACTCGAGCATGCCCAAAATTCTATAGGTTCTGTACTGGAATTAGTCTAGTAGTTCACTTGTTTCAGACAATGTACTGTAGTTTGAGCCAGAAAGAGAATTGATTAGTTCCTCTCAGGCAGGGCTTGACATTAACACCCGACAACCCGCCAAATGCAGGTGGATTTTGCTCACGGCGGGTAACACAGTGACTCCAACTAGCCATTTTGGCAGGTTGAATAATTGCCAGTGTGTGAGTTGGAGGCTAAGTATAAGTTCAGCACAGATGTATTTTCACTCGCGAACACTCTGACTTTCACTGAGGGCTTCAGAGTTTCACTCTCCGTCAAGCGATCTGTGATATTTCTCAATTCATCTCAATGGATACGCAGCGCACCTGTATTTGATGTACCGTAAACTCTAGTGTAAAGGCACACAAATCGGCATCGCTTTCTCTCACACACACGCAGAGACCGAGAGAGAGAAAGAGTGAGTGTTTGAGTGAATTGACTCGCTACATTTAAACAATTTTCTTTGTTTTATTTTCCTGTCAAAATAACAGTGTTCCTATGGAAGTCTTCAGCTTTTAAGAACAGCCGGGTTTTCTGGTAGTGGGTGGAGTTAATGCGCTAAGGGCAATCTCATTGGCTGGCGCTCACCTATTATCTATCGTCCCTGTTTGGATTTCAGCAAATCAGTTCAAGCGAACGCACAAAAACTGATTAATATTCATGAATCCAGCAGCTCATTAATCCTTAGTGTGTTTTGTTAGTTTTTTCCCAATTTTTTTTTTGTCAGAAACACTGAATGACAGAAAAAACAACCACCTCTCAAGTTAGAAAGTTCTGTTAAAATGACTTATTAAAGTGTATTTTAAAAAACTGCACCATTTTACAAATGTTATATATATATATATATATATATATATATATATATATATATATATATATATATATATATATATATATATATATATATATATATATATTATTTATATATTTATTTATATTTTAGTTTACTTACATTTGTAATTTAAGTAAACTTAAGGTTTTTACTAGTCAAAAATAGCACCATTTTACAAATATTATATATATATATATATTCATCTGGTGATTATAGAAAACAAACCCCAGCTGTCTGCTGTACATGTAAACCTGTAAAGTAAACTGCTGGGAATACTGCTGGCTGTATGCAGGCAACTGCCACAAGAGGGCAGTAGATTCATTTAAAGTTTAAACTATACTGAATTGTACCTTCCAACTACAAGTGCCAAACAGATGTTCCAAACAGCTTTACGTCCTCTAGAAGACAAAAAGAATTTTGTTTTGTGTCACTTTATTACAGATATTACAGAGACGCGATTCAATTTAATAACAAAGACATAATAATAACTTTAACATCCAAACCCTTATTGGGATAACCCACCATAATAATAAACTTGAAAGCATTTATACAAAAGGAACTGTTTTGTCATGGCTTATATACATGAAAAGCATATAATATCAACAAGCAAAGTTTATAATTAATATTTAATCTGATTGAGTTAAAATCGCAGCTAGAACTGGAAAGAAATATGGCAGGGATCCAAAAATGTGATGCGTATATATATTTGTAATTTGAACATTTGGTATTTGATGTCTTTATCATGCATTGTTGAACTTGTGTTGACCTACACGACATTGTTGCACACAATGTCGACACTCTGACCCTCAGTTATTGTAATGGAGACCTCCAGGGCAACTATATTGCTATGATCACAGCCTGAAAGAGCTTGAATAATAGAGAGTGCGCACTGCTGTGTGTTTTCTGAAGGTGGATGGTAGTAAATCATCAGATGTGACAGTTTTTAATCTTCCAGATTAATGTCATTCCTCAGAAGCAAGGAGAAAAAAGTGACCAGTGTGGATGATGTTGTCTCCTCTCCTTACATTTCCTTGTCTCCTCTCATTTCCCCCTTTTTTCTCAAAGTTCCAAAAAAAAAAAAAGACTTATTACTTTATTATAAAATTACATTGATGTGCATATGCCTATATATTATCTATTTTGTGATGGTTTAACATAAGCTCTTGTAAGAATACTGGTTTAAACCTGGTTAGTTTTACCTAAACACTACATAAATCTCCTAACTCGTTCATCTGATATTTGTAAATGTTCACAGGCAACATTTTTCATGAAATGAAACTTGTTTACAACAGCTACAGGCTATTGCTATGGGCCGGCATCTAGAATAGCCCGCCAGCACACCCTCACAGAACTAAACACATATTTGTATTACAAAGCGAACTCAGTTGTGCCATAGAGCAGCCCTGATCAATCAGTTATGTGCTCAGAGACAAACCCAATCAGACCGACACCACACTTACACATACACAGCGGTTCTAATGGACTGGCAGGGTAGAGGAGGCCAAACTCTGCAAGCCACATATAATGTAAACGTTAGACGTCTCATTGAATTAGTATCACACTGTGAAAGACAAAGTGCTGGCAAATGTAAATGAGGCCAGACATGCAATACTGCTGATTGGACTGATATAATTAGAATAATATTGCCAGTCTTATTAAGAAGCAGGGGACATAAATAACTAGGGAGATGAGTTAATAGCAGCTGGCTAAAGTAGCTCTTAAATATGCTAAGGCCAGCTACTTCTGTTTATCCATGGCCCACTGATAATCTGATTATTGATGTGCGGGTGCTATCGGAGGTGAAAGATCTCATCCTTGCACCGCTGGATGCAGTGGCTATTTTAATTTCAATTATTTCGCTGAGTAATGAGGATGAAGACAGCCAGTGAATGCCATCCCTCTCTGCCTTAGGAAAGCAGTCACTGGGACCACACAACTGCAAAACTTACATTGTTAAGAATTCAGTTAGAAAGCATTCAAAAGTTTGAGGTTAGTAGACATTAATTCCTTTTTGAAATAATTTTTTATTTATCATGGATGCATGAACTTGATCAAATGTGACAGTAAAAACATAAGATTTTCAAATAAATGTTCTTTTGACCTTTGAATTCATCAAAGACTCCTTAAAAATAATTATCACATTTTCCACAAAAAAATAAGGAATATTTATAATAATAAAAAATATTTCTCAAGTACCAAATCAGCACAGTTAATGATTTCTGAAGGATCATGTGACACTGAAGATTGGAGCAATGACTGATGAAAATTCAGCTTTGGCATCACATAAATAAATGACATTTTACCTTTTACAAATATATTAAAATGGAAAACAGTTATTTGAATATGTAATAATATTTCACAATATTATTGTTTTATTCTATTTATGAACCAAAAAAATGTAATTTCAAAGCCACCCGAAAATCTTAGATCCCAATGGTAAATGGTAATGTACCTATAAGTATTTTTAATGAAAGCTGACTCTAGATCAGCAGGTTCATAAGGCAGCTATTTTTTATTTCTTTTGTGAACCAAGGAAAAATATCAAAGATAATTATTTAGTATAATACTTCTTATTTTAGTGTAATCTAAAAAGAAAACAGCAAACATTAAAAAGAAAAATGCATATATATATATATATATATATATATATATATATATATATATATATATATATATATATATATATATATATATATATACATATTGGACTATTAAAAATTGCTTAAACAAAAGCAGTCAGACCGGGGGGAAGATGTATCTCATTATGTGCACTTTAAAGCAATGCAGCCAGCCTCTGTTTTACATATAGATGCTGTGATTCTGTCATGGACCCTATTCTGGTGACACCCGGCCCTCAGCTAGATTGCATGTATAATTTATAGACAGGGGTGCCTTGAGTTCATTTGGTGTTGTTTATATCAGCTTTGTACTTTTCTTAATGCTAGTTGTTGATTCCTCTTGAGCGTGTCAAACCCTCAGTGCTAATAATTGATTTGGAGACTGAAATTTCTGCACAGGTTGTTCTGGCCAAGAACTCTTGGAGATGAATATATGATTTCCCCCTCTGCTTCCCCACAGATTTATGAAAGCTTGCATATGAAAGAACAAAAAGAATACAGAAACAACTTATTGTCATATCTTGGTTTCCTATTTTGAGGGAGGTGTGCATGATGACAGAATAAAAATAAGAGAACATCAAATGGCGGAAACACCTCGGGCCTCTGTCACTCACACAGCTGATATATATAATATGAGGTGGTTATGTATCAAAAAGGACAAAATTGTTAACAGTTTGCTACTTGAGTCTGAGATCATGTGACAGCATTGTCTAAAGCATTGTTTACAATATAAATACAATATGTCTAGAAAAAACACTCTGGTTCTATCTATATTTACTCTCTGATTTGAGATGGGTTGTTTGATGCCTCTGTGTCACGAGGAGACGTTGTGTTGAGTGCTCGTTGGGGACTTGTGCTTGCCCCGTGGCCATGAAGAGGGTGCAGCGTGCTCTCTCTCTCTCTCTCTCTCAGCCTGCAAACAGAGACGCTTTCATTTCCGCGCCAAGTGCTTCCGCCCTGGGTGAGTTTCCCTTCTTTTTCTCTCTCTCATTCGCTCTCTCTATCCAAACACACTGTTACACACACACTATCAGTAAACAACAGATTTAGGCCTAAAACAATGTGAATCCCTGTGGACTTCAATTATTTATAAAATCAAACAAGTACGGCTGTTTGTTATGTGGGCGGCCTTTGATGAATATAAGATAAATGCCCTGCCACAGTGAACAACCCTACTTCCTTCCAAAACCAAAACAAAGTAAACTTATGCAGAGGCCATGCGCAGTGTCCCTCTGATTCCTGTCAGTCAGTGATCTGCCTATTTCAATGCCATTGTTTCAGATGAAGCCATTATTAGAGCAACACGAAACAATGGGGAATAGTTATGCTGTTCTAATGTCTGAATTTTTAAAGATATTTTAATGATTCTGAAAGATGTATCTAACGCTCATTTATTTAATTACTTGAAACATTCATTAAAAAGAGAAATATTGAGAAATATTATTCCAATTTACAGTAATAATTTTCTATACCAAGTTATTTTTTAATTTTTCAGCAACCATTCCTTCAGTCTTCAGTGTCACATGATCCTTATATGCTGATTTGCTGCTCTGTAAACATTTGTTTGAATTATTTCCAGTCCTGAAAAGAGTTGTGCTCTTTATATTTTTGTGAAAACCATAATAGGAGTTTTTTTTAGGATTCTTTGATGAATAGAAAATGGAAACATCTATTCTTCCTTCAGAAATTGGGCAGGTTGTGAGCAGCATGCTGATTTGCAGCACCTTTGCTCTATTCGAATCCCAACTAGAGGACCTTTCCTGATTCTGCCCCGTCTTTCCCACTTCACTTCCTGTCAACTCTAAACTGTCCTATCTTCATAAAGTTCATTTAAAAAAAATTGGGCAGATGGAGCTGTCACAGAATTGTATGAAGATTTTGAATTCAGACAATTCTGACTCTCCATGTGCATATTAAAAAAGAAGGTGGTAATGCTAATTGAATTTTATTGAATGTTATTGTGTATTAAAACAGAGTGCTGAATCTGCGGGTGAGATGAACTGTCATATCCACACAAAAGCGTGTGCTGATCTGAGATGGATTGTGTGTGTGTGTGTGTGTGTGTGTGAGCACTTGGAGTAATTGATGGAGTTGGATGGGCATTTAATGTTGCGTGTTATGATGCTTGAGATTTTATTACTGAACTTAATTACTTTTTCGTCCTTTGTTTTCTTTACGAAACAGTCTTGCCACTACAAACAGAATAACGTCTCAGAAAATGCTTAGGTGAACATTGTACCGTCAATGAAAGGAATTAAATAATTAATTTAAGATGCTCAGAGTCTTTTCTGCAAGTCAGCATTATCCTCTGAACAGAACGAGGTTGAAGCCCATTATCATGTGATGAAGCATGTTTATTAATGCTAATGACTGACCAAAATTAAGAAGCCAAAACAAGTTTGGAAGAGGTTCATTTATAATGATTTAATTGAATAGAATTTTAATTGTATTCAAATCATGTGACATATAATTATAAGTTAATGTAGCCTTTATACTTCTATTGCTACTAGTTTTTTTAAAGGTAAAACTGTAATATAACCATAACCATTATATATCATATACGCTTATCTGATTAACCTGAAGCGATCATTTACTTAACCTGACCTGAAGATCTGTATGAATTTCTTTCTTTTGTGAAACGCACAAGAAGATTTATTTTATTCTTCAAAATACAGTTCTTTATCACAAACGCTCACAGATCAACAGTATAACTGTTTCTTTCAGGCAGTCACACACTGTCCTGAGAAGTTTTTTATAATGATTTAACGTAGGTTCAGATTCCAGCCTTACATCTTTTAATTACCAGGCTACAGCACGAAGAAGAATTCCAGAAAGACTCTGTGATCCCCAAAAGTGTTGTTGTCTGATGTGTGTTTTCTCTTTTGCACTGCTCGTGGTGTTTCTGATGAAGAACAATGAAGATATATCAGAGAGCTCTGTGGCCTCTTCTCCCATCCTCTCGTCTTCTGCATGCTAATCAGTGAGCTGGGTGCGCCGCCCTGCTAGATTATTATAAATGCTGTTTATGGTCCTGCTACGACAACTGTGAAGGGCACGGCAAAGAATTTATCATGGGACGGTTTCCCTAGCGTCAAAATGCGTTATGGTATTGTAAATGACCCTTGATAATGAAAGCAGATCCTCTTGTTTCCTGCAATAAGAGTGAATAAAACATCAGGCACTTCACAGTCAGGTTTATCGCTCGAGCATGGCTCATTGCGATTTGGCTTCTCATTACAAAAGTTTTTTTTTTCTTATTTCATTTTTGTGGAAGTCATATCGACAAATAAAACATCCATCACCTCCAGTGTTAGCTCAGTAAAAAGCAATCTCTTTTTTTGTTTTTAAAGCAACATCTTAAGATTTAAAAAGGAATCCACCAAGCAGTTAAATTAGGCCAGCGTGAGCTTAATATTTTGTCCTGCCAAATGGGTAATGATACATGCTAACAGAGCCAAACAGGGTGCAAAGCTCATATGTTTGTGTAAGTATGCAAACATATGGCAGTGATGGAGAGGGAGGCATGGCCTCAGGGAGTCCTCGGCAGGCATGGCACACTCGGCATCATGGCTCCTCTACAAAGACACTCGGAGAAGCTTCACAGACCTATGGGCTTTGTCCGTCTGACAGTTATTTGTTAACCAAGCAAGTGCTAAAATAGAAATGTTGGATACATATTTAAACGCTAATGATACATACAATAGTGTTGAGACGATCTTAAGCTTGAATTTACGTTTTTTTTTTCTAACTTAAAAAATGTATGTAATCAGTTATTGAAATTAAACATGAAATGTGATGTTAGTACAATGTGTGTATGCTCAGGGTTTTTTTTTAATAATGCAATTTAGCATAATCTACTGTGTATGTAAACAGGAATCATTCGTTGTTAGTAACCTATTGCAGTCAAGTTGATATAATGAAAAAATTACTTAAATACACCCACAGAATCATTAATTTGGCTAATTAAAATCAATTATATATTGTATTCATTGTAGAATGTTAAGAGTCTAAATCTGTCCAATGAATGCAGTCCCAGAGCAGTCTGGGCTTTACAGCCGACAGTAAAACATTTCAGTGCTGAAGAAATTTGGCTCTTGTTGAAATACTGGCCCCGTGTTGTCATGGATGACATACGGTTATTTTTCGTGAGGCTGAGACATATTTTATCATAATCAGTATATGACGAGAGAGTGGGGCCTTGCACACATCATTGGCTTTTCTTGCTTAGTTAGATGGTGAAGGTCAGAGTTCTTAGCCTTTATGGTTGTTTAACTTTAAAGAATTATGGCATGTAAAGAACACACCCCATTTATTTTCTCCTCAATTGGAGGCTGGTTTCTCGGAAGTGCAAAAGGGTTTACTTAACAACAAAAATAGAGGAATTGAATGCTTTCAGATTTTAAAGGAATGCTCATTTAAGAAAACACATCTCATTTCATTAATTATTTTTTAGTGCATTTATATGACTTTGGTGCTAAATTATTTTCTATTTGCATATTAACTGGATCAGTAGTATACAGTAAATTTTAAATCGTGGTTTAAAAATCAGCAGTCTGCTAGCTTTGGTTCTGCTGTCAATAAGCACTTTACTTTTTCTGTTAGTTTACCCTACTTCATTGTAACATTACATCTGTAATGTCGATTTTGCACAGATTACCATGAAAGAGCTGTGATTGTGACCACTAGAGGGAGAGAAAAACATAGTTTATTAGTGAATGACTGCAAGCTCAAATAAAGAGGAGAAGATGATGTTTGTAAAGTCGCACACAAAGCAGAGATCCACAAAGTATGTCATAAATATATGCACATGCATTTTTATCATGAATTTCTCTAAAAACTGGGAAAGAATTTATTAATTTGCTTTTGATCCACTCTTAAACTCCAATGTAAAACTGGTAAAAGAAAGTTCCAAGGATTTCTCCTTGGTGGCAAGTCCAAGGAAAGCAGGGAGGTTTCTGTTCTCTATTTCTTCTCCTTAGTGGTCAGACTTTTAGTGAGGGATTGGCTATGTCAGAACCTCTTGTATACTTCAAAGCTACCTGTGAATAAAAGCTACCCGTTGTTCCTTTCAAACGCAAACTTGGGAAATTAAAAGTGCTTCAGAAGCGCATTAGACCACCAAGCTCTGAATTACCACTCCAATACACAATGTGATGTTGACACCACCCCCTCTTCAGTCCCGTGGAGCTCTAGGGTGGGAGTCTTTCTCTTTCTCAGTAAGAGGCTTTACCCCAGCCTTATCTTACCCTTGTAACTGTCTCTTGTTGTCCTGAGTCGGGGTCTTTCTGGGTGTTTTAATGAGTCAGGAGTGGGCACCGTGACCCTGAATAATAAAATCCAACATTTCAGGATGACCACAGTACAGTGTATACTGAAACATTCAACATGATTGCCTGAAATACAAAGAGGTGAAATGATGGTTATTTTGCACTGATTTTCAACTGTCCAACTATTTAGGTTTTTCATTGACAAAAAGGATTTTTGGAGAGGCAATATTTTATGATTTTAAATATAGCCACAGAACATATCCACTTTTAAAAATGTGAATGTTGTGCATTAGATAACAAAATGTCAAGTGGTGTTTATTTTAATGAAGATATACATAGCACAAGTGCACTTTTAAAGCATCTGTATTTATTCTGTTACTGTTATCTGTGTCAACTCAATGTATACCTTTAGGATCAGGTGGTTAAATATACATAAACAAAAATAAAAATAGCTCTGAAAAAATATCTTTCTTTTTTTTTTCTCTGGTAATCTAATGCAACAGAATTCAGGAGGAAATGCAGAAAATTGCTCCACATATACTATAGTATCGCAATTGTTAAAAAATGAAAACTGAGGATTGATCAATGGCCAAGCTTCGCAGTGATGATCATAAATGTAAACTTTAATAATGAGCTTATAATTAAACCGTCAGAACTTTATTCAAACACTGTGCCATGAATCAGACGGTTTATGAGTTCCTGAGAGCTTTGTTTGTTGTAATGGAACTTTACCAGGAGGCAATCTGTTGTCACAGCAATCAGCTGCCATGGCTTGAATAAATCATTCTATTCAGCTACAGCTCATTCTGTTTGATTTGCTTTGACCTAAATAGTACAGCTCACATTGAGGTACAGTTGCCCTTTGTGTGCGTCCATCTGTACTTCTCTGAGTTTCAAGGAAAAATTAAGCCTGGTTTTTGTATGAGTTAAATAATCAGTTCTAGACTCCAAATGTATATATCCTGCTGTCAGGAATTGCTAACAATATTTATTGAAACCATAAAAAGTTATGTAAAAGTTAAACCAGTAATAAATATAATATAATATAATATAATATAATATAATATAATATAATATAATATAATATAATATAATATAATATAATATAATATAATATAATATAATATAATATAATATAATATAATATAACATTGCATGTCTGCTTAATGAAATTAACTTTTTTTATTTTTTTATTTATTTTTTATTTTTTTACTGTGCAATCAATATTGTGATATTGACCAGTTCGCAGTTACAGTATGTATCATTTTCCGCTCTGGTTGAGAGAAGTGGACTTGTTGGAATGAAAACCAAGTCAGTTTCCTTCATCCATTGTGTGATAATTGGCTGAAGTTTAAAAGGGAGCAATCAAATTGACCCTTATTTAGAAAGAGTGCTTTTATGGAGGCTTGAGTCATTTACTCTCACAGACTAACTGTTTCCACTATAATCAGCCCACCCACTTTCTTGAGGCCACGCACCTGTGGAAGACAGATACAAGTCCCTGCCCATCCAGGTGTCAGACACTATATCTAAATACACTTTTTAGGCTTCTGTTCTGTGTTCATACCACCTCTTGTAGGATGAAAAATCTGATCTACAGATACATGATGATACAGTGTTAAGCCAACAATTAGCACAGGTTAGTTAGAAAATGGACGCAATAGTTGTGTTTGCAATGGTTTTGTTACACAAGGAATTTCATGGTAGTTCAAAGTACACTGCTCATTACTAATTATCTTCTCATTGACTTTTCACACAGGAGTAAATCCCAATTACAGTTACAAGTGTCAGTTATTAGTTCCTGACATTGGGAAGGACTTAACACAGATCAAAGAAATTCAGGTCATTGTTATAAGCCAGTAGAAAATGATGAAATGAAAATCCTTCCTGTTAATGAAACACTGGGAGGAACGGTCATAAAGCCAAAAGTAGTTTGCTGCCTTGTTTAGTTCATTTTAATTTCAAGGTTGTATTATAATCATTTAGATTAAAGAGCTGTAGGTTTAGCTTCTAGCTTCTCATAAAATCATCATTTTTGATAGATATGTTGTGTTCCTTCTGGGAATCCTTAAAAATGTGACTCGAAGCTAGAAGCAGCAACTGACCTTTAATACTTAAAACCCCAGTTATCTCCTCTATCTGTCCATCTCGCTCTGTGCACAGAAACATGCTGCCCTTTGTCACCTCAGGTGCGAATAACCCTTTGAAGTGTCATAGAGGTGTTAGTTTATGAGAAACCAGGAAGATTCCTGCTCGGCCTAAATCAGCCTTTCAGTCAGCGGCTGCAGGGGAAACAGCAGAGCTCAGTCTGTCATTACACACACACATTTAAAAGATCACAACACCTGAGAGCTGAAGACGCCCCAGAGCTTCAGAGAAGAACTGCAGTTAAGGTGGGGTGTTAATCATTGCATTGTTTTTGTGAAAATGACTGTTTGTGTGGACTGGTTGTTAGGAAAAGCGACGTCCTGAAGCATAGTTATCATTTCAAATCTTTAGCCATCTGTTTATTTACTTGCCCGCCAAGTCTGTGGTTATTCTGTGGAATTGGGGATGCTTCAACACTGTTGATGCTGGTTGTTTTTTATGTCCGCGGGTTTAAGTGACCCCCAGAATGCAATTTTTACTAGAGGACACCCCTGGAAATGTGAATTTTGGGCTAGTTTTGAGTGACGATTCGGTGGGTTTTGTTGTGAAAACCTGGCAACCCTGCCTGCCTTTGCTCTCCTAATGTGTTAGGGGAAAATCAGGTTGACACTATATATTAGATTGTAATGTTTCACACGTAAAATAATGCTTTTCAGCTGGGACTTGATTTAACTTGATTAAAGTAAAATAAAGTCTTCAACAGCTAATACTGACACTTCTGGAGGCCTAAAAGTGATATTGTTGCATTTTTCTTTCAGCATATGTTGTCAGCATTGCACAAGAGCAGCAGCAGCTGAAGGCCCCGTCATCTTCAGGCTGTCAATCATCTGCTGTTATGAAGGTAGAGGGTCTTTGGCGCCACTTTACCTGATCAGAATCTGACTTTGTATTATTAGTGAGTGCTCTGACACCAAACTTCTTGAGGGCTTCTTCTTATTACAAGCCTTTTTTTTTTTTTTTTTGCATGAAAGTTTGGGGTATGTAAAGTTTATTATTAGGAAATATTATAATTTAAAATAACTATTTCTTTTATTTTAATATCTATTAAAATGCCATTTATTCCTGTGTTTGCAATGCTGAATTTTCAGCATCACTACTCCAGTCTTCAGTGTCATATGATCCTTCAGAAATCATTCTAATATGCTGATTTAATGCTCAAGAAACATACATCAATGTAAAAAAAAAAAAAACTTTTTGTGAAAAACATGATATATTTAGTTTGTTTGACAGTGTTTTAGTGTAATATAAAAAAGAAAAATCAGATTCAATTAGATTAAAGTCATAATGTTTTGAGAAAAAAAAGTCAATTACGAGAAAGTCATAGCAATGAGAATTAAGTTGTAGCAATTATGAGATTAAAGTTATAATATTTTGAAAGTAGCCTATAGAAAATTTAAATGAACAGATTTATTTGAAAAATATTATTTTGTAACAGTATAAAAGTCTTATCCTTTTGATCAATTTAATTCAGTGTGATTTATAATCCTTGGTTAATGAAAGTATTAGTTTATTTTAAAGAAAAGACTTACTGACCCAAAACCTTTTGTTAACATATTCTTTCATTCTGATGAAAAGATTTAAATATATATATTTAATGTAAAAAGTGAAGATTCAGAAGTTTTTGGTAATTGTTCATTTGCCCAGTGCATTTAATGATTGTCCCTTTTAACGAGACAGAAACTCACAACTATTGTACTTTTAAGTGTTTTTGGCACTGGATACACATCTACCATTTTTGCATTGTGTGTTGTAAACAAAACAAAAAAAAACTTAAACACACAAAAGGGTGCTGTTCCTCTCACTGGAGGTCTCTTAGTGAAACAAAGCACATGCATTTGCCCACTCACAACACCAAACACACAGACATGCAGGGGATTGATCACTCACACCAGCATTGCTGTGTCAACGCATCCAGTCGCCTGGCAACATGTTGAAAAGAGTGAAGTGCATTGATGGGACACAATAGTTCTGGCCAGTGCTTGCTGGCTGATGTTTTATGGCTGACCAAACAGTCCTTTCCGCCCTTGCTCCACTCCAAATATTTGAGAGTGTTTCAAAATACTTTCTTTGAAGTTATTTTGTGATCCGTCATTTTTTCAGATGGAGACTGGGGAGATGGGATTTAGCTCTACAAACATTGATAATAAAATTCAGTGTCTTACAACCTGTAAAAGATTATATAATGTTTTAGATCACTTTGATAATGTTTACTTTTGGTATTTAGCTTTTCAGTTTATAATAAAAAGTCCAGAAAAATCTTATGTCCAGTGGTCAGTGGATGGACTGCTGGGAGCTGTTGTTTCTTGCGCTAATATTGGCAGTCCCGCCCAGTGGTGTAATTTGTCTCACAGTCTCTGCTTAGGAGCATGAATTAAATGTTGACACACGGTGATTTCATGCACACACAGGCGTTTGGCTGGGTCAAGCAGAGAGTCTCCCCTGCACCTGCTGCTGCTTTCAGTTTCAGCCATGCTGATTATTACGGCTTAACTCAAATACACTTGCACTGTGAATCCTGTACAAGAGTCAGTGTCAGGAGAGAAATTGGCACACAACATACTGTACGTTTTATGCTCATTAAATTTTTATTCTTATAAAGATTTGTGTTTTAAAAGATTCTTTGAATCTAAATACATTGGATAAATGAGGTGGATATTGAAGGGTGGTAACCGCTGTTTTGGTTAAACAGGTCTTTAAAGACTTATGAACACCGTTTGTGTGCTTGATTTTCACTCTCCAGGCTCCACAGCTTGTTGATTTATGGCCATATAAATATCCCTGCCATCCCCTGCCTGAGCATGTTCAGGTATTTTGCTCATAAATATGCACGCCCAAAATTAATAACGCCACAGTTAGAAATAAATAAGGCTATTTAGCTTACTGCGGGCAAAATTTCCCTCCAAATAAGTTCTGTGAGTTGATTTCAAGTTTGATGACATGAGTTTTTCTACAGTGATTATAAATAACATGTTCCTGTCCATTCCATCTCTTGTGATCCAAGTTAAGGCTGCTTCATTATTCAGGCCACTTCCCATATGCATTAAGAAATGGATCAATTACATATGCGAATTACCTTGGATGTTTCCCCATTTGAATACATTCTTTTAATTAAAGTTGTGTATGAAATGTTATATATAGTGAACAAACAACCTTTAGTATGACTACAATATATTCCTGTTATCTGATGTCTCTGATCACCTAGCAAAACAAAGAGACTTCAAATCTTCTATATCTCAAATCATGTCATGTGTCAGTAAAAGCTAGAATACTTTTTTCAGTTCCATTTAAATGTTAAGAAATTAAGATAAAAAATGCTTACCTCTTCATCAGATCATAGTGTTTATAGCATACGGTGTAAATTCACTGTTCACATACTGTTGAAATGTTTTGTATAAAAAAAAAAAACCTGATGCAAATACAAGTTTTCTGTTATTTCACAAAGGTCTGGATTGAAGTTGATGGCTTATTGAAATGCAGCAGACAGCCTCGTTTGTAAAATTATATTATTCAGTTCCCCATATAATTATAAAAATAACTGAGTAATTTATATTATTAAAATAAAAATGTAGAAAATAGTAGCATTTTTGTTCTAGAAAAAAAGTAGTTAAAAAGGCACAGGTAAGTGAAGATCACTTGTCATTTCTTGGTTCATAGCCTTGTCATTTCATAGTTAATACAGTTAATAGATCATAGATGAATTTAATTTATGTGGGCTCAAAATATTTGGAAACTTGAGCCGCACATAGAAATTTATATTTATTTTATTTTATTTTTTATTTTTTTAATCATAGAACTAACTCAAGTTAAATAAGCTGTTTTATTTTACTATGATCATTTTGTTTTTAGCCAATTGATTTTTATTGATATATGAAGTCAGTTCTCCTTAAGATGCAAGTAATCACAGGTATTTCATCACGTCAACTTTAAATGGCCATGTTCCAGTAAAGTTTAGCAAACCAGAAAGTGAATAATACTTTGTCTTAATTTTGAAGTGTCTATTTTGTGAAATGTTTCTTTCATTTTCCCCAGAAGTGTTCTTGTGGTATTTTACTTAAGGCACATCTTTAAAAATATATTTCCTTTAATGCAAATTGCATTAACTGTTAAAATATTTTTGAGGGGCTACTAGCTCTACACTATGTATTGTAGATTTATGACACAAGTCAGTAAAGGAACACACTTGAGGAATTGAGGAAATAAACAAACATGCAAAAGCAGCTTTGTTCATATTGCACGTCACTTAATTTGAATATGAATCAATCTCGATTCGGATTCATTGATTTTAATTAAATTATGCAGACATGCTTCCTTTTATTTAATCAATTCCCCTGCGATTTTACTACATTTCTGCATAAGACAAACAAAGTTCTTGCTTTCACACTTAACCATTGGCCTAACAAGTGTATTTTGAGCTTTGGATAGTTTTGAAATTTACAACATGTAATTAGGCTATTAATTGTTCATTATTATAAGGTTTATTATTATTATGTGGCTGTTTTTGTTGTTGTTGTTGTTGTTTGTTTGTTTGTTTTTTACCGTGCATTGAAACAAATCTCTTAAACTGTAATGTTAATAATGCAAAATAACCCTTTTATAAAAAATTAAAATGACATAAGGATATTTTAATGAGGTTTGATGACAAAGTTTATCATTTATTTCAGGTATACGTGGAAAAGCAGCATGCTAGTATAGTCTACATCAGAGCATGTCAACATTGTACAGAAAACATATATACAACAGCTTTGACTATTTCAACGAAGCGGATAAATTAGGCTGAGCATTGTTCACAGAACAACATCTTTCCATATCTGTAACGTCACACCAAAAGTGCATTATTTCCATTTTTATATTTCGTCACTGCCACACGAAAACGCTGCAGCATCTGTGCTTTATACATGCCATTCTCAGTCTTTTCCTGTTTCTTTAGTATACTTATAATGTCGGTGAGACTTATGGTTTAAAAATAGACCGAAATAATTTCAGGTTTCAAGTAAAATTATCTACATGAAGAATAATCGTATTGTGATTCTTCTTAATGAACGTTACTTTCCAAAACTCTGTATGCCTGTTGTCACGTTTTCAATTCCATAGTCCGTTGTGCATTTTTCAATAGGATTCTTGACCATTGATAATATGAGGTAGCCTAAATTAATGACAGATATGCCATAGACAAATTGAACTATAAGCAAACTTAACAGAATATTTAATTTTAAAAAGTCACTTTCTATCATTTTACAGGTTTTGGATAAGATGGTTTGTATACTGCACTTTTTTTCGTCTTGCTTCAGTGAATCAAGGTGGATTTGTAAGGAAAGTTTGAAGTGCCTCTGAAAGTTTTAAGTGACCTCTTGACAGCGCACGGCGACCGAATGGAGCAGCGAGGTCGGGCTCGGTGTGGCGGGGCTGCTCTGGCCGGGAGACGTCGGGCTGAGGGACTGTGGAGATCCGGAGAGGAACGCTGGAAGGTGCGCGTGCAGCGCCGGGATGGACGCCACCGAAGCTGGAGCGGGTTTGATTGGCACAGGGATCGCCGGAAAACTTTGCGCGCCATGACTCAGGGATTTGAGTGGTACTCCATAGGCAGTAGTATACTCAGCATCTATCACATTACCGCTATACATGTGGGGCCAAGCCGTGGTCAACTGATTGTGTATCTGATAACCCGTAGTCATGGACTGCATGCTGGAGAAAGCAAGGCTTCCTGGCATTTTGTAGTCTCTGGCAATGATGTTTTCAATGGCAAATGGGTGTTTGAAAGTGGAGGGTTGAGACACACTTAAGTTGTAGCTGGTCATCTGAGGTAGATGTGTCCCTAAAGCGGTCATTCTGAGTTTCGCTTGTTGCTGGAGGTACTGCGCCGCGTCGGAGGGTTTTTGCAGGTGCTCGGAGGTGATCATCACTTTGAATCTCTTGCGGCGCCTCAGGAAGCTCCCGTTTTCAAACATGTCTCCGCAGTTGGGATGGAGAGCCCAGAAACTGCCCTTGCCCGGCTGGTCCGGTCTCCGCGGGATCTTGATGAAGCAGTCGTTGAAGGAAAGGTTGTGGCGAAGAGAGTTCTGCCAGCGTTGTGTGTTTTCCCGATAATAAGGAAACCTGTCCATGATGAACTTGTAAATTTCGCTGAGCGGGAGCATCTTCTCCGGGCAACTTTGAATGGCCATAGCGGTGAGCGAAATATACGAATACGGCGGCTTCTGATCGCTATACGTGTTTCTTCCGGGCCGAGGCATTTTCCCGATTGAATTACCTAAAGTTCAGTGATAAATATCTTCAGAACACTCCGAGTTTGTTGAAAGTCTCACACTGATCCGAAGTGAAAAGGCGGACATCTTAATAGTTCAGTTGACATTCAGTTAAAATCTATTCTTGTAAAAAGTTTTGAGCAAGTTAGGCCTATGCAGTGCCTTTCATTCGTTTGTTTTAGGAGTTTGTGAATTGCTGTCGATATAACTTCAGCAGAGAATCAAAATCTCAAAGTCTTGTCTCATAGACTCACCAGGACTTCTCTGTGTGTGCTAAAGTCTGTGAGCGTCTGTCCCCCTTTTTCAGTGTCTCCTCAAGAGCCCTCTGTGTTGTCACATGACAGTCTTCCTCAAAAGGAGGGGCACGCGCACTGTCTTCTAAACAGTTTTCGTTTACACCTCTTTCACGCGACCCGCTGATATTCTTCTGTGCCTTAGAAAAGAGGCGACTGGGTGGGAGATGTTGTGCACGTGAACTTCGTAAACATACACAGACGATGGACTGCCAGCCATTTACGCAAAAAATAATTATATGTCTTCTCAGTATACCTCACGTAGCCTTTAGTTTTAAACCATAGCCTGCTAAGGCTGGTGTCTTTGAGGTGACTTTTTTGTCCGCGCAGCAACCATATTTCAAATCTTATCGACATTATTCTCCCGAATTAGTTCTGAAGCATAACTTTTGTTTTTACACTTTAAAAATATTTTTCCCAATTAGTCTCATAATTAAATTTTAACATATAGGCCTCATAATTAACTTTTAAAATGCATGGTTATTTATTTAAAATCTGTGCTAAATTAGGCCTACGATTACAACATATTTCCAGAAGCTATTATGTTGCAAAATCTTTATTTTCATCCATTTATTTTCTTTCATTTCTATTCAAATTTCAACTTGATTTTCTTTATCATAGTTTAGTGCATCCGTTTTGTTTTACTTTAAGACACCAATTAAATATTTGACTTTTAATTAGCTGTTTATTTAGAGTGCAATGTTCTGTAGTCTTTAATCATAATAACTCGGTTTCTTTAGGAGGTCTGATAGCCTACTTCTTTTACTAGCCCTGTGTAGCTGGACAGTCACAGACCACACGCAGACAGCGTCTCATTCAAACTGCTGCTGAAGAACGGAACCAATCTGCATATAAGCGCAATTGCGGTACATGTTGGAATTTAGCTTCGATATATATATTTTTAAATAACTGAACGCGTTTAAATTCAAAGTGAGTTTGAATTAAATCCATAAATTCCTTTACTTTTATTATCAGAGTGAGGTTTTGTGATAGTCAATAGTTTCATATAATTTCACTGCTACATATTTGATAACTATTTATTGTAAATTATATTTTTATAATTAATAAATTATATTTGCCTACTTAATGACTTCTAAAAGATGGAAATGCATGTTATTGTAGGCTATTAATGTACGAATTAACAGAGGTTAGAGGTTAAAGGAATTCATTTTATTCAGATAATCAATAAAATCGAGAGAGTTGTTTGTAATTTTTATCCAAATGTATATATAATTGTAAATCTTCATCGATAAATATAGGCTAGTGAGTACTGTCCGGGATTACAGAATGTGTATCTTGGAGAAGTGTGTGTGTGCAGATGAGTCCTATAAGCACACAAGGACTGTCATAATTGGTTTGAGGAGAGTTGACGTCAAGGGCCTTTGATTGGAGGACGGATTTAGAAATCATATAATTATTTTATCTTTTTTATAATGGCACATTTCATTTGAGAAAGATTTTAATACACAAGTGAATATTTAATCTGTACTATTGTCTTTTATTGTTGTCATCAATACATCTGGATAGGCATAAGCAGCTGGAGGAAGAAAGCTATGAATTATACAAAATGTACCCAGCATTCTCGGACCTAAGTGCTCCTGATGGAGTGCCCATGTATGTGTGTAGATGCTGCAGTTAACCCTTGACCACTACAGCACTGGGTAAGACTGGGAGCAGGTTGCTGCTGTATGCCGTGATGAATGATATTTAGTCTAATGGAGAACATGTGATGCATCTGTGTCTGATAGATGAGACTGGCCTGTAAATACAGCCCACTGATGACAGCATGTTGTCTCATCCTCAACCAGCTCAGAGCATCGGTTGTTCTTTATTATAGCTTTTTGTGCTCACTTTTGTGTTTGTATTCTGTTCTTTACTTGTCTTTTGCTATATATTTTTTTATTTCATGATCTGAAAGTTAATGTAAAACTTGTTAAAATATAACAAGAATTAAAGAGTGACTTACAATACCAATTCCTTTTCACAACTTACAGTATTAATGCCTTTATTTAAGACCTTGATGGGGCAGCTTTGACAGGTCACCAAGAGTTCATGAAGATACCATGGATCGTCTGTCTGTGGCTGTCAGCATTACAGCAACCAGGCCTCACCTACAGCACAGGGCAACAATTTGTAGTGTAAGAATGACAACAGTTCTGATAAAGGGTTGACAGATTCCTGTAATAAGTGGCCGAGGATATGTAAAAGTAAACTACTGTTCAAAGATTTACAGTCTGTATGATAAAAGAAGTCTGTACATTTTTAAAGAAAGGCTCACCTAGGCTGCATTTTTTTGTAAAAAAATATAGTAAAAAATACAGTAGTGTGGAATATCATTAGAATTGAAAATAATTGTTTTCCTTTTTAAAATGTAATTTATTCTTGTGATGGCAAAGCTGAATTTCAAAAAGAAATTAACAATGAAAAAGCCTTTATTGAATTTAAGATTATCATTGTAGCTTTTTTTTTTAAATCGCCCTGTGTAGACCAAAATCTGGGATTCTTAATTAAATATTTGGATTTAAGATTTGTGTGGTCGGTGAGATGATAGATGCTTTGTCATATAAAAAGGAAACCACTGAGTTATCAGTTGCCTTCAAGTACAGCCCAGAGCCATTGTAATTAGATTTTAAAGTGGATTATTGACCTCTCAGTCTCTTATTTTGTTCTCAAGAGTCACAGAACCTACTCTCCATGGTGTTTGTTTCTGCCCTCTTGGTCAGTAATGCTCAAGTGTGTATGTATGAATGCGTCTATGCGCATACGTTACGCTCTCTGATAGGAGCCTGTGTGAGTGGTTCTGAAGAGTGATGGCTGATGATAAGCATGTTTCATGCAAGGATGCAGCTCTTCCTCCTCTTAAGACGGCTGTGCATTTCTGGTCCTGGTGCAGAAACATCTTCTCTCTGATGGTAATGAGACGAGAGGAAGTATTACGCCACTGTGTGTACCCTCTCAAATGCAGTGGTAATGCGTGACCGTGCAAAGGTTTTTCATTACAAAGAGTCTCATCTTGAGTTTTTCCATTGTGATATTTCTTTTGTCGTCCTTTTTGGCAGATGCTGCTGTTGTTTTTGTTAAACTAAAACTATAAAAAAATTTAATTTGTTAACTGAAATGAAGCTGAAATAAAATAAAATATAAATGCTTTAACCAAATGTTTTTTTAACTAACTGAAGTAAGTTTAATTGCTAACATTTTTTAAATCAGAAATTTAAATAGAAGTGTGTATATATATATATATATATATATATATATATATATATATATATATATATATATATATATATATATATATATAATAAAATGAAAAAAGCAAATCACAGAATTTAAAATGAATTAAAATGCAAAATGAAAATAAAAATAAAAGCTAATTCAAATATTACTACCAAGTAATAATGAAAAAAATCGGACAAATATTTTGGCATTTTATTTAATTTAATTAAAAACTAAAATCCTGATATTGGTCTCTTTTGAGGCCACATAAACTTTCTGTATTTCAGGCACTGAAAAAACTATGAGGTTGTCCATATTTGTCCCTATTACCCTTTTCTGACGTTTATCTTCTTAGGTTTAAAACACTTTAAAAGGTTTTAACAATTGGACATTTATTTAAAAAACAAATGAATTCATACAACATTGAGTATTCATGATTTATATAATATATTTGTATTGGGAAACAGAGATACATTGTGCTGACTAGAAGCAGTTGTGAATGCAGTATAAAGTAAAGCAGCAATACAACAGTTCTTTAATTTTCACCCTCCCTACTACTCAGAGGGCATTGTGAATATTTAATAAATAATTAGCAACATAATTTTTCCTCAGGAGTCATCACAAGTCTAATTGCATTGTGAATTAAATGTTGAGCAACGTTCTGGGTGGTTCCCGTATTCTGTGATGTCAGGAGAGTTAAAGCAGTACCACTCTGATCAAAGTGCTTTAATCAGGAGGCACTTCTGTGTGAGGTTTTAGCTCGCTCAGAGATATGCTAATGAGATGTCTCTTTCAGAAAACATGCTGGGAGGAGCTATTCTAATTAAGGAGATTCAGAGGAGCAGCCTTTTCACTTACACTTACATATTCATTATGGTAAATGCATTATGCAAATCGAATGTGGTAGTGTGGTAATGCCCTGTTAATTTATTAAAATTTATCAGATCAGATTCCAGATTTATTAGAACACTTGTAAAATGGACCACTCTAATTATGGCAATGTCTCTGCTAGACCACTTATCTTGATGTGCATTTGTGTCATTGTCTGAGATGAACTTGTTCAATTTGGGCCTCTGAATAACAACAGAGGTATTTTTTACTCTATCAATAAGAGCTCCATATTCTCCCGTATCATACTATATGAGCCATTAAAAGTCTGATGTATCATAATACATTAAAGGTTCCATTTCCAAACTTTTTTTTTCAGAATATTGTTTCATTTGTCATTATTTCACATTATTTCATCTGCTTTATGGGGTTAACGATTTATGTTTTGGGGGGGGGGGGTATTATTTTAATTGCTACTCTCCTCCTCAAGATGCTTACTTTAAATTGTGGAAGTGAGCTGCTACAAAAGGCATATTAAAAATAGAAAAAAACATTTTTTGGATCTAAATGAAATGATAACCATCTAATGTTATCGAGCATCAGTGAATGGTTAATACAAGATGTTGTGTATTCTTATCCTACCTCCACTGATGACCCAAGCTTTCATAAGTCAAACATAAATACACAGTGCTATCTCTTTATCATTACCACACACACACACACACACACACACACACACACACACACACACACACACACACACACACCTCCTCATACCACCCTTTCTCCACCTGCCATATTAGCAGGGTGAATTTATGACATCGTTAGCTTAAAGTATTAGGTATGCTGGGACAGACCATGACTTTTATTAATTAGATTAATCTAGAGGCCCTTACTCAGAGTGTGATTAACTCTGCATGCCCCAGAGAAACATATCTGTCCTTTTGCTAAGGCTCTGACATGAGTGGCACAGCATGACCTCTATATCCTTCCTATTAATTATCCAAACCTGGACCTCTTTAAGGGTTAATCTTCAGGGTCTGAAAAGAAATATCACAAACCTGATGTTTGCAGAGGCAAAAAAAAACCTTAAACTTCACATTCATCAGAAATATCTGTAATCGCATCACACCCGCTACAAAAGCACATATAAGCACATAACAGACGTCGTCCATTCTTTATCATAATCATGCTGTCTGCATTAAAATTGCTTGAGCAACAGAACCAGTCCCCAGCCGAGCCACAGAGAGAGAGGCACAGAGCCGAGGTGATGGATACACAACTGTGAACAGGAATAAGTGCGTTTGTGTGCTTGATAAAGACGTGAGAGTGGCGAGAGGTGGAAGCTAAGGCTGATTAAAGGAGGGAGAAGCTCCACTCCATCTTGTCTTGTGTCTTGCGTGTCTTATGATATCTTATCATTAGTTCCCCTGACAGTGATTTAGCAGCTGCTATTCTCTCTCATTGCCAGCGAACAGTGTTTAAAAGTAACCTTCTTTTAATAATCGTAGCCATTTATCACCTCCACTGCTGTCAGTGTGGAGTGGAGGTAGTCAGACAGTAGTTTTGTGGAGTGATTTTCAGGCCTAAAGGTCTCAGAGGGCTCAGTCCAGATAGAGGAGTCATCAGGCCTTCAGGAGAATATCTGAAGCTGAAGAGTCCAGACATCATCAGGTGAATCAGAGCGGCTTATCGGACACTTTCTTACCGGATCCACCTAAAGACATCCAGGCATCTGTATCTTATAGCACAGGGGTGTTCAGTCTAACATGTGGGGGACACAGTTGGGTATTTTAACATTTAAACAGTAAGAAATTAAAACTGTTTTTCATTAACTATACATTAAATTGACAATGAAGTGACAGTAAAGTCATTTAAATAAATCATATTCTCTTTAATTCTCCATTTGTCAGTGAATCCTAAATAAAAAGTATCACAGCTTTAAACAGCACAACTGTTTTCAACAATGAAAATAACGGTTTCGTGATCTTATTTATGATTGAATAAATTTAGCCTTAGTGAGAAACTTATTTACAAAACACACTTACTTTAACCTTATATGTCCAATATATTTAACATAATATATTTATATATTCACAAATATTTTTAAATAAAGTAGTTAAAATATTTTAAAATATCAGAATCAGTTTTACTGTATCTTTCTAAACCATATAAATATACAACAATTAATACAAATATGAAAATCAGTTTTAACTGATTATGTTTTTCTTATAATAATAAGTAGGTAAAAAGATGCAACATTAACCTAATACAAAGATATTATAAAAAATAATAATAATTTCATCAATAAAATAATAGCTTGGTGGTTTATTTTAGCGTTATTACAGTGGTATATAAAAAGCTTATATTTTAATTCACATGTACTGTTTCCCACAGCATACAGGTTGCAGTGTGTGTGTGTGTGTGTGTATGTGTTAGCTGTCACCTTTGAGGTTTTAATGTTTGTCGTGTGCTGGTGTGTGGTAGAGACAAAGTCGGTAGGTTCTGTCTTGTATCTTCATAGTATGAGATCAGTAGCTCTTCTATAGTATACAGATAAGGTTAATCATGAGCCACTCTGACAGCACTCATTTTTCCTCAGCCATGTTCTCCTCCAGGTGTCTCTGCACTGAACTGTTGTATTCTCATAGTCTGCATGCACATGTAAGCGTGTGTGTGGGTGTGTGTGTGTGTGTGTGTGTGTGTGTGAGTGAGTGTGAGAGTGAGTCTGTGTTCTTGCCTGAACATTTGAGGAGAGATGAATGAGACTGTGTCAGATTCAGTGTAGCTGGTGTGAATGTGTTGACATTTTGTCAATACAGTATTGGCATTCTGGTTAAGCTGAGGATTAGGCAGATAAATGTGTAGTAAATGGATAGTTTGCTGTTGTGCCCATCATAAATCAGGTGGCACCACTTAAACACACACACATACAAGGTTTAGGGGCCAGGCTCCTTCAAGTTATTACTACACAATGGCAGAAAGGGCAGTACTGTAGGACCAAAGGCCATTAAGATGTCAAAATTGTCAAATTTGTACAGTGTTTAAATGTTTTATGTGCTAAAGTAGAGAAAGTGCAAGGTTTAACGCAAGTATGAAAACCTCATTTGAAATCTCTCATGGGTAAAATAACACCACTTCTCATGATTTAACTGAACCTCCAACTTCATACGATGTGTAGTTCTGTAAAAATATTGGACTTCATTTGTCTATGCTCTGCTTAATCTCATCATCAGTGTGAATTAGCACATTAATGTAGTTTCTTCTGGGTTTATGAATGATAATCTATATGACACTAATGGAATGTGTTCTCTGTTCAGCAGAGGTTGAACAAGTCGTGAATCAAGAGATAATCAGAATGCTTTATGAAAATAAGATCTGCTCACCGCACACTGTAAATTAAAAGGATATCAGTAACGTTTCGCACTTGCATTTTTGGACAGCAAATACAGAAATGAAAAAATGAATGTGATGGTTAAAGGGAAAAAAAATAGTACACAAATTTTTTGGTTTGTTTGTTTGTTTTGTTTTATTCTCATGACCTAATGAACTCTCGTGTTTAATGATTGTTCATCAGCAGCCAGTGCATTTTCATAACCTTGAATGTCTGTATTTGTACTTGATGCAACTTATGTTTGTGTTAGTTTCCATATTTATTTTTATACACAGTCAGTCTTTCATTGTGTGGTGTATATACAATATGTGTAGATGGTGCATAGATGGATTATCTGCATTGATTATCTGCGTGCATCATTAATTATCTAGGAAGTGCTCTCAAGGTCACAGGGCTGGAAATTTAATTATGCTGGCACTTTATTAAGTGGTCCATTTAAAAATGCTGAATCGCAGTAATTAATTTGGGGGGCAGTATTCCCACAGGAAATTATTATTTTTGCTCCTCCCCCCAGATTAAGGGTGTGTGTAAGCGTAAATGAACGTGTATAGACAGTATTTCATCGCTTCTATGAGTTGACAGCTGCTTTATTGGTAGGTGGTGGGCTTCTTCTTTGATGGCTGGGTCCTCATAGCTCTAGTAGCATGTATACAAACACTAACAGGTTGATCAGTTCTAAGTGTTCAATGCAACCTGGATGTCTTAATGATATAGTGCATTTCATAAAGTTTTTGTTCTGGTTAAAAACAAAATCTGCTATTTGCATAGGAAGAACAGTATTAATTGGCAACCAAGAGAATGCAGAAAATAGGTTTTATGTGTATCAAGATACTATATGTGTCATTATGTATTGTGTTAAACAAGTATGCAATAAATTCAGTGGATGTCCAGAAAGATAAAATTTATTTTTTAATCATTACTTCAATAATTAATTTTTTTTGGACCAGGGTGCATTAATTTTAACAAAATAAAAAAAGAAAATTATGTTACAAAAGATTTGTATTTTAAACAAATGCTTTTCTTTTGATCCTTCTATCCATCAAAGAATGCAAAAAATGTTTTATCAGTTTCCACAGTAATATTATGCTGTAAAACTATTTTTAGTGTTGATGATATTAAGAATCAATTCTTGAGCACCAAATCATCAGCATATAAGAATTCTTTCTAAAGGATCATGGGCTGATATAAAATCACAGAAATAAATTACATTTTAAAATGTACTGAAAACAATACTACTGTTTATTACTTTGCACAACATTACTGTTTACTCTGTAATTTCTATCAAATAATTTTTTTATTTACTGAACGGTAGTGTGAACATTTCAAATCAATAAACAGCTGGTGTGGATTACCATATAATATTTCTTTAGTAATGTATTTGTTTATTATTTGTTTGTTTGATTGGTTATTTACTTATTCAGCCATTATTTATACTAATTAGTCAATTGGGAGGATTTGATTTAATTAATTCATTTTTCATAATTAAATTAATTCTACTAAATAAAATGATCCATTGTCACTAAACAGACTCTTCTTTTTAACCTCATGGCATCACAATAGCAGAATGAGTTCCAATGAACCCACAGCACTGAATAAAGGCAGAGGAGCAGAATAAGGGGAGGCTAATCTGAGCTGCTCCGGCAGTGGGGGAGGACGCTGCACTTATCTTCACTGCTTAACCAGGGAACACCCAGCCAGCATCACAGCGCTGCGGCTGTCGAGGGCGAGGATGAGCTTTGGTCTGGTGGGCTGAAAGGCAGTCATCTGAAACGGGAAATATAACTGAAAACGCTGTCCATCAAAGACAATGAGCTGTCACTGGAGCCATATTGATTGTTTTGTTTCTATTTGAACTGAAGATGATATGTGTAAATAAAATAAAGGCCTTTTAGGAAGGTTTTCCTGGTCTTCCCCAAGATGCCATTTTCAAATAATATCAGAAAAGGAAAGGATTGTACAGTATTTGATCTTTTTATTCAAGGTTAATATTTGACAGTATTTGATATTTTGATTTGATGTCTTTGGGATTGTATGAGTTCATTTTTCTCTACATTACCTGACATCTTTTTGTTAATCAGAATTAATGGCCTCAGAATCGTTTTGCATTCATAAGGCTGGAGCTGCATGAGAAAATATCCCGTTTGTGGTTAATCATGCTGTTATATGGCAATGGGAAAATTAATTAAGCTTATCCCAGTCTCTGGGGCACTGTTGTGTTAATTGTTCTCATTGACTTGTGTAATTATTTGTTTGCTGATCACATTTGCATACTCTTGAAAATCCTGCTGATGAATGGTGTAATGATTGGTGATAAGCTGTGCTGTCTGTAACAGCCTGTGTGCTGTAAAATAAAGCTTAACTCGTGACTAGAGATGTAGTATCACACTACACTGCCTTGTGTCTCGTATAAATGAGTTGCACTGACCACATCTCTGCTCCAAGAGAGGTCAGAGGTCAAAACAGGGTGAAAGTTCCCAGTAAATAACATGGGTTACTTGGGTCATGTTTTGACCTGTAAAGTCTACATTCAATTATTCTAAATCTGTATAGATTTAATTTTTAAACCGTTTGTGTTTGCATCTAAATCCTAATTAAAATGTCACAAAGCATCTGTTTCTTGAAAGAAATCTAAAGACATTTTAACATTTTTAAATGTTGACCACCGATACAATTACAGAAAACAATATTTTGAAAGGGATAAATCTGTCTTAATCTTGATTATTTAACAATGCTGCTGCAGTCCCATTAAAGAGAGTCTTAACACAGCAGAATAGGAGTTGTTGAAACAATATCATCCAGCAAAAGTGAGATACTAAATAAATGTTGGAATTTGCCACATGGCAACAAATAACTAAACAAATGCATCAAACTGAGGGAAAAAGCAAAAAGTCCGGCATAAATGAAGTATGAATAAATCTGTGGTGTAGTGGTCATGTTTTCTGATTTGCAAGGTAATTCAGTTTGACACAGTAATTAAAAGAAGGAAGCAGCTCCCATTTCTGCCAGCCTCTCTGTATCTATCATCGTTTAAAACCCACCATCCTCCACTGCACACAAACACACGCTCAAGAGGAGATGAATAAGCTAAACGAATGCCATTATTCCAACACAGACAGAACAGAACCATTGATCATTGTTGATGGTTTGGTTTGAGCCCACATTCTCTCGTTGTATCCAAATAATTGCATACCATTTTTTCATCTATTTACCAGGTGCCTTATTTGCATTCTCTTAAAAATGAAATCATTACAAGGATGTGTCATTTCAAATATCTCTATAAACACTTCCATTCATTATCAACATCAGTTTATTAAACTAAAGCGCAGTGAGTATTTGACCAAATTTCTTCCAAACTATGATTTATCAGTGGTTTTCTCTGGGTAGATGCTTATTCCAGCATCTGCTGGCATCTTCATTTGTCTGTGTAAAGTGTTACTAATGAAGAGCTGTATTTAGGCCCAGCTTCTGCTTTTGCTTGGATCGAACCCTAAACCCCTAACCCTATGTCTTCAGTGAATTTAGTTTATTAACTAGAAATGATTTATTAAAACTTTAAACTTGAATTACAAAGCTGAAATATGCAGATGTTACAGATATTGCAGACATGAAGTTATAAAAGAACCATGCATCGTACTGAGTTTATTTTCAGAGCTTATTTAAATTCATTGAGAAGTCATTACAATTCATTAAGAATTGTATATTGCCCACAGATGAACCTCAGAATATTTGACTGCTCATAAAATTAATGAAGTAAGGCAGTCATTTCCATCACATCTCAGATGTCTTTTGACACTTTAAACATTTTATAAATGAAATGGGTGACTTCTTTGTGCTGCTTAGACAAACTTATATAAAGCTAACATTTTATGTATGCTTAATACACACAAACAGGGCTACGTTATATTGTCAAAATCTTTGTTTCTTGATTTTTATCAAAAAATAATAATAATTAAAACTTATTTTTAAAATCAAGATCCGATTTGATCTTGATTTTAACTGATAAATTACTTAATAAATTGTCTAATATTTTACCTCTGTCATGCTTTTTATTGGCATTGTTATCTACTTAACATGGTAAACAAGTAGATAGATATTTTGGTAAAATATATTATGAAGATAACGACATTATATAAAATAAAATAAAAATCAATGAGAGCTTTATTTGTGACTTTTTAAAAGTTAAAAAACTCTAATATGTTTTAATAAAGTTAATATAATAATAACAATAATGGCTGGACTTGTCATCTGCTGCCATCTACTGACATTTTGAGAAAATGGTTATAAGGATGAATTATGTTAATGTCACACATATCTCTTCATTGTACTTAAATATAAGGTTACACATTTGCTTTTATCTGAACAAGTAAAGCAAACGACTGTAGACAAAAACAAATACAAAGCACAAAGCAGTTGGTTAATTTTTTGGCACAAATGGAACCACATACTTAGTTTATGGAGGGATTTCTAATAAAAACAATTAACAACTATAGCAAAAAGGAAAGACAACAACTAAAGACAACGCATTGTTATAGAAATGTTATGTTTAGAATATTATTTTTTATTTTTCATGTTAGAGGAACTGTACGAACTCCTGTGTGATTTGTATCCCCCTACCTTGATGATCGGAGATCTTATGTCCCTCGCGAGTTTCCGTAGCGCGATCTGGCTCAGTTTGGATTTTGAGGAAGTGCTCGACCAGCGGGCAAATCACAAAGCATCAGCGAAGATCCGACGGTTATTTTAAACAGAACAGCGTACGGCGTTCGCACTGAAAATACACTATGGCATATCAACTCTACAGAAACACGACATTAGGGAACAGTCTTCAGGAGAGTCTTGATGAACTTATTCAGGTAAGTGTGTTGAATCAAAGCGTAGTTATCTAGCGTGATTGCTAGCCAGCGCAGAATGATGTGATAGATAAATAACGTCAACGTTACAGATAACGGAATAAAACTATTATTGCACATCTAGTCGTCTACCTTGTGGCTTTTCATATCACATCTTAGTGCTAAATCCTATTATTTGTTTTCATTGTGGGTAGTGATGCATCGGTTTATTAAAGTTAAATGAGTGTTAGCCAACAACAGCTGTGTTTGCATTTGAGCTGCTCTTTATCAGAAGAACTAATGAATCCACTTAGCTTCCCTAATAAGGGATAAATTAACTGCTGTAGTGTTTCTTAGATGTTTACATTATTATATTTTCACATTACCGCGGATTTGGATCATCACAATTATACCCGTCTGTGATCACTAATAACAATCATGGAGGAAGATGACCATGCTTATGTCTAATAATATTAACTCTGATTTAAGACGGACTTCCTGAATCAGTCCACTCAAGAAACCAGAAAGCATTATTAGTGTTTAATAAAAATACAGTGAAGCTTAATAGTGTGTGAAATTGTCTGAATGATCTGTATTTTCTGTCTTTCCACAGTCTCAACAGATCACACCACAGTTAGCCCTCCAAGTCCTGTTACAGTTTGATAAAGCTATCAACACAGCGCTGGCCAACCGGGTCCGCAACAGGGTCAATTTTAGGGTAAGTTAATGCTCTACAATAGCCTCAAGGTAGAGCTTTAAATGTTGTCCGCTTATGCAAGAGATTATGCAGACACAGCTGTGACACACTAAAAACCACTGCTCTTTGTTTTATTCACAGGGATCTCTGAACACATACAGATTCTGCGATAACGTCTGGACGTTTGTTTTAAATGACGTTGAGTTCCGGGAGGTGACGGATCTAGTCAAGGTGGACAAAGTAAAAATTGTAGCCTGTGATGGCAAAAGTAAGACAATTGGTTCACTTTGCTGATGTTCTATTAGTTTCATACTTCTGGTGTTGTGATGCAGTCCTCCTCATTAAACTTTTTATCTCTGTTATAGACACTGGGCCTAATGCAGCTGAGTGAAACCAAGGTGAAGAGAAGTGAACTGAATTTGCTGGCTGATGGGAAGGATGAAAAGAATTGAAGAGGAGGCACACAGCGGTGGGGACTGTGTATATATTATTTATTGCAAGAAACCATTCTCCAGCCTTCATACATCAACCTGCTCAGTGGAGGACTGACAAACGTATGGAGCACACAAAGCCTTGGATATCACATTAAACTTTTCTTTTTATAAATAAATATATATAATTTTCATAGAAATGCCAATGCTTTTCAGTTTGTTGCTGTTTAGCTTATTCTCTAATAAACTTGTTTTAAATGGTTTATGGCTTCTTTTGTTTTGAAGAATAGTTTTTTTTCCTTCACATGAACAGGATGATACATTATACGCACTGCTGAATGTGCATCAGCTGACTGGTCATGTCTTTAAATGGTTTTGCAGAGTTTAATTCTTGTTAGCTCTCACCTATAACCTTAAACCCCGGTTTCACAGACAAAGCTTAATCCTAGTCACCAACTAAAATGTAAATCTGAGCTGTTTCAGCTAGAAGGAAAACTTGCACTGATTGATCTTGATATATGTCAGTGCCTTTATTTTGTCTTAAGATGCACACCAGTATTGTTTTGTCTAAGGCATGTTTATGAAAATTACTTTAAAATCCTAATTGAGCTATGGCCTAGACCTGGCTTAAACTAAACCCTGTCTATGAAAACGGGCCTAAATGTGTCCAAATCATCAATATAAGATGAAATGTGTAAAGTTTGCCTGCAATTCAGTGATTTTTGAACATTAAATCAGGCAGGAATGCTATCAGAAGCATAATCTGAAAAATGTATGCCTTTCCTTAATCCTTACATTGTGTATCACAGGGATCCTCATATCTGGACCTTGAGATCCACTTTCCTGTAAAGTTTAGGTAAACCCTAATCAAAAAAAAAAAAAAGATCATTAGAAAATCACAGGCAGGTGACTGTGATCGGGATTGGAGTTAAACTCTGCAGCGTATTCAGGGCGAGATTTGAGGAACCCTGGTGTATCAGTTGTAGGAGCAGAACAAATAGGTGTTGGCTGCATTTTCAAGCCAAACTATTTTATATTTTATCATTAAATGAGATGGAAATGAGAAAAATTGTTTTGATAACAGATTGTTTTGTGATCCCATCACCTGAACATTGGTACATGAGTGATTACTCTGGACTCTCCTATTCACAGCTAAGCCCTGCATTTCGATTTCTTAATTCTTCCCAAGTCATGACCTAACCTATTTTATTTAGCATTAGAGCCATTTTTGTTAGACTTTTACCCAGATTTACCTTCAATCACCATTTAATAAATCTCCTGCATTAAAGTGCTTCACTCATAGGGCATCTCCATTAAGCCTGATTACACACACACACACACACACACAGTAGTCAGGGAAGGGGGTCTTTGTGTCAGCGTCATACTGTTTGCATCTCGCTGTGGAATGCTGGAGTTGGACATCACTCTGTTCAGCTGTTGGTCATTTCGTGTGCTGGTCACAGAGACTGTAAGCCTGGATGGTGATGGCTGGACTTTAGGATCTCATAAAAATGGATAACAGGGGCTTTGGAGGAAAAAAGGGCAAAGAGGGGTCTTTTAAGCGTGCATCTATTAAACGCACCCCCTCTGGTTCTCAGAAGGTAAGAGACCCCCCCCCCCCCCCCATTTCCTATAGCAGCTGACTGGGTTATCTGGAGTTGTTGAAGAAACAGTCCTGTATCAAATTATGGTTGGAGTCAGAGCCAGCTAAGAAATCTGGGCCTTTATTTAAGAAGTTTAGAAATGTGACCCTAGAGCACAATACCAGTCTTAAGTCGCTGGGGTATATTTTTAGCAATAGCCAAAAAAAAAAAAACGCTGTATGGGTCAAAATTATAATTTTTTCTTTTATCCCAAAAATCATTAGAATATTAAGTAGAGATCATGTTTCATGAGGATGTTTTGTAAATGTCCTAACATAAATATATAAAAACTTAATTTTTGATTTGTAATATGCATTGTTAAAAATTCATTTGGACAACTTCAAAGGTGATTTTCTCAGGGTTTTTTATTTATTTATTTTTTTTTTAAATAGTTGTATCTCGGCCAAATATTGTCAGATCATAATATACCTTACATCAATGGAAAGCTTATTTATTCATCTTTTATATGATGGATACATCTCAATTTAGGAAATTGACACTTGGTTTTGTGGTCCAGGGTCACAAATGTTTGTGAGCCCCTAGAATCGTTCCCATCTTTCACCTGTCTGTCTATGCCACCGCTTTGGGATGGCTAATTAACTCAAGTGATGTTATCACTCTCAATTCATGCAGAATTTTTTTAAAGATTGGGAATGTTTGAGGTTTGACTGATTTTTGCAGTTGCATGTTTTGGTTGCATTTTGCAGGCTTGTTGTATATAATGTTAACAAAACTGGGGTCTCTGTTGGTTAACTCGGCAGTGATTTTAATCATGATGTGTGTAAACTTATTTGGTGAATGCATTGTTTCCAGTGATGGTCTTGATTTCTGAGTGAACACTTACACATGTGCACACGTACAAAACCTGTTTTCAGCATTGTCCTCTAATCTCTGATAATGGCCCAGTAAAGAGCACTGGCCTGGGAAGCTTAAACCCCTGTGCTCTCTAAATCTCAATCTTATGTGATTAATGCAGAGTTCTGTGGAACGAGTCCAAACACTAGTGGACAAAACGCACTTAGTGTGCTTACAATGGACCTAAAATCATTTCAAATCAACAATTTTTTTTTCAAGGGAATGGAAAGTGGTGTACTGGAGTTCATGAAAATGCAAGGTTGCATTAAAAATTCAGCAATGTCATGATCCACTTGACCTTCCAACTCTGTAAACTGTCTGTTCCATCCTTGTCTAGGTACAAACTGACCAACAGCATTTTTCTTTATCAAATTCATATATGCTTTTAATCAGCTTTAACATGTTCTGTAACAATGTCTGTTAATTCAATATTCACAAAAAAGGCACTTTTAATCATCCATAATCCTGTTAGAATATAATAAATCACAGATTCATATGATTTGGGGGAATCATAATGAGTTGATGGGAATGACTTATCAATTTTGAATAAAGACCCCAAATACCTTTTACAAAATCCATTGGAACTGAATCCTGTTGCACTGTAGAATATTTACTGTATTATCTTTCTTTCTTGAAAACAGTGTGGAAACATTAGTCTTCATTTCCTATTGGCAGACAGAGTTGATTTGCTTAGATGAGGATTATCTGAGTTGAGCTTCTCACAGAGCTCCTTTATGTAGCTGCTCACGGGGTAGACATGTGTTAATATAAGAGCTTTGAGGGACTAAATTGTAATTATGGATCAGTGGGAGCAGATTTTTCTGGTTTACTCTTTTGGTTTAATATCGTCAGTCTTTATCAGGAAGCTAGGGGCAATATTGGCTATGTGGCTGTTATATGAAGGCTTTTTAATAAAAGATAGGTAATTTATATTCCCAAAAAACGTATTTGTTTTACATTCTTTTGTTTTACTCCATCAGCTAAAATATATAATATATTTCTGCCTAATATCATATAAATATTCAAAAAAAAAAAACCCGTTTTGTCTAAAATACAGTTTCCAAAAATACTGTTTGTGCAGTTTCAGGGAGGGTTTGTGTGACTGTGCAGCTTCTCTTTCCACACGGCAAATTCCACATGTGTTTCTATGACTAAACCCTTTAGGATTTAGGAGAAACGAAGCTCTAAAATGCCCAAATCCAAAGATGTCAAAAGCTGTCGACAGATGTCTAAACACAAATCTCATATGTACTTGGGCCAGAGCCAGATTATGTTTCAGCGATACTGCTCTTTGTGAATGAGAGCACTTGTGCTTAATTTGATTTCTGTGGGAGGCTTTTTAATATGGCGCTGCTACAGCAACAGGCACCAACAACTTCCTGAAAAAGGTCAAAATGGGCCTACTGTCTCCAATATAAATGCTAAATTATTGACAGGACTTTAGAAAGAACTTGAGGCACCTGTATCTTTCATTTGATTCCTATTCTTTCCAGTTTACCTCAACAAACATCATTAAGAAGAGGTGTGGAGGGGCTAATGGGAGAGATTAGCATGTTGACCAATGAGGCAGATTAGAGAGCCCCTCGTCTCAGAGTAGGCTTTAGTTTGTGGTGTTCCAGTGGATTGGTCATGAGGTTCCAGCAGGATTATCTTCAGTGGTCATGGGACTCTGAGACTGAGGTCCAGCACACGTGGTCCAGACCTCCACTCCATAAATGAAGGCCACAGGCAGTTGAAGGCAGACTGGAGGAAGACTTTATGACAAGCCTGCCATAATGCAAGTCTTTTGTCTTTAACTTTATTTTTAAGTGAAAGTGCCTGTCTAGCAAGTCAGTTCAAGCTCAAGAGATAATGTTAAGGTTGGTATACCTCAGATATTTATTGGTGGAATATTGTGATATAGATCCTCCACAGCAGGATGTTTTGCTTTCTAGTGATGTGTTTGGGTTGCTATTGGAGCAATTGAAGGTCAGGTCTATTCCTGTATACTCTTGTGTTACACAAATAACATTAAGCTGATTGTTACATATTATTGTCTTAAATAGATATATAGATAGAAAGTAAACAACTGTGAGTGGGAGAAGTGCTACTGTGTGTAATGTGACTGTGCATTGACCTAGAAAGATTCGGTTGTTTTCATAATTTTAATATGTCTAAAGTGATTTAATTTACCCAGAGTGCTTCACGGTTGTTGTGAAAACCCTGAACACACACACATTTGTACTTGTGCACTGTATAGATAACCTATATAATCACAATTATTCTTACAGTTTGTGCTGTTTTCATTGTTTTCCACATTGTTCGTCAGAAACAATTTGATAAACAGATAAGCTGCAGAACAGCTTGTTCTTTTTTGTAGCTACTGAGAAATTAAAGTGGCCTTATGCGTTACAAAAGAGATTAGGGACATGTTTTGACATTCTGAAATGAGAGTGAATGAATGAACTAAATTCTCCTCTTCTGTGTCTTGCAGTTTCAGAGGGCATGGATTGAAAGGACATTTCTAAAAAGGGAGTGCATTCACATATTCCCCAGCAGAGAGCCCAACAAGTGAGTAACAGTGTTTCTATAATTAACTAAAACCAAAACTATTAAAAAAACTTTTTGTTAACTGAAATAAAATACAAACATTAAATGAAAAATTGCATATATAACCAAATTAGAAATATTGCACTGGCCGCTTATAGAAACAAAATAAGTCAGTCATGGTCAGTAATTTTAATCTCATTGTAATTTGAGAAAATACAAACTGTATTATTTATTTATTTACAAAGTACTTTTAGACTAACTTATTAATACAGTAAATTCATCTTAGTGCAACATTATAGTTCTAAATCCATAAAGATGTTTGTCCATTCAGCACTCAAGAGAAGTTATATACACTTGTAGAAATAGATACAAGTAAAGGGAAAGTCGTGGCCTAATGGTTAGAGTGTCGGACTCCCAATCGAAGGGTTGTGAGTTCGAGTCTTGGGCCGGACGGAATTGTGGGTGGGGGGAGTGCATGTACAGTTCTCTCTCCACCTTCAATACCACGACTTAGCATAAATGGCTGCCCACTGCTCCGGGTGTGTGCTCACAGTGTGTGTGTGTGTGTTCACTGCTCTGTGTGTGTGCATTTCGGATGGGTTAAATGCAGAGCACAAATTCTGAGTACGAGTCACCATACTTGGCTGAATGTCACTTTCACTTCACTTCAAATAAATTAGGTATGTTTTTACGGTTAATATTGACTTTTTCCATTTTTGATAACTATTGAAGGTGTTGTTGCGGTCAGCTGGTAAACCAACATGTGGCTATTCTTCCTGGTTCCACCAATAAGAGCGCAGAGGAAGGCCAGGGGGTGCAGGCCGAGCCTCCACAAGAGAAATGGTCGGTTGCTAAGCACACACAAGCCACGCCCACTGACGCATACGGCATCATTGAATTCCAGGGAGGAGGTCATGTCAACAAGGCCATGGTATTTTTCAGATAACCATGTGATTCATTTGTTTTTCATTGCACAAAAATGTGATCCCCTGAAGTCATACCATTTTCTCTCCTTTCTTCCTTTTTTATCATCAGTATATCCGTGTGTCCTGTGATACCAAGCCCGACAACCTTCTGCATCTGATGGTGAAAGACTGGCAGCTGGAGCTGCCCACCCTGCTGATCTCTGTGCATGGAGGCCTGCAGAACTTCGAGTTGCAGCCCAAACTCAAGCAAGTGTTTGGAAAGGGCCTAATAAAAGCAGCAGTTACCACTGGGGCCTGGATCTTCACTGGGGGAGTTAGTACAGGTGAGTGTTTGACAACACAGAAGTGTGGCATGGAAATAAGGTCAGGTCATGGTGTGACCTAACTGACATCAATTGAATGGTCATCTGTTCCTCTTTCAGAGACTGAATCATCTGCTTTCCTGTTGAGCAAGAAACTGCACATGACTCCATCACATGACACACTAATAATTCCATGTTTATTCCTTCGTATAATACAGGAGTGATTCGGCATGTGGGAGATGCGCTAAAAGACCACTCTTCCAAGTCCCGTGGGAAAGTGTGCGCCATCGGAATTGCACCATGGGGTATTGTGGAAAATAAAGAGGATCTGATTGGAAGAGATGTAAGCCATCTGTGTCATTGCACAGGAATGCATGTACTTGTGTTTAATCAGCATAAGTGAATGTCTGAGGTTTGGTTTCTGTGAGGTTTTTGGGCGATGTATCACAACTGTGTCTGTGTTTTTGATTGGACCAGGTGACACGGCCCTACCAAACCATGTCCAACCCTCTCAGCAAACTTTCTGTGCTTAACAACAGCCATTCCCACTTCATTCTGGCTGACAACGGCACTCACGGAAAGTATGGTGCGGAGGTCCGACTGCGCAGGCAGCTGGAGAAACACATCTCTCTGCAGAAGATCAACACCCGTAAGTCAACTTTTAGTAGTTAACTCAGCTTTTTGAAGAAAGTTACACAATTTGACCATCAAGTCAAAAGGGGATTAAAACACTGTTGGAGTCCATGAGTGTTGGTCTAGTGATGGAAAGTCCAGTCTGTGACCTCCTGGTTTTCCCTTTGTCATCCTATGCCTGGAGTTTCTGATGAGGCTGGGACAGCAAAGGGAGGTCCAGACGTCATCCCATACAGCAGTCAAAACAACAATCTTAATAATGCTCAAAAGCATCTTTTCATGTCTAATCGCTGCTTATATTGTGCATATTTGTCCGTGAGGGTGTTTTTTGTTTGTGTTTGAACAGGTCTGGGTCATGGGGTTCCTTTGGTGTGTCTGATTCTTGAAGGAGGGCCGAATGTAATCTCCATTGTGTTGGAGAGTCTGCGTGAGGAACCTCCTGTACCTGTGGTTGTGTGCGACGGCAGCGGCCGAGCATCGGATATCATTTCATTCGCTCACAAGTATTCGGAGGAGGATGGGTGAGGAAAATAATGATGATGAATTTTAAAGGTGTGCAATCCTGCAAAGGTAAATTGACTCCATGACAGGAGAAAAAAGTAAGTTTTTACTGATAGGTTATTGTGCTGATTAAAAAAAAAAACACATTTGTGACATTAAAGGTCCCTGAACACTGAAGCGCTTTGAACCTCTTTGTTTCTTAAAGCTCCTTCTCTTGGTCTCCATTACCTTGTTCTGGTGCAGGTTGGTTAATGATAGTGTTAGAGACCAGCTTTTAGTAACCATACAGAAGACATTCAACTACAACCGGAATCAGGCACAGCAGATTTATCTCATGGTGATGGAGTGCATGAAGAAAAGAGAGCTGGTGAGTAAAATAAAGGATGGGATGTCAAGAAACTGATTAAAGACAACTTTGTTCAAGAAAACAAACTGTGTATATATTAATAATATTCTTTTTTATACGGTTATTTTTCACAGATATAATAATAATAAACATGACTGTTACTCATTTTGCCTCATTTGCCTTTTTCATATCATACATTGTTCTTTTTATTTATTTTTTTATATTTTTGCCTATGTTGTCATTTCAAACCACCCAGCTCACAATTTTCATCGTATTTCCCTGTCATCCCACTGAGTGCTTTGTCCTTCATGAGGTTTAAAATGATTTCCAAAACCGGGGGACAGTGAGGCAGGTTCCTTAAAACCATGCGATGGACACATGATTAACAGAAGCTATGTGAAACTTAGAAAAACAAATCAGAAAACATACTTGTGCATTTCGGCTTTCCTGAGTAGCAATTTCTGATGTCTCATATCGAACTTGTTTGAAGTTTAAGATATTAAATTCATTAAAAAAAAGTGTTACTGTTGCTGTGAATATGTTATCTACAGGAGTCTTGTAAAAGTTTGCATTATGTAATATATAAATGCATGTTTTAAACACTTACACAATGCATTAGCACTTACTGCCCACTCTCATGATTAAATTATTATGATCTCTCTATTGCTCACATATTATCTGACCAGCTAATCAATTATCCTCTTTCAATTTATATACAAACAAATGTATATTCAATTTCTGTCGAACCATGATAATTAAAAACAGCTGTGGAAAAGTGGATTAACAAATACTATAATTGTTTTTTTTCATATTTTTTATTTATTATTAAGTACTGTGACTATTATTGAACAAAGACTTTTGGGGTCAGTAAGATTTTTTTTTTTTTTTAATGCAACAATGCATTAAAATACTAAAAAGCAATCAGAACTTTACAAAAGATTTCTATTTTTTTTTTAAAAAGTTTTTTTTTACATCCTATTTATCACAAAAATCAGAAAAACTAAAATGTATTACAGTTTCCACAAAAATAACTGTTTTCAACACTGATAATAATAAGAGATTGCTATGATTTCTGAAGAATCATATGACTGGAGTAAAAGCTTGCTAGAAATTCAGCACTGCCATCACATAATAAATAAAAGGAACTTACTGTCCACAAACCATTGAACAGTAGTGTATAATGTAGTGCATAAAAGTAGTATGTAGTACATGCATTGCACACAGTTTTACGTTTTGTGCTGTAACAGATCACAGTTTTCCGCACGGCCTCAGAGGGTCAGCAGGATATTGAGATGGCCATCTTAACCGCTCTGCTGAAAGGTGACTCTTGTTCAGACCACATGTCACACAGTACTGTATACAACAGGAACAGTTCTGAAACTGGAAATGTAACATTCCAGAAAAGTACATTATTTGTATCAAAATATAAATATTTATTTCAAAACTCTTTTTAATGCAACTCTTTCTGTCTTATTCCGTTAACAATCTTTGGGTTCGTCAGGCACAAATGCCTCAGCTCCAGACCAGTTGAGTTTAGCTTTGGCCTGGAACCGTGTGGATATTGCTCGCAGTCAAATCTTCGTCCAAGGACAACACTGGCCTGTAGGTGAAGGGTTGATGGAAACATAACACACAGATAGCCCACAGAGACTCAGTATTCATATATGTATATGAATATACACATACATACATCCATACATATAATCATAGTATTTGTATTCAGTATTATACAGTAATTGAATGCATATTTACGTGTCTATATCATCAGCCTGCTGGTTCCCTGCCCACCTCATCCACGAGCCAGCAGGATAAACCAAAGAGCCCTATAACTGCCCGTCCCAGCAAGGGTAAACCTGCCAGGGCCAAGAAGGGCAAAGGTGCCAAATCCAAACCTGAGCCTCCAGAGGAGACCGATCCTAGAAAACTAGAGCTGCTTAACTGGGTAACGTTCATTCTTTAGTAATATTGTATTAGTATCAATTAAATTTCATCTGTTTGTGTGTATGTGTGTGTGTGTGTGTGTGTTGATGTGTAAAATAGGTTAATTCTCTGGAGCAGGCCATGATGGATGCACTCGTGCTTGACAGAGTGGATTTTGTGAAGCTCCTTATTGAAAATGGCGTCAACATCCACCGTTTCCTGACAATCCCGCGACTGGAAGAGCTCTATAACACAGTTAGCACACAATCATATATTTATGGAATATTAGAGAGTCACGTAGCCACCATGTTTTATCATTTTATGTTTTAATGTTTTTTTTTTTCAAACAAGTGTGACCCACATGTCCCATTATAAGAGCTTTCACTGCTGTTCACTTTCCATGCAATATGGTTTAAAAATGTCATTTGTGTGTTTAGTATTATCCATTATCATATCATACAGTGTAATCTGTTGTTGAGGAGAAAGCACTTAGCCCACAAACATCTGTGTGTTTTACAGAAGATGAAGCCTAATGGGCTTTCCCCTGAATTGTGTATATGGTTTTTATTATTATTATTTTTTTTTTTTTTTTTTCAGAAATTGGGGCCAACCAACACATTGCATTTTGTGGTCAGAGATGTTAAAAAGGTAAAGTTCATTATTAATAAATTGTTCTATGGTCTTTCTTTCTTCAAGATTATCAAAATGAGTTAAACATACACCTGTTTTTTTCAGAAATTTTATGGCCTATTGTTCCAAAGAATAAGACTTTAATCTTCTTAGCAGTGTGTGAATGCACTTGTGTGTTTGGATTTGTGTATGTGTGTTCTGTGTAAGCATTGCATAAATAGTTTTATTTCACTCAAGTGTCAGCAGTTAAAGAATAAGTTACTTTATGGTGCTATGAAATTAATGTTTCCAGGGAAACTTACCGCCAGATTACCAGATCACTCTGATTGACATTGGGCTGGTTCTGGAGTACCTCATGGGAGGAGCGTATCGCTGTCACTATACTAGGAAAAGTTTCCGCACACTCTATAATAACCTCTATGGACTGAAAAGAGTGAGTAACCACCATATACACTTATTCAAGCATATCTGAAAATACAAAGCTTAATAATATCATAGTGGCCAACCAAGACTTTTCCAGGGGATGATAAACTCCAACATTAAGAGCAGGAATATTTTAAAGAACAATAGAGTAAAAATATAGTAAAATATTTTACAGGGAAAAAATTTCAAACAAAAATAACTGACTTGTAAATGAATGGGCCAATTAGTTGTTCTTGCTTAGTCTATGGTCTAGCAAAAATATAGATAATTATAAATTGTAACTTGCTTCTCAGCTTCCACACTTTTGAGAAATTAAAACAGACATAAAATTGATAAACCAGTTATTTGCCAATCTGTTATTAAATAGGCTAATCATATATGCTCAAACACGTCTGATTCTCTCTCTCTTTCTGTTCTCTTTTAGCCCAAAGCTTTGAAACTCCTGGGTATGGAGGTAAGCCACTAAAACATAAAAAAGGCAAATTGTTTGTAAGTGTTCAGTATTAATATGCATTCAGTATACTCTCACACACAAACATACTCAAAGAAATATGACTGGTAGCTAAAACTTGTAGAAGGCTATCCTATTTACAGACACACTCGCTTCGTTTTGTTTTCGACAGGACGATGACCCAAGACCGAAAGGCAAAAAGAAGATGAAGAAGAAGAAAGAGGAAGAAATCGATATTGACGTTGATGACCCAGAGGTCAGTCGATTCCAGTACCCCTTCCATGAGCTGATGGTGTGGGCTGTTCTCATGAAGCGCCAGAAGATGGCGCTGTTTCTCTGGCAGAGGGGAGAAGAAGCCATGGCCAAAGCTCTGGTGGCGTGTAAACTCTATAAAGCGATGGCGCACGAATCCTCGCGGAGCGAACTAGTGGACGACATCTCGCAGGATCTGGACAATAATTCCAAGTGAGCAATTAATATATTATTTGTCTTTACTATCACACTTGACTTTACACAGCATTTAAAGAGTCTGTGGACTTCTGGGAAATGTAGTCTAACGACAATCAACGCCTGCGTTTGTCAATTAAATGGTTCGGCTGAATAAACAGCACATTTCCCAGAATTCCTCATCATATTTTCTCCCCGGCTGATGAATGCGACTCGAATGCTGCAAAAAAAAAATTTTTTTTATCTTTGATCAGATACTTTTTTTCACAACGATATGCAGTTGATCTTTCAGAGGGACGTACAGTAATGCGACAGATCACACTCGACGTGTTTACATTAGAGTATGACTTTCTTTAAAAAACATACTGACCCCAAACTTTGAAGGGTAGTTGATTTAAATTGTGTATTTTATTAACAATTTATGTGTTTCTGTATTAATTTACTTAGGAAAGGTAAAGCAGGATTTGGTTGCATGTGGCTAAACAGAATAGAATAGAATAGAATAGAAATGTTTTTGGTTTTTATTTCTTAATTAAACTGTCAACACAACAGTGCCCCTTCTCATAAAGCCTCTCTCTCCTCCCTCTCATACTCAGGGAATTTGGTCAGTTAGCGTATGAGCTGCTAGATCAGTCATACAAGCATGATGAACAGGTGGCCATGAAGCTTTTGACATATGAGCTGAAGAACTGGAGTAACTCCACCTGTCTGAAACTGGCTGTAGCTGCCAAACACAGAGACTTTATAGCCCACACCTGCAGCCAGATGCTGCTCACCGACATGTGGATGGGCTGCCTGCGGGTGGGCAAGAGCAATGGACTCAAGGTCTGCAATAAAAAATAAATAAACACACTAAGTCACTGACTCTAACTATTATATATCAACATTTGTATCATTTCATATCATTCACAGGTCATCCTCGGAATCATCTTTCCTCCAACCATTCTTCTCCTAGACTTCCGAACTGGAGATGACCTGTCTTACCAAAACTCCAAAGACAACGAAGAGCTCAAAGACAAAGAGGATGATAACAAATCTGGCAAGGTAAAAATATGTACTTTACATTTCTAGATATATTACAATGGGAAAAATTTTTTATTGTAATAATATTTCACAATATTACGTTTTTTCTGTATTTTTGATTCAATAAATGCACTCTTGGTGAGCAAAACAGACTTCTTTCAACAACAGTAAAAAAAAAATTGTACTGACCCTAAACTTTTGAATGGTAGAATACATATTCAACACTGGCTTCTTAATTTTTTTATGGACCTTTATGAGGTGATACTAAGTAAAAGTTTTTATTTTCAGGATGGCACCATGAGCATGGACGGAGTGTCTAAGAAAGGTGATGAGGAAGATAGTAAAAAGAAACAGAAACGTGTGCCTGTTGGGAAGAAGATATACAATTTCTATAATGCACCATTTACCAAGTTCTGGTTCAATACGGTATGTGAATATTTAAAAGCACATCAAAGTCAAAACACACCATTAATAAAATAAATTATGTAAAATTATGTTATAAATAAAAACATAATGATCATATATCTACTCAAGACTGCCTACCTGGTGTACCTGATGCTGTATAATTACATTATCTTGGTGAAAATGGAGAGATGGCCATCACTGCAGGAATGGATCGTCATCTCCTACATCATCACTCTTGGACTAGAGAAAGTTAGACAGGTGAAGTACGCAAACAAAAAAATTGTGTTGCTATATTATCATGTTTATGTGGTTTTGTTTTTTCTACATTGGACACATGTGCTTGTGTGTAGATCCTGATGTCAGAGCCAGGAAAGCTGAAACAGAAGATAAACGTGTGGCTTGAGGAGTACTGGAACATCACTGACCTGGCTGCCATCACCATGTTCCTCATGGGACTGTTACTGCGACTGCAGAATGAGCCTTACATGGGCTACGGACGCGTCATCTACTGTGTAGACATCATCTTCTGGTACATTCGTGTCCTCGACATTTTTGGAGTTAACAAGTATTTGGGACCATATGTCATGATGATTGGTAAAATGGTGAGAACTAACAGATAAACTTATATTAATGGCTCAATAGCTTCTGTTTTCTGAAGAATAATGATATCTGTGTGTGTGTGTGTGCACAGATGATTGACATGCTGTACTTTGTGGTGATCATGCTGGTGGTTCTCATGAGTTTCGGCGTGGCTCGCCAGGCCATCCTGCACCCAGACGAGGAGCCGACGTGGCGTCTGGCGAGGAATATCTTCTACATGCCCTACTGGATGATCTACGGAGAAGTGTTTGCTGACTCGATAGACCGTAAGACTAGAATTCATAGTAAGATTCTGTTTCCTGATTCATGTGTGGATGATCCGTCTCGTCTCCATTCCACCCTCACTGTGTCTGTGAGCTATACCGAAAGAGTTGTCTCATCTCCTGATCATGTGACCATTTGCACTGCAGTGGCATTCGCCTCTACTGCATCATGTGTGATGGACTGAGTGTGTGACAGTGCCAGTCTTTACCTGCCCTGCTTGTGAGTTTTAGGTCTTTATGTCTAGTAGCTGTTGATTGTTGGCATTTTTCTTTTACTTTTACACTTCTGCTCTAGCCTTGTACTGCTCGTTTGGTTAAATTGTGCCTGCATAATTCTCATGTATAAGCTGCTAAACAAGTAAATGGAAATTTAGAAGAAGAAAAAAAAAATACTGTATTTAATGGTAATACAGTCAAAATGTAATATATAACATGATTTCAAGTCATAATACATTTTTCCAAAAAGAGTAAAAACTTAATACTTTAAATTCATTATCTGTTCCTCCACTGAGGAAGATCCTGTGTGACTAAAAGCACGTCCTGATATTGATGAGTTAGATGTGTTCCTAGGTCAACATATTTTGTTGACCCTGGAACAACATTTTACTAAAAAAATGTAGCCTTGACCATATCCCTACACCTAAACCTAACCTTAATCATGAGTGATTCTTAAAATCAGAGGAAATGACAGATAAATGACACTGATGTACAAGCACCTAACAGTGATTGTAAGTGTAAACTTCACAAAATCTATAAACTGGTTCTTCAAATGTGATTGGTTAATCACAATGTTGTTCCAGGGTCAACAAAGATGTTGGTTTATACTTGGTTGGTTTGTAACGGTGTTGTTTTTTTGTTTGTTTTTTTTGCACTTTGTAGTAATAAAAAGAAAATTGCTAGTATCTTGGTATGCAGTCCATTTTGGATACATTGAAAATTAATTTCAAGTACTGTTTTTCTACTCTTTTTGGAAAAATTTAATGATAATATAGAACAAATGAAAATAAGTGCTGGTAGTTATACAGAAATATGTGAAAATGCAGTTCTGAAAGAAAGCACAACTTATTGTGCAAACATACATTGCAATTCAAAAGTTTAGAGAGGGTTTTTCTTTTCTTTCTTTTTTTAGTTTAATGTTAGTCTCTTATATTCACCAAGGAATTTATTTGATTAAAAAACAGTTAAAATTGTACTGTTGTGAAATATTAATTAAAAATATTTTTGTAAAAGAAGATTTTGTCTTAACTGAGTTTTAGTCAATTGAATGCATCCTTGGTGAACAAAAGTATCTTATCCAGAACTTTGAATGGTATTGAATCTTTCCTTTCTTCACCTAAAATGTGAAGTGTACAAAAATCTTTCACAATGACTATTATTTTAAAATCGTTAATTCCCCTCCTAATGCACTATTTAGATGGCTGGCTGATTGTGAAATGATTCATATTTGTTTATTTCTCCATAATCTTTAACTGTGCTTTTTCTCTTTCTTTTTAAAAACTCATAGTCTATGCGATGGAGATTAATCGTGAGTGTAAAATTCTTCCTGTAGACCCACAATTAAATGTAATTATCAAACACTATAGAATGATGTCACGGTTGCATCATAACCTCTGTAATGTATGGCAGCACCCTGTGGTGAAAACATGTATGATGAAGATGGGAAGAAGCTCCCTCCATGTATACCTGGGGCCTGGCTCACACCTGCCATCATGGCCTGTTACTTACTGGTAGCCAACATCCTACTGGTTAACCTGCTCATTGCTGTATTCAAGTGAGTCAAAAGATAAACAAAATGTAAGCACTGTAATGTCAAGCAATGATGAGCCAAGTACTGGAGCAAAGTATTATGTTCTCATAGATTCATTATCACCAGTACAACACTGAGAGAACTCATTCCTTTCACAGTAACACGTTCTTTGAAGTGAAATCCATCTCCAACCAAGTATGGAAGTTCCAGCGCTACCAGCTCATCATGACTTTTCACGACAGACCTGTGCTTCCTCCTCCCCTCATCATCTTCAGCCACATATACATTGTGTTGAAGCGCCTGTGCTGCCGCTGCAGGAAGAAACAGGAAGGAGAGCTGGATGAGAGAGACTGCGGACTAAGTTATTAAGTTACTCCTATTATTGATTTTTACTGCTTCAATGAATCAATCTTATAGCAATCTATTTTAAAACATATTTTTTTCCTTTTTCAGAGTTGACTCTGAGTCTGGAGGAACTGAAGAGTCTGCATGAGTTTGAGGAACAATGTGTGGAGGAATACTTCAGAGAGAAGGAGGACGAGGCACAGTCTTCCAATGATGAGCGAATCCGAATTACTTCCCAGAGGTACTAGATGAAAAATAACAACTGCTCTTGCAAATGTCATTTCAGGGCTCAACAATAAGGATTTTCTTTTGTGGTTCTAAATGACCATTTCTTAGAGATGGCGATGCATTTTGTCATCATTTTTGTATGTGATGTAAAACATTAGTATCTGGTATGTAGTTTTCAACAGAATGTGTTTTTTGCTATCCACTGCACAGCTTTCAAATTGATTCCCTTTGAAGTAAACATGGTAAATATGGATTTCTTTGACCATTGCATTATGTCTGCTCTCTTTTGCAGCATCTCGTGATGATGTTCTAAATATGCAGTGTTGAAGTAATGCATTAATGCAATTGCAGTAATGCAATTTATTTTGCATAATTCAACATATAATACATTCAAAATGTAAAAATATGCGGTCTACTCCAACAAACCTCACCAATCTTCTGTTGATCACACATCTTGCTTCAGGTGATACAAATATGTAGGTCAAAGTTCACCAAATTTGAACATTGAAACAATGCAAAAAAAAAAAAAACTGGCATGAGCTTGGTTTTCTGTGTCCTGCATTCACCTGTGCTAGAATGGAATGGAAATTGTAGTCTGGCAACCTTTTAAAAAAACAGTCGCATCTCAAGTTTTGTTTTCCACTTGGGGTGTTGAAAAACACGACAAGTTGAAAAATGTTTTACTTTAACTTTTAACTTAAGGGTGCTGTTTTTAGAATGCCATCATGTGTGAGACGCTGCAAAAGAATGCAGTGGAATGCAGAAATGCAGTCTGTGTGAACAGCCCCTTGTGCTTTCAAGGTTTTCAACAAATCCTCATCTATTTCAGCCAATTAGATCACATTGTCTTGGTGGCAAATTAGCAGAATTTGGAAACAGAATGTAGACTACATCACACACAAAAAAAACAATTACGTTTAAAAGGTCTAAGAAATGGTGCACAGGATCAGTGACTATAAAAAGGTTTAGTGGCATTGCAGAACTGCAATAATAACTCCTTATTGTTGAGCTCTTCATTTACAATCATTACTGAGGTTAAAATGAATGCACCAATTTGAAACACTTATTGTCGCAGAGTTGAGAATATGTCCATGCGCCTAGAGGAGGTGAATGAACGAGAGCACTCCATGAAAGCCTCCCTGCAGACAGTAGACCTGCGCTTGGCTCAGCTAGAGGAGTTCTCTGGCCGCATGATGCACGCACTGGAACGGCTGGTTGGGATCGACCGCTGCGAACTGGTCCGTGCTCGATCCGGTAGCTCAATGGCCGTGGACCAATCCGGCCTGCTTCGTCGCGGTAGCATCTACAGCACGGATGGCTACAGTTTGTACCGCTGGCACCTGGATGCTGAAGACCGTGGTGAGGAGATGTCAGGGGACAAGAAGAGCCACGCAGAGAGACGCGGCAGTATTGGCAGCAGTGACCTCCTTCTAAACCCACATCAAGGTTCTTGCTACGGACCCACACTGGACGTGGTGCCCCTCCGGCAAAGGACACGCTCCAGCTCAAGTGTGGACATCCTCATCTCTCCTTGTGAGTCACAAGACAGAGTCCAGACCTCTCAATCCCCAAAACTAACCTCCACTCAACACCCTAAAGATCCACAAGCCCTGCTAGAAACGGGAAAAGACATAGCAGTTTCACATCCTCTGGAAAGAGCGCAATCCCTGAGGCAATACCCAACTGAAGCTCAAAGTAACTCACTTTCATATGAGAACAGATCCCAAAGTGGTACTTTGTACGTCTCTATGGCACAGTCGAGGTTGTGCAGTCAAGGGAATACGTGGGCTTCAGAGCCCCACGGCCTACAGGATCAAGCAAGCAGATCGCCAACGTTAGGTCGCTGGCCTCCACGCTTCGATGACAAAGTTCATCCCTCTCCGTTTGGACTTTCACCCAAGACATCTTTAGAGAAATTAAGACAGAGAGAAGCCCAAGATGAAGAAGGATCTTCTAAGGAGAGCAAGTGGACAAAAACACAACAAGGAGGAAGTGAGGAGAAGAAGAAAGACGAGGATCAATCAGAGGCGGATAGCGAAAGCACCAGAACAGAGGGAGGAGCAGAGAAAAGAGAGGAGCTGACTGACTCGGATCACTTGTATGTTGCAGAGGACAGGATGTACCCCTCACTCAGATCTAAGAGTCTGAACACTAACCCACGAAAGGCGAAGGCTGTAGGGAGCATCCTGGCTAAACCTCGAGCAGCCAATAGTGTGAAAGACCTGGCCGGGGCCTGTGAAGTCAACACCAATGACTTTAGACCCTCCACAGAGAGGACAGGCACATAGACATAAGCACAAGATCATTGCAGTAGTGCTAGGTTAAAAAAAAGGTTGATTTTCATTGTTTTGCAGTATGGAACACTCTTCTAACACTAGTTATGCTTGTGCATTTGACATCATACATTTCTATTTGAGGTATGCAATTTTAATGCTAAAACACAGTATGCAAAAAGGGAAATCAGGGACTACCTCTGTGCTGTAGATATTTACTATCCCATTTTTTCAAAATAAAGGGAAATTACACTTTAGTTATGCTGTTTATTACTACACATATTTCCTAATTTTATATAAATTATATATCATTTCATTAAGTAAACCTTCATGAAGAATAAATCAGGCACTTGTAAATAACTTAGAAAAGATATTTTAATCTTTTTACGTAATCAGTTAACTCTGACATCACAGAGTACAGACAAGAAAATCAAGGAAGACATGTTATAAAATAGAACATAAAAGAATGCATTGTATGGTCAGTAAGACTTTATGCTCAAATGGGAGGCTGAGCGCTGTCACCGTTTCATTGAAAAATATGCAAATGTGCCTGCATGCATATTCAAAACATGACTACTGGGCCATTAAAGGGATAGTTCACTCGAAAATTATAATTCTGTCATCATGTGCCCACCTTCATGTTGTTTCAAACCTGTATGACTTTCTACAGAACGCAAATCAGTATATTTTAAAAAAACAATTTAACCAAATCATTGACTTCCAATTGTATGGACAAAAAACACACACCTTTCTTGTTCCAAAAATACTTTTTTGTGTGTTCCACAGAACAAAGAAAGCAGGGTTTGGACTGACATGAGGGTGAGTTAATGAAGTTTTATTTCTGGGTGAACTATCACTTTAAGTGGAAATGGCACGCCGCAAGAGCACGAGCAGGGGCTCTTTCAAACAGATGCACAATGCCAATAGAACTCAAGCAATCATTCGCCCTTAAACATAAACAATAGAGCAATCATTCATTTTGAGTAAATTAGGTGAATTCTGAAGTATCTAGGTTGATTCTCAACATTTCAGTTTGTGTTCTCACTTTGTAACATGCCCACATAGAATCTGCAAATGGAAAGATCTGCAGATTTAGACAGAAATTGAACACCAAGGTAATAAAAGTTTAGTACTCTCAGCTCTGGTTAAGCATGTTTAAATGTGAAACTCCATGTCTTCTCCCCCCCCCACAGAATCAGTTATAAAAGTCTGCAAATTCCACATTGGCCTTGTTTTTTGAAGTGGCTGATTTCACAGGCGGGACTTTAAGTGGTTTATGAAGTGAGGAGGTCCTACAAGAGACCCACACACACAAATAACAGTGCATGACATAAAATAAAAAATAAAAAAGATACTGCTGCAGTTGTGCTGTAAACAATTCACAAATTCACACTCATAAGAATCTTATAAAAGAGGGAATTACAAAAGACAGCGTACAGAATACTGAATAAAACATTTAAATGAGTAAAAAAACAAAACAAAAAACAAGTATTAACAAATAAATCAATCCCACATAAGCACAGGTTAACATGCTTTAATTGCTTCATATGAAGTGGTGAGTAAAGATGCTTACGTTAATAGAGTATAAAAATATAATACCATTAGTAAATGTAATACTGTATATACAGGGCCTAGCTGGCTGCTGCTGCTTCAACAAGCATTAGGAAACAGGTCCTAGCCCTCTCTCTTTATTCTTTATATATATGAGATTACAACCCCCCCCCCCCCCCCCCCCAAAAAATAAAAAAACCCAAGGACAATTTTAAATAGTATCTATCACAGTTTCGATTTCTTTTTACTTTGGTCTCTGTTGCAGTTAATGACATAAAGTCAGGGAAAGGGGGAAGACTAAGACCTGTGGAACGTTGCCATCTATTCCACAGTTTATTGCGGCTTTGGAACAGTAACTAAACATAAAAATTAAGTACATATAAAATGGGTGACTAAATATAACAAAACATAACATTCAATGATAACAAACATTTTATATATATATCAATATCATGTCCTTCAGTTTGACCAATATTTAACTATCAAACCTTCAGGTTCTTCAGTCATTACTTCAGGTACACAATCTTTATTGCAAAAAAAAACTGCATAATAGCAGGCATTAGATATACTCGATATACTATTTCCTTCATTTAATGGTGCTTTAATAAACCATTTCAAATCAAAGTGACTATAAATTCACTATATGGAATTAATTATTTTAAAGATAAAAAAATGATCTCACAATTCAAATTAGGCTACACTAAATTGGGACTGATCCAGGGGGTTAAGGGGTAGGTAGGTGGATATTTTGGCTTAAAAGGAACGTTTTGGGAACAGCGCAATAGTCTTTATCTAGCACACTCTCTTCAGGCCTTCAGTAAGTATAGATGAGGCAGGCTAAAGTCCAGAGCTCTCAGCAGCAGCTAACAGCTGAAAGTCCAGTGGTACTGTAAACCCTCACACAAACACTCGCGCGCACGCCAAACACACATAGAGAGATAAAATCATTCACACACTGAGGCTGCAAAAGCTGCAGGGTTAGAGCAGAGTGCAACGGAAGAAGCTCGGCTTCTTGGATCGACTCTCTGTGATTTTCACTGCTCCTCCTCCTCCCGAAGGGTTATTCTCATTCTAAACACAAAGATGCAAGCAAACAAGAATCCATTCAGCATTAGTGTTAAGACATAAAACCACATTTTAAATTTGTTTTTTTGGACACAATAAGGAAATTTCAATGATATTAACATCTTCTATTTCTGTATTTGAGTCAGTGAGCAGTACTAAGCATTTTCTTAACCATTTTCTAAGATTCAGGATGATTTTTCTACATGATTGTAATATTTCATTCTCACCATTTTTCTGTTTAATCTGGTCATGATGTCTCTAGCAAGAGTGACAAAGGCCTAGCATTGAAGAAAAACATGCCACTAGATTAGATCAGTAAAAAATGCTAATCTTGTTCAAATAAATTAATCTACATTAGATAACTTATTTAACAAGAGAATTTCCCCACCTCTTCAACATTTGTGCTAGATTTTGCACTGGTTTCCAAGAACTTGATTCCATAATCAATAGCTAGCTGTAGCAGGAAAAAAGGGAAATGTTTAAATAAACACATCAGCATTTTTACATACTAGCTTGTTCTGACTTGTTTTCAGTTTTGATTTTCAGTCATTTGAAAAAATTTTTTTAATGATGCATACCTTTTCCCCTCTTTCTTTTGAAACTTGCCTCTTATCATTCATGTCACATTTGTTCCCCAATATCATCCGTTCCACATCTGATGAAGCATGCTGATAAAACAGACAGAGGAAAATTAATCTCACTTAAAATTAAGTGAAAACTTCATGCATTAGGTCTGTTTCGCACCTCTTCAATGTTCCTGATCCAGTTCTTGATGTTGTCAAACGATTTCTCATTTGTGATATCGTACACCAGCATAATTCCCTGTGAAAATGACAGAAAGGAAACACATAGATTAGGCAACGTAACCGATGCAGAAGCATATCTAGCATTATTTGCTCAAGAGAATAGCCCATTACCATTGCTCCTCTATAATACGCTGTGGTGATGGTCCTGAACCTCTCCTGTCCGGCTGTATCCCTTTATGGCAAATTTAAAAAACACATTTATTTGTACTAGTGCTGTCAAACGATTAAATCGCATCCAAAATAAAAGTTTTGTGCACATAATATTTAGTGTGTATATTTATTATGTGTATATAAATACACAGTTTATATTTAGAAAATATTTGCATGTATATATTTAGATTATAAATATATTTAATATATAAACAACATATTTTCTTAAACATAAACACGCATGTTGTGTATGTATTTATATATACATAATAAACATACACAGTACACAAACACACATTTATTATGTAAACCAAAACTTTTATTTTGTATGCAATTAATCGTTTGACAGCACTAGCTTGTACACAATTATAATTTATACCAGGCTTGCCCAAACTTTTTACTAAGAAAGGCTGGAAAATCAAACTTGATTGAGGGTTGTGGGGCTAATGTAAGTCCTGCATAATACACAATTGCATATCCAAGAATTTTAAATAAAATTCAATGATATACAAAAGCAATACAAAAAAAAACTGTAAAACAAAAATATAAATTAGATATCAAAATATGCTTTAACTGAAAGTTTTTCCACCATTTGAGATATGGCATAGCGGCCAAACCTTTTCACAGGTTTAATACATCTTTATTTTATAAAGGATAATGCAGACTGGTGCTCCTCACCAGATCTGAAGCTTGATCTTCTTCCCATCCAGCTCGATTGTTCTGATTTTAAAGTCAATCCCTGCAATAATAATGTTTAGAAATAAGTGATGTGAAACAGTCCATCTCAAAACCTAGTGTTCACACAACAGAAACCAGTCCTATCATGACGATGTGAAACTGACTCATTTCAGAACACATCTTTCTATTTAAAGGAGACTGCTGCATTAGGTTATCATGGTATAACAATGGAGACAGAATGTGTAGAGAGGTCAGAAGGGTGTAACATATGTCTGACCCACTCAATGGCTTCAGTGTTGCTAAAGGCTTTGCACATGCATATAAACCTGTTGCAATGAGTAGCAACAAAAAATGGCCCCTGTTTGTGGCAATTACGAGAAAACTTGGCAGTGTGTATGAAGGCATTCACAGGACATGGGACAGGAAGTGACACAGCAGTATTGTCCATGGCAATAGGGGAAGTCTGTGGCATAACAATGACAAAAGGTCAAGGAACTCTAGCACAGGTTTCGCACAGGAAATGACGTATTGGACCACAGTAGAGACAGGCTTACCTAAAGCTGTCAAAAATATCACAACAAATCCATGTATGTTAGTACAATTTCATGTGATATGTACACTCAGATTTTGAGGGTTTCATATTCTACAATTACACTATAGGTCTGCGGATTTAAGAAACACATGCTGCTTCTGTAAGAGTGTTAAAATCACGACGAAAAGGAAGTAGCTACAGACCTTTTCTTCCTATTGTGACGTACATCCAACTGAAACTGATTACCGAAAAAGACTAAATGTAGAGTGAGGACTTTCAATACATTGGTGGTTGACTGGATTTTGAGATGTGGGTGTGACACTCAAAAGTGAAGGGAGATGAATGTGAGCTTGCAGGGGCGAGGTTTAACTGGACAAAGTGAAGGGAAAAGTCCTGCATGTTACCAGAGAGAAGTCTGTCGTCTTTACCAGAAGGGTCAACTGTGACCCTTTGATGAGATCAAAACATGAAAAAATAAATAATAATAAACATATGCACAGAATCAGATTAATTGTTCAAAATAGGGTCTTTAACATGAAGGTACAAAACAAAGTTAACATTAAATACATTCCATCTTCATATCAACTTTAAAGTTAAAGTGTACGTAGGAACTGATGTACCATCACAAATGTAACATCACCATCTTGTAAGCAATCAGATGTTGATGAGATAAGCCACCTGTGACCGCACACAGACCCACCTTTTACTCCTTCCCAAGTAAAGTCACCAAGTAAACTCTTGTTTATTGGTTAATATGACTGGAAATATGAAATGTGATAAATGTGAATCTACAGGTCTCTTTAACCACAGAAACGAAAGTGCAGTCCAGCCCACACCGCTAGCACAGCACAGCTAATCACAATGCTAGCTCTACAAACACAGCATGCTAGTGACGTCTCGTGAATTACAGATTCAAGTAGTATTTTCCAAGTGATCCTGACAATTCATTATGTAAAATTGGGTGTTTGTCATTTTAAACGCTAATAAAACCAATGTCTTTGAATAGGTCCGTGAACGGGCTGTCACATCCACGGCCTCTTCCTGTCACTTCAGCAGACCGTCACATGTGTGTAAACCTCCACTTAACTCTCTAACGGCTTATTTCTCCTCCCGCAGGACTTCATAATCATTCCTGTAAGTTACACAGAGTTGAACTGACCTATAGTGGAGATGAAGGTGGTGTTGAACGCGTCCTCACTGAACCGAAACAGCAGACACGTCTTGCCCACTCCGCTGTCTCCGATGAGCAGCAGTTTGAACAGATAATCGTACGTTTTCGCCATGTTTTCTGTTTCTCCTGTCTGGCTACCTTGCTTTGGCTCGGTAGCAGAGTAACGGTGTTCGGCTAACGGTTCATAAACGATGCGCTCGAACTTGTGTTTCCGACTTCTGCTGCCCACTCACAGCAGTGACGAGGAGGCTGGGCGTGTCAAAAAAAGGATAAGCGGGGGGATATATGAACTACAGTACGAAATCATATAAATTATTTATTAGATTAAAGTAAAAAATGACAAGATAAAGAGTCGAATTTATGAAGAAAGTCACAATTATGACAAAAAGTTATGACAGTCAAAAATTTTTATTGTGTTGTGATTACTTTTTATCTAATAGTTTTGACTATCGCAAAATAATTACTGTCAGAATTTTTACTTTCATAAGTATGACTTAGTATTTAATTTTTTTATGTCATAATCATTTGTTTCTTATATAGCAGAAATTCTTTCTTTTACTTCTTGGTTTAAAAAAAATAGCTAGACGAACGTTTGAAGCTTTATTTAGGACATCATACTATTTTGTTCTATTTTCATATTTATTTTATTTTTTATGTTTTCCTGTATGTTGTATATGTTCAACAAAGCCTACTGTATTTTGTAAATTATCATGTTTATTCAATATAATTTGATTGTCGATGAGAAAAGCTACAGAAGGTACTACTAATGGGATTTTGCTTTATCGCAATAAATTTGGCTGATTCGTTCGGTGATACATTTTTAATATTCAAGCAAGATGTCTAAATATGTGAAGAGGGTGGTGATGAATCCATGCGTGCATTAGGTGTTTCGTCCAAAAAATGGATGCACCCGTATCTTCCTATGGTAATTTCTAGCTTCTCCTAACTTCTTGGTAGTTTCCTCCCTTCTCGCAGTGAGTGCAGTACCTTACTGTCTATGTGCAGTACCTAAATGCGTTTCTGGTTCACAGGCTGTAAAACGAGGAGCAATGAAATGAGGCAGTGTAAATTTGTTACAGTACTGAGACAAACACTGTTACTTTCACATACATCTGGGGAATACCGGACATAAGGATCCAAATGATTCATGATGCGGTGTTATTTTTACTTGTCACATTAATACACACATCTATGTCAGGTTTCTGAATTATACATTAGGCTATATGATTATCAATTTATGGAAAAACTTGTTGTTCATATTACATTTCATATTAAATTAAATTAAAGGCCTATTTGATTTCTCCATATGCCGTTTTTGTTTTTTAACCAATCTAGAAATATTTAACTGTGGTGGAAATTATGAATTTAGTTTGTAAATGTCCCCTCCTGCTGGAGGAGACGGAGACTTCATCACCTCCTCAGGATGTCCGATCTGGAGCTACAAAGGGACTGATAAGTAAATCTCCTATTGCGTCAGTGTATTTAACGTGTTTGCATTTAATCTACCTTGAAATGTAAAGTAGTACAGCAGATTAGAACATCTGGCCTGCGAGGAGACAAACATAGTTTGTTTCAATGGTTAAGGACCTGAGGTTGGTTTGTGTATGTGTGTGTGTGTGTGTTAGAGAGAGAGAGAGAGAGAGAGCAGATTTAAGTCACTTGTTATTTTCTGAAGTGATTCTCTATCTACAGGATTCTGCCTTTTTTACTAGAAGAACTGATTCATGTGAACCTAATGTTTTATTTAATGATTACATGTTGCCATTTTCACAGTTATATTTTATGCTGAGATAACTATAGTATTTATAGTCTCTAGTTCAGGTGAAATAAGGACAATATGATTTAATCTGTTTTTTTAATTAAGGGTCAGTTTCATATAGTGGCCCCTAACTTGGTACCTTTACACAAATGGACCTTGTCTCATCTGTTGATAAATGGCTGTTTGCCTTTAACAGTCACGAGGAAGGATTGTTTTGTTCATTTTTAATGAGCTGTCTACATTTTCTTCTAAAGAGATAAAGAGTGAATGGTTGCCAATAAAGTAAGCAGGCTTGAATGGAGATGGAAAGCTCTCACTTCTTCACTTTGAGAACATGATCTTCAAGACACTTGATTTCATAATTTGACTACTGTACAATTTATTGTATAAGCATGTATAATTATCAGGAATCATAAGCTTTTCATAAATCTCTGAAAGACTGTTTGTAGCTGCTAGCCGAATTTTCAAGCTTGATGGGTAAAAAAAGCAAGCACACATTATTATATAGCATAAGGATTTTAAGAAACCTTCATTAGTTGTCCAGTCCATCATGAGGTTGTAGGTGGATCAATATTTAGAGTCCAAACCATTTGGAAATGCCTCAGTGGCTCAGAGATGTGATTATATGACTATCCATTAAATCAGCTATTATCCGAATGGCAATGGATCACATAGTACTATGGTGGGAAAAATGACAGAAGGTCTACATTCTAAACTTTTTTTCTACAGTTTATTGGATATACATATATAATAGGGCAGCACATAACTTTAAAGGAGATACAAAGCACAATGCATTTAATCTACTCAATACTAACACTTATTGTATGTTATCCCCATGCTTTATTCAGTTATACTGTGCAGTGTTTTGGTTTCAGATGTGTAGAGAAAGACTATTGTATCAAACAAGCAGTGTGGATTGCTGGATTAGGGTTACAGAAAACGGTGATAGGCTTTGAGCACTATACTAATTACAAAATATTAAATACCAAAGTCTAGTCTACATTGAAATACTGGGAAATTCAGTCATAACAATAGATATAATCAGAGCAGGTGTTTTATCATAACCATTTCATTGTACCATTGTATTTGCTTAAAAATTGTCAGCATTTTGTAAGTGTAGAAACCATACTGTACTGAGGTTATATGTATACTGTACACACCAAAATAAAAAGGCTGACTTTAAATGAAATATTAAATGAAGTATTTTTCTCAGCTTTTGCATTCACCAGATGATTATTACTTCTTATTCTCCAGTCGAAGTTTCCACCACTTATGATTCTGTAAATGGAAACGGTTCTTTAATTTTCATAGAAAATCATCAGTACAGAAATGATGTATATTTGTTAATTATATCAGGTCTCACCTTCTTCCCCGAGATGCTTGGTGTGTGTGGTTGCATCTCATCCAAGCTTGCATACGTGTTGCTGTCTGTCACTCGGATGTCCTCATAGGTGTTGCTCTCAGCTATGTGTTCATAGGTGTTACTGTCCCGTTGTTCAGTTATGTCTTGATAGGGGTTTTCTGCTGAAAGGATGTTGTCGATGAGCTTTATAGGGTTGTCATATTCTTGCCCGGGCTGGTCCTTCTGGCCAGCACACACCGCTGATGCGGTCTGGTAGAGTGGGTTGGGCTGCAGGGCTTCTTGGTCAGTATAGGGCTCTCGCCAAGCTCCACTATTGTGTTTTTTAAGATCAAGGACTGCATAAGAGCAGGAGGCTGTTTTGGGTGAAGCTAAAGGAGGTTGTTGAGGGGTGGAGGGCATAATGTTACAAGAATTAGAGGTTTCGTCTTGGATAGGCAACTTAAATTGAGAGCCTTCTGTGTCAAAGGTTTCACTTTTTTTGCCGTTTGCTCTCTCATCACCACCAGATGTCCTTGATTCTGAAAAGCTGTGTTGTTCTTGTGATGGATTTGTACCAGAAAAACCAGCACTTAAGGAATTCCGGAGTGATGAATTCTTCTTTGGCAATGGTGGAACCTTCGTTCCCTAATGATTTATACAACACATGAATGAATTTCAACACTAGATATGTAAAAAGGTTTTACATCAGAATTAGCCATGGTTACTAGAGCTGACTTGGTTACCTGGGACAGGCTGTTCCTGTCAATAGAAGTGGAGATCTCCAGCTTCCGGCCACTTTTAGAATACAGACATGGAGGCGTGTTTTGAGGGATATTGCTAGCTTGTTCCCATAAACTTCTTAGAGCCTTAACGCTAACACCGGCGCTGCCTCTTGGCTTATTTTGAAACACATCATAAAGCTCATTTTTGTCATCCTAGAAGAAAAATGGAAAAGCACATGCATTGTAAACCATTTCCTACAATGTTGATATTCTCTTTGTTTTCATGTATTCAAATGTGAACTTAAGTGGATTTTTGTATTAGTATGTTGTGCTTGCCAATATGCCCTACACTCAAACAGTTTCCAAATCTCATGCCATAAACGATTTATTCACAGTTAACCATGTTTTTTTTTTCTTTTCTTTTTTTCTTGGATTACAAAGATAAAGTGTTTGAAATTTGGCTGGTCATGTCATCAAATAAAGGGTACTTATATTAAACAGATTGTGATTGAACATGATTTTAAAAGTACTATTCATTTCTTTATATATAAGACTGTTTTAATGAAGAATAATTACTGAGTGCACCTTTAAAAAGAATGCAAAGTATGATTGATACCTCTTCCACAGAGTCCATATCTGTGTTATATGAAGTCAGGTACTCTCCAAAAGGCTGGATCGGTGTGGTTTTAAAGTGATTGATCAGTTCTGTCAGACTGTTATGAGTGGTGGAATCACCAGAAACGCCGAACAGGCCAGTCTTGGTTTGATTTATGACAAAATGGCGACAACGATCCTGTCCTCTGTGAGCATAAAGCATTAGAGAAATGAAACAATCGAAAACACTGTAGCTTCACACTGTTTTTTTTTAAAGGTTTGAACCATTAACAAGTTTATTTTCCCTCTACATTGAAGGGGTTTACACATAATATACTGTAGGATCTGCTTAAAATGACTATATTTGACAACACTTTACAATAAGGTCTAATCTGTCAATATTAGTTAACATGAACTATAATTTCTACGGAATTGATTTATTTTACTTAGTGTTCATTTCAACATAATACATTTCGAAAAGTTGTAATATTTAAAAATATCATATTAACATTCTTTATTGAGATGTGAACTAACATGAGCAAACAATGAACAATTGTATTTTAATACAATTCATTCTTATATAGATCGCTGTTAGGTTATGTTAGCCAATGCATTTAATTATGATAACAAATGAGCTATTATGATAGTGTTACAGAAAAATGGTTATTCTTACTTGTATGAAAGAATATATCCAATGGCTTTTTCGCTGAGTCTGATAAGGAAACAACCAACATTCTTGTCTCTGAGCTGATCTTCTGCTTCACTGCAAACAGCAACAGTTACCACAGTGCACCAGAGCAGCTGCCTCAATTCACAATCATAAACATTTGCATCTCATTACCATTACCTCAAAACAGACAGTAGGCATATTTAATGTGTTCAGATGCTTTTACAGCTCATGATGAAACATTTCCTAAACCTCTTATCTCTCATTAGTTCTTACTGTCTGGAGATGAAGCCCTGGAACCAGGGTGGAAAACTTCCATCACACAAGATGAGCACAGCCTGAGTCTCCACAAACCACTTGAGGATATGCTCCTTCTGTAGTCCTCTGTCCATGCTGAAGTCTTCCCCCATTCCCTCTATTCTTTCCATCTGCTTCTCATTCAATTTCTCAGATCTCTTCTTCTGGTACAAGGCTGCCTCTATTTGCTCCATTGTGAGCATCTCCCTCCCTGCACAAATGCACTGTACGCATCCAGTTTAGCCAACTTTCCACCTTCAAACGTTCATAACATCACTTACATACTGCAACAGGAAGAATGGCACACTTCATTTGCTTAGTTTCCTCCTACGTAAATGTGTGATCCTGCAAATGTAAAAAGGTTCTATTGTTTGAGTTTATCTGCCTGTAGTCAGTAACGACGTACGGGTTCAGTGTGATTTTGTTTCACTATCTTTGGAAGGTTCTTCCGCTTGAATTGCAGTATTGTATAAAGATTAAAGATTAAAAACCTGGTTTGGATTTGGAAAACAGTTTGGATTAGGAACTATAACCACCGCACAGTTTTATAAAGTATCAGAATGTAACAAATGAATGTTCCCAGCTGAGTGGGGGGAAACATTTCTCGAGTTTTATTATTAATACAAATATTAAATTTTTATGCTACCAGTGTCAAATAGTTCTCATTTTTGCCATGTTTCGATACATTTTGTGATTTTGATTATCAGCCTCAAAGCATAAAAGACAATGTGATGCGAGCCTGGATTTTGCATTTTAATATTAGGCCTCACGATTTGCATGTTAGCTAGATATATGTACCTACATTTTATGTAACATTTAATTAAAGTGTTTTAGATTAAATGATGGGAAAAAGGAATTAGTCCTAACTTTATGCTGAAGCAATTTATGCTGTTCTACTAGGAGTATGTTTTCAATTTATGAATTAAATAAATAAAAAAAATATTTAAGCTTTTTGATGGGGCAAAGAGTGAAAAATATTTATGTAGTTTAACGAAGTAAATTTCTCATTAAAATAAATTGTGGCAAATGATAAATACATTCTAAAAACACTTGGTATGCTCATGTATTACAAAAACTACATACAACTGTTTGTCACATGTTAAAAATGCTAATCTAATCAGCACATGTCAGCAGTAAACAGAACAGAAGAGTGAGACAACAAGACGACATCATTCTGTGATACACAGCAACAACCGTCCAACCTAGATATAATTCAGAAAAATCCCTTACGTTGTGTTATTTTTTAGTCAAGGGGCTCAGGCATATGAGTTCAACAGGTGGCGTGTCCACTTTCAGAAACACGACACACTGCTGCTGGGGCTGGGATTCGTGCGGTCTGTAAAGAAAAAAAGTCAAAGTCGCGTGAGCGCATGATAGGATTCAGAAACATAACATTGTTGGTGATGACAGGTAGGTACATTCCTTGTTATTTTACTTCCTTTTAATAAAAACATTACACATGCAAATGTCACACGAACTCTTTAGATTAGTCCTTATATGTTACCGCTGTGGGTATGCGTTTGCTGTATTTATTGCAGTTACGTTTCATTTCTTTAATTTTCTACAATTTCGATAATTAAAAACAAACGAAGGGACCGAGTGGAAGTACACCATGTTTTTGACCGCAGTTCTTTTTGGAGATCTGCTATTTTGGACGATCACAGCTACCTCCAGGATGAACAGTAGTTAAAATGGTCGTGTTTGTCAGGTAAAAAATATGCTGCTTTCTCGATGGAAGCATCGACTGCACATTAAAAGTGTTACAAGATGAGAAGCATATCTTGTCAGTTAGAAAATATCTGTAAAAATAGACTTTTTTCATTGTGCATTTTGTGAGTTTTTCATTTTTCTATATTCTAGACACCAGTTTTCCTTGGATAAATTTAGGCTAAAATATAGGTGAGGCCTCAGCCTTTCTTGCACACTTAAGTAAGATCTAAATTTGTCCCACCATCATGAATGAAATATTTAGGTCACAACAAACCATATAATACTGTATGATTAACATTATTGTACTGTATGTGCATCGAATTGAAATTTTTACATTTATTTATTCATAGAGATTGAATAAAACAATTAGGCCTGTACATTTTTCTGTGTGTACTGTTTGTTATGAGTCCAGTAAATCTAATAATCTTTTTCTCTTCGTTTTTCTTAAATAAGATCACAATGGCAGTGTTCAAGCAGCCGCAGGTCGAGAATTGCTATGAGATTGGAGAGGAACTTGGCAGGTAAAAAAATAGCCTTTTACTTGGTGGTTTATCATATACTTGCTGATTGCTGCAATACATATGATACACATTACACAACTGCATTCATATAGTTGCTATATAGAGGGGTACGGGGTCATTCACCTGACTCCAAAATTTTTATCCCAGCACAATTCTAATGAGGATCAGAGATGGCTAACTCTGCATAAACAGTTTGAAAACATCAACATTTTAATTGAGTCTCTAATATGAACTGAATATAACAACAATCTGCAGTGCACAAATGAAAAATTATAAAATAAAATACAACTTATTATATACAGTACATTGGCCTTTAAAGGTGCTGTATGCAGGATTGGCACCGAGTAGTTGAACTAGGTATTGCAGTCCAAATTCAAAATATTGGAGAGGTTTTTTTTTCACCCTGCCCAAATAAACTGCACTTGACTACGAATGAAATAAAATAAGTTCTGTTTTCTGCCAACTGGCAACGCGGGGTACCGAAATACAATTGGGTAATGGGCATTGGGCGGGTTTCCCAAACCAAAATAGAGACTGACATTCTGGCCCGGAATTCCGAACGCAAATTTTCAAAGGGGAAAAACTGACTGTAGCATTGTTTTTCAGAAAAAAAAAATTAATTAACTTTAGCATGTTTCTTAAATATCTGCAAACATATTATGTTTTTTTTTGCTTTAGAAGATTCAAATACTTACAGCACCTTTAAGTGTCTATATAGAGAATAAACACTTAAATGATGCATTACGGTGTGTTGCTTGTGTAAGTGTGTGTTCTATAACTGTTCATGTGTTTTTCAGTGGGCAGTTTGCAATTGTAAAGCTGTGTCGTGAAAAGAGTTCAGGCCGGGATTTTGCAGCCAAGTTCATAAAGAAGCGTCAGAGTATTGCTAGCCGGCGAGGTGTGCTCCGAGAAGAGATTGAGCGAGAGGTCAACATCCTACAGCAGATACACCATCCTAATATCGTGACGTTACATGATGTGTTTGAGAACAAGACAGACATGGGGTTGATTTTAGAGCTGTGAGTAGAGCTTCTTCTGATGCTCATATAAATGATTTCATTATTACATAATTTCGGGCTTGGATCATCATTGTTACTGAGAGGAAATTATGTATATTTGTAGGGTGTCTGGAGGAGAGCTTTTTGACTTTTTGGCAGCAAAAGAGTCTCTAAGTGAGGAGGAAGCCACACAGTTTATTAAACAGATTCTAGAGGGCATGCACTATTTGCACACAAGGAATATTGCTCATTTTGACCTGAAGGTACAGTACACCCACTGGGCTCATAACACTGCCCCAGAACACTACAGTACAACACATTTGGGCTGACAGATGTGGATTGTTGCAGAATGCTTTATCAGAAGAACAGTGTGTCTTTGTGTGTGTATGAGTGTGGGTTTGCTCCTGTGTGTGTAATTTATTTTCCGGTTTGCAGCCTGAAAACATCATGCTTCTGGATAAGAATGCACCTCTGCCCCGAATCAAACTCATAGATTTTGGCTTGGCCCACAAGATTGCTGAAGATGTTGAGTTTAAAAACATCTTTGGAACACCAGAGTTTGTTGGTATGATACATCTTCTGTTTTAAACCCTAAAGCCTACAGCCTTTAACATGCACACTAAGATCGCGTTTCTTAACAGGCCCTTGAGTCCCACATTTGTTGTGTAATGCTTAAGACACTGTGAACAATGCAAGACCTCATGAGTGCAACAGTCAAACATGTTCATCTAGCATGTTTACATAGAAAAATAACACAAAAGCAGTGCAGAACAGAAAAATGTGTTCTGTGTGAATGACCTCTAACACACTTTAAAGGGACAGTTCACTCGAAAATTAACATTTGCTGAATATTTACTCACTTTCAGGCCTTCCAAGATGAAGATGAGTTTGTTGCTTCTTTGGAACAGATTTGGAGAAATTTAGAATTTACTTCATTTTTTCATTTGCTCACCAATGAATCATCTGCAGTGAATGGGTTCAAATAAGAACATCACAATAACCCACAAGTAATCAATGCGATTCCAGTCCATCAGTTAACGTCTTGTGAAGTGAGGAAAATTATGTGTTGCAATTTTATGATTATAGGACTTGTTTAAAGTTACACATTAATGATGATTTGTTACTTACAAAGCACGCAGCTTTGGCTTTTTGTTGATTGATTGACTGGAGTCATGTTGGTTACTTGTGGAGTATTGTGATGTTTTTAACAGCAGTTTGAGTGCTTATTCTGATGGCACCCATTGATTTAAAGCTACATAAAAAAAATCTAATAAAAAAACAAACAAATTTTGGATGGTCGGAGGGTGAGTATGTTTTCCACAAAATTAAATTTTTAGGGTGAACTATTCTTTAATTATTTATTCCACTACCAAAAAATTGAATTATTTTTTGCTAAAATAATATATTTTTTTAACTTCATATTGTTTTTATGGTTTCAGCTCCAGAGATTGTGAATTATGAGCTACTGGGAAAATAAGGATTATTTTTTGAATGTAAATTAAATGTAAATATCTTAATCATTTGAGCTTTTTTTAAATGGTTAAATATTAAATTTAATGCTTTACTTTTATAGGAGTGTTGGTGTTATAACATATATCCTGTAAGTACACAAAATCATAATTTTTTCAAGTCTATAAATACATATGAGAGTATAGCAAAGTTCTAATACGTCTAATATTTTGCTAATATGCTTTCTAAATGTAGGCTGAGTGGGGCATCTCCTTTCCTAGGAGAAACGAAGCAAGACACTCTGGGAAACATCTCGGCCATGAACTATGAGTTTGATGAAGAATTCTTTGGCCACACCAGTGAACTTGCCAAGAATTTTATACGACAACTGCTAGAAAAGGACACCAAGTAAGTGCAGATGGTTGAGATCATCTAAGGCCGTTTGTGTTTGAGTGTGAGCTTTGTGTTTGGGACAAAACAGAATATGGTGCTTGTTGCAAGTAATATGGCATAAATTACCATCTTAATCATGTGTTTCAGAAAGAGACTCAGATGCCTTGAACCACCCCTGGATTAAGGTATGTTATGAGCTTGTGATTGTGTGCCTGAAAGCCATTTATAGACTTTCTCTCACTCTGTCCTTAAACATCATTCTCAGTCTTAACCCCATTGTCTGTTGGCAGTCTAACGAGCATAAAGAGGAACGCAGCAAAGCACCAGAGAGGAAGAGAGAGCATAGGCAGCTGAAGACAAAGCGTCTCAAAGAGTACACCATCAAGTCCCACTCCAGTATGCCTCTTAACAACACCTACATCAACTTTGAACACTTCGCCACAGGTGGAGGAGGACGTGTCGGCCATGGAGGGCTCTTTCTGCCAGCTGGCGTCGGCCCACAACTCTCTCCAGGAAGACACTGATGCACTAGTGTCCGTCTACAATGAGAAGGAGATGTGGTACAAAGAAGAAAGCGAAAGCATCAGACATGAGTTGTCCCTGCTCCGTTTACGAGTTTCGTAAAGTCGAGGCCCAGAGTGTTCACGAAGACATGAGGAGTGTGGATGCCAGCGTTAGCCGAGTGAGCGAGCGATATAAGGAGAGGCAGACTCGTTATGAGGCCTTGCAAAAGGAGCTGTGTGCTGAGCTGCAGTGGCTACAGGAAGTGGTGGGTTCTTTCCAGGTCACCTTCCCAAACTGTAGCTTTAGCAGCGTGTTTAATATAGATGTCAATGAAGCACTGAAAGAGTTACTGAATAGATCCTGTGAAGGAGACCCGCTGACGGGAAACAATCTGGACCAGCAGAGATGACACATTAATAACCCCCCTCCCACTGATTACACAGAAATATATAAACACAGGCCAGATAAATGTGCTGAAGACACTACGCTGGGGAATATAGACCTGAATAAAAGCAGGTATGGTCAGTCAGAGAGAACTGTATACATGAAAATATATATATATATATATATATTTTTTTTTTTTTTTTTTTTTTTTGGAGTGATTACTTGTTTTTATTTTAAAATGTGCACTGGACATTATTTTTTATTATTATTGCAAGGAGCTATAGGACTATCCTGGGCCAAAGTGATGAAGCTTCCATAAACATTTGTTTAATTTGTTGTGACCCTTGACACAAAGACCCAACGCTGTAGTTAAACCAAATTTTGCAATAGCAGTACATAGAGGTAAATAAATTAGGAAAATTTAAATCGTCAAGCAACCTCCATTTGCCAGATTGACCCTATATATGTATGTGTTTGTACTCTAAGATTACTTCTGTTAGGTAAAGAAAAAAAATTAATGGTGCTACAAAGTTTCTTTTTTCTTCTGTTTAGTCCTTTAATCTTTGATCTATCAATATAAAACCTATAGAATCATTCTGATTTGTAAAATCACAAAACAAGATATGTTTTGATTTATTTTCATGTTTTAGGTGTATTTAAAGTTATGATGCTTCCTTTATTGATGTTACATGAACAGTTGTAATTTGTTCTGGCAGTGTTTACACAGACCATGTTGTCCACCTTTGGTTATTTGTGTACCAGATCAGATTAAGTTGAAATGGCAAGTGAACCAAGTTTATTTGATTAAACCCTGTTTATTTATTAAATATCCCACAGTATCAGAATATTTTTTTTCCATTGCCGTGGTGCTTCAGAGAAATGTGTGTTTATTTGGAATGTGTGTTCGAGTTTATGTCATGCATGCCATAAGTTGCTATGCTTAGTAGGATGATGCCCCTTCCAGCATGTACTCATGGACCTATCAAAGTGTAGACTCTTTTAAACAATTGACTTCACTATTGGAACTGCTGGAAAGGGATGATGATTCTCAGTGAACTGTTGGAGAAGCTGTGAACTCATAAAGGAGGTTAATCCATAACTATGTGCTAGATGCTGCATATTACTGGTGAGTAATACATTTAAGCTTTATTATTATGCTATTTATTTTTTTATAATTTTATATGCATTGTTATTTAGTGTATTCATGTTACAATGCATTCATTCTTTCATGCTTAAGAGAGATTGCTTTTTCAAAGCAAACTTTTAAGGTCTAAGTTCTGTACTCTCATAAATTTGAATGCATGCATGTTGTTGGCTACACATAGTGTTTCCTTATGATCTGTCTTTTGACAGAAAGTGTTTTTGCAGCATTTTATGTTGGTTTTCCCCAGTGTATCTGTCATTGTCACATATTGTCATAGAAAAAGGACACAAAACCAGGTTGTACAAGTTCATCTGTAAAGCCCGAACCACCAGGATAAGGATCCCCTAGCGACACTGTCATGCCGATTTGACTTGTTTTTCTCTCCTGAGCAACACAGAGCTTTTCATTCATGTGCTGCAGCTGTTAACCCTCTTACTGATGATTTGTGTGTGGTTTCAGCAGAAAAGGCAGAACCCTAGGAGGCAAGTTTGTAATTTTTCCGCTCCAAGGAAATGCATTACAAGTAAAACAGAAAAAAGTACAGTGTCTCCAAAAGTCTTCACAAGGCATTCTACTGTGACAAGGCTTGTTTTCCGCTGCAATATAGCATACCAGAAATCAGTCCAGAAGAAAACTTGTTTTTGCAATATTCTTTTAGTCCTACAGGGGGCAGCGTTCACCTCTTATTTGCTCTTGGACCCACAGGCATGTAGTCCATAAGTACACTGTTGTTGGGTAACTGACTCACTGGTGTTTGGTTACTGTCCATTATAAAGGTTGGACAGGTCAGGGATGATCCAATACTTTACTGCAATTTAGGAAACCGTTTTCAGGTCTTGAGCAGCCTGTGCACAAGTGCTAATCATGGACTCTTCTGTCAATTTTAGCCTCACAGTAATTCATTTTTATCGATTAAGCTTAATCATTTTATTTTAATGGCTTTCTTTGGCCTCACAACCACATTATCCCATCTTTTGTTAGACTCGTCATGCATGAATGTGTGCTGCTGTGTGTGCTGAGATGGTTCTGGAGAATGTTTATCTGTATGTGTGCAGGACAGATTAAGTTGGCCTTCTTTAAACCATTATTTTTGTTTTATTTACTCTGTAGTTGACAACTTTTCCCACTAAAAATGTAATTGCTTATTAAAATATATTTTTAAGATTAAATTCAGTATAGGATTATATTGAAGTGTTAAATAGATGAAAAGGAAATTGTTTTTTATAGGCCTTCTAGAGGCTTAATCATAATCATCTGTCATTAAAGATTACAGTCCAAAATCTGACTTGAAATAAGTTTTCCTTACAAGTTGTATGAGCTTAAATGTGTGTTGGCAGTGTATGTACACAACCTCCCAAAAAAAAATTTTAATTCATTAAATAATTTCTCCTTTCTCAAATCAAGCGGGTATATATATATATATATATATATATATATATATATATATATATATATATATATACAAATTACAAAACATGAACTGAAAAATATATTAAAAAACATGAATCAAAATACTAATAAATACAATAATGGTATATAAATAATATACAATTGTAGGCCTATTTAATAATAAAAACATTATAACAGTGGGAATATTGGCTGTGTTTCTGTGTGTGAGGGAAAAAGAGAATACTGTTGAATCTACATCAGATCATTTCAAATAACGGACTAGTCATATTACAGAATATCCTGTAAATGTATGGCTGCATGCATAGTCGCTCAGGGCTGTGAGCGCTGTTGTTCTGTACAGTGGGTGGTGAATGATAGGGAGGGACTGAACAATGAGCCTGCTGCTTATTTAAAAAGAAGCTGAGTAGTGAGGGATTGAGCAGCACTGCTCTCCTCACACCCAACTCTCAATTATTCAGCCTTACCAGATCCTCAACCCAGCGATTACGAGCCTTTTCTGTCATGCACTGTCACATGCTGGTGCCGAGGGACCATTAATCACCATGAAAGCCACTTTCGTTCATGCATTGAATAGGCCTTTGGCAGTTTATGGTAAGCTCCAGCCTCACCTTTTCAGTTCTTTATTACCACAGCAGTCGACAGGTTCCAGCCATTTCAAACGGGAACTGTCTTGCATTTCAGTGATAGTAACAGCCTTTCTGTCAAATGCATGCCTCCAACATTGGGCAGATGTATGTTTGGGTGCATGATTTTAATGTGAAATAACAGCAGCTTAGCTGACTCATGTAAAGTAAGTGGCAGAGGGGAGTTGATCATAGCCTGGCAACCATAGACAATCTGCTTCACAGCTGGGCTAATGCGACAAGCTACCCGTGCTATATAGTCATACACTCCCAAGACGGTTAAGTATTTTACTTGAGGCTCTTTTAATGTGATAATTCAGTCTAGGCACACATATGGCGTAAATTTAGTGAATAATTTCAGTTTAGTGCATTAGTTTAGCTTGCTGGTGTATACTGTTCTGTTAGCTAATGCTAACAAGCTAACGTAAGTTCCGCTTCCCTTGCAGACGTGAACGCCGTAAGACATTTCTTTTAAATATCTTTAACACACATGCTGCAGGTCTCGTATAACGATTTGGGCAGTCAGATGTTTCTTGGGAACCTGTTTATGCGAGCAGTGAGATGCCATGGGTTAGCCAGCTGAATGATTAAGCAGACCGCAAGATTCTCATAATAACCAACACCGTGAATCATTGCAACGCAAACAGATGGTGGAAAAATCACCTTAATTTTCAGACAATTTAAGTGCTTGTTAGCAAGATATGACAATGTCTAGAGCAGAGCAATGGATTAAATAGCTTAATTTGCTGCTGTAACTGTATTAGCTGACAACCTGGAACTTTATAAGTTGGATTGTGTAATATAATATCATGCTATAAGAATTTGATAGTCTGTTGTTATTCATTCTGATAAGCTGATGTGTAGTTCATATTGGAATGTACAGCCAGTTTCCTTTACATTAATCAAAATGCTGTCTATGACCATATGTTGTCTCTCTCATATAAGTGATATTTTAGCCACTAGCAACATGTTCTTAAGTATTATAGTATTTATTACATGTTATCATAGGCTTATGAAATGATTTGAACAAGATTAAGGTGTTCAAAGCTGAAATGGTGCATTCAGGTGTAAACCATGCATTACATTAGATAAAATACTGTATGTCTATTTCTTTTGGTCAGGTTTATGATCCGATTCAATAAACAATAGTTTAAGAATCATACCTGCAAAAGTCTAATCCTGGCATGCTTATGAAAGTTGACTAGACTAGATAAATAAGTTAATAATCAATGGGATGACTCAAGACCTACATTTATGCATGTTGTCATTTTGCTGTACGGATTCCAGGCATTGATAAGTGGATTGGCAAGATGTCAAGTGAGTGTCATCATAGCAGTTACATCAGAATGCTTAGTTGCTTAGTGAAAAAAGGTTCTCTGCTAATGTGTGTGAGACAGTTAATTTTTAAATTGATTCCCTTTGGGATGCATGACCTATCAGAGCCATATAGGTTATCGACTGATAATAGAGATTTTATTTATTAAATGTATCTGTATCAATCCATATTTTTTGTACCCTGCTATTCAAAAGTTTTTTTTTTAGAGGATGTCTCTTATGCTGCATTTATTTGATCAAAAAACAATAAAAAGTCATATTGTGAATAAAATATTAGTACAGTTCTCTTTTGTTATTTTTTTTCATCAATCCAATGCATCCTCGCTGAATAAAAATGTTGATTCCTTAAAAAGAACATACTGCCCCCAAACCTTTGAACAGTAGTCTTATAATTACCTGTCAGTAATATCATAAAATAATATAGATCCATATAAAAAGAACCATTTATTTGTGTGTGCCCATTCTCCCCTTTTTTAGATTACCTTTGTCTCTACATGTAGTATAGAATGTTTCTATTGACCATTTATAAACATAACTGACCCATCTTTATTAAATATTAATATTGCTGCATCCCTAGATTCACTGTACCTCTTCATCTCTCAGATGTGACGGTGAGGTTGTAGGGTGGCACCATGGCTGCGATGATACCACCAGTAAAACTAAAATGGTTGGAGCACCTCAACAGCTCCTGGATCGCTGAGGACAGCGAGTCAATCTCCACCCGTGAAGGCGTCGCTCTTCTCTATGGCAAACTGCTGGCCAATAAGGAGGTGGTTCTTCTCCCTCAGCAGGTACTATGTCTGAAGGGTCCTCAGCTGCCAGACTTTGAGCGAGAGTGTCTGTCCAGTGATGAACAGGAGCATTATCTTGATGCGCTGCTGGCTAGTCAGCTTGCTCTGGCCAAGACGGTGTGCTCTGATTCACCCTTTGCCACTGCCCTTCGCAAGCGTCTGCTAGTGCTGCAGCGGGTTTTTTATGCACTTTCCAACAAATACCATGACAAGGGCAAGGTCAAACAGCAGCAGCACTCAACTGAAAACACTCTGGGTTCTGCAGACTTGCAAGCAGTTAGCGAGCGGCCGCGCTCTAGTACAGACGCCCTCATTGAGATGGGCGTGCGAACGGGTCTTAGTTTGCTTTTTGCTTTGCTCAGGCAGAGCTGGACACTTCCTCCGGCCGGTCCAGGGGTCAACCTCTGTAACGATGTCATCACCACAGCCATCGAAGTGGTGGGCTCCCTTCCGCCACTCTCCTTGGCCAATGAAAGCAAGATTCCACCGATGGGTTTGGACTGCCTGGCCCAGGTCACCACGTTCCTGAAAGGAGTCACCATGCGCAACTCGGGGGCCGATGTGGTGGGGAGGAGGCTGGCGTGTGAGCTGCTGCTGGGATTGGCAGCGCAACGAGGGTCCCTGCGCTACCTGCTGGAGTGGGTTGAGATGGCCCTTGCTGCATCGGCCGGTGTCAGCAGCCTGGAGCAGAGCCAGGAGGGGCTGATGGGATACGACTGCTTCATGAACATTTTGATGCAAATGAGGCGTTCACTGGTGCATGCTCACTACAACACTCATATTTTGTTTTACATAGCACTGGATGTTGTCAAATGACTGAATGTCTGGTGTTGTAGGGTTCGTCTGCTGATCGTAGCCAGTGGAGAGAGCCGACACGCACACCTGATGGTCTCTGTTCCCTGTATGAGGCAGCACTTTGCCTGTTTGAGGAGGTAAAATGCAAATATAAATATATTCATGAAAATTTGTTGTATGGATAAGAGAGGGCCATGTCATTTTGCACATGAATCGCCTAATGAAAAACTGTGTGGTGATTTGATACTGTATGTAACCAGACATTTGTTAAAAGAAATAATCGTTAAAAAAATATTTATTACAAATTGAGACCTGTGGCTCAGTGGTAGAGCATTGTGTTAGCATTGCAAAAGGTTGTGGGTTCGATTCCCAGGTAATACATGTTAGGTAAAATTTTTTAGCATGAATGTATTGTATGTTGCTTTTGATAAAAGTGTCTGCTAAATGCATTAATTTAATTTAAATGTGGCTTTTGAGTCTCTTATAGTGTGAGAATATGAGAATATGGAGCTCAGACTTTTATTCAGAGGCCCAAACTGAGCAATAAATATGCAGTTTGGTGCTGTTGGTCAGGTTTATCTGAAATATATGATGCAGAGCGATGATTGAGAGTTGCACAAATAAACATTCTGCATAAGCCTTATGTTTGATAGATTTTAAGATGATTTTCTATTTGGTATGGATTATCTTTAACTGTTCATATTTCAAATAGTATTAACAATATACATTTATTCATTATCTCATAAAAATGAAATGGTTGTAATATTTGGAGATGTAATTTGTCAGCATAAAAGAGTCTTTGTTATTTTCAGTTTATTCTCTTATTTTTTAACGGTAGGCAGCTTCTGCCAATTCTCAATGTATTACCATTACAATACATATAACGCTGGATCAAAATAAATGTAAATCAGTTTAGCCACATTTTCATGTAGTTGGGGGTTTGTGGGATAATGTTGACATGCTGTGCAGCTAACTTTTCCCTTTCTTAAATGGTATAGCTTTCAGATTTTTATTATGATACCCCCCCAATGCTAACTGAACTCTTTTTTTAAGACTGGACTAAATGTCACCTTAAGCAGGACAATTATTTTTATAAAAATTATTTTATAAAAATGATGATGCTTAACTAACCAATATTGGGGTAAAACCAAAGTAAGCACATACAGTTTAATAAATACAATTTTCAAACCAGTCACTGCTCTTGGTAGGACCACTTTATATGTAAATGGCAATTTGCAACCAAACATCATTTTGATTATAGACCTGCTTTTCAGTCAAACTCATTCTTATTTATTTTTTCAGTAATGCATGAATGTGTATCAGTACAGACTTGAAACAGTTAAGAGATTTGCTTGCAGTGTATAATTTCCTTGTACTTGTTCTTGTTTTTCATTAATGCTGCGAGCGTCCTCCGATGCTTGTTATCCAGTAAATCCAGTTTTAACTGCCAAAATTAGAAGAGAAGAGAAGCTGCTTTAAGATGCATGCTATAACACGCTGCACAACAAATCAGTCCTGTTGTATCTAAAATAGAAAATTAGGAATATGTATCATACCATTTTTTTGCATTAGAATCGTTGTTTTATTTATTTTATTTTTTTAAATCATCCTGTGGGCTAGAATTAGGCCATGTGTTTGACACTTTGACTTGATTTTAAATTGATATCCTGATAGGTCTGTCGCATGGCTTCAGACTACTCAAGAACTTGTGCGAGTCCAGACAGTATCCAGGCGGGTGAGGCAGCCATGGTTTCTGAGACCTGTGAGGTCTATGTGTGGGGCAGCAACAGCAGCCACCAGCTTGTGGAGGGCACTCAAGAGAAAATCCTCCAGCCCAAACTTGCTCCCAGCTTCAGTGATGCACAAACGGTAGAAAGCAATTTCATATTAATTATTCATACAGTGTCAGTGTTAGTATCCTCCTTTATGCTCACAGTGAATGCTTGCTGACCACATCTCGTGTCTTCAGATTGAAGCTGGCCAGTACTGCACATTTGTCATCTCCTCTGATGGTTCAGTCCGAGCGTGTGGGAAGGGCAGCTATGGGCGCCTGGGACTGGGTGACTCAAACAACCAGTCCACTCTTAAGAAGCTGACCTTTGAACCTCACCGTGCCATTAAGAAAGTTTCATCATCCAAAGGCTCAGATGGCCACACATTAGCTTTCACTAGCGAGGGAGAAGTGTTCAGCTGGGGTGATGGAGATTATGGCAAACTGGGTCATGGCAACAGCTCTACCCAGAAATACCCTAAACTAATACAGGGCCCTCTTCAAGGAAAGGTACTACATTCATGCAGTAGTTATGCATCACTTAATCTTTTTGTGCTCTTAAAATGTACCTGTGTTTTTAAATGTTTAATGTCTTCTGCTGCTTGTGTGTTTGCTTGTAGGTGGTGGTTTGTGTTTCAGCAGGGTATAGACACAGCGCTGCAGTCAGTGAGGATGGAGAGCTTTACACATGGGGAGAGGGTGACTTTGGTAGATTAGGTATATAATTGTCTATATATTACATTTATTGCACACATTCATAAAAAAAAAAATTAAAAAAAAAATTAATGGCTGCTAAAAATCAAGCTTTGCCATCACAGGAATAAAATATATTTGAATATAATAAACCGTTATTTTAAATGGTAATAAAATATTACAATATTATTTTTTTTCAATGTCTAAATACATCTTTAGCAATCACAACATTTATTACATGACACAAATCGATTGACCTCAAGCTGGCAGCCAATAAGCTTGCTTGAAATAGTCTGGTTCATTTTTCACTGTAAGCTGGTTCTGTAGTGTGCTATCAGAGTTCCTAAAAAAATCTCCACCTCCCCCAGCTCCACCTGTCTAGATCTGCTAAGGGATCTTGTATGCCTATTTATGCAGCAGCACATCTTATATGCTCACAGCAGTAAGTCAACAGACTGAGTGTAGAACTAAAGTGGATGGAAATGCCTAGATAACTTGACTAACCAGCGGAATGATCTTTTTCACAGGATCTATATGTTATTTAGGTCATTCTGAAATGCCTGAACAAAGGCTGTCATCAAAGTATTTCTGTATAATTACTGCCTTCCATGCCTGCGTTCCCAAACAGCAGGCATGCACCTCTAAAAGCAATGAGCCCATTTATTGTATTATGTCTGCTCTCTCTGTAGTGCAAGTAATTTATTACATAGGAAAATCATTATTGGCTTCTCCTAGTTTTCTTAGAGTTATTTAGTGCCAGTTTGTCAAGAACTGACAATTATCTTCTCTTTGAGTCTTTTGATGGAAACAGTGCTTTATTCGCAGATGTTTTATGCAATATTACAGTTTTGCGCCCAAGTTAAATTTGTATCTTTGGATGGAAACATAGCTATCGTCATATCCATTAACATGCTAAAACTTTTCAGTTGTTGTGATAAAAATACATATATTTGTAAACTAATGCACATAACATTTTATCTGGCTTCTTTTAGTGTTGACATTTGTATTTGTGTATCATTGATTTTGTTTGTCTACACTTGTAGGTCATGGCGACAGTAACAGTCGGAACATCCCTACGCTAGTGAAAGACATCAGTAATGTAGGTGAGGTGTCCTGTGGAAGCTCCCACACCATTGCGCTGTCTAAAGATGGGCGTACGGTCTGGTCCTTTGGAGGTGGAGACAATGGTGAGTTGAGTTAACCTTCGTCACTTGTTCTTCTGAAGAGACATTTGAAAGGGTCCTACTGTATTTATAGTGCGTGCCTGACACCACACACTTTGCCATCAGCTGCATCAAGATGTGCTTGAGTCTCTACTTTGTACGCATCTAGTAATTATTGTTTGTGAAGTTGCTGTTTATATGTGTTGATAAAGATTAGTGGAAGACTATTACACCTTCACTGTTGTTTATCTGCAGGGAAACTGGGTCATGGTGATACCAATCGTGTGTATAAACCCAAAGTGGTGGAGGCGCTCCAAGGAATGTTCATACGCAAAGTTTGTGCTGGCAGCCAGTCATCTCTTGCCCTCACCTCTACTGGTCAGGTATGAGACATAAGCCACTGTTTAATACGTTTTGATGATAGATTACAAAAATAAAGGGCAGTTATGAGTTCAGGTTGATTCTTATGTCTCAGTGTAGTGTGTATATTCATTATAAACACACTGTTATCTATGTATTTGTTGTGCAGGTTTATGCTTGGGGCTGTGGTGCTTGTCTTGGCTGTGGTTCATCTGAGGCCACTGCGCTTAGGCCAAAACTGATTGAGGAACTTGCCACAACCAGAGTGGTAGACATCTCCATAGGAGACAGCCACTGCCTTGCTTTATCACATGGTAAGGGATCACTGCACACCACTGAATTGAGTGATTGTTATTATTTAACAGCATACCAATTGTTCATCTGGCAAAATAGCTTTCATAAATAACCTTCAATAAACAAACTTTTCATAAAACTGTTTTAAAAGTTGTGAAAATGACATGATCTATGCACAGTGCATGCCATTGTAAAGACTAAGTCCCTCCCTCACAGCTTCATTGTCATTTGTGTTATATTCAATATGGCACCTAACCTGGCTAAGGTCTATGCAGTGCGGTTAGTTTTGTGATTCTCACTTTAATATTTTAACTTTCCGTGTATTGCATAAAGCATTATAGAATTATATTGTAAACTCTGTTACCAATGGCTGGTGATTAGGTGCTTTTTTTTGTGAGTTGTTTTTTTATGGGGCTGTAGTTTTTGATAGAGGAGAGAGAGCGAGAGAAGGCCGTCAGATTAGTAGCAGAAGGGTATGTGCTGGGTCAGACTCAGATAAGGTGAAGCAAGGGGCCCTCACACATGAGGTCACAGACAATTTGACGCTGTGTACTTAAACTGAACGTGTTATTCACATGCATTGTAAAATGGTCATGCTAGTCTCACACATCTGCTTTTCAAAATGCATAAAACTGAAATATGACTTGTAAAATGATATGCAGTAATGATGAATAGTTGCTCTTTCATTTCTTTTTTTCCGTGTGGATGTTTTTGTTACAGACAATGAGGTGTATGCCTGGGGCAATAACTCCATGGGCCAGTGCGGTCAAGGGAATTCCACTGGGCCAATCACCAAACCCAAGAAGGTGATTGGTTTAGATGGAGTGGCCATTCAGCAGATCTCTGCCGGCACCTCCCACAGCCTGGCATGGACTGCCCTCCCAAGAGACAGGTTAGCAAGTCTGTCGAACCCTTTTATGATCTTTACTTTGCAAATAAATGCACAATATATTTAATAGGCATTTGTTGCATTAAGTTTGTTGATTCCTATGGCAAGAAGTTTTTTTTTCTTTTGTCTTGTTCTGCTTTTTCTATGATATTTCCATATCTAAGTAATGAATCTTGTGTCAATGTATACAGGCAGGTGGTGGCCTGGCATAGGCCATACTGTGTGGACCTAGAAGAAAGCACGTTCTCTCACCTGCGCTCATTTCTGGAACGATACTGTGACGGTATCAACAACGAAATCCCACCTCTGCCTTTCCCATCTTCCAAGTATGTGTTCTGCCACCACCATTGACTTTAGTCAGGAGGGCACCATATTTAATGAAAATGAGGCTGTGAGAAATAGAAGTATAGTGCATTGAATGGATTGTATTTTTGGCTATCTTTAAAAAAACAAAACAAAGGTTGACAAAACTCTATAAACATCTGTGCCATTGTAATTGCAGTAAATATCTCCTTTATAGCCTCGTTTTCATCTGTGTAAAAATGTAAAATGTTGTCTAACCTGACTAAGGTCTATAGACGAGTGAAGCCTGCCTTGTTTTTTAGTCCATTAAATATCACTGGAGAATTAAAGCTGCTACTAATGTTGTTTATTTGAGATCAAGTTTCAATTGATTTTCTAACCCATCCTAAGGGGTTATTAAATATTGAGTGTGTGTTTTCTTGCACCACAGAGGGAGTAAACTTGTTTTTGGGCCAACAGGGAGCATCATAACTTCTTGAAACTATGTCTGCGGCTCTTGTCCAATCACCTGGCTCTAGCGCTGGCAGGTGGTGTGGCCACCAGTATCTTGGGACGGCAAGCGCGGCCACTTCGCAATCTGCTTTTCAGACTGATGGATGCGTCAGTGCCAGATGAAATCCAGGAGGTCTGTGTTTGCTTGTGTTTTTCCACATATTTGTTGCTGTGATGGTTTACTGTGGCCTGTATTTTTCTCTGATCACTGTTTGTATTTTGTAGGCTGTCATCGAGACTCTGTCCGTGGGAGCGACGATGCTGCTGCCTCCTCTGAGAGAGAGAATGGAGCTATTGCACTCGCTCCTTCCTCAAGGACCAGACCGCTGGGAGAGCCTCTCCAAAGGACAGGTATGAATTTGTGCCTGCTTGAAAAGAATAGACAATTTAAGTTAATCTGTCAGTCATACGTGCATTTTTTTTTTGTCACAGAGGATGCAGCTGGACATAATCCTCACTAGTCTGCAGGATCACACCCATGTGGCATCTCTGCTGGGGTACAGCTGTCCTCCAGATGCCTCCGAGCCTCCCGCTCTACCATCCGACTCTACGCATGTGCCTGGCACTCATTCTGATACACATCCTGACACACACTTGGCAGAGATCCTTATGAAAACACTACTCAGGAACCTGGGCTTTTATACGGTCAGTTCTGCTGATAAAGATCTTGAGGCCGTGTTTGCGCAGACAGCCAACTTTGTTTTATCTTTATCTTGATTTACACGCTTATGTTAAATTATCCTGTTGCCAGCAAAAAGTGCTTGCTTCACTTCGAGACTGTCATCACTAAAAGTTGTTATAATGTGCAGTCTAGCAAGTGACTTGATGTGTTGATTCAGTGAGCACTTTCATTCTATTCAGTCCGTAGAGTAAAGAATTCTTCAGATTGATTGTAAAGAATACACTTACAGTGTGAAAGCTACCTCTGAATGTCTTCTCAACCTGTTTTCCTGTGTGTATGTGTATTAACCTAACAGGACCAAGCTTTTGGAGAGCTGGAGAAGAACAGTGATAAGATCTTGCAGGAAACATCTTCGTCTGATAGCAGCCAACCAGCTCACCTCCATGAACTGCTCTGCTCTTTACAGAAGCAGCTACTGGCCTATTGCCATATCAACTGTGTTACAGAGGTACAAACAATTACATATACATATCCACACACAAATTTAATTCTTGGAAAAATCATGCGTTTATTGGGTCTGAGTGAGCTGATTTCCTGTGTTTTTCAGGGCTCCAGTAGTGTGGCCCTCTTCCACAAACACCTGCAGTTATTATTGCCTCATGCCACAGATATCTATAATCGCTCTGCAACTCTTCTAAAAGAAAGCTCTGGAAATGGCAGCGTGCGTGAGAAGCTACGAGGTATATCAGTGCACACTTGCAATGAAGCCAAACTCTAAATCGAAATGCCAGCTAATTTTGCCTGTGTTTGTTTGTGGCAGATGTGATCTACATGTCTGCAGCGGGCAGCATGCTGTGTCAGATTGTGACGTCCTTGCTGTTGTTGCCTGTTTGGGTGGCGCGGCCGCTGCTCAGTTACCTCTTAGACCTGCTTCCCCCTCTGGACCGTCTCAACAGACTTCTGCCTGCCGCCACACCTCTGGAGGAACAGGAGCTGCAGTGGCCACTACATGGTCAGATTTTCACATTCATATGATAAATAGCTAATTTAAGTTTCAATTAATATTACAATACCCACACTCACACATGTGTATATGTGTGTGTGTATATATAACTTTAAAGGGGGGGTGAAATGCTATTTCAAGCATACCGAGTTTTTTTACACTGTTAAAGAGTTGGATTCCCATGCTAAACATGGACAAAGTTTCAAAAATTAAGTTGTACGTTTGAAGGAGTATTTTTGTTCCCAAAATACTCCTGCCGGTTTGTCACAAGTTTCGGAAAGTTTTTTTCGAGTACGGCTCTGTGTGACGTTAGATGGGGCGGAATTACCTTATATGGGTCCTAAGGGCACTTCTGCCGGAAGAGCGCGCGCTCCCGTATAGCGAGGCTGAGCAGCACAGACATTCACTGATCAGAGCGAGAGCGTCGCGAAAAGTCACAAAAGGAGTGTGTTTTTGGTTGCCAGGGCAAGACAACCCTGCACAGATTACCTAAGAAAAAACAGCATTAAGGTACCAGTGGATGGAGTTTATTTTTTTATTTTATTTTTATTTTTTCTCTGCCTCCTTGTTAGTGCGTCCGCCTCCCATCGGAGACCCGGGTTCGATCCCCGCTCGGAGCGAGTCGCTGCTGCTGCTGCTTTCGTTCAGTTTCAGCATCGGGATCTGATTCTGGATCATAAATAAACGGCTGAATCTGACTGTTAGCCATGGTTTGTTTTGGATGATGGTTTTTCCCTCACAGTAATGTCACAGCTTCCAAATGCTCTCAACGCAAAAGCCTACTGGTGCTCGTGATTCTTTAGCTCCGCCCACACGTCACGCCCGGTACAGACTATCTTTCTCTTATGAATATAATAAAACTAAAGACTTTTTGTAGTTATGAAGGATGCAGTACTACTCTATAGGTACTCAAGATTAACAGGATATTGAGTGAAAACGAGCATTTCACCCCCCTTTAATCATTTTAAGCAATCTTGTGTGCCCCATGGGAATTTGCCCATCCCCCTGTTTGAGAGCCACTCAAGAAACACTCTTCTCTCATTAAGTTGAACTTAAGACTATTTTTTTCTTATCCTTCTTCCTGTAGGCACTCCAGATCTGGTTGATCCAGTATGTGTGTCAGGACCAGCACAGTGCTGGGTGTGGTTGGTGGATCTGGAGCGTACAGTAGCGCTGCTGGTGGGACGTTGTCTCGGAGGAATGCTGCAGGGAGCCCCGCCCTCACCAGAGGAACGGCACACCACCCATTGGCTAAAAACACCGCTTTTTAGTAACGGCTTGCAGACTGATATACCCCAGCTTGGTATGCACATGCACTGTAATTTCTATTATTAATAAAGGTCTTATTTTATTATGAAATGTATGGAAGTAAAACTGTTTTGTGTTGGTTAAGCTGACATGGCATATGTGTTTCAGATGTGTGTATTAGCTCTTTGCTGGAGGTGGCTCTGTGTGGAAATGAGGAGCAAAGACCATTCGACTGTCAGTTGCATGCTGACATGAGTGTGCTGGTTGATTTGTCCCTTGGATCAACTAAAGAGCCCACACACAGCTTGTGGACAAACATGCAGGACTATGCCATCAGCAAGGGTAGGACACAAAAACAGAACATATATTGAGGAATATGGCAGTAGTATTAAGAGTATAAATATTTAATTGATGATTAGCTTTGCATTGCCCTATGGAAATCTTATAATGGTTTCTATTTCTGTGGTGTTGGGTAGCCCAACCCACAGGGAAATCTCACTGATTCAAAATTTCACTACACACAACTTCTTCGTCTTGTAGCTGATTTGGCAAGGCAAGTTTATTTATATAGCACATGTCATACAAAATGGTAATTCAATGTGCTTTACATAAAAGGAAGTAAAATAATCATAAAAAAATCACTTTAAAATGATTAAAAAATGTATTTAAAATTTATTTAAATCCATTAAAAATAGGAAATGAACAGTGCAATCAGTTTGGACAGATTGGACAGTATGAAGGTAAAATTATGTCATAAAGATTTGCATGCGCAGAGTAATGTTTGTGGAAGTGTACATAAGTGTAAATTAAATTTGCATGCCATGCTTACACTTTTGGCACGTTGTTTTTGCCGAAATATGGTCAAAAGCACTGCAAGTCTGTGAACAGTGATTTTCAAGTGAAAACAACAGTTTAAAGAACTGCAAAACGGATTGACTGTGTAGAACCAAAAAAAAAAATGGAAGTCTGAAGAATACAGATCATATTTATTTTGCGTTAGCATGAAGCTGCAGTTTCACAATACATGAATTGTCAGTCCCTCAACAGTAGCAAATTAAGTGTGAGTTTTGTTTAAGTTACAGTTTAGAAGGTTTGAGAAGAACGTCTGTCTAGCTGTGGCTAGTTTCACATTGAAAGCATGAAGACTGTCTTTGTAGATGCTATAGTGAATTTCAGGTTTCGTCTTCCGCCTCTTTTCTGCATTGTCTTTTCAATGACAATGAACTGCTGTTGACTTTTCTCCAAGGTGATTTTTACTTTTTACTGAGTTTTACAGGAGCAATATCATGAATAACATTCTTAACTTTTGAGTTAAAGGAATTAAGGAAAAGATCAACGGAGTCTGCAGAAATGCTTGGAGTTAGAGATATAGCCTACACAAAAAAAAACTAGTTTTTTTTTCTTTTCTTTTTTCTTTTCTTATTTCTGACAGATACCAATCTAGATTCAGTGGTAGCAGAGATCAATATATCAAAGAAAATACAGATGAGATCAGATAGTGCTACATCCTTAATAACAATGGATGAAATGTTTAGACCTTTACTGATGAGTAAATCTAGAGTGTGTACATGATGAATCAGTTCAAAAGTGTTTAAAACGGTCCAAATGTATTTTGTAGTTTTGATTTCTGCATGATCTATGTGAATATTAAAATCTCCTGCAATAGCAAAGCAGTTTCAGAATGTAGTAGTTCTGTCATATAATTAAGCTTAGATCTCTGTGATGCAGAGTATTTTCCCATAATTATTGCTTTGAGGTTACAGTTCAATAAAAAAGAAGTTAACATTCATATTCTGTTATGTTACAGCTGTCCATAAACCAGTTCTTTATGGCACAAACTATCATAACTTTGCAGTAATTGGACTTGACAGTTATGGGTTTAAAGCAAAACGAATTTTGCCATTAGCACTATCCACTTTTCATTTGTGCAAAGAAATGTCTTAGATCACATGTTAATTTAGTCTTTTGTGTGTGTGTAGATTGGGACAGTGCATCATTGCCGAATGAGGCTCTGTTAGACACAGTGTCCCGCTTTGTGCTTGCTGTCCTGCTGAAACACACAGGGCTGCTGGGACAGGCGTGTGGAGAGGGGAGGTATGACATTAAATTCTACTTAACTTCAATACAATACTACACCGTGGACACTTTTTTTGTTTTTGCTTAAAGCGCTATATAAATAAAGGTGACTTGACTACCATAATAAAGAATTTCTTTCCTGTTTTCTGTCTTCCTACAGGTATCAGCCTTGTAAACTCTTGGCAGAGGTGTATCGCTGTGTGTATAAGGTGCGGAATCGGCTCTTGGCTTGTAAGAACATGGAGCTCATCCAGACCCGTTCGTCATCACGAGAACGCAGGGTATGACTCTTTTTAAATAAAAAAAAAATATTATTATTATTATTATTATTATATTATCAATATAACAGTTTGATTTGAAAACTTGAATATTTGAAGAACATGAAATTACAATTAACCCCCCCCCCCCCTTTTTTATGTTTTTAAGTAACTAATTCCTTTAAGATCTTAGAAAAATCATAGAATTTTAATGTTGGATCCCATTACGGTATATGTAATGCCATTTATCTTCCTGAATGCAGATCTCTGATAATGTGGATTCTGTGGAGATGGACCCACAGGAACACTCTTTCACCCGAACTATAGACGAAGAGGCTGAGCTGGAGGAGAGAGACAGAGAGAGAGAAAGAGAAAGAGAAAGAGAAGAGGGTCATCAGGAGCAGGAAGATGATGAGGAGGAAAGAGAGCATGAGGTCATGACCGCAGGAAGTGAGTTCTGATGTTTGTGTAGTGCATGTGTGTGTGTGTGTGTGTGTGTGTGTGTGTGTGTGTGTGTGTGCTGATGTTGGCTGATGCTTTGGGTGGCAGTGAGCTAAGTTTTCAAAATCTTTTGAAATCTTAGTAATGACACCTAAAAATGTGTATTCTTTAATTGTTTATTTCCCCTCTTATCATTCTAAAACCATGTGAGATATTTAGTGGAATAAAATAGAATTTTTACTCTGCTGTCAATATCCATAAGAAAATTACAGCATATACTATAGGTTTGCAGTGACATGAAGATGAGTAAATAATGACAGTTTTAATTAATTACTTAAAATTTATTTTACAAAATTTTTATTTTAAAGTTTAGATTACATTAAAGATATAATAAAGAATTGGGTGAACATTGTTCGAGAACACACCACACAAAGTACACTACTATTCAAAAGGTTCTTCCTGTCCTTTGCTTACCAAGGATACATATACTAATAAAACACTTCGTTAACGTCAAGCTTCTTGGCTGCTTCCCTAACCTGGCCGCTCTGTGTCTTATGTCTTGGCGGACACAGAAATCTTTCAATGTTTCCTATCAGTACGGGAGGCGGCGCGAGGAAGGGAGCGAGATCGAACCGGAAGCATGAGCGTACAGGACGAGCCGGCTCAGCCCGGTCCGGAGCGCAGGAGCAGCACGACCCCTCAGGAGGGACAGGATCTTTATACCACCGCGTGCAATGCTGTCATCCACCGCTGTGCCATGCTCCTGCTGGCCGTCAGCACACCGCTCGCTCAGAACATCAATCAGCAACCCCTGACAGGTGGGGTCAACCCGGACGCAGGCGGGTTTATGACGAGGTGAGTACATTTAGCTGATTTAACATGTGCAAGCATGACTTAAGTCTTGTGAATCATAACCCTTATCTTTAGAGCCTGAAGGTCTCACTGAACTCGTTCACCTCTCCAGTCTGCTCCGGCGCTACCAGTCCTGCCCAGGAATGCCTGACCTACTTTTCTAGATTTCACATTATGCAGTTGCAAGGGACCTTGTGTGCTGCCCTAATTCTGAAGAGCTGACACAATTGCAATAATACACAAAAAATATTTAGCGGTTACTCTGATACATAATTTTAAAAAAAACTTTCTTCATTAGTGGTATTAATTTATATTTAGATTACATTTGAAGGACACGATTATGTCCGCTCACAGGACATGTAACTTCCCATTTTTATTTTGTGTGTAGGAGTGAGAGCCTTTCAGCAGAGAGTCGGTCCATCCAGAGCAGTCCCAGCTACAGACTCACAAAATCCAGGAGTGAGTCTGATCTGTCCCAGCCAGAGTCTGATGAGGAGGGATACTCACTGGTGAGATGTGACACATGCACACACTGCCTTATCTGTTTTGCTTGATATATAACTATATCAAGTGCAGTTATGTAACCTGCCTGTGTGACCTGTTTCAGAACGTGAGGAGGAATGTGGATCTGGATTTAGCCTTCACTCCTAAAAAAAGAGGTAACGCCCCGCCTTTGCTACTCCCTTAATCTGTATATTTGTGAAAAAGTCTTATCTGTGTACACATGTAATGTGTCTCTGACAGCTCTGTGTGTCCATCTATTTTTTTCTACGTGGCTAAATGAGTCCATGAAATAAGATGACAGAGGATTCCGGCTGGCATCTTTATAGTCTCTTCATGCGTTGCCAGATTTATTCCCAAAGCCCAAAATGTGCAACAGCAAAAAAAATTCTATAAAATACTACTCGCATAATACTTATTCCTTATTCTTATTCATGTACAGTCCTGCACACGAGAAAAGCACAGTTTATGGCAGAACTCAAATACCTGTCTGACCTGTTCAGCCGATCCTGTTCACATTTCACTTGTAAATCATACACAAGTTTTGTTTCGTTTTTTTTTTACTGGAAATTTGCCATCAGTTCTGATGGCCTTTATTATAAAAGGGGTGTTAAAATAAATATAGACAAGGATTTGAGCAGTAGATTATAGGATGCCATTTAAGCTGCTTTTGCTTTCATTTTCTTATCTGTATGTACTGTAAACTGTAATTTAATTTTTATTTTTTTTGTAGTACAATAAACAGCAAGTGGGAGATTGTAAATTTTTTTTTATCTACATTAGCCTCTATATCTGGAAGGCTCTTTTACAAAATAAGTTGATAATGTTTTCAGCTACTAATAAATAGAGCCAAATTCCATCGATTTTCCCTTAAAATCAGGACTGAAAATGTAAGAACATCGATGTGATCCATTGATGTGTTGAGAATTTGAAACCACATTAAAACACACCTAAACCAACTAATAAAGGTCTTTGAGATCTTAAAAATGACAGGAATGTGTTAGCACAGATTTCAGCATTCACTCTGTTGTTGGAATTCTGGCTTCTTAGCAGAATATGGCATTCCCATCACTTCCAGCACACTCTGTATCTATGAATGAAAATCAAAAATTAAATGTGACCGCTTCGGCTTGGCACTGAGGTTGTGTTCGAGTGACACGAGTTCATCTTTTTTGGAGTACTTCATAAACCCATGTCATACAAATAGCTTTTCTTTACAGAAAAAAGTAGTTTCATAGAAGCCACATGAGAAACAACACAATACTGTATAATTAAATGTAATAAATGTACATGGGACATAAATTATAAAGTTTTCTAATTATATAATTATTTAATAATTTTTTTCTTCTCCAAGGCTTTCTGTACAGTTCTCCAGACTCTTCTGCTGACTGGTTTGGAGGACGCTCTGCTCGCGAGTGTTTGTACAGCTCTCCACAATCCTACGAGGAGTCAGACCTCGATCTGAGCCATTCATTCAGGCTCCATGCACTCATCGAGAACATAGTGAACTTCATCAGTGGAGATGTTGGGAATGTCCCTGCGTTTAAGGAACCAGAAGAGAGCGTGTCCACCAGCCCACAGGCCATTATAATAGCCATGGAGCAGCAACAGAGTCGAGCGGAGGTATGTTTGTCAGATAACTGTCTTCACTTCCACCCACAGACTTTGTTTATCTTGTGCTTTTATGGTTGTGTTTTGTGTGTTTATATAGTTGCGTCTGGAGGCCCTTCACCAGATTGTGGTGTTGATTTCTGGGATGGAGGAGAAAAGCAGTCAGGCAGGCGCTGGAGGTGGAGCTGGAGCTGGACGCACGGGCCTCAGTTTTCACTCTGCCTCTCTGCTAACATCAGTCAGACTGCAGTTCCTGTCGGGATGTTTTGGCCTTGGTGCTGTCTGCAATGGGGGGCCAAAAGGGGAGAGTGTCCAACTGCACCATTACCAGGTAATTGTTGCATGGATCTAATCTTAGACTTGTTTCAGAGCTACTGAAGAAGAGAAAATCTTTTATTAAATGCGTGTCATACTGTTCAACATTAATTTATGACCATTATCAGTGGATAACAAGCTTCAAATTGAGTTTTTAAACATCGTTGATAATCTTTGTAGTTAATAGGTGCTAATTTATGGGCATGAGGCCTTACTGAAAAAGTAGCTATAAAGACCCATACAATTGATCAGAATGTCTGCGAGCAATTCAGTCTTCTTGCTTTAACACATATTGAACAATTAACTGAGTTTGAAGAACTGAAATGTTATGATAAATCATTTTGAATGCTTTGCTCTGCATTTCTTTTTATCGTTCTTTGTAGGATGGAGTCAGAGCAGCCAAGAAAAGTTTACAGATGGACATTCAGACAGCTGTTCATAAGATTTATCAGCAGCTGTCAGTCACATTAGAGAGAGCCCTGCAAGCAAACAAGCACCACATAGGTAATGCATTCGAGCACACATTCAGTATATTCATTTATGCAGCAAACATTATGCTGAACACATACAGTATATTCACAATGCTGTGTGTGTTTACAGAGGCCCAGCAGAGGCTGCTGTTGGTGACGGTCTTTGCTCTAAGTGTGCGATACCAGCCTGTCGATGTATCATTGGCTATCTCCAGCGGTCTCTTGGATGTTCTCTCTCAGCTTTGTGGAACGGAAACCCTGCTTGGACAGACTCTGCAGCTCCTGCACAAACCTGCAGGCTCTCAGCTCAGCACTGCCCTCAAAGTGGCCAGCACCAGACTGCTACAGATACTAGCCATCAGCACCGGGTACAGCACGGTTCTCTCGCAGATTGTTAAAACCTGATTTTTCATAGCTGATCTGAAACTCAAATGTTGTATGTTTTAAATTATGATGCTACTCCATGAATGTTCTTTAGACCCACTGTGAGATTTTGGCATATTGTTTACATTACCATTCAGAGGTTTGGGGTGTGTAATATTTTACGGAAATTAATACATTCAATTCATCAGAAGTGACAGTAAAAGACTCTTACAGTGTTACATAAGATCTAGTTCAAATAAATGCTGTTTTACTCATCAAAGAATCCTTAGAAATATCACAAAACTAAAACTAACAGCACAAGTGTTTTCAAATGGTTCTTGAGCAGAAAATCAGCATATTGTTTCTTTGAAGATCCAACTTTGCCATCACAGGAATAAATTACATTTAACAATATATTAAAACACAAATAATGTTTTATTATAATACTGTTTCTGTATTTTTGATCAAATAAATGCAGTCATGATGAGCATAAACCTAAAACATCTTCCCAACCTCAAACTCTGTAGTGTAATTCATCAGAACACATCACATTGTAAATATCTCTCTTAGCAGGAGCACAGAAGACCGATCTATAAACTTTTGCTCTTTCTTGTCTTTTCATCAGCACATATGCAGACCGGTTGGGTCCTAAGGTGGTCCAGGCTCTGCTGGATCTCCTGTGCAGTCAGCTGAAGACTCTGCTGGCTCAGGCTGCTGGAAGCACACTCAGTGCAAGTACAGAGCTGCAGGAGAAGACTGACGACTGCGCAGATGCTCAGAAAAAAGATTATCGAGGTAGGACAATTGCAGCTCAACCGCAATATTCTCAGTAAGTTACTTTATTTCGTGTTTTTTATATATTGCTTTTATTTTGGTGTAGCATTGTTACGTAAGAGACACACAGCAGAGCTGCACCTCGGAGACTTCTTGGTGTTTCTGCGGCGAGTCGTCTCTTCTAAAGCCATTCAGTCCAAGATGGCCTCTCCTAAATGGACTGAAGTCCTTCTCAACATTGCTGCTCAGAAGTGCTGTTCAGGTAGTACATCAGTGTCCCGACCACATCGTCTTGTCTGTGTGATTGTTGTTCGATTAGTTAAATGTATGTATTTTCAGGCATTCCGCTGGTTGGTAATTTGAGGACACGGCTGTTAGCCCTGCATGTTTTGGAAGCTGTGCTTCCTGCCTGGGAGAGCAGCGTGGAGGACCATCAGATGACCCAGGTCTTATTCCTCACACCTCTGTTGTGCTCTCTCTCTCTTTTTCTTGTTTTTTTTATATCATGGAATACGAGTTGCAGAGTTTCATTTGTCTTTGTGTGGTAGGTGGTGGAGAGGTTGTTCTCGCTGCTCTCAGATTGTATGTGGGAGGCACCTGTTGCTCAAGCCAAACACACCATCCAGCTGAAAGAGCGAGAGCAGGAACTCAAACTACAGGTGAGGGAGATTCAGCCAGTCCAGGGTAAGAGGTTGTAATGCTTTAAAATGTACTCATACCCAATGCCTTTTAAATGCCATCTTGTTGTTTTAGGGTGAATCAGAGGAGGAAGAAGAAAATTTGCCTATCCAGGAAGTAACCTTTGACCCTGAGAAGGCACAGTGCTGTGTGGTGGAAAGTGGACAGGGATTGACACATGGCAGTGGAGGCAAAGGTTACGGCCTGGCCTCCACTGGCATTTCTTCTGGCTGTTACCAGTGGAAGGTTTTACACACACTCTTTATTTATTTATTTTTTATACTGAAGTTTAGAAGTTTGGGGTCAAAACTACACTATTTGATCAAAACTACAGTAAAAGCAGTAAATTCAATATTAAATATATAAATATACATCTAAAATGCTTATTTGGTCCTCAAGAAGAATTTATGTTAAAGGCAGTTTTTTTTATATTTTGTGGAAACAGTGATCATTTTTTCCAGGATTCTGAGATAAATAGAAAGTTCAATAGATTTATAAAATAGAAATCTTTTGTTAAATTATAAAAACCTTTACTGTCACTTTTGATTAATTTAATGAATCCATGTTGAATAAAATGATTAAATTCATTTTTAAAAAGTCTTACTGGCCCCAGACTTCTGAATCAAACTTCATGTAAGCCAGTAGCACAATATGTGCATTGCATCAAGCTGTGTGAGTATAAGAGTGTGTATGAATTGTTTTTTAGTTCTATATCGTGAAGGAGAATCGCGGAAATGAGGGAACGTGTGTAGGTGTGTCACGCTGGCCCGTGCATGATTTCAACCACCGCACAACAGCCGACATGTGGCTCTACCGCGCATACAGCGGCAACCTCTACCATAACGGAGAGCAGACCCTCACGCTGTCCAGCTACACACAGGGAGACTACATCACCTGTGTGCTGGACATGGAGGCCAGGACTGTGTCCTTTGGCAAGAACGGAGAGGTGTGATGCAGCCCACTTACAAACACACAAATACTCAACCATTTTACCAACTTGCATATCACAATCTGAGCTGTAATGCACATTAACTGTCTTATCTTAAGTCACATGTGCTTATGTTCTTAACCACGTGGCTCTATGTGGCAGGAACCCAAACTGGCCTTTGAGGATGTCGATGCTACCGAGCTGTACCCTTGTGTCATGTTCTACAGCAGTAACCCTGGGGAGAAGGTAAGACACAGTTCTGATGTTGATTTAAACTCTGTGGTCTTCTGTTTATCTAAAATAACACCAATGAACTGTTCAGACTACATAATCATGTTGGTATAAAGTCAGTCTAAACCTTGGAGGTGGGCAACATAAACACAAAAATGATATCATGACATATGTAAATCTTTTAGGTCAATAACAAAATGTATCATTTTTTTCTATTATTTAAAAAGTCACATACATGGCTATAAATTTATGAATGTGCATATTTTTTCAATCCAAGTAATAAAACTTAATATTTTAAATGTTCAGCTTTTTTCATTTTAAATAGGTAAATTTAATATATAGGTTTAATTCACTTATTTCAGTTTTAGTTAATTTAATTTGTTTCTATTGAGTCATTTTATTTCCTTAGCTTACATTTATGTTATGCCAAGGTAAGGTAACATTTCCCTTTTTTTATTTTGTTTAAAGTTGTTCATTAAAAATTGATTGATTTTTTTTTTTCCTTTTGTTAAATTTAATTTCAACTGTATTTCAATTAACAAAATTTTTTTTATTAGTTGTGGTTTGTTGTTGATAATTTTGATGAATTTGATTTATTTTTTTACGGATTCCTTAAAAAATAAACAGTTTAGTAGAATGCAAGGACTGCCATAGCAGCGATATCAGAAAAATGTATACCAATTGATAATTTCCTATAGTTTTCTGTATTGTTCTAACCAGTATATCACCCACCCCTTCCCTGCAGGTAAAAATCTGTGACATGCAGATGAGGGGCACACCACGTGACCTGTTACCTGGTGACCCAATCTGCAGCCCTGTGGCCACTGTCCTGGCGGAAGCCACCACCCAGCTGGTCCGTATCTTACACCGTTCAGAGCGTTGGACCCAAACTATCAACCGCAGCATCCTCCAGCGCCTCCAACAGATCAGAGGCTGCCTGCGAGAAGGAGCTCCTCCAGCAGGGGCCACCAGACTGCGCAAGAGCCACTCGGCACAGAGCAGAGAGGAGCAGGATGAGAAGGAGGAAGAGCGAGAGGAGGAGAGAGGAAGAAGCGGACGGCACGCGGCGGCCGAGTTGTCAGAAGCGCATCTGCGGATGCTGTGCCACCAGGTGTGGCCGGTGTTAGCTGTGATGGGGGGAGTAGATGGTGGGTTAAGGATGGGGGGACGGTGTGTGCACAAGCAGACTGGGAGACACGCCACTCTGCTGGGTGTGGTGAAGGAGGGGAGCACATCAGCTAAGGTGCAGTGGGATGAGGCGGAGATCACCATCAGGTGAGAGATGGGTATCTGTTTGAGTGATTTATATGAATGTGAAATTGAGGCTTTCTGCCTCACTCCTGCTCCCAGAGCTCTCCTTGGTCTCTATCCATTTTTCTTCCTCCCTAATCATTTCATTGACCTTTTCATTAGCTCCATGACGTTGCATGTTCCCTGGCCCTCCTCTCTGCTCCCTCACTTTCTCTCTCTGTGTTTGGTTTGTCACTCCTTTTCATTGAAGCTTCCCCACTTTTTGGTCGCCCAGTGACACGCCGTTGTACAACTTGGAGCCAATCGAGCCTCTTCCCTTCGACGTTTCACGTTTCCGCGGACTCACTGCGGCTCTGCTGCTGGACCTCACCGCCCTCGCAAGCCTGCAGGACGACAGCTCCAAATCTGCCTCAGGTCGGCGGCACGAGAGAAGACATCGCCACGAACCCCAGGAAGAACGGGAGAATGAGTCGCAGACCAAACCGAAAGAGGGGACGGGAGACCTGCGTGTATCTCACAGTTTAGATGAGGTTCGAGCTCGAGCTCCGACCAACTCTCGCTCCGAGAGCGAGCTCGCTGCCTACACACAGGATGCCACACAGCAGACTCCAGTGGAGGGACGGCGCAGGCTGCAAGAGATGGTGGGGACACGCTCGCAGGAGGCGGCTGCGCAGATGGAGGTGCATGCGGTGCAGCTGTCATATCTGTATCTGGGAGCGATGAAGACCCTGAGCGTACTTCTGAGCTGCAGTAAATACGCTGAGCTGCTGCTGATCCCCAAAGTCACACCTGACAGCGGTCATAATGCGGATTGTGCCAGCCCTGGGGTGAGCGTGTGCCAGGAGGAGGCGGAGCTGCGATCGGCTCTGCAGTTTCTGATGCGACACATGGTGAAGCGGGCAGTGATGAGGTCGCCCATTAAAAGGGCACTTGGGCTGGCAGACCTAGAGCGGGCGCAAGCCATGATCTACAAACTGGTGGTCAATAGCCTACTTGAAGAACAGGATGGGCACAGTTCTAAACCAGGTATATCAGAAAGCATAAAACAAACCTGATACACATAAACTGACTTAAAGGAACACTCCACTTTTTTTGAAAATAGGCTAATTTTCCAACTCCTCTTATTGGGTTTGGTTATACTGTTTTTTTTTATCCATTTAGCAGCAAGTGCAGTGATATTACCCAGTGCCTGAAAATAGTTCCCAGCTAGTTTTTGTAGTTGCAGGACTATTTTCAGGCACTGTGTAATATTACTGTGCCTGCTGCACACATGGTACTGCAGCAAAGTTCTTTGATTATTGCGCCGGAATGAGAGTATAGTTCCTTGCCATATCAGCCTAGAAAATCACAACTTTTCATTTTCCGTCGTTTGTAGTACATGATGTAAATCTAGAAGAGTCTAGTTTTAAATAGGAAAAATAGAAACTCTTTGGCCATTTTAGAGCGAGATGCTAACGGTCTAATCAGATTCAATGATCTATGCTAAGCTAAGCTAAAAGTGCTACCAGACTTTGAGATCAGCTGAATGGATTAGAAAATGGTCAAATTCAGCTGTTTAACTCTAGGGGATTTGGAAAATGAGCCTATCTTCAAAAAAAGTGGAGTGTTCCTTTAATCTACACTACTGTTCAAGGGTTCGGGGTCACCGATGTAATCTGTTAGAAGATCAGATTTTTCAGCAGCCATTACTTTAGTCTTCTGTGTCACATGATCCTTTAGAAATCATTCTAATATGATTTGAAAGTAAAAAAAGAAAGAAGAAAAATAAAAAAAAACAAAAAACAAACAAACTGGTAGTTTATAAATTCTTGACTGTACAGTGTAATTGCTGCTATCCTTTACATATATTGCTTGATATTTTGATATTGTATATGACGCCAATAATTTTTTTTTTTAAATCAGACCTTGCCAGAACTCAAAGGCTAACGTTTTAATTTGCCTTAAAAAAAAAAGAAAAAAACTCACCTCAGTGGATATGTTTTAGCATCTTATTAAATAAAAACATTTAATTTATTAACTTTTTTTTTATTATTATTGGACTTTTCATGTAATGTAATGTCACATAATTTCAGTGAAGATTGAGTGAATAACATTAATGGAATTTATAATTTTTATTATCTGACAAGGAATTGTAATTTTGGTGCATTTTTTGCAAGCTTTTTTTTTAATTTTTTTTATTTTTTTTACAATCTAATTCACAAGACACATAGTTCTCTTCATAAAATATGTGAATGTGTTTGTTTTTAGTGGACCCAGAGTGTGAGGAGTTAGAGGGAGACCAACGATTTCAAACTCCAGTCACCACCTCCCCATCAGCCTCCAGCAGCACCTCCTTCATGAGCTCCTCGCTGGAGGACACCACCACAGCCACCACACCTGTTACCACAGCCACCACACCTGTCACAGACGCCGAGACGGCACCGGCTTCTGAATCACCTGGAGTAATGCCCCTCAGCCTGCTCAGGTACACACACACAAACACTTTGTCTCTTTGAGTGTGTGTGTGAACTAAATCTTTCAGTCTGTGTGTCATGATTAATGGGTAAGTGCATGTCTGAGCAGGCAGATGTTCTCCAGCTACCCAACAACTACCCTTCTGCCAGCACGTAGAGCTCAGACCCCTCCTGTCTCATCGCTGCCCACTTCACCATCAGACGAGCACGGCCGGAGACAGAGCCTCACGTCACCGGAGTCCCAGCCTGCCAGGACCACCAGCAGGACAGGTACAAATGCATACAATGTTTGTTTCTTAAAGGGGACCCAGAGTGTGTATGTGACGTTTAAGTGAAGTTTTTATAGTTTGTTAAAATTGTCTCTTTTAGTAATTTTTTTTTGTGTGTCCCTTTAAATGTAAATGAGCTGGTGCTCCAAGCCTCCTTTCAGAAGAGGGCGGAGCTTTAAGAGCTCAAGCTCCAGCACACAAATAAACATTCCACTTTTAGTCAGAGCCTGTTATCTTTACAGAAAACGAACTTGGTATAAATTCAGTGATCTGATTGTACTGTGCATAATAAATAATCGTTTATGAATTACACCGTTGAGGAGAATGACTCGATAAAAATAGGGACAGCTGGTTTCTTTGTGCCTTAGCTGCTATCACAAACTTTATAAGTCCCACATGTGATTGTGATCTTAACAAATTCAAGCAGTCGACTTCACATATGTGTGTATTCTTCTCTAGGATAAATATATTGGAAATATACAAATATGTAAGTATACCAGAAATATAAATTATTTTAGCATAACTATTAACAAGAATGAGAAAAAAAAAGAAAATAAATAAATACACAATTAAAATAGCACTGGACCCACCCCAACCCTCATCTGCATCGTACATTTGTCACATCAGTAAAAATTGTGCAAGTACAGAAATCAATGATAAATAGTACATGGAAATAAAGTAAAATTAAAAGGGAAAATAAAATAAAACAAGAGGTTTCAGTTCAACTTTTTACTCAAATTATTATGATCATTCTATAATTTGTAAGGGAAAAAAATATATTCAATAAGAAAGGCTGTCTTTCAGATCTTTGTACATGACTGTATTATCCACATATACATAGTCCTGTATTAAACAGCTGATGTTGTTTGTTTATTGGCTCCAAGCATTATCAGACCCTAGCAGTCGTCTTTCCACATCTCCACCTCCTCCTGCCATCGCCGCTCCACTGCTGGAAATGGGTTTCTCACTCAGACAGATCATGAAAGCTTTGGAAGCAACAGGTAAACACACATATATACACATAGAAATTTCATTTCTAAATTCTGAATTTCAGTTTTTTTCTCATGTTATCATATCAGATATTCAGATTATGTTGTGTGCTGGTCTGTAGGTGCACGTGGTGAGGCGGATGCTCAGAACATCACTGTGCTTGCGATGTGGATGATCGACCACCCAGGCACGGCAGACTCTGATGAGGCTTCAGACCCCTGCTCCGGTGCAGCAGGAGGGGGTAAGAGCACAGAGAGGAGCTATCTGCGCTCACCGGGTGACATCCCCAATGCTGATGCTGCAGAGATGGAGGAGGGATTCAGTGAGAGGTATGCATATATGGCATGACATATTGTACTGTTGTTTCATGAGTGTAATTAATTAATACTTTCTCATTCTAGTCCTGAAGGTCTTGATCAGGATTTGGGCTCTTCCTCTGCCGGCCCCACTCCCAGAGGACGCTCTGCAGCCAACAGGAAACATCGCTTTGACCTGGCTGCACGCACATTATTAGCTCGTGCAGGTAGAGGTGTCTCTAAAGTTACATGCTTTCTAAGTCAACTAGTCAGTGGGTTATCTGAACAACTAGTCAGTTAATCACTTTTAATGAAGCTCTGTTTAATCAGGCTGGTTTTAGGTTTATCTGACCCTGAGCAGACATCTGTATCTGTTTATCAAAGAATCCTAAAAAAATGTTAAGCAGCACAACTGTTTTCAACATTGATAAAAATAAGAAATGTTTCTTGAGCATCAAATATATGCATTTTTGAACTATTTCTGAAGGATAACTGAAGGTGACACTACAGAGTCAGACTGGAGTAATGACTGCTGGAAATTATTTGTTGTCAATAGAAATTAATTTAATTTTAAAATATATTCACATAGAAAAACTTATTTTAAATTGTAAAAATGTTTCACAATATTGCAGTTTTTTTTCAAAATCATAAAACATCATTAAATCTTATTGGTAGGTTAGTTAGTAAAGTCTGCAGGACATTTATTTATATTAAATTATTTATATATATTTTTTATAATGAGGAAAAAAATAGCTAAACTTGTCAACTACAGTAACTAGTTGGTCATCACAACCTGTATACAGACAAAACAGTAAATACTCCACAGTAACGGTGTGTGTTTTTTTTGTGTGTGTGTGTAGCTGGACTGTACCGCTCAGTGCAGGCACATCGAACTCAAGCACGTCGAGAAGGCTCTGGACTGCAGCAGGAGCCTGGGCCGCTCGGGGCGCTGTATGACTTCAATCTGGATGAAGAATTGGAGCTTGAATTGGATCAGGAAGCCATGGAGGCAATGTTCAACCAGGAGCTTGCATCTGATTCCGACATTCTGGGAATGTGGATCCCGGAGGTACTGGACTGGCCAACATGGGTGTGTGTGACAGCAGCCTGGGGCTGCCGCTGCTTTACTACTCACCTTTAACCCCTGCACGGCTGCACACACAAACACACACCTATGCTTTTGTTCAGTGACACACACATTGTTCTTACATAAAGTTTGCTCACTCACATCCTCATATTGGACGCATTGGCTCTCTCACTTTTACTAACACCGGCGCATGTTTTGCCAGCACAGTATGGAAGCAGCAGATGCATTCTGGGATGCTTCAGCCCTGATCCATGTTCCACTGGCTATCAAATCTTCATACGTGTACGACATACTCTCCAAACTGATCGCAGTTGTCTGGTTTTGTCTCGTTTGCGTGTGTGTTAGCATGTGTGTGAGACGGAGGACCGTGATGAGGTGGTGGTGTGTGAGCTGTGTGGGGTCAGCGTGTCCAGCTTCAACCAGCACATGAAGAAGAGTCACCCGGGCTGTGGTCGCAGTGCCAATCGCCAGGGTTACCGCAGCAATGGCTCTTATGTTGACGGCTGGTTTGGAGGGGAGTGTGGAAGTGGAAATCCCTATTATTTGCTCTGTGGCAGCTGCAGAGAGAAATACCTTAACATGAAGAGCAAGATCAAAGGACCACTGCCTGAGAGGTGAGAATTAATCCTATCACCATATCGTCAGCCTGATAGGTCACCGACACACGATATTATCGTGCTAGCTTTATTTAGTTATTAGCTAGAGAGTGAGCCAACTATGGCTAAAAGCAGCCTAATGTTAGTGTAATCAATTAACTAAATATTATATATTTTTTGTCAAGTAGCATATGGATGTCATGTCACAAAATCTGATTGAATTAGTTTTTAACATAATTTAATAGAAGCATTATACATTACTAATTATAATGCTTACATTTCCTCAGTTATTCAGACAGACTCTACAGAAAAACGAGCTAAGAACATTTTCATTATCGAAGAACATCATCGATGACTGACTGACAGTCTAGTGCAAGTCTATGCACTTTAAAAAACGATGAATAAATGAATAAATCTCTTAATACTTACGTCACACGTACATCTGCACTTCATAAACTCAATGGAATCATGTATGATTAGTTAACCCTGTAAAACACGTAAAAAGAAATGTGATGGAACAAATAAGCCCCAATATTGATTAGATATTATTCTTATCATCCGGCTAGTAATACTATGAATAATAAGAATCATCTTGCTCTCGTCAAAGGCACCAGCCACGTGCGTTGTCTCAGACTGTTGTTAATACACAATACTATTATCTATCGGCACAACCCTAGTGAGAATGAGAAGCTGACAAAGCCAAATTCACATGAATCTTTTCACTGATCTCTGTTTTTAGGTATAAAGGTCAAGCACAAGACCTGTTGGGAAAGCAAGACAGCGTGTATGAAGGTATTAAGTGTCCACATGCAAAACATGCATATAAACCAAAAACATAATGCAGCAAGTAATAAAAACACCAAAAAGGCATGTAACGTTTGCTGGGATTAACAGCAACTGCAGACTGCGTCTTTTGGTCATTGTGTCTGAACACATGGTTTGCCCTGCAGAAGACTGGGACATGATGGATGTAGATGATGCAGAGCGTCTGACGGGTGAGGAGGAGTTTGAGTTGCTCTCGGCTCCGCTTGGTCTTAGTGAACGCAGACCCGTCCCGGAGGCCGTCCATTTTCCAGACACCGACCCTCTTGGAGCCTCTGTAGCCATGGTCACTGCCACCAACAGCATGGAGGAGACTCTCTTGCAGATAGGTACAATATCAACCCCAATGTGATTGTGTGACCCTGCCACTGTAGTGCTTCAGAGAATGCATCATAGCTTAAAATGCTTGTCATTTTACAGATATTGTCTAAGATTTGTATATGAGTGTGTATCTCCATGTAACTCCGTCTATAGGTTGCCAGAGCTCAGTGGATAAGAGCTCATCGGGTCGCTTGTCTTTGGGGGAGCAGGCGGCAGGTCTGCAGACGTCTGCTGATTGCCTGGTGGCTCTGAAAAGAGTCACTGCAGCTGCACAAATCCTGTTAGCCAGAACAATGGTCATGAGAGCACTGTCCCTCCTGTCTGTTAGGTTAGTGTGTTTGGTCATGTGGCTATTTATAGATGCGATTTAGAAAAATCATAATAATATCCTTATTGAGTAGCATTACCAAATAAAAAATTTAAATTTCTCCTGTAAAATTAGCACTGTAATATGTTTAGTAGCGCTTTTTACTAAGCCATATTTTAAGGCCTTTTTCAGTTTTGTTTCAATTAATATTTTATACAATTACGTTTTTTTTTATTTTTTATATACAGTGGCTCTAGTTGCAGTCTAGCAGCAGGATTGGAGTCTCTGGGCTTGACAGACATTAGGACTCTGGTGCGTCTGATGTGTTTGGCTGCAGCAGGTAGAGCTGGACTTTCCACAGGCCTTGCATTAGGCCCTGGATCCTCTGAGCGCCCGCGGGGGACTAGCAAGCTAACCAAACCCATTTCTTGTTTGGCGTATCTCAGTACTGCCGTTGGCTGTCTGGCATCTAACAGCCCCAGCGCTGCCAAACTCCTGGTCCAGCTGTGCACTCAGGTATCCAGATGAAACTCATGAAAAGCTTGTAAATGGAGAGCCTGCAAAAAGCACTACATCTTTCTTTCTTTCTTTTTTGTCTCACCCTGTCTTGGCTCGCTTTTCCTCTAGAATCTGATATCAGCTGCCACCGGGATGAATCTGACCACAGTAGATGATCCAATCCAGAGGAAGTTCTTGCCCAGTTTCCTGAGGGGAGTGGCAGAAGAAAACAAACTGGTGACGTCGCCCAATTTCGTGGTGACCCAGGCACTAGTGGCACTGCTTGCTGATAAAGGTGCCAGGCTTCGACACAGCTACGACAAGGCTGAGCTGGAAAAAAGAGGTTCGTTGACAATGCCGCCACATTGTTTACTTGCTCATTTATTTTTTGTTGTTATTTTGTTTTGTTCAGCTAAATCTCATAAATCTGATCTGATTTGTTTCTTTTGGCAGCAGAGGGTTGTTAGATGAAGCTTTGTTGTGTTGCAGCCTGAAACCCACAGCTTTTGCCACCAATCACTGCCATTTTTAATTTCTCATATTTTTTTCCTCGTTGTGTGTGTGTGTGTGTGTTTGTGTGTGTTTGCTTGCTACCTGGCTTTGTTTTGCTCGGTCATTGCAGGGTTAATGTCGCCTCTCTATGCCCACCTCTCCTGTGCCCCCCTTGCTGTAGGCCCATTGGAGCTGGCAAATGCGCTGGCGGCGTGCTGCCTCTCGTCTCGGCTCTCGTCACAGCACCGCCAATGGGCCGCACAGCAGCTGGTGCGCACACTGGCGGCTCACGACCGGGACAACCAGAGCCGCCCGCAGACCTTCGCTGATGTGGCAGGAGACCTGCGGAAGTGGTCCACTTTCAGACTCGAGGCCCACCAGAGCAGGGTATGATTCCCCCATCGTGTGTGTCTGCTTTTTAAACAACACTGGATGGTTTCTGATGTTGAATCATTTGGCATCTTGTAGGTGATCACATGTGGGTGGTGTAGTAAAAAAGGCCTTCTGGCAACTAGTGGGAATGATGGGACGGTCCGCATTTGGAACGTGACCAAAAACCTGTACACTCTGCAGCAGACATGTGTCTTTAATAAAGGGTGAGTTCCTCTCTGTCTCCTAATTAGGCTCTTTTCTTCACCCACTGAAATGTGATTCTTCTGATCGTTGTTTTCAGAGATGACACTTCGGGTGAGTGCATGGGTAATCTGGGGTCTCCAGGCGATCCAAACTTGGCTTCAGTGGCTTGGAGTGTCAGTGGGAAGTACTTGGCTGCTGCCATGGAAAAAATAGTGAACATTTGGCAAGTCAATGGTGAGTCGCTCACTATCACGATATACACTAGCATTCAGAGGTTTGGCAGCCATTACTCTACATTACATTAGTCTTAATTGTCACACGATCCTTCAGAAATCATTCTAATACGTTGAATCGGTGCTCAAGAAACATTATGAACATTTCAAGATTCTCTGATGAATGGAAAGATTTTCATTTGAAAGAACACTTTAAGACATTGAAAGTATATCGATAAAATATTGATTTGATGGCACTTACACTATCACATGAGAAATAAGTTGGGCTAAATGTCACTATTGTCTAATAAAAATATTTGTTTCCACAGAATAAAACTTGCACACTACTTTTAAACAGTAGTTTGTGTTTATGTCAGCCAAGATTAGAGTTTTTTTTTTATTATTTATCAGTATCCGTTGATATTGGATATTTAATTGTGCTGCTAATTTGTTTTACATTTTATATTCACATTTTAATACCAGTCATTTTTCGGTCATGACAATGAAATAATTATTGACTTGTTTTTGCACACAAGGTGGGAAGGTCTCACTGGATCTGCAGCCTCATTGGGTGTCATCTTTAGCTTGGCCAGAAGAGGAGGCAGGGTCACTGTGGGGCGGGGAGCCTCGAGAGCTCCTGTTGGTGGGTCGCATGGATGGGACACTGGGACTTCTCGAGGTCCTTGATGACTCTGAAATGCAGAGAACTGAACTCCAGCACTGCTTCAGGAAAGACGGTACTGACAGTTTTTATGAAACCGTGAACAAGATTACTTTTGGAGACTTTGTTTCATGTGTGTATTCATGTTTGTTGCTCTTCTCTGCAGTGGCTGTGATGCAGATCGCATGGTACAGTGAGGATCGTCCCTTTGCAGTTGGATATGCTGATGGAAGGCTTCTGATTGGCTCTAAGGAACCTTCAGAGAATGGATCTGTGGTGGTTATTGATGCCCACAAGGTTAGAGTCATCATGATTCATCATAAACTGACACAGACATACATGCATAAGCATACAGATGCTGTACTTTCATGCGTTCTTGTATGTAATATTTCATGTGTTAAGAAGTAATTTAACATGCCTTTGACGCTTCGCTGACAGTCAAATCTTTGTTCTGTCTTTGTGTTTTGTGACTACAGGAAAGCATCAGTTCATTGCGCTGGGCTCCTGGTGGACAAGTGTTGCTAAGCTGTGCTAAAGAGGAGATTGTGCGTTTATGGGCAGGGTCGGGGACAGGTTTGGCTCAAAGCTGGACATGTCTGCAAAGCATCACCCATCCTGCTGTTGTTAATGCAGTTGCCTGGTGCAGCCTGGCTGGCCAGGGACCTAAACCCCTCAACATGTTTGCCACGTACGTCTGGACTGAGAGTACTCTAATGCATGAGAGAACTGACTCCAGTTGTGCTTTATTTTCCTAGGGAAAATGATAAACCAGCAGAAATACACTAGCATGCCAATTCTGGGGTCCCCTGTTTAAAATAAATTTCTTATGCTTACCAAAGCTGCATTTATTTGATCAGAGATATCGTAAAAACAAAAATGTTGTGAAATTTTATTTTCATTTAAAATAACCATTTTCTATTTTAATAGCTTTGCCACGAAAGGAATAAGTTGCAAAAGCTGAGTTATCAGCGGCCGTTATTCTAGTCTTCAGTGCCACATCACTCTTAATGTTTATTTGCTGCTCAACAAACATTTTCTTGCTGTCTTTGTTGAAAACAGTTGTAAATGGTAAATGGACTGCCTTTATATAGCGCTTTCAACAGACCCATGGCCATTCAAAGCACTTTACAAATCGCCTCACATTCACCCATTCACTCATTCATTCATACACCGACGGCTGTGCTGCTTTAGTTTTTTTTTAAACATTCAGGGATGTGCACTAAAAATCTTTGTCTCACAGATGTTGTCAGAGCGGTTTGGTATCTGTGTGGACGGTACCGCAGGACCCTTCATCATACTCACAGTCCAGCACTGCCTGCCCTGATGCCTGGTGGGAATCAGAATCCAAATCCAAACTGATGGTAATGTGTCCATACTTATGAGCGATTCAAATCTTTGAATGCTTTGCTATCTGTGCTTCCCTATCAGTTAGTATTTGTGTTCATGTGGGTTATCTCTGTCCAGCTGGACCCCCAACGGTGTGAAGGAGCAATGTGTGTGTTCCAGCTGCAGGGTCATATGACTCCTGTGCGGACAGTAGCGTTCAGTCCAGATGGGCTTGCTCTTGTGTCTGGAGGGGTTGGCGGACTTTTGAACATCTGGTCACTGCGGGTCAGTGTCTACCATGGACACACACTTCATAAGAGCATACAGGCTAACTTGCAATCCTAACAAACAAACTTCAAAGGATTCACAAAAGTGTTTTCATGATGATACGCTTTGTGTGTGTGTGTGTGTGTGTTTAAATGTGTAGGATGGATCAGTGTTGCAGACGGTAGTTGCTGGATCTGGAGCGATTCACAGCACAGTTTGGATCCCTGATGTGGGTGTAGCTGTTTGCTCCAATCGCTCAAAGGTAAACGAATCCAGGGTGTTTAAATTCTAGTTAATTTTCATTCATTTTGATGAGTTTAATATCTAGAAAATGTTATGTATTTTTTACTCTTTTAACTTGTTTTTAGTAAACAAAAGTTATGGTTGCTTTAGACTCGTATATCATAATAAAATATAAACAATATAGATAAGTAAAATTGAATTAAATAAACATGACTGTGTAAAGACAGTTTAAGGAAAAAAATGTAAAAACAAATTTTAAGGAGCAGTTATACTATATTGTATTTTTTTGTGCTGTATACATTAACATACAGGTGCATCTCAATAAATTAGAATGTCATGGAAAAGTTCATTTATTTCAGTAATTCAACTCAAATTGTGAAACTCATGTATGAAATAAATTCAGTGCACACAAACTGAAGTAGTTTAAGTCTTTAGTTCTTTTAATTGTGATGATTTTGGCTCACGTATCAAAAACCCACCAATTCACAACCTCAGCAAATTAGAAAATGTTGACATGCCAATCAGCTAATCAACTCACCTGCAAAGGTTTCCTGAGCCTTCAAAATGGTCTCTCACTTTGGTTCACTAGGCTAAACAATCATGGGGAAGACTGCTGATCTGACAGTTGTCATTAAGACAATCATTGACACCCTTCACAAGGAGGGTAAGCCAAAAACATCCATTGCCAAAGAAGCTGGTTCACAGAGTGCTGTATCCAAGCATGTTAACAGAAAGTTGAGTGGAAGGAAAAAAGTATGAAAGAAAAAGATGCACAACCAACCGAGAGAGCCGCAGCCTTATGAGGATTGTCAAGCAAAATCGATTCAAGAATTTGAGTGAACTAGAGTGAACACAAGGAATGGACTGAGGTTGGGGTCAAGGCATACAGACGTGTCAAGGAATTTGGCTACAGTTGTCGTATTCCTCTTGTTAAGCCACTCCTGAACCACAGACAAAATCAGAGTCATCTAACCTGGGCTAAAGAGAAGAAGAAATGGACTGTTGCCCAGGGGTCCAAAGTCCTCTTTTCAGATGAGAGTAAGTTTTGTATTTCATTTGGATAGCAAGGTCCTAGAGTCTGGAGGAAGGGTGGAGAAACTCATAGCCCAAGTTTCTTGATGTCAAGTGTTAAGTTTCCACAGTCTGTGATGATTTGGGGTGCAATGTCATCTGCCAGTGTTGGTCCGTGTCAGCTTTTTGAAGATGCTGATTTCAGTTTCCAGCAGGATTTTCATCTGCCCACACTGCCAAAAACACCAAATTTGGTTAAAATGACCATGGTGTTTGTGTACTTGACTGGCCAGCAAACTCATCAGACCTGAACCTCATAGAGAATCTATGGGCTAATGTCAAGAGTAAGATGAGAAACAAGAGACTAAACAATGTAGATGAGCTGAAGGCCACTGTCAAAACCTGGGCTTCCATACTAAGACTTTCCACGACATTCTAATTTATTGAGATGCACTTGTACATCAAAGTTATATTCTTTGTGTATATGTATTTCGATTGGTTCCCATTTCTGATGACAGTATACAGAAAAGATGTTACTTAATAAAGAAAATAATTTGTTCCGCAGGATGTGCTGGTTGTTAATAGCTCAGCAGAGTCCATGGCAAACAATCACGTTTTAGCAACTTGCCGTACAGCACTAAAAAAGCAGGGCGTAGTGGGACTGAACATGGCTCCATGCATGAGAGCCTTTTTGGAGAGACTTCCCATCATGCTTCAGGAGCAGTATGCATATGAGAAGGTACATACGACTACGAAATTATGATATAATTTTAGCAAATGCTGTTGATGTAAAAATGCAAAGAAAAGGGACATTGAGGTCATGTCCTGTTTATCTGTGTGTTTCAGCCTCATGTGGTGTGTGGAGAGCAGCTCGTTCACAGTCCTTACATGCAGTGTCTGGCGTCTCTGGCAGTAGGTCTGCAGCTGGACGCTCTGCTGTGTCACCCTCCTGTCCCGCCTCACCTGGCCCACTGCCCCCCTGAGCCTGGCTCTTCCTCCACCCCCTCATCTGGCTCCTGGGCCAACGGTGAGTGGGCGTGGCTTCACTGCTTCTCCACCACCGTCAAAACAGCTGAAGCCCTCGCACGTGGACACACCTTCCCCGAGTCCTTCATCGTCCCGGACCTGGAGCCCGTGGCCAAAGATAAACTGGCACTACTTATGGTGAGAGAAAGAACATACAAATGTCCTGCTGATTTGATGGTGAAAAACTGTGCTGCTCTTAATGGTGATGGCCTTTTAATAAAAATCACATGCAGGACAACAGCAAGTGGGTGTCTGGGATAGATGAGCAGATCATGTCATGGGCCACTTCCAGACCAGAGGTCAGCAAATACAAGCACAAGAAAACGCACACACACATATTTATTGAAAAATATTATATAATTGTGTACAACTCAAAAGAGAGATAAATTTTGTATTTCAAGGACTGGCACCTTGGAGGGAAGTGCGATGTGTTTTTATGGGGTGCTGGCAGGCATGGGCAGCTCTCCGAGGCCGGGCGAAACATTTTGGTGCCAACTCTTGCTCCCTCTTTTTCTCAGGCCCAACAGGTATGAGGGTTCACAAACACACACATACATTGCCTTAAAGAGATGTTCCTCCCAACTAAAGATTTTACTTTTTTTTAGTTTAAAAAAAAAAATGCTTTCGTAGAAATAAAAGTAATAGAAATGAGTTTTATTAATTAGTTAATATTTTTTCTCATCAGGTTGTTTGTGGGCAGAACTGCACATTTGTGATCCAGGCTAACGGAACAGTGTCTGCATGTGGAGAGGGCAGTTACGGTCGCCTCGGACAAGGAAATTCAGATGATCTGCACGTCCTCACTGTTATATCTGCTCTGCAAGGCATGCTGCAATCACACACAAACTCTGAATGACTTTCCATGTAGTTGTTCCCTGAAAGTGTTAACAGGAAGAGCGATGTGTGTTTGTGAAGGCTTTGTGGTGACCCAGCTAGTAACGTCCTGTGGGTCTGATGGCCATTCAATGGCTCTAACTGAGAGCGGTGAGGTCTTCAGCTGGGGAGATGGAGATTACGGAAAACTGGGGCACGGTAACAGTGACAGACAGCGCAGGCCGCGGCAGATAGAGGCGCTGCAGGGAGAAGAAGTGGTGCAGGTCAGAAACACTTGTCAAATTTCCCCCTCACTCCTAAACGCACTCCAGTTCTCCTCTTCTTCTGAGGTGTATATGAAGTTTAAGTTCATCAGAATATATGTTTGTGTCCAGATGTCATGTGGATTTAAACACTCAGCAGTGGTAACTGCAGACGGAAAGCTCTTCTCCTTTGGTAATGGAGATTATGGCAGACTGGGACTTGGAAACACCTCTAACAAAAAATTACCTGAGAGAGTCAGTGCATTAGAGGGCCACCAGGTCGGCCAGGTAAGTAACTCTTAATTCGAAGTCCTCTTATAATTTTTTTCCCCCCATTGAATGTTATATATATATATTTTGTATATTATTATATTTGTAAATACTTTATTTTACGGTGTCCTTGTTACACGTTACATATACATGCTCGCATGTACTTAGTTTATTAATGTTTCTTAGTTACCTTCGTGATGTGATCTAGAAAAAAACCCACTACATGGTGAAATTTGACCTTTTTTAGGTATTGATTCAATATGAAAGCTTAAAACCACATGAAAGTTCAAGCCCTTTCCAAAACGGTTTTTATTTTGTCCATAGCTTGAACGTAACAAAGGTTATGGCTATATATGAAATTGGCTGATAGCTATGATTTTCAGGAATGGAATTTTGAGAATTTAAATTAGTAAAAGTCACTTTACTGTTGTTAAAAAAAACATTTGAACATTAAGTGTAAATATCTGTTCACAAAACATGACCGATTACAGCGTGCAGGCTCTCCAATTCTTCTCCAGTTCTACTCTGGTTATGTATTAAGTCCAGAGACAATTCGGGGGTTGTAACTTGTAGTTTTAGGTCATGCTGTCACCAGTAAGTAATGCATAGCGATATGAAAATGGTGCTAGGGGTCTTTTAAGAACAACAGCTGTCTTACACAAACAGACTTGCGTTACCCTGAAGAGGATAGTTTTCCGTTGTTTGTCTTGGGCGTAGTCTCTGAAGTTTTGATCATCCCTTGTATGTTTAGATGACATGAATAGTGTACTTTGTAGTTTACATTGAGAAAAGCGAGCGGCAGCGCAATTTTATATTATATATTTGACATTACTACATGAATATCTTTGCATTGAGGCATTAATTTTTATTGCCTTTTGCTCATATAAATGTAAATTTCCATGTTTAAATCCCAGAGTCTCAGTGTGGTCTTTTGAACAGCCTCTGCACATACACACAATTTTCTCTGATGTTTGTTGTGATATGGTTGTGTGCAGGTTGCATGTGGGCTGAATCACACTTTGGCAGTATCAGCTGATGGAATGACCGTCTGGGCGTTTGGAGATGGAGACTATGGCAAACTGGGACTGGGAAACTCTACAGCCAAATCCTCCCCACAGGTACATATACTGATATGTCAATGTGACAACACCATCACAAGCACGCAAGCAACATGTCACACACAAAACCCGTTGTCTTCACTAAATCAAGTCTGTGGCTTTGTTATTTTATAGAAAGTGGATGTTTTGTGTGGAATTGGAATAAAGAAAGTGGCATGTGGTACCCAGTTCTCTGTTGCACTAACCAAAGATGGAAATGTGTACACATTTGGGCAAGGTAAGCCAGCTGCAGACATACCGGTCTCAGGGAGAAACTTCGTACTCCTATAAACTGTTTGCTGAATGTCAAAGCAAGTCCAGTGGTTTTATTTAATTGTTATTGCTTTAATGTGAAAGATCGCTTAATTGGTCTGCCGGAGGGTCGAGCACGGAATCATAACCGGCCTCAGCAGGTCCCTGCTTTAATGGCCATATTTATAGAGGATGTGGCTGTGGGGGCCGAACACACGCTTGCTGTCTCATCAACTGGAGATGTTTATGCCTGGGGGAGCAACTCCGAAGGACAGGTGTGTGATTATTAGGGAAGTTAATAAGCTAATTATGTTTCTCATTTTCCATTGGTTTTATGTATTATCTAAATAATAGCATGGACATTTATCAGTTTGTGGTGTTGTTGTATTTATTTTTTTATTAGCTGGGCTTGGGCCACACCAACCATGTCAGAGAGCCAACCCTCATCAGTGCTTTACAAGGCAAAAACATCCAGCAGATATCTGCAGGTCGCTGCCACAGCGCAGCATGGTCTGCATCGCCTGTGCCGCCACGTGCTCCAGGTACAGACACGTACACACTGGCACATTTACTCTGTCTCACATTTATTATTAAAAACAATTAATTAATATAATAATAATAATAATAATAATAATAATATATAATAGAACTAAGAATGATAGTGGATAATAATTATAAGAGATTTCCACAAATCTGTAATAAGGACATCAAAACAAACTACACAGTAAAATGTAAAGGTTTTCATTTATGCAAAATCAAGGCTTAATAAGGCTGTAATTTCACTGAATAAAGATGTGAAATTAGTTTCGAAGTATTGCCTGGGTCAAAGTACTGGGGAAACCGCAATATTCTCGTCGTTTCAAAATGCCACCTGCTGGCAGAGAATGAATCTGCATTGTCAAGAGTCTGCTGTTTTTGTTCAGACCAAAGAGAAAATCCACCCATATTTTTATGCAGCAAACAGGAAGACAGAGATGTAAATGTGAAGCTGTGGATTGACAGGAAACTAATGCTAATTATGTATAAAAATCTAAAAAATTTAGATATTTATTAAATTAATATAACAATTGATTGGTAATAATTGTTTAAATGTATATAATTGATACTTTAGAATCCCTTTTCTTATAAATGGTTTAGAGGCTGAAATGTGAAGTTTATAATTTTATACAATTCTTTTTTTGTGAAAACTTGTATCTGAACTGCCTTTTTAGACTCATTTAACAGTTTAATATGTTGCCAAAGACATTGCCCTACTCTGCTCATATGGTATTAATTTTAATTGTTTACATCTTTAAAAATCTTAAATTTTATTTAAAAAATCCTGCAGATACCCTGATTTTTTCATAAATAAAAACCTTTGTTTTTTGATGCCCTCATTACAAATTTGTCAAAATCTCTTCCTATGTGAAGTTTTGTTACTTTTACATGAATTTGACAGACCTGTTATTTGTATATTCACTTAAAAATCTCTAAATGGGGGGGCAAAATAAAATGTTTTATTTTTATAATTTATAATTGGACTCAGTGATTTCAATGCAGCCTTTATATAAAAAAGCGTGTAGCTGTGGTGAGTTGTTGAGATGGAGTGTTTGTGTGTTCAGGTTCATCAGTGCCTCTGCAGCTGGGCTTGCCCGTGTGTGTGCCTCCTCAGTACAGTGTCCTAAGAGAGGTCAGTATGGAGGCTCTGAGAGCCCGTCTGCGCCTGCTCTACCACTTCTCTGACCTCATGTACTCCTCCTGGAGACTGCTAAACCTCAGCCCCAACAACCAGGTATACCAGCATGTCGCGTTTGCATCATTTTATCGCTCTACTCTGAGTTTGTTAGGGAAAAAAACAGTCTGATTTAATCCTGAATCATTTGTTTCAGAGCTGCACCTCACGCTATAACGCAGGTACATGGGGTATAGTCCAAGGTCAGCTGAGGCCCTTACTGGCCCCTAGAGTTTACACACTGCCCATGGTGCGCTCTATCGGGAAAACCATGGTGCAAGGGAAGAACTACGGGCCTCAGATCACAGTCAAAAGAATCTCTACACGGTCAGTCTGGTTTAGAGTTGCAGCCAGAACACTGGAGACATTCTTTGCATCCTTTTCATTCGAGTTAGAACATAAGAACTTCTTCAATTCTTTTTTTCCCCCTGTTTTCTCAGAGGAAGGAAGTGTAAGCCCATATTTGTGCAGATCGCCAGACAGGTTGTGAAACTAAATGCATCTGATCTGAGGCTGCCGTCACGAGCCTGGAAAGTCAAACTGGTGGGAGAGGGGGCTGATGATGCCGGAGGGGTGTTTGACGACACAATCACAGAGATGTGCCAGGTAGGGTAATGCTGATGGAGATGTGTATAAAACCCCATTATTGCTCCGGTCTCACTGTGGCAAGCCTTAATGAAAAATGACAAGAGTGTTAAAGTAGTACATGTCACTCTTAAGGAGCTGGAGACAGGGGTGGTGGATCTTCTCATCCCTTCTCCCAACGCCGCAGCAGAGGTGGGCTACAACCGAGACAGGTGAGCCAGAAAGACAAGAGTCAGAAAATTTTATTCCACTAAACGAATAAACTGATCAAGTTTTCTTGATCTTTGTGTGTCTTCAGGTTCTTGCTGAACCCCTCAGCCTGTCTGGAAGAGCACCTGCTGCAGTTCAAGTTCTTGGGTATTCTGATGGGAGTGGCCATCCGCACGAAGAAGCCTCTTGACCTGCATCTCGCTCCAATGGTGTGGAAGCAGCTGTGCTGTATTCCTCTCACCCTTGAAGATCTGGAGGAGGTGGACCTGCTCTATGTACAGACTCTCAACAGCATCTTACACCTGGAGGACAGCGGCATCACAGAGCAGAACTTCCACGAGGTGCAGTGGATAATAAAATACTCGCTTTTACTCTTTCGTTTCTTTTGGGATATAATATAAAGAATTAGATCTTCACCAGTGGGCCACAAGATGGGTGACAATAACATAAAATATGCTTTTAAATAACCAAAAAAGTTCATTTTTAAGAACCAGAAAAATGTGAGAATTTGATGTGACAAATGTGACAAATTTTGAGCAAAAACATTTTAAAGGGGTGGTTGATAATCTTTTTTCGAAATCTTGATTGTGTTTATGCTGTGCATTGAAACGTGTTCATGCTTCATAAAAAATAAAATAAAAACCTTTTTATTTTCACCTTTATTCTACAACGCCATTTCCATTCAATTTTTAAAACATGGACTCATAGGATATTTTTTAAATGGTTTAATTTCTTTGACTTTATCACTTAATTTATTTCTTTGTTAATTTATGTATTTATTTATTGTTATATGTAGATGATTCCACTCGACTCATTTGTCGGCCAAAGTGCTGATGGGAAAATGGTTCCCATCATCCCTGGAGGAAACAGCATACCGCTGACCTTTTCCAACAGAAAGGAGTATGTAGAGCGCGCCATTGAGTATCGCCTGCATGAAATGGATCGCCAGGTGTGTTCTTTGAATATGTGAGAGTGTATCCACACCTAGATAAAGACTTCATCTCATCCTGTTCTTCACCTCTTCTGGTGTGCTTTAGGTGGCGGCAGTGCGCGAGGGCATGTCCTGGATCGTGCCTGTTCCCTTGCTCTCCTTGTTAACAGCGCGGCAGCTGGAGCAGATGGTCTGCGGGCTGCCGGAGATCAGCGTGGAGGTTCTGAAGAAGGTGGTCCGCTACAGGGAGGTGGACGAGCAGCAACAGCTGGTGCAGTGGTTCTGGCAGACACTGGAGGAGTTCTCCAATGAGGAGAGAGTCCTTTTCATGCGCTTCGTCTCGGGACGCTCCCGTCTGCCAGCTAACACTGCTGATATATCCCAAAGGTTCCAGATCATGAAGGTGGACCGGGTAAGAATATGTATTTATGTATATGGACTTTTATAAACGGTGGAAAAGCAGTTAATGTGTGTTTATATACTACCGTGTGTTTCTGTTCTGTTTTTCAGCCATACGATAGTCTTCCCACCTCTCAGACGTGCTTCTTCCAGCTCCGCCTCCCACCATACTCTAGCCAGACGGTCATGGCAGAGCGGCTGCGTTATGCTATTAATAACTGCCGTTCTATTGACATGGACAACTACATGCTCTCCCGCAATGTGGACAATGCAGAGGGGTCGGACACTGATTACTGACCCCCTGCATGCACACGTAAACACAGTCTGTGTAGGACACACTTTAGTATTCGGTGCAGGCTTTTATGATTTTTATGATTGCCAATGTTTTCAGATACATCTTAAACACATAATCAAGTGTTTCTTAGCAACTAAGCTAAACTTGGGTGAGCCACACACACATGTACACCAACTCGCACATGTGTTGATGTATATTCCTTCTCTTTACTTTGAAGAGGCGTCTTTCTCTGCTATTCATTCTTTGGCTCTGCCTTTTTCAGGATAATTCTGCATGAAAGTTTTATTTAAAAAAAAAAAATGTATAGAATGACAAAAAAAGAAAAAATTGTACATTGTGTATAATGCTTCATTAGGAAATTGTTTTACATGAGTATCTGTATTTATTTGAATTTTTTGAACCGCCTACACCAAGTTTCATATGTCAGATGCAATAAATGTTTGAATCTGAAACAGCATTTTTGTTGCATTTTTGGGCACAAATTCAAAAGCTTGACATGACCTGAAAAAAAAGTAAATTATTACTTTTAGTCGACACACTTTAAGTAGAATGTGCCAGAGAGATTTATAATGGCATTAGAGCAATAATTCAGATTTCATAATTCTCTCATCATGCAACGCTGACTGCTGAAAATTCAGCTTTGCTACCAAAGGATTAATGGGTTTAAAATATTATTTCTTCTTTATATATAGAGAGAGAGAATAGAAGTTTTTTTTTCATATTGTAAATGCATTTGGTAAATAAACTAGGGCAATATGTAATGTCATTGAGTTTTGGGCATCCAGATTTCAAATCCCCTCTCAAGGACCCTTCCCAATTCCCCCTCTCCCTCTCCCCCACTTTGCTTCCCGTCTGCTCTGTACTTACCTATCGTTATAATGGCAACATTTCCCCCAAAAGAAATTTTAAAGAAAAAATATTTTAGAAAAGTAAGGCAATTATAATGCATTCGAGCTCAAGCTACTTTATTACAAATTAAAATTTCACACACCTTAGAAGTCAAAGGAAACTAAAAGCATACGAGTCCAAAAAAAGTGATATCTAATGAGTCAGAGGTAACCTATGTGTTGAAAACCATCCAGAGCTTCCTGTAGCATAGATTCAGAGAGTAGTGGTTTTATTGAAGACTGCCCACTGCATTTATCATTCAAGCCCAAGCTGTTTAAATACATTGCACTGGGAAAATTTTACCGTCACCCTAGGGAGAGTTGAGAATCTTCTTTTAAAAGACAAGCTTACAGACACATGAATTAAAACACAATGTTACTGTCCAGGGTATGATCAGAGAATGAAAGATCTGCTCTAAAACAGATGACAGGATAGTGGCAGATCATTTGAGCCTAACTGGCCATCTAAACATAAAATACAGAGGGAAAAGCCCAACAAAGGGACAGTAAACAATTCAAGGCCAAACCTATACAAGACCTCATTTAAAACCTGTTAAAAAGAAGAAAATCACATATGAAAGCAGCTCTAGACAATTCTTTAGTATAAAACACCCAATGTCTTTGACATGGTTTCAGTGTCTCTCTCACACAGAACATGAGGTACAGAACAGAAAACGAAAGAGGAGGTAATTACAGAAAGTGCAAGATCTGCAGACATTAAATTCCTGTTACACAGCATCCATTCTTATGCAGACTAGCCAGACCATAGGCCTCCCAGAGTCCAGGGCTGCTGGCCGTGTCATCGGCCTCCTGGCTCAATGAGCCGGTCTTTGGAGGAAGTCCTGTTTGTATCTGATGGGTTATCTTGGCCTGTGATTGGCCAGCAAGAAGTCTTTATCTTTACAGGTGAGGCAGAGTTTGAGGTTCCTCAAAGATCCTCCAGCACACAAGAAAGCCCAGGCAGCCATGACACACAGTATGATGTAGGTCGGGACCAGACTGCCTTGATAGTGTGGATTCACAAATGTCTGTGTGGAAAAAAAGTACAAACATAAATATGTAAAATCTGTCTCAAAACTGAGTCAGCTGCTTGTGTCTGCTGCTCTTCTCTGAGTAACGATTTTTTTACTTTACAGGACAACTCTAATTTAAAACAGCAATATATTTATACATTCATTTTTGTAAATAGAGGTAAACATAATAATAATCAATAATACACACACACACACACACACACACACACACACACACACACACATATATATATATATAAGGGCTATCAGTTTAACATAGGAACTTTATTAGTTATGAAAAATAATGGGATTCAAATGTTTTAATGCAGTTAACCCACTGGCCCCATCCCCAGACCAAAATGTCATCTTACTTTTTTATATAGTCAGTGCTGTCAGACAATGTATGATCAATATTGAAAAAAAAAAAAATGCTACCTGGAAAACTATCGCCACAGATTTTTTTGCCTATAACCGATTGTTCCAGCAATCAACTATCGGTGCCCGATTAAACGGCAAAACCGATATATCAGTCAACCTCTAATAAATATACGTAAACAGTTTGGGAAATGTTGCATTACTTCATGCTGTGTTTACCTACCAGACATGATACTACTAGATGACTGATGACCACCGCTCCAAGAGCCCACCATCTCTGTCGCTCACATGACTCGAAGAAAACAACCCCCCAGAACATATGCAGCAAGATAATGGCCAGGGTCATAAAAGCTGTGGAGAGAAAGCATATGCTGAATGCTTGAGTCACTCGATATGATTTCCAGGGTTTAAAAACTAACTGGCATCTCATTACCTGAGGATATGAAGTAGTGTTGAGAGTCGCCATGGATGCCGATGGTACCCGGACCCAAGGAATCAGAGAGTATGTTGACCACAGAGAAGGCTCCGCTCATGAAGCCAAAGCCCAGACCTGACACTGCAATCCAACGACACACACTTAAACACTGGCTGTTTATTGGATTACTAGAAGAAGCATGTGATGGATGTTTACCATAAGCTAGCTGCCGCATGGAGATGGGCATGGTGTCCTCCTGACTGAGCGCCAACAGACCTTCATTTGCTTTCCTGGGAGAGATACAATAACAGACGTTAACAACAACCCTCCTACACAACACCAACACTGAACACCAACGAGATTCACCAACATGATATTTTAGTTATTTAAAGACCCCATGGAATCTGAAGAGGGATGGTTTAATAATGTTTTCTGTTTTGTGTTGAGAGTTTCTTACTGAAACGGGAAGACTGGGTCAGATTGCACAACAGTTTGTGCTTTTTTATTTTTTTTACATAAATTAAAACTTTTGGGTGACAGAAATGCTTTGTGTCATTATAAATGTCTTGACTATTTCAAATAAATTCTGTTCTTTTGAAATTTCTAATCATCAAAGAATCCTGAAAAAAAAAAGCATAACGGTTTCCACAAAAATATTAAGCAGCACAACTGTTTTCAACACTGATGATAATAACAAATGTTTCTTGAGCACCAAATGAGCATGACAGAGTGATTTCTGAAGAATCATGTGTCACTAAAGACCAGAGTAATGTCTGCTGAAAATTCAGCTTTGCCAATACAGGAATAAATGACGTTTTAAAATAAATTCAAATAGAAAAAAAAATATTTTACATTGTAATAATATTTTACAGTATCACTGTATTTTGATTACACAAATGCAGCCTGGGTGAGCAGAAAAAAAAACTTATGTTTTGTATGTTGTATGTTCTGTTTCGCTCTTTAATAGAAAATGTGTTTTAGTTACAGCCGGTGAAACACAATTAGAGACATTGTCCTTCTAGACAGCATTTGATTGGACAAAAAAAAAAAAGGTCTGATGCATCAATAGTTTTGCTTCCATTTCACAAAGGAGAAAAACTGTACATTTAAGTGTGTTTATTTAAAAGTAAAAACCATGTTCAGGTTTAAACTAGTATACACATGACCTCAGAGCTAACACACAAAGTACAGCCTTGCCACTGCTGAGTCTTATATTAATGCAGTCAACGCTCAAGAACACGATATGCCATTATATTTAGGTTTATTGATTATGTGGCTCCTTTCTAACACAGAAAATGAACAGTTAATTCTTACTTCAGCAGTCTGTAGTAACCATATCTGAAAGCCTCCTGCAGCAGCACAGAGAGCACAACCCCAAAGATGAGCAGCCCTCTCTGCTGAGCCGCACTGTTCTTGTTACTGATCTGAACTGTGATGAACCACACAAGAGAGGACAGCAACAAAGACACCAGCCAGAAGAAAGCCCTGAAACAAACACAATCATGTTAGAAATACTGTCATAGAAAAAAAATAATAATAATAATAATAATAAGAATGAGTCACTGCTCAGAATTCTCAGTCACCAAAACGTGCTTCCCATTCTGTTACTTGATAGTGCTCTTAAAGGAGAAGCTCATTAAAAAAAATTAACTTATTTTTCAACCTCTTGTTCAAAATCTACACTACGATCAAACGTTTAAGGTCAGTAATATTTTTTATGTTTTTTAAACAAGTATTGTCAAGGCTGCATTGATTTAAACAAAAAAACATTGAGAAATATTATTATCATTTAAAACAAATAATTTATCTAAATACATTTTACAACGGCAAGCTGATTGTTCACCAGCCATTCATTATACTACAGTTTTAAGTGTCATGATTTTCAGAAATACATTTTAATTGCGCAAAACATTGTGCCATTTCATATTTTGGTGGAAACTATTTTTTTTATGAATGTAAACTTTTATTAAAATAAGGTTATGGCAAAAGTCTTACTCTCACTTTTTATCAGTTTAACGCATTCTTGCTGAACACAATTATCAAAGAAATCTTAAAGACCCCAAACTATTAGTTTAAACATCTTTCGATTTCCCAGCTTCTCTTTGCAAGTTGTTAGAGTTTAAAGTTGTATCTTGTAATAATATTTCTAAACCTCAGACCATCAAGCAGCAGATGTGAAGGACACTTCTGAGTCCAGATGAAGTGCTGTATCACACTGAACCGCACTCACGCCGGGGAATGAGGGAAGCCCATCTGCCCAGAAACATACCCTGCTATGAGGAAGATCACCCGCAGCGGGTCCCTGGCGATCGTAAACACGAACAAAGCGACTGCTGGCCCGAAAGCGATGAACGTACAGCCGAAAAACACCCCCACTGTCATGATGGAGCTCGGCTAACCTGCTAATTCTCTCAAAGGACTGCCACTTCACACGGATAAGTGCCTTCAGAGGCTATCAACACACTTCAGCCATGAGAGTCTACGGCTTTTAATCGACGCGTTAAGTATCATATACCAAGAGTTAACGAGGCGTTTATTGTGCCAGTATTCTTCGAAATAGGTTGAATGGGTTCAGCTCTGCGCTCCAGTCCAGCACAACGTCTAGGGTTAACCTACTTCCGGTTCCTTGTCATGTGACCCGATGTGTTTCGGAATCTGATTTTCTTACCTCATCCGCTGAATTACTTTTCTTACAGCATTATTTAACCCTGCTATTGTCCTACGAACCTGACCCACATTTGAACCTACTATTAATGCATGAATTCTTGTTGACAGTATAACAGACCTAATTATCCACATTAGACACATAAATGTTTTATCTCATCCGAAATTGTATTGCAGTTGTAAATGATGTTCTAAAAAGATGAATAAAAAAAAATAAAAATAAAAAAAGATTTTCCTGGTTAATTTCATCTTTGGCTTTACAACACCAAATCATTAACAGTGATAGAGGTTATTCAGTTACACACTCACATTAAGGCAAATGTTGATACATTTATAATCAAGTTATTGCAAATGTTTTAAAGTCATTCTTTATATTTGTATTCATAAACTTCAATATTATTTCCATAACACATTTGAATAAGTCTACTCTTCTTGTTTAAACCTACACAATATAATAAATATTTTTGGTAAAACTCCTACAACACATTTTCTTAGTCACACACACACACAACATATAAAACGGAGCAGTAACAGCAATACAAGCATAAAGCACTGTGGTGTGACATTTTGTTTTAAAACATGTAGTTGCTACTCTTCCCCAGTTTCAAGTATCATACGTCTTATTCATCAATCAAATAAATAAACACATTTTGTCAAGACAATGATATTCCAATTGATGAAGACCATGACGAAGATTAAAACTTGTGCATCAGCTCCATAACAGCTATAGATGTGCTCTGGCCAAAGATAAAAGCTCCAGTAAGGACGGTCACCACACCCCAACCCGTCAAGAGAGCTCTGGAAGGAACAATCAAAATCAATGAAAGAAAGTGTGTATAAAAGAGAGAAAGTAATTTAAAACTGTATTTTTAGACGCACCATAAATATATGAAAACGGCTAGAATAAGAGACCAGAGGAAATAGTCAGGAAATTACTTAATTAATTAAAAGACTTGACTTGGCTCTCTTTAAACATAGATAAGATGTTACACACCTCATCCTGTGATTTATAGGCTCTGTCTGCATGGCAAAAATGAGACACAGCCCTACAAAACAACAACAGAACATTAGGTCAATATTACACTCACAGTCTGTTTGAATGTATATGTATGTACACTAAGCTTATTTTTTACCCCAAAGAAATTAATACGTTTATTTAGCAAGGAAGCATTAAATTAAAACTTAATAATTTGTATATTTGTTACAAAAGATGTTTATTTTATTTTTTTTAAATTACTTTAATCTTTCTATTCATCGTAGAATTCTGACAAAATGTTTCATAGCTTTCACAAAAAATATTAGGAAGCACAACTGTTTTCAACAGTAATAATAATAATAATAATAATAATAAGAAGAAGAAGAAGAAGAAGAAGAAGAAGAAGAAGAAATGTTTCTTGAGCACCAGATTTGCATATCAGAATGATTTCATATTAGATATTAGATCATATGATGCCAAAGACTAGAGTAAAGGATGCTGAAAAGCTTTTGCCATCACAGGAATAAAAGTTAAATTGTATTAATATTCCACAATATTACAGTTTTTACTGTATTTTTTAAAATCAAATAAATGCAGCCTTGTGAGCATAAATATTAATAAATCTTACCAACTTTTGAACAGTAGAGTATGTATGCATGCTTGTGTGTTGGTGAGATTGTAATTGTTTAACTGAGTGTCTCACCAGGAAAAATAAATATAAAGAAAGCGCTAATTCCACCGATAACGCTGATGACCTCACTCATGTCTGGTATGTAGATGGCGATGAGGAGAGTCACAGTGATCCAGAGAATTGTTAGAATCAGACGGCACCGACTCTCAAACACAGATGTTATTATGGCCCGTCGTTCCCAAAAGCGCAATATTTGAGTTAGAACAACTGACCTGTGAACAAGACTCAATCATTGACACATGAGTGTGTGTACAGAGTGTGTGTAGGGAGCTATATGCACATTTATTTTATTTGTGGTTTATGGTACCTTCCCAGCAGCAGTATTATAGGATAGATGGTGATGATCGAAACCCCAAACAGCAGCCTAGCAATAATCATCACTACATCATTTCCAGGATATGACATCAGAATATCTGAGGCTACTTGTCGTCCAAATGTAAGAAAACCAAACACACCTGCCATATTGCAACAAAGGGTAAGTCTCTTATTTAAAACTCATAAACTTACAGGAAAATATTTATAATAATAACACTATAGATTAAGCTTTACAAATATGACTCACCTGTGAGAGTATAAATAATCAGGCAGAAAATCATAGAAGTGACTGAGATGAAAACCCAGTGTGTAATCTTTTTGTTTTCCATGCTGCTGTATATAGTAACACAAGCTTCATGACACTGTAATATAAATGAAGATTACAGTTTATGAGCATTCAGCAATCAAAATGGTCAAAAATACAACTCAGAAATTTGCAAATACTGCACCACTGATTCAAAGAAATAATAATTTTATCTCTGCACAAAAATAATATTTGCATAATTATTGTTATCTTAAAATTTTTTAGAGAATCTGACCTGGAAACCAAAACAGATAGTAGGGACCACACTGAACATTGAGGCCCACGAGTCCAATCTGTTACAAATAACCCAAACAAACCATTAATATTAAAGTCGTATGAATAATATATACATGAACTTAACTTTATGGAAAGCATGTTGTTTACATATAACTCACCCTTGACTATGCTCTGGTGTGAGGTCTGCTGTGTGCTCATCTTTTAGATAATATTTTGCGATAACAGCTACACTCAGGTATGTAGCAGCCAGAGTCCCCAATACACTGGACACAAAGCATTAAACACAAAGAAACATTAAGAGTTAATGATGGCTACAACAGGTTAAAGTCGGACAGTGCTGGGAGATTGAGGAAAATATCTAGTACTTTTCCCTAGACCTAAAAAAGGCCAGAAGGTGGTATAAAAAAAGATTTATTGAGTAGCAGATATGTGTGTGTCAGCTTTTACCACACCTGGTGTATTTCTGGATGCCGATCTCTTTGGGTACAGAGAGTGGAAGGATGATAATGAGGCACACGACAAAGAGTGCAAAACGGTGATCTGTGTACCAATGATTTGGCATCTCTTCTTCTGTATTTCCCGTCACGGTCTCATACAGAGACAGACACACTGAAACACACAGACACTTATGTTCAAAGGGGTAAAAGATCCTTTTGTGTCTTTGTCATGTGTATATATACACATTCACCTGTTACAGTTTCTCACACTGAAAGATAATGACTCATATGGAACAACACAAAGCACACACAACTTACACTTATCCAGCTGATCCTGCACAACCACCAAAAAGGCCACAGAGATCATGAAGAGGTTGAAAACAAAGCAGAACCCACACAGATGGCCGATCCTCTGTCCACACACCTCTCGTACCACATCATGATACGTCTTCTGCCGACTGATTGACGAGGCATAGCCGAGAATGACCAACCCACTTATGAGAAAAACCAGAGACACCTGAGGAAGAGAGGAAAATGTTTGATTGCTTTAAACCTCACAATCTTCATATTCTTGTTCAGCTGTATCCTCATATGCAGTGCTTTTTTTTTTTTTTACTAAAAGTTCCTCGCACATTATAGTTTCCTTTAAAAAATAATCTAACACGTTTCAATTAAAAACAGTTTTTGCTGCTTAATATTTTTGTAGAATTTGTGATACACTACCGTACAAAAGTTTGGGTTAAGCAAGATTTAAAAATAGAATAAATAAATAAATGGATCAAAGTTTCAATAAAGACATTTATAATGTTACAATAGTTTTCTATTTTAAATAAATCCAATTCATTAAACGTTCTATTCCTCAGAGAATACTGACAAAACGTATTACTAAAGGATTAATTAAACTGTTGAAGAACTATTACAGACCCCAAACCAGCATACATAATGATTTCTGAAGGATCATGTGACACTGAAGACTGGAGTAATGACTGCTGAACATTCAGCTTTGCCATCACAGGAATAAATTACATTTTAAAAATAGAGAGCAGTTCCTTTTAATAATATTTTACAGTATTACTGTAGCCTTACAGGATATATGAGATTAATCTTTAAAATCATTTTTTAAAATTAAAGAAAAATCTTAATCAAAACTTTTGACCAGTATGCTACTTAATTTCTCAAAGAATGATTTGGAAATATCACACAAATGTTTGTGCAGCAAGATGAACAATTTTTCGGTTTAAGAATATTTACAAAAGTGATAAAATATAAAAACATAAAATAATTTAAAAGAAAAAAAAGAAGAAATAAACCAGCCTAAGTTTGTTTGGTGACTCAACTGGTCTTCCAGGAGATTGTGACACGTTAGTTTTGTTGTTAGTAGGATTATACCTGTGCGCGTGGCTAGAGCAAAGATGACTTAAACCCCTATCAGAATGACAACGCACCATCTCCACACCAATGGCTGTGTTCACGCCACCAGCCTTCTTAAAAGCCCATGGAAAGTTAAGGAGTCCCGCGCCGAGGGCTGATTTGAGCATGATGAAAATGGCCCCAAACGATCCGAGTCGCGGGACGTCCGAGCCCCGCGCAGGCCTGGACAGCAGACTGATGCTGCGGATACTCTCTCGGGCCAGTTCCTCCATGCTCGGTGTGAAAGACGAAAATGATCACAATTCTCCAGCTCTATTGTATACGAAAACGATTTGGAAGCTTCCCTCTGGAGCGTTATATGTCCAACGCATCCGCACTGGTTCAGTTTAGTATTCTGTGAGTGAGGCTGTCTCGAGTAAGAAAGACCCTTTAAAAATGTCATCCCAAGGTGAGAAATATTGTATAGACTTGCTAGCGTTTGAAATGGTGCGTTCCGAGTCTAAATGATTGTTTTTCTAAAGATGCATGTTAGGAGGAATTTGCAGCTGATTTCACACATCTCCACTAGTCTACTTCAGCTTCTTTATCAACCGAGACCCTCGTTTTGTCTACAACAGGAGGAATTCGGTGTTATTTTGTAAAGTGCAGCACCTTGGCAAATTACTTAGTGCTAGGCTCGCGACCCTGATCAACCCCTTTGAACAAACATTCATTTGAAGCTCTTACTTGAGACACATGTATGTGTGTGTGTGTGTGTGTGTTCACTCTTTGTGTGTGCACTTTAGATGGGTTAAATGCAGAGCACGAATTCTGAGTATGGGTCACCATACTTGGCTGTATGTCACGTCACTTTCACTCACTTTTCTAATACTTTGTTACAGTACTTAAGTATTTGTTTTTACTTTACTACATTTCCTAATTAAAATGTATATCCTACTTTTACTCCGATACATATTCGTTACTTACTACAAAATAGTCAGAAGAACCCAGACAGCAGGTTTGACGAATCAGTGGTCTGGAGTCTGCAATTTAGACTCCTAAAAAACACCTTTGCTCAAGCGCGCGCGCACAACAGCGGATGATTCATTATCAAGTCGAGTCTGCATGGGGTCATATAATGCGATAACATGGTAAGTGTTGATGTAAATTGTAATGATATGCAATCTGATATTATAAAGTAGGCTATATCACCAAATCACACACAGAGTGCACGCACATTTATTTATTAGTCTGTTAACAGGCTAGGGGAGAGCAGGGGCGAAAGTACAATTTTTCAGAAAAACATAATTTTAAAAGATAACGTTGTAGACAGAGATATATTTCTGCTGTGGTCAGTAACTCATAAGTGTGGTCTAACAATACCAGGTGGTATTTTGTAGAAATGTAGAAATTTCACTTTGAACATAAGTTGCACATTGTTACTTTCGACCCCATCGGTTGGGACGAATGTAACACACAGGTGGGTCAAAAGTAACACAACAATATAAGCTAGATTTGTTTCTGTTACTCTTATTTTTATTAAGTAAACCCGACTATGGCCTTGGTTATATGTAACTGCAAACATATTTTGACCTTTATTTTTGCAAAAAAAATATTAGATTACATTTTTAGATTTTTATTTTAAATTTAAGTTTCATCAAATGTCTCAAAACCCCACTGTAAAAACTTGATTTGTTTTTTTCAGTGTATTTTTATATTAAAAAAAAATTCATTTGAATTAACAATATAATAATTAAATTATATTAGCATAATATAAATTCTAAACATAATGTAACAGTGGGCCTATTCATGTTTCCATCCAGTTGTTTTTATGCATAAATTGAAAATGTGCATTAAAACATCTGGAAACACTGCAAATTCATAGGTGGAGGTGTAAGATATGGCTAAAACCTAAACATAACTAAGGTAAATGTGAGGTAGGAGCTGCCCAGATGTTCCTCTAGGTCCAGAAACGCCCTCTCATAAACATCTGGATAAAACCACACCTATGTTTGTCTTTCGGAACCTCACTCGGACTCAAATATATTCTTTTGGTGTAATATGACATTAACATTTTAATAAATGATGCATGACACAGAAATTCACAGAATAGCATGTACCGGAACAAAATAAATACTTGTCACTGTAGTGGGACAAAAGTAACAACTGTTACTTTCGTCCCTCCAGAAACTCCTGACATTTAAACCTGATTTACTTTTATACTAAAAAACTTTGATAATGCAAACTTTAGGATGTGTTAAAGCACTAACTAACCTGTAGATTGATCATTAATGTGACACATGAAACAAGAAAAACAAAACAACTAATTAAAAAATATTACCGCTTCAATAATTTACTTTTTGTTGTCGAAAACAGTTTTACGGACCTAACTGCGGAAAAAGATGACGAAATCACTTGATATTTCTCAGCTCTGTGAAGGGTTGCTTGTTGAACATGCTGTCATAGCTTGGCATGCAAATGTAGTAATGGGCTCGGAGAAAATCGCTTTGTTACTTTCGACCCTGCTCTCCCTTACTCAAAAATTCAGGCATTCTAAATTGTAGAGTGCAAAAATCCCTCTGAACGCTTTTTATATTTATATAATTTAATATCGTTTTTAATCTATATCACGCGAAGAGTACCTACTGTTTTTAACAAGTACACACGGTAATGGCATGAACACATTTAATAGTTCAGAAAAGCAATGACTTTTTTTTTTTTTTTTTTTTTTTTTTTTTGCAGTCGATGCTTTGTTTCTGAATGAATCGGCCGTTTGAATTAATTGGTTTATTCTCAATGACTCACTCCAGTCACTCCAGTCACATGTTGCCATCTACCGGCGGTTTTAATTTCACATTTCGAATATTTTTTCATGTTTTAAACAATTTCAAATATCAGTATTCAGGGTTTTATGTTAAAACATTATTTATACACCTGTATATGCAGTTTAAATGCATCCATGTCCCCTCTGAGATACATAAACATAAACCTAAAAGTTGTTTTACAATTACAATTAATACATTTAGCAGACACTTTTATCCAAAGTGACTTACAGTGCATTCAGGCTAACATTTTTTTAATCTAACGTGTTCCCTGGGAATTGAACCCACAATTTGCGCTGCTAACGCAATGCTCTACCACTGAGCCACATGAACACAGATTACAGAAATGTTTTCTTATGTTGGAATGAAAGACACTAAGAACCAGATAAAGTGCTTCTTATTCGTTCCCAAAAATGCAAAATGGAATGAAATGAAATGGAAAATTCAAACCTAACAAAATCTTGCTACTCAAGCTGTGCATGGACAATATATTTGCTTATTTTCCATTAAGCATTTACTTTTACTTTCAATACTTAAGTATGTTTAATGTTTAAGATATTAAAAAAATACATTTTGTACTTAAGTACACAAAAAAATCACATAGATTAATACTTTTACTCAAGTAATATTTTAAATGGTGACTTCAACTTCTACCAAAGTAATTTTCTGGTAAAAGATATTTGTACTTTTACTTGAGTACGGCTTTCAGGTACTTTATACACCTCTGCATATAGGCTATGCATTCATATGATCTGAATAAACATTATATTTTGTAGCTTATAAAAATGTGAATAATACGCAGAAAAGTATAACTGAGGGTTGAACCAACATACCTCGATTTCCCGCTGAGTGTCACGCCACGCCTCTCCGACAGATGGCGCTAGAGCGTAACTAGCTGTCTGCTGTCGCATTTGATTCCTCGAGTAAGACTTGAACAGTTTTGCATCAGAGAAGTAATGCTCCCGTAAACACGTGGGTTTATAGAAAATGCCTGTTGACACAAAACGTATCCGTGGACCGGAGGAATCGCAGTCCCCGCTTTTCTTTCTTTCTCCAGACAAAGCTCCCAAGGCCAGCAGCAGGCAAGGCGTCCGGGGGAACGGAGAGGTGCGGCCGATGTTTGCGCGATGCGGGCTGATTAGCCAGGCTAAGGGCTCCGCTTACCTCGAGGCTGGAAACACCAAGATTATATGCTCGGTGTACGGGCCGAGAGAAATTGAACGCAAGGACGAAACAGACATGAAATCCGGACGCCTTGTTTGCGACTTTAGGCTCGCGCCGTTTTCATGTTCGAAGCGGGGTGCTTGGATCCAAGGCAGTGAGGAAAGAGATCTGTCCCAGACTCTACTGGAGAGCTTGCAGCCAGGGGTTTGCCTACACAGATACCCGCGCTCTCAGATCGAGGTTAATGTCATGGTTCTGGAGAACGACGGCTCGATCCTCGCGCACGCGGTGACATGCGCCTCCATGGCCCTGGCGGATGGCGGTATTGAGATGTATGATGTGGTGCTGGGTTGTACGCTGCGGCAGAATGGAAACACTTGTCTCGTTGACCCTTCATACTCAGAGGAGTGTGGGAGCTGGCAGGAGGGTTACGGGGAGAACCAGGGATGTGTCACCGTGGCTCTGCTTCCCAATCTGAATCAAGTGTCTGGTCTGAACGCGGACGGAGAGATGCGGGAAGACACACTGGCCGATGCTGTGAGAACCTGCATGGATGGCTGTCACAAACTCTATCCGGTGCTACAGCAAGCTGTGACGCGGGCTGTCAAGAAGAAAGCTCCTCCACCCGAAAAATAGACTTTTACTTGCCACAGTCCTCAAGTTTTGTTTTGAGGAAAATATGAGTGAATATTGTTTATGTGCATTGTTTATCATGCTTTCTACACTTAAAAGTGCAACAGCGTAGCACTAATAAAAAACTCATCTGAAGTTGCAAATATATTTTCTATTACTCTTAATTCCAAAAGTGTTGTTTACTGCTTATGCAGAAGGTATGGTTGCAAATATGTGACCCTGGACCACAAAACCAGTCTTAAGGGTTTTATTGCATCAGCTGAACGCTGAATAAATTAACTTTCCATTGATGTATGATTTGTTAGTATAAGACAATATTTGGCTAAGATACAACAATTTGAATATCTGGAATCTGAGGCGGCAAAAAATTGAGAATATCGCCTTTAAAGTTGTCAGAATTCAGTTCTTAGTAATTCATATTACTGATCAGAAATTAAGTTTTGATATATTTTCACTGGGAAATGTACAAAATATCTTCAAGGAACATTACTTAATATCCTAATGATTTTGAGCATTATATATATATATATATATATATATATATATATTTCATTTTGGCCCACAGAATTTATTATTGGCTATTGCTACAAATATATCCATGCTACTTATGATTAGTTTTAGTCACCACCATAAGCATCTATTAAATATTGTAGAAACATAATTTTCTGTAAAGTTGCTTTTTTACGATTCGTATTGTAAAAAGCGCTATACAAATAAACTTGAATTGAATTGGTCCAGAGCCACAATTTATAAAACAACATGCAGCTCACATGGCATTTTTAGAAAAGATGCATTTTGAGACTGGTAATTTGGTATAGTAATAACCTTTTAATCAAAACTTGAAGTCCCTGATTGACTCACACAAATGTGACAGTCGAAACAGTGCACTGAATTAATTTTGATTGTAATTAACTGATGAAAGGGGCCTGAGTAAAACAGTACAAATTTACATTATTTTTAATTTACAATGTAACATTATTGTAAATTTACACAAATTTACATACTACATTAGTAATTTAAAAAAATGGCACTTTTGGAAATGTGAATTTTAAAGTGCTTGGATTTTTAGCATGTTTTGGCAAACAATTTACAATACTACATTAAGAAAATAGATGACAACTAAAAGTGTAAAATGTGTCTCATTTTCAATAGTAAAACAGACCTGTTGTAAGATTGTTCAAGCTAATTGTATTGGAAACTAGTATATTTGACTGATACCGCGCATAATTATGCAAACATTACAATATAATACATGTATAACTGTGTGACAGCATGCAGGGAAATGAGGTAATTAACATGTATGGATGCGATTGGGTGTCAGATCCCTGCACTGCACAGTGTGAGGCTCTCAAGCACGTTTCAATATAATGTTTGTAATTTCTGAACGACTTGCAATTCTCATTGGAATGCCATAATGACCGGTTCCAGGGGTGACGTAGACCATAGTGTGTTCAGAGACACGGTAGAGTCCACAGAAAAATGGATTCATCAGGAATGCCAGGATGGTGAGGGGGAACAGCTGACCAGCGTGTGTGTGACCTACACAAATGAGAAATTGCATTTTGAGTCCAGGAGAGGACAGAAATTAAGCTTCAGCAGCATACTCCTACATTTTCACTCTTCAAACCACCAAAGAATCTAAAAGAGATTGATATTTACAGACCTGAGAGTACCAGACTGATGTCTGGCCGTTGCTGGAGGGCCTGTTTGGCAGCATGAGGCTGATGTGCAAGAAGAATAATGGGACTCTCTGCGCTGCAGCCACTGAGAGCTTTCTCAACATCCATACCATGGCCAGGGTATCTTTAAACAAAGCAACACCATGAATATTAGCCTAGTACACAGCACATAATATGCATCAGATTTGTATGTGTTCAACTGAGCCTGACAATATCATCACTGTGGACTGACCGTAGCATGCGGGCCTCAAGGTCATCAATGCCAGCAAGGCAAATCCAGTCTTGTGTTTGTTCAGGACGGAACACTTTTGCATGGCTGTTATGAAGAGCCTGAATCCCCATTGAGTGCAAGAGCTCAAACCAGCCTTCAACATCAGCAGTGTAGTAGTCATGATTGCCTGAAAGTCACACAATAATGAATGTGCACAAAATGTTCATTTACATCCTTTTCACTAGTTCACACTTACATATAAACAGAGTAAAGTTTTTGTGTAATTGGCGTGCTGTTCGAGGGGAAGGCTCCGAGCTCGGCATTTTTGCACAAACCCAGCGTACCTCCCACAGGTTAGGATGGGAATAGTTGTGAGTACAGAGGGTGTTGTTAAACACTACCGAAATTTTAACCAAAGTATGTTATAGACTTTTCATTAAGACCTTAAAGAATCATATCAACTTGTGGAAAATGGGCATCCGATGGCCCCTTTAATAAAACATCATGTATCAAACAGCTTCTAAGACAGACCTGTAGCAAAATAGGAGCCCAGTTGAGCCTTCATCTGACCCAGTGGTTCTGCAGCGCTCCTCAGTCGAGTCACCTGAGAGTCAGTCAGATCACCGACAATCACCACCACATCTACAGCAACATACACAAGGAGGAAAATTCAATGACAATTACAGGTTAAAAAAAATTCTGGCATCATTTGCATGTAGTTACAAACCTTTAACACTCAGTTTGGTCTGTCGAACAAAGATATTTAGATATTTTTTTAATACAATGGAAGTAAACAGGAATGGATCGAGTTGATTATAAACACTCTTAAATATATTTTAGGTTCAACAGAAGACAGTCACACAGGTTTGAAATGACACACGAGGGAGAGAAAAGGTTGTGGTATAAAATAAAATTGGTGTGATATTTGTTTACCTGTTTAAAGATTACACAGACACCATATAATTGTAATTACCTGGGTTCAGCTCATTGACCATAGTAACAATGCGCTGCAGTTTGGAGCGGCCTACTGTAGGTCCCAGATGTATGTCGGACAGAAGCACCAACCTGAGCCCGTTCAAAGACTCGGGGAGCTTCTCTACTGGGATCTCCACCTCAACTACTCGTGGAGGCTGGGCTGCATTTACCAACCCATACACTGCCAGTATTGCGGTTAATATCATCGCCAGCACTATATGACTGACTGATCCGCTCGCGACAGCATCCTCTCCTCCTCCTCCTCCTCGGTTGCGGGAGAGAAGCCTGCGAAGGCGGGTAAGGCAGCCAAAAACAAACAGGAAGAACAGTAGGATGACATAAATGCCCAGACAGGAGAAACTCAGCAATGATAACCAGTGTGGTTCAGTGTCCACGAGGAAAAACATGCATAGGTAGCTCCCGTGCACCAGAGTAAGAAACAGCAGGACAAGAAGACGCCAACATCTCTGCGGGACAGAAGATGCACCCCTGGCTCCGCACAGCCGCCGCACCACGCGTTTCCAAATGTAGAGAGAGCCGATGAGCAGCAGGGAGTTGATGAAGAGGAGAAACTGAACCCGAAACAACGAAGCGCGAGTGTTTTTGTTCACCCGCTCTGAGAGTAATGTTCTGGATATAAGAATAGAGAAAAAAACAACTCCCGATGCGATGGCTACTTTCAACTCGGCGGAGAGGCGCCCAAATCCAAACATACTGACCGTCATGTGCTCGGTCAATGACCCCGACACAGTCTGTTACACTATATCACATTCATTCTCATGATAGCACGGTATAACTAAAAAAGAAAAACGATAAAAGAGCTTCTCGTACCTTTTAATTCATATGAGTCATTCTCTTAACTGGGACATGGGAGAACAACACAAAACTACTTCCGCTGACAAAGACGGGTGATGGCTGCTATGATATAACAACATTAAGAATACTGTTGCGGTTCGCTGTTTCCTGCTAGAAAGGGCATATAAATATTGCTACACACTCAAGCTTGATAAACGTCCACTACACAATTCACAATCGTGTAAACAAATTAAATATAAACACGTCGGTCTTTTGACAACGTCTCTTTCTGCATGACAAGTGTGTGCGCTAATATCATTGGCTCGTCACGTTATAGAGGCGTGGCTAATTTGACGGCAGATCAAAAGTGGGCGTTTATGACCTTGTGGGTGTTTACAAACTGCTGGGTGTTTCTAAAGCATGCAATCAAATTGATCCCCACCCCTAAACCTACCATCACTATGACATCAGCCAATCAGGTATCATGATCTAAACACCTGATCTGTACTTTCTTGCAGAGACTTGCTCTTGATTGGAAAGGATCTCAATATTAACGCAAATATTTTTGTAATCATTGTTCAGTATCTTACGTAAAACGTTATCACTTAAGAATTAGCTGTTTGCTACATTTATAACCAATGTTTGCTACATTTTTGTAACCAACTATATGAAGCTATTTATTTTTTTAGCTCATATAACTTTGGTTTGATAATGTGATATAACAAAATGACTTTGATATAATAATAATAAGTGATAATAACTTTAAATATGAAAAATGTTTCCAGGTTGTCTTTGTGATGTCTCGATACCCAATACACACCGTGTCAAATGTATACTTCCAAAGCAGCATTTATATTTTAGGAATCGAGTCCCTCACAAGCAAGGTGATCCTCATATGTGACCCTGGACCACACAACCATATACACAATGAAAGCTGAACAAATACGCTTTCCATTGATTGATATATGGTTTGTTAGGATAGGACAATATTTGTCTGAGATACAACTATTTGAAAATCTGTAATCTGGCGATGCAAAAAATAAATACAAATCTAAATATTGAGAAAATCTCCTTTAAAGTTGTCCAAATTAAGTTCTTAACAACTCGTACTACTAATCAAAAAAATAGTTTTTATATATTTACAGTTGGAAATTTACAAAATATCTTAATGGAACATGATCTTACTTAAAATCCTAATGATTTGTGGCATAAAAGAAACATCGACAATTTTAACCCATGTAGCCAATGTTTGACCAGTGTATATATTGATTCAAATATACCCGTGCTAATTATGACTGGTATACTTATAGTATAACAAAACTATATCCTTTAGATTTAATTAATAACCACAACAAATGCGGGAGTACACGACAGAATTGTATGTTTTATTATTAAAGGAACACAGCACATATCATTTGCAGCAGTGTGTGTCGCACGATTTCTCCTTGTCCTTGCACGCGCTCTCGCAGCCCTTCTTGTCCTTACTGCATACAGATGGACAACTGCCGCTACCTAACGGGTCGAAAAGAGGGAAATGATTTCATTCTGTGGAGTTCTGGGTGAAGTGATGTTAATTATTCGACTCACTTTTCTTGGTATGTGCGCACTTGCAGTCGGTGCATTTGCAGTTTTGCCCGCAGTCGCAAGATCCAGCTACAACACAGACAGATGGTCTTACATTTGCCGCGAGTCACAGTATTCTCTTGCTAAAATTACTCAGACTGCATATATTTGGTTTATAAACTTACATTTAGAACTGTCACACTGGTCCATATTGTCACCTTAATTCCAACGAACGTATGATGCTTTCGTGGAAAAATCTGTCTGGTACAAGCAAATGGAATCACTCGTTTGTGCGTCACAATCACGTGGGAACGTCATACGTGTGAGCGCGCTGATGGATGAACTTGAGATCTCACTCATTTGAGTTTTATGTGTATGGCAAGCCAAGGTAACATTTAATCTATAAGCCATACTAGTAAACTTATTTTTTAGATACTAGTATCTTTTCCATTAAGTACTTGTACTTACTCATTATGTACTAGTAACTTTTTAGACCAGACATATCCTAAACTTAATAGATACTAGTACTTTTTAAATTTGCATTTCTGTCCAGCATGGTAATTGTATGTTGAATATTAATGAGCCAGCAACACATAGGAGAGAGATTAAACAGGAAACTGAAACAAGGAGATGGATGTACTTTTTTGAGAAAACCAAATAGAAAAGAAACAATTATTTGTACACAAGCACAAAAAAAATAATAAAACACCAGCATAATTTGGACCAATTTATATATATATAAGTGAAAATAATAATGATTATGGTTTTTATTTCTAAATAAAAACACTAAACAAAATAAGGAATGCTACTTTTGTAATAGCACTGTTTCACTATAATATACAAAACAGAGTATATAAGAATAAATCTAATGATAAATATAGCTGCAAAAAAAAGCACACTTCTTTACCCTGTAGAAGAACATAAAGAATTGCAAATTTTACCTCAAAGTTTGTAATTATTTGAGTTTTTTTAAACTCAAATTAGGGTTTTGTAAGCAATAATATGTACTCAATGAATTTATTTTTAATTCATACGTCACCGGAGGGCACCCTTGGGCAGAAACTCCACAAGTGAGACTCACTGTTGAAGTTCCAGGAAATTCAGCTTTCGCTTTAGATGTAGCTGAATAACATGCAGAAAGACATTTTACATGATGGAAATAAACAATGATTGTGACAATATATGATTTTATCTCTGATCTTCAAACCATCTCGCATAATTTTATAAGAATAAAGTTTAAAATGCAATCCTCATGCAAATTTATTCTGCGTATTGTATTACCATGTGGACTCGGATTGGACGGTGGAGAGGTACTCATATTTATGTAATGATCTGTTTAAATTAAGATATCTCCAAATGCATTTTCACTAGTTCTATATGAGGTTGAAGATATCTCCAAACGAACGGGGACTCGTTGTTATTCTGTTTTTGTTATCATCTTTTAATTTCTAACTAGTAATTATTGCAGTAGTAACTAGTATCTATATAAATATTTCTAGTAAGTATTCATTAGATACTAATACTTATTAATCGATACTAGTAGTTATTCATAAGGTACTAAAATTAAATTAAATTAAATTAATGGATTTAGCAAATGCTTTTGTCCAAAGTGACTTACAGTGCATTTAGGCTATCAATTTTTATCTATCATGTGTTCCCGGGGAATCAAACCCCCAACATTGCGCTTGTATCTAATAAATAAGTACTAGTATCTAATAATAAGTACTAGTATTTAATCAATAAGTACTAGTATCTAATTGATAAATACTAGTACCTAATAAATAAGTACTAGTATCTAATTGATAAATTCTAGTACCTAATAAATAAGTACTAGTATCTAATTGATAAATACTAGTACCTAATAAATAAGTACTAGTATCTAATAATAAGTACTAGTATTTAATCAATAAGTACTAGTAACTAATTGATAAATACTAGTACCTAATAAATAAGTACTAGTAACTAATTGATAAATACTAGTACCTAATAAATAAGTACTAGTAACTAATTGATAAATACTAGTACCTAATAAATAAGTACTAGTAACTAATTGATAAATACTAGTACCTAATAAATAAGTACTAGTATCTAATTGATAAATACTAGTACCTAATAAATAAGTACTAGTATCTAATTGATAAATACTAGTACCTAATAAATAAGTACTAGTAACTAATTGATAAATACTAGTACCTAATAAATAAGTACTAGTAACTAATTGATAAATACTAGTACCTAATAAATAAGTACTAGTATCTAATGAACAGTGTTTGGAATAACAGCGTTTAAAAGAACGGCATTAGGTAACGACGTTATTTTTTCAGAAACGGGGTAATCTAACTAATTACTTTTCCCGTCGTTACAACGCCGTTAACGTTACTGAACGTTAAATGTGGTGCGTTACTATGCATTGATTTAATAAACTATGCAATCCGAATGCACCCCTGCCTCACACAGCGAGTGAGCACTAGCAGGTGGGTTAATAACGAGATAAGCGATTATGATTGGCTAAGGCAGAGTCATGTGTTTCATGGTAGCCAATCAGAGCCAGTGTTTTTACACACATGCCGGCACACGCGGCAGCGCCAGCAGCGCCAAACACACACACACACACGTAACAGCTACACAGAGATTCGGAGCAGCAGCAGAAATGGCGAGTCAGGAGCAATCTGATGAAAAGTTGGCATTTTCAAGGTGGAGATATAAGCACTACGTCAAATTCATTGTGGTCAAAGGCAAGAATGTGCATGTAATGTGTACATGTAATGTGTGACACGCATCTACAAAGCTAGTGGCCAAAAACACTTCTTACAAAGATAATACTTGAATTGCAGGATAAAACTCTAGCTGTCTGTTGACGTGCAATAAATATCGAAAGCTATGTACGAACACCTGTCTGTTCTACTCATTTCAACTGGCTTGTGAAAAAAAAAAAAAAAAAAAAAATTTCTGACATATAGCAACCTTTTTTTTTCTTTTTCTTTTTTTTACAGTAACGCAAATAGTTACTTTCCCTGGTAACGGGTTACTTTTATTATAGAGTAATTCAGTTACTAACTCAGTTACTTTTTGGAACAAGTAGTGAGTAACTATAATTACTTTTTTAAAGTAACGTTCCCAGTAGTGCTAATGAATAAGTACTAGTATCTAATGATTTAGTACTAGTATCTAATGAATAAGTACTTGTAACTTTACAAAAAACACTAATAGCTAAAGAATACGCACTAGTACGTAATGGAAAAGATACTAATATCTAAAAAAACAAGTACTAGTAACATGAAAAAAGATACTAGTATGGCTTATAGATTAAATGTTACAACGGCTTTCCATATTATGTGGGCATCAAGCAAACATAATAAAAAAGCCTTGCATTATTCTTATCTTTCCCCCTGATCTTATTTGATGTATTTATATAACTACTGCCATCATATAAGCAGCCCAGTTCTTGATAACTGCAGGTTAAACTACTGTAGACTAACCATGCTAAAAAAGAGGGACAAATCAGTACACAGCCAGTAGTTGGTGCTAAAGTGTTTTCTTTTTTAATGTAAACATATCATTGGTCGGTCAGAAGACTAAACCCAGCAGTTACAGTGCAGTATTACCCCAAGGGAGGAAAGAGGACATTCAGTGCACCAAACAAAACAAAAAAATCCATCCACAGCAGAAAAAGAGGAAAAGAAATCTGAGTTAAGTAATGGGTCATGGTTGAATAAAGAATGTGCATGCATCAAACACGCATCTGTACACACTCTCACACGTCATTATGTCATCAGTTAAAGAGAGTGAGTTAAAAAGAAGCAATAGTTCATATGTTCAGTAATTCAGTTATATATAAATCTGAATTACTGTCTTAATATTTATGCTTTTAATCATCTAAAGTCTGTAAGCTAGTTCGTTTTAATTTTATTGCCCGTCACTGATAGGGTGCACAAAGTGTGGGGCCATACAAAATATGTAAATACATGCACTTATAGTTATATAAATAAATAAACTACAGAGTCATTTATACAAAAAAAAAACAACAACTGAAAAGATTTAGAACTATTTGTGCTCATGTTGAGTGAGAATGTTGTCAACATCACACTTTGTAAGAGGCTTCATTCGCTGAAAGGCATTTTATGTCACAGCCAGAAGCCAGTACATGAGCAGTCCCAAAGAGGGGGGCGATGCCAGGTCGTCAACAATTTTGGCTTTAAGAGCTGCCCCTGGACAACATTTAGTTTCTGAAATGACAATCAGCTCTTCTAAATGATTCATCATATATCTTGCTCACAGTCCCTCAATATTTTTTTTTATTTTAAGCCTGTAAGAGTCAGTGATCCTTCTCAGGTTTTTGAGATCATTTTAGATTAGGATCATGCCAGCACTTGGAAGTCTCTTACACAGCAGAGAACCTCTGTGAGTTATCACCTGACAAACACTCTCACTCGTTGTGACTTACACTCACACACATGCACTCATGCTTAAAGCATCTATGCCCGGCCAAATGCTCATCTTTACACTATACATGCACACCCATATGTTATTTACTCCAGCAAAATGTACTGACAACTACAAAGGAAAATAAGGGCTAAATGTTCTGAACATAAAACTGACAGAGTGAAATGAAAAAGGGAAGTGCCTTGGCTATAGTTACAGGGGTGTCAGTTCAGTCACTTGTTAGCATTTGTCGGAGTCGGAGCTCAGTAGAGACCACAACCACGCAGGTTATTGGCGATGATGATGTCAGTGACAGCATCAAAGACCACTTGGATGTTTCCTGTGTCTGTAGCGCAGGTCAGGTGACAGTAGATCTCTTTGTTAGGGGAGCGATTCTTACTTTCAAACTGAGTCTGTATATATGCAGCCGCCGCTTCGAATGTATTTGGGCCTACAGGAAAGATGAAGAAATTGAGTTTTTTTTAGCCCTTTTATATCTGTGAATTTCTTATATACATGTGTGCAAAGCTACTGTACCTGTGTATTCTGGGAAGCAGATATTCAGTGGAGATTTCACAATCTTTTCTCCAAAAAGGTCCTTCTTATTAAGGAAAAGGATGATGGACGTGTCAACAAAGAACTTATTGTTACATATAGAGTCAAAGAGCATCAGAGACTCATGCATACGGTTCTGCAGAGAAGAGAGAGAAAGTATTCAAATCAATCATTTGTATTTTTTTAAACTGCATTATTACCATGAGCATTTAAACTCTGCTAGCTTGTTAAATCTATATTACTTTATATAATATTATATATTATATTTAGAATATACATATATGTACAAATGTTTTTTTATAAATGTGTGTGTAAAATTTAATTGAAAAATAATTTATAACACATCAACTAATTTATAATATACATATATTTACCATTGTAAATCTCTACATAAATGTGTGTATAAAAATGTATATATTAAATTTATATATACTTTTTGCTGATTCAGATCAACTTCAGGTTGACCGCCAATGGATTGTTTTAGAAAACAAATAGCAAATGCAAAGATCGAAATATACAACAGTGCATTTTTGAACTGATTTACCACAGAGTGTTGTAATGTCGTGAATGTACAATCGGTCTAAATGACCAGGTGTAAGTCTAGGTGTAGTAGTTCACCGTGGTTTCGTCTTCATGGAGCATTTGGTCATATCCACTCATTGCCACACAGAAGATAATGGCTGTCACATCCTCAAAGCAGTGAATCCATTTTTTCCTCTCTGATCTCTGTCCCCCCACATCAAACAGCCTGGGGACGAAACATCACACACTTTCAGGACACATGCAAAGCCATGTACATGCATGTGTGCACAAACACAAGAAACACAATGCATGTTAGGTCATCAAAATAGGTCGACCAAAGATATCTGACTTGCACGGATACAGTGAATTTAACATCCGAGTTCCTTTTTATTCATCAAATATTCCCAGTAATATTTTTTTTCTTCTAAATTTATGAAAAAACTAATTAAATCAAGTCAGATTTATATTGTGCTTTTTACAATAAACACGGTTTCAAAGGAGCTTCATACTAATAATTCTTCAAATTTACACTGAGCAACTTTAGAGCTGGGTGATTTGACGATATGTGACCCTGGACCACAAAACCATTCTTCAGTCACTGGGGTATATTTGTAGCAATAGCCAATAATACATTCTATGGGTCAAAATTGTTGATTTTTCTTTTATGCCAAAATCATTAGGATATTAAGTAAAGATCATGTTCCATTAATATATTTTGTACATTTCCTACGGTAAATATATCAAAACTTAATTTTTGATTAGTAATATGCATTACTAAGAACAACTTTAAAGGCGATTTCCTCTCTCTCTCTCTCTCTCTCTCTCTCTCTCTCTCTCTCTCTCTATATATATATATATATATATATATATATATATATATATAATTTTTTTTTTTTTTTTTTTTTTTTTTTTTTTGAAGCCTCAGATTCCAGATTTTCAAATAGTTGTATCTCGAACACATATTGTCCTATCCTAACAAACCATATCATATATCAGTGGAAAGCATATTTATTAAGATTTTGAAAAACTGGTTTTGTGGCCCAAGGTCACATATGTGTTGATAATTTAAAAGATGAACCCGGTTTAGATTCAGCTATATATATTTGCTTATATAATGCCAACATATAGAGTTTGATAAGGTATAATAACACGCTTTTAGAGGCCTGGAAAAATTCTCACTTTTGAGTTCCCAATTAATAATGCATCTAACTCACGAAACATAACTATTCACTAGATACCTAAAGTTAAGGTTCTTGAAGGAAAAATGGGTCTCAACGATGCCAGTGGTTTTGACTCGGGTTCGAAGAATATCCTGTTCAGTGGGGAGGTAATCAGGAGATCCAATGCGCTGCAAACAGTCTAGGTAACTGAAACAAAGAACACTCTGTGTGTTTTTTTTATGTATTATGATACGTGGGGTGTGTAGTATTACACCTGACAGTGACATGCTCGTTGCATCATCTCATGTGTGTTTAACAGTGGGACTTACTATTGGGCAGAGTCGTTGAGCTGATACTCTCGTGAGCGGCTAAAGCAAGCTTGAGTTCCAGCATCAGCCCACAGATGGATCATGGCAGTCAGCAGTTCTGTTGAATATGGCTCTGTGTCTTCCATACGACTGACCACATCAAATACCATCTTAGCATCTGCCTATAATCACACGCCAAATGTTACAAACATTCTATTAAATGCATATAAGTACAGAATGACACCCACTTAATGTTCATCGCATGGGCGATCACAATGTTATTCCCTAACTAATGCACTAGGTGTCAGTGTAGCTCAGTGCATCCTCTGGGAAGTGGGATTTGGGAAATGGAAGGTGAGTTCAATCACCAGGAAAATCTAATGCAAACATTAAAGAACACTGCAAATCAAAACAAGCTAAACAGTAGGCACACTGCCCTGTTTTCTTCTCCTTGTATTGTTGTATCAATGCTATTATGTTATTAAGTATTAAGATGTTTGAACAAAAGTAATACATATAATGATATATATAAAACATTATTTACAGATGTTCCAGAAAAAAACAATAAAAATGTACTGATTTTCAATATTTAAGAAATTCACACTTGGACTTCATTATCTCATAATCAGTTGAGAAGACTGTGTGCATGTGATATACATACAGTTCTGGCCTTGTCTGCATACTCTATACCAAGAGTTTCCATTGCTTTTAAGATGGTGGCAAGACTCTGAATGGTGTTGCTATAGACCACAGGTTTAAACTGCTTTACGTCGTCTCCAGAGAAACCATCTTCATGGATAATCCTGACGAATACACACGACAGAGAATAGCCATTATAGAAACACACGCACTATTCAAACACAACAGGACTGAAATTATGTGTGTTCATATATGTATATGGCTGGAATATGTGGTTGCAGAAGTAGTTTGATTAGAGATTATGCAACAATCAGTCTTGTGCTTCTACAGGTTACATAGCCCAAGTTGCTGGTCACCTTAATATTTAAAACCACAAGTTAAACTGTAACTATACAATAACTGTATAACAGCAATAAAAAAGTTAAAGTGTAACTAGTAAGAGTGTATTTAAAAGCTTAAAATATATCCTAAGTCTGAGATATAGTTGTGTGTGCTTTGAATTACAAAAACCGCCATGATGCTGGCGGATCTGTACAATTATATTTAATAATACAACACAGCTGGTCAAAACTGCCATAAGAGTTGCAAATAGTTATTAAAATGTAAGGTTAGGTGGCATAGTCCTGGTAAATCCGTTTAATGGGTGGATAAGGCTAAACGAGACTGCAGGGATCAGGCACTAAAAGCCACCCATTAAGATTAATATAGAGAAAGATTCTGATGCCTCACACACACACTCACTCTCTCTCAAGCACACACCGTCAGATGACAAAATGAACACAAGTCCTTGATGCATAACATGGCACAACACACAAATGCTGATCAGATTAAATGCACAGCACATGACAAAAATGTGAAACATTAAGGAACTCCGAGCCCAAACCAGCAGACACAGCGGCGAGGTACACTGCACACATGCTACCAACACACAGACACACACACACACACACACTCAGCGCTGTCTCTTGGGGTGTGCTTGTTTCAGCACTAGCACACACTGAACAGCGCGACACAAACACTTGCCAATCTCCAACCGTTTAGAAACACGACTGAACCGAAAAGAAAAGGCACACAATCACGGAGTATGTTAAAAGCCCGCACTTACTTCATCTGTTTGACGATGGTGCTCTTCCCCGACTCCCCTCCGCCTGCGGAGACACAGGCTGTGTCAGTGCTGTCTCTCTCACACACACACACACACACACACGTACGCAGCATCCTTATATCTGGGACGACTTACCCAGCAGCAGTAATTTGACATCTTTGGATGCGCTTATTCCGTCTTCCTTGAGGTTTTTCTCGATCGCTCTGCTCCGATCCAGAGCCGCGCGCTCCTCTGCACTCAACGTGCATCCCATTGCAAGACCGAGAGTCGGGACGCGCGACAGCTGTATCCCAAATATCCGTCTCTGTCCCACACTCTCTCGCTGGCTCAGTCTGCCGATTGTTGCTTAAGCATCCACGCCAAATTGAGGTCAGGTACAGGCTTGCACTCCGGCCTCTTGATTTGGAGGAGGTTGCTGCTCCTGCTCGCGCTCTGTTTCGAGGGTGTCTATTGGGCGGCGGCACAAGCTCATCTCTGCCTGTAGTTCCCTCCTAATGCGCGAGGGGCGACCCCTCTCATCGCGCTGACGTCACACGAGGAGCAGGGCTCGCGAACATCTGTTTTTGTGGCAGCCGAAATATAGCTAGGCTATATCTCTGAGGTTGTTTGGTTTATTTGCTGAAGTATTGGATATGTCCCATATGGATATGTTCTGCTCTTTTAAAATTTATTTATATATATGTGTTTTGTTGTATTACTGCAGGCCTATTTTGTGGAGCCATACAAAATGTTTCAATTTCAAATGTTTCATTTAACAATAATCATCGCACACCTGCAGGAAAAAAAGAAAATCCTGCACTCTACCAATACTTGGAGAAGTATCAAAAGCAGTTTTGATAGTTTTGCAAGTATTGGTAGTGTGCAGCATTTTCGTTTGTTTCTTAAAATTCAGATATTCAGCAAAGGTTGGAAATGTTCCAGTCCTCTAATTTGATTAGGAGAGCAGTTTCTCTCTTTTTTTCACTCACATACGCTATTGCAGACCAACTTTTAGCTTTTGGCCTGTGCATTATGGAAGCCTATGTCTACCATTGAATAAAAATAAATTCATTCATTTTTTTCCTCACAAAATGGGCACAACTTTTTCCTCTTGCAGTTCTAGTTTACATATTTCACTTTTTTTTTAGACATAAAATGATATCAAACTGAATTGGATGCTTTTGATACTTCTCCAAGTATTGGTAGAGTGCAGGATTTTCTTTTTTTCCTGCAGGTGTGCGATGATTATTGTTAAATGAAACAGCTGAAAAAATAAGCATCCATAGTTCTTTGTTTGTGTTGGCTCCTTTTGGCTATACATTTTATTGATTTTTATCAGTATTTTATTATATGTGTGTGAAGGAGAGATGAAAAAATGTCTCCAATTTATTCACTGTTATTCTCCAAGTCTCATTTGTGCAGTGATGCTTTTAAATATTACATTCATATTTATGCAATTAAAAGATGCTTTGAAACAACTTCAAATGCGTTTAAGGTAAACATTTAAATATGTTTGTCCCTTGGAAATGACACCCCTGTCCATGTCCCATGCTCTACCAGCCAAGTTACATGAACATCTTTAACATTAGTAGGGGTTTAAAATAAAAAACTGCAGTAATGGAGCACAGATACACTAATATATAATAGAAATATTCTCCACTACAATCTCCCAATCTTACAGCTCTAAAAGATTCCTGTGGATTTCTCTAATGCCTAACCGCTGGCATATGAGCCAGATGTTCTGCTGCTGGATTTTAGATAGCCACACATAATAATGCTTTAAGAGTTTGTGCTTCAGCAACTGTCATATGGGTGAGATGCTTTGAAAAAGGAGATCACTGAGTGAGTTTATAAATCTAGTGTAAATCTCTAGAGATCTTAGGATGTCATCACTCAAGATTTTAATATAAATGCATTTGCATACATCATCATTTTATGCTTAGTGTTATTCCTCTGGCTTTCTGTTGTCGGCCCGAATGTCAATGTTTGCACAGAAAAATATTGTAAATGTTTGTGACACAAAAGGGTTATTGTGCATATACAAATAAATAAATGCATATACTTCTAGGTAAAGATAAATATCTAACTGATTCTTTGAAATGTGACCAAGGGGAGGGGAAAATTTAATGCATAACTTCAGCTTTGATTTCATGCCAAGCCCAGCCCTAACTGCACAGGACTCTGAACACTTTCTGAACACACCAGTGACACACACACAGGTCACTCTGATGGATTACTTTACTAAGATCAAGAGCAATATCGAGCCACACTGCCTGCTTAATATGCTTTTATGTTTATAACCAGGGTGGAGACAAAATCACAGACCCTCCTTCATAATGTCACAATATGTTGAAATATCATTACCTAATCATTTGTGTGTAGCGTTTTTAACTATAATGAAGGATATCTTTACATTTCTTGATAAATAAATAAAAAGTGTAAGTTAAACAGTTAACATTTCACTCTAGAAAATGACTAGGAGCTTCCAAATACCCATAACTTCAATGAATGTGATCTCTTAACCGTGTAATACTTTAATGGCAGGTCTGAGTAATGCTTTAATGGAGAAAGGCCTCATCCATTTCATTAATCTGACCACCCTCAATAGATACCATTAAGCTAAAATTAATATTTTAGAATAATAGCATCTTATAGCATATTAGAACAAAATCAGAACCAGATGTTTTTTTTTATTTTTCCTGTTTTAATTTTTTTTTCAACTTATTATTTTACCAAGTCATTTCACCACACCTTTTTCTCAGATCAAAAAACATCAGAAAAAATAAATAAATAAACAGGGAATCCACAATCTTTTCTCCAAATGTTTGATAGTAATATGCTACAGTAACATGGGTTGGTGCTTATTTATAGAACATCCAAATATTGATTTCAGGATTTAATTTCTAAAAGCAATATACATTCAACTAGGATTCTTTAATACTGCCTCATGTCATATTTATCCTTTCTAGTTTCTTTAAAAAAAAATTTGATCAAATATAGGTGACCTATACTCAGTGGACCGGTTTTATAATCAGATTAAGCTTTTGGACTAGAAAGCAGTTTATGTAGAAACATTATTATGAAAGTAATCTATAGTTTAGTAATATCCTTAATATGCATAACAGGAATTTGGTCCCCACAATGTAATTTTTAAAGTGGTGTCAAGCTCTGTATTTCCAGTTGTCTTTAACGTATGAGTGATTTCATGTAATGTGCCGATTAAGAGTCAGTCCATATTAGCTGTGCTGTAGCAGTAGTCCTGCTACACTAAGTGCCTTCCAACAATAACACTGCTCCCTTCCATGTGAAGGGCAATTCACGGTTTAAAAACGCACTCAAGATCTGGAAGTTAAAGTGATGCTGTTTTTAGCATCTACAGTTTGTTGCTCTTATGCGCATAACGGCTCTGAGATGCAACTTTTCCTGACCTGATAAAATGCAGACAGGACAATGTGGAGGACAAATCTTGAGTTACGCATGAAATATGCATGAAAAACTCTTTATTTGAAATTTATTTCATTCTGGGCAGACGACAAGTGATTGTGAAATTTCAAGTAAGAGACAGATAGAAGTGATAAGGTCATGATGAAAAAAAAACATTTCCCAAAAATGAGAGTGCACACTCTTCAAGTTTAGCTATATATCCTGGAAACAATCACACATGTACAAAAAGAACACATACACATCACTCATTCATTCTCGTACAGTCTCAATCTCGTGGCTGGATGCCCAGCATGATCTCTCCAATGCTTGTCAGTTTTGTCTCCTCAAGTGCACTGATAAGACGGCTCAGTTTGGCACTCCTGCCCTCTGATTGGATGAAACGTCCAAGCAGTTGATAGGCCTGTTCATAAAGCCCTTCCCTCTCATACTCATAGGCGAGATTGTCGATAGCAGGGCCTTTTAGGGCACGGCAGTTCTTTTGTAAAGCCCGTCCCACTCGTTTCCAATCCCGTCCCACATGAGCAGCAAACCTCTGCTGGTCTGCTGAAGTCAAAGGCCTATCGTCTGAGAGCACAGGGAAGGAGGAGACAAACATCAAAGGCGAAAACTAGTCCGTGATAAAAGAAATGCAAATGCAAATGGCATCATCACATACATTTAAATAGTTAAAACTCACCAAAAACTCTTTTCTGAAACAGAAAGCAGTTCCTGGGCAGCTCCTGCGGCGGTTGACTGGGAGGACCAAAGCTGTTCTGCAGCTGCTGCTCCAACTGCGTGACTTCATCATCTCGCAAACGCACAGGCTACAAAACAGCCATTCATTAAATAAACAGCTGTGTATTTGAAACACCTGAAATATATTGTTACATTCATAGAAGGTAAGGTACATCCTGCAGCTGTTTATTTAAAAAAGAGATTTAAAGGGCTAGTTCACACAAAAATTACGAGTCTGAAATAAATTACTCGCCCTCATGTGACACTGATGTCACATGGACTGTTTTAACAATGATAAAATATTTTATGATAATGAACAGGCTACATTCTTCTGGGCCTTGAATGTGGTAGTTGCATTGCTGTCTATGGAGGGTCAGAAAGCTCTCGGATTTCATCAAAAATATCTTAACTTGTGTTCCAAGGATGAAAGACTTACAGAATTGGAACGACATGAGGGTGAGTAGGCTAATTAATGTCAGAATTGTCATTTTTGGGTGAACTATATCCCTTTTACAGTTTTCTCAAATGGTGTTAATTTCACTGGGAGTCTCACAATAATGAGATATCCTCTCACTGTTTTCATCAAGACTGATGCATCAGACTGCTTCACATGACACCTGTACTTCTACATTTGCAGACACAATGTTCATAATGACATCAGGACACAGAAGGATGGCTTTATAGCAGGAACATGCAAGAGGTCAGAGGTCTTCTGACCTGACTAGTTTTGGCATAAGAAGGTTACAAATGTTTAACTAGATGAGTAAAGTTTGTAGACAAACTTTATGTTGGCTTGAAAAAGACTAGCCAGAAATTTTGAAGTAGTTTAAAAAAAGTAGTCATAAAATCTTGAAGTTTGAAGGTTTTCAATAGTTTCAGTTTAGTAGTTTCAAAAGCTAGCGAAGTGGTTGCTAAGGTGCTCAGAGTAGCATTCATTAGAAGGTTGTTAACATGACTTACCATGTTAATAAAATGACATAACATGAATAAGCATGTTGCTTGCATGATTAAACAGTGCATTTGATGCAATGCATAGGTATTCTAAGCACAGCAATTTAAGCACTAAACATTTTCTTACCTGGAAGATTATAATTTAAGAACAACATGAGGGTTGCTAGGGTTCCCGCGGTGGTTACTAGGGCAGATGCTAAGGTGTTGCTAGGATACTCAGGGTGGCTGTTAGGGTGTTGCTTTGCAGTTGCTAGGGTACCCTGGCTAGTTGCTAGGGTACCTGGGGCAGGTACTAGGGTGTTGCTAGGGTTCCCGGGTGGTTGCTAAGGTGTTGCTATGGAGTTTTTAGAGGTACTTGGGGGGGTTGCTAAGGTGTTGCTATACGGTTGCTAGGATACCCATGGTTGCTAGAGAGTGGTTATGCGGTTTAAGATATATTTAAATATAGAAAGATAGATAGATAGGTACGGAAAGTATTCAGACCCCTTTAAATTTTTACCCTTTGTTATATTGCAGCCATTTGCTAAAATCATTTAAGTTCATTTTTTTTTTCTCATTAACGTACATACAGCACCCCATATGGACAGAAAAACACAGAATGGTTGACATTTTTGCAGATTTATTAAAAAAGAAAAACTGAAATATCACATGGTCCTAAGTATTCAGACCCTTTGCTAAGTATTTAGTAGAAGTTCCCTTTTGATACACAGTCTTTTTGGGAAAGATGCAACAAGTTTTTCACAACTGGATTTGGGGATCCTCTGCCATTTCTCCTTGCAGTGATCTTTGGGTTCTTCTTTACCTCTCTCACCAAGGCTCTTCTCCCCCGATAGCTCAGTTTGGCCAGACGGCCAGCTCTAGGAAGGGTTCTGGTCATCCCAAACATCTTCCATTTAAGGATTATGGAGGTCACTGTTCTCTTAGGAACCTTAAGTGCAACAGAAATTATTTTGTAACCTTGGCCAGATCCCTGCCTTGCCACAATTCTGTCTCTGAGCTCTTCAGGCAGTTCCTCTGACCTCATGATTCTCATTTGCTCTGACATTCACTGTGAGCTGTAAGGTCTTATACAGACAGGTGTGTGGCTTTCCTAATCAAGTCCAATCAGTATACAGTAATCAAACACAGCTAGACTCAAATTAAGTTGTAGAACCATCTCAAGGATAATCAGAAGAAATGGACAGCACCTGAGTTACATATATATGAGTGTCACAGCAAAGGGTCTGAATACTTAGGACCATGTGATATTTCAGTTTTTTCTTTATTAATAAATCAGCAAAAATATGAACCATTCTGTGTTTTTCTGTCAATATGGGGTGCTGTGTGTACAATAATGAGGAAAAAAAATGAACAAATGATTTTAGCAAATGTCTAGCAATGTTTAGCAAAAGTCTACTTTCCGTACCCAATGTATATAGATAGATATATGAAATGAGTTTGAATGAGTTTAAAAGGCTTAGAAATAGTACATAGAATGGCAGTTTAATTGAGTCTGTGTTTAAATTAGAATTTTTAAAGTTTGATGGAATGTTCAGATCAGCCAAGACTGTTCAGTGAAAGTCTATGGGGTTTTTCCAAGGTTTGATCGTCATTTTTAGGAAAACCATAAGTTGGATCAGTTAGAACAGATATAGCAACCACAGTCAGAACAGTCTGAAGGTCTGATCAGATTAGCTTTAAAGCTCAAGGATGAGATACTTTTCAAATGGTCAGAAGAAGAAGAATACGTTTAAATACAATATCAGTAAGATGGCTTTTTCAAACCAACTTATTGAGAATCCCGACAGATCTCAATTCTCAGTCCGACAGCAAGCATTCCTGATTTTACATCAGAAAAATGTAAAATAGGGAAGGAAAAGGTTTGACAAAACCTTAGTGAATTATTATTTTTGCCAAATGTTTACTTACAAGAGCACCTAAAGGAACTGAAAGCAAAAGAATGGTTTTCACATCTCTGACTCTGCAAACGTAAAAATGAATATGGATTCATAGTTCTGTCTTGACAAGGCTGCAGACAGCAGGGAAAAAGGGGTTAAATGCAAATTATAAAATTGCGACCATATAATCATAGAGAGAAAGTATACAAACCAAACAGGCCTACTGACTTTTAAAAAGCTTTGAAGAAGTTGCCAACAAATGCCAACAGGCATGACAGATGTGTGACATCCACTCATTCTCAAAAAAACACTGCAGTGAATTTTGGCCGCCAAGAGCATTAAACCATCAATTTAGAAAGCAAATTAGTCTAATAGCTAAATTTTCTATTCACCCTGTATTATTTCTTGTAATCGTGTTAAGAATGCATTTCAATGTTTGATTATTTTATTTACATTTGTACTATTTGGTTTCTGCATTGGATGTCCACTTTATGTCCAAAGTAAAATTTACTCCACCAAAATGACTTGTGTTTATTTGCTTTCATCATTGACACCTGGCACTATAATACTGTTGCATTAATTTGAAATTTGCAGACATTTCATAGTTTCTGCAGACACCACATATAATCTACTAGAAAAGTAAAATAATAAGGTTTCAGAACAGTACACATAAGGGCTGCACGATTAATCGAATTAGATTAAGCGCGATTGTCATGCACATTTTGTTAATAAAGTCGGTTCTGTGATCAGCAGTAAATCTCCATCACCTGTTTTCAGATAGAGCAGCATTTACTACATAGAGCCATAGTTATCTGACAAGCTATGCAAAATCCCATTCATTATCATAGATTATATAATATTAGGATTATGAAATCGAATAAATCATTCGCGATAATGACAGCTTTTTGCATATCTTCTCAGTGAATTACTGCTCTGTGTAGTAAATGCTGCTCCATCTGAAAGCACGTGAAAATACCACATTTAATAACATGTTTTTACTCCAAACTCACTTCATAACGTGAGATGACATGGCTTCTTAAACAGAATAATTAAGGCACACAATAATCCATTATATTCTAAGCAGTGATAATGGCTATGTCTATTAGCATTTAATTATAGATGAATTTAGATGATGAAAATTATAATAATAATAAGAACTCATTAATATGATAAACCATATTGATGTAGTCGTAAGTTTATTAGTCATGCTGAATCAATGAAAGCAGTTAAATCTTCTGCTTATTCAGCTGCAGCAATAGGCATTTCCTGGATTTCTTCTTTGGGGCATATTTGGATTTTCAGTGCGAGAGCACCCTTTGGCTTTCGGATGAACATTTACTGATGATCACAGAACTGTACTTCACTGAAAGATACAAATGACAATCACAGCTTCTGCCTAATCGTGATTCATTGCCTTGGCGATTAAATTTTTTATTAATTGTGCAGCCCTAGTACATATGTTACAGCATTTGCATTTTGTATAGAAAACATTTAGGCAGCAGTCTGAGACATGCTTATGTGATCAAATCAACTTATCTTCTCAGAGATGAAAATGTGTCAAGAAAATCCTCAATTAACATTTCTTATTACTTACTAGCAATATCTGAGGCTCTCTTGATTCAGGAAATTCCCAGCACCATTTACACCAATTACCTTTTGGCCTAAATATAAACTTTGCCTAAATATGAATCATTGTAAATTTTAAGGTCAGAACAAAAATCATAAAACTGCCTCCGTTAAGCAGCAGTGAACTGTGATTTACTTCCGTCCTGTGCAATCAGCTGCTCCTAAAACTACAGAACAGTACAACGCTATCCTGGCAGTCGTATCGGCATAAACAAACACACATACCTGCGATTGACGTATGTGCTCCAGACACATCTCTACATCTTGAAGGCTTTGGTCCAATGTATGCATCCCGGCTTTGATTTGTGTTTCCATGACAGCCCCATCAGGAATAGTGAGAAGACGTGAGGCATGCTGGGACAGAAACTGAGCAAGCGAACCACATGCATAGCTCTCCAGGAATCGCTGACAGGGAGGCATGGCCATGAATTTAAGTTCCACCCCAAGGAAAGGATCAGCATCATGCAGCTTCAGGATCTCATACCCTTCCAGTCCACCAACAGAATCTGGATCAAACGGTATTGATTACAAAACACTAAAACATATAAATCTACTGTATATCTAAAACACCATACTCTTTTAGTTTCTGTACACTTGATATTTACTTGGAGGACACTTCTATCAACGCTTACCTATAAGGGTGAGTTTAATAACTTTGAACAGGGTAAATTTCCCTTGTCCATCTTTGTAAAGTGATAAAAGGTTGTGTGTTGGACTGCTACACCCTAAGAAGAGTACAGCACACCCTGAAAATGCACCATCATAGCCGTTGCTGTCACATAACCTCTGCAGACGAAGATAAAATCATACACACAATGTTAATTCACTTACAACAACATCTGGACAGACAAAAAAGGTAAACACAACGTACCTTTGTGTCTATACTGTCCATCTTCTGATCAGATTCCTGTCTCAATCCTGTGAGTGTGAACAAACAAATTACACATCGTGTTAAAACAACAAAACAAAGACATTGTGAAGGCAAAGGAGAGTTCATTAAGGTTTTTTAAGACTGACACAACAATACATAATTGTTTTGTGTGTTTCAAGATCTAACCACTTCCTTGTAAGACTGTGAGCTTGTTGGTCGATACTGCTACAGAAATGGGGTCAGACGTTAGTGCTTGTTAAATATGCGATGCACATGTTCACAGGTAAGTTAGTATGGTGCCTCGCGTTTAAAACAGTTACATTTACAGTTACAACGTTTTACATTTTAAAAGGTCAGTGGATGAAACATACACACGCTCGCTCACACAAGTCTCATGTAAAATGTGACACAAGTCACATTTTAATTCTCTCGTGAACAAAAGTTTGACATAACGCTATACTCTGCTTGCCTTCAATTCACACGATAGCGAACATGAAACCTGCGCTTTGTTATATATATTACATGTTACTTACACAACGAGTTGGTGGACTTTGTCTGAGTGATAAGGAAGTCTAAACAGGCCTGCAAACTTACACGAAAAAAACTTTCGAGGTGTCGAAGCGCCGTCTTGGCCACTAAGACACACCCACTGATATGTTCAACAATCTGATTGGTTGAAAGATTCGCGCATTCTATGTTGATTGGCTCAACGCTCCACATCTGTTTTCATCGCTGGGTTTAACAACGGAACTCGTAACGCAGGAGGAAGTACTGAAGTTTGAGAACGTATATGTTTTTTTCCCCCCATCAGAAGTCTGACAGACATACAGACAGCAGAGTCATCACGAACTGTGCTCGATTAAGAGATTTTCGGTTAAAACATCTTTTAATTTTAATGTACCGCGGCTGACAGGAGGTAAAGGGCTGATTTGGAATGGATCTGCCAGAAGAGATCCTTGCACATATTTTTTCCTTCCTGCCTTTACAGGACAAATGCAATGCATTTGCTGTTAGTAAGGCTTGGTCTAATATCATGACACATCCAAGCTCATGGAAAGATACTGAAGTCAGGTAAGAGCTGTTGGTTTGTCTTATATCCGTCTCATATAAGGAAACCCTCCCAGAGGATTGTTTTGTTACTTAGATCTTGCTCTTTCACATCTCAGGAGGCTTAATGGAGATCTCAATTAAACTGCGTGCAAATATTAACTCTGTCTCACATGTTTCTCCTAAAAATTCCCAGGAGAAATAATAAGAGTACATGATACAGTAGTAATAAATCTACTGACTTTTATGTTATAACGAAAGTTTAATAATTTATTACATTAATATGTTTTTTTTTTTTTTTATCTTTTTGATAGCAAACTGATATGTTGGTCATTCTGAGCTCAGTTTGAGACATTGTTGAGATCTTATGAAAATTTTAGAACAGGTGTGAGATTTCTGGGGTTTAAAAACCTTGGAGAAGCAAGATACTTTAAAAGTCTCCATTAGCTCTCAATTACTCGTTATAATCTCATTGCTGTCTAGGAGAAAATTTTAGTTAATAAAGACTCTCCTGTGTGATTTTCTTCTTCCTCGTTTTCTTCTCCATGGCTCCATATTTGACCAAAGGTTCCATGCTGATTAGGAACCTTGATAAAAGCACGTCATTAGTAAAGACTTTGAACCATAAACTGCTACATTGTCATAAAATTGTCACTTGTACCTTAGTTAATACATAACAGCACTGTTTATTTTATCTCTCGTCTTAGGTGTGAGTCAGAAACCAGTGTCCCTGACAGATATTCTGCTCTTCTGCCACTGGTCAGAAATTTGAAACTGAGAATGTGTCTGACCGATCCAGCCAATCGCAAAACAGCACTGTGGGTGCTGCGGCAGGCAGTTGCCAGCGGTGACGGGCGGCTGGAAGGACTTTCCATCTGTTGTGAGGGGAACACACCTCTCTTTTATGCTGGTCAGGACCTGCAGCAAGGCTTAGTGGACATACTGACGAACGGGTCATCCCTAACTGTGCTTGACCTAAAGGGTGTACCTTTCACCCTCAGCGACTCCTTCGTCAGGAGTGTAGCCATGCTTTGCCCTGCTCTGCAAAGGCTTTACATCAACAATCACTCTCTGGTGTGTGGCGTCAACGCTGAAACTCTGAGCCAAGTGCTGAAAAGCTGTCAGTCGCTCAGCGTTCTTGGAGTTTTCCAGGCCAGTCTCTCACAAGACGTCTTTAAAGATCTCATGTTGCCTGAACGAGCAGCACTAAAGAAACTAGAGCTCCGTTGCGAACGTTCGCTCAAATACACCGTGCCTCTCTGTGACCAGATATGGTTAGAGTTAAAACTGAGACACCCGCGTCTCTGGGTGGAACTTGAGCTGGACCACACCCTCCCCGAATTGCACGTTCCAGGGGTTCTGCAGCCCAGCATCCCTGTCCGATGTCTTCGGCTGCTCACTTGGACTTTGCTGTTGGATGAGGTTCGGATAGTCAGGCAGAGTTATGCAAACACGCTAGAGGTTCTGGAGCTGCAGACTGTCCCATCTCCTGAACTTAACTCTGAGTTGATAGCCTTAGCAAAGCAGTGCGTCAAGCTTCAAGAGGTTCACTGTTATTGTGTGGTCTCGCAGGAAGTAATAACAGCATTCTTAACAAACTGTCCTAATCTCTGCAGATTCACACTCAAGACACATAAAGAGCCTCACCCATGGACCTCCAATAAACTGCAGTAATGCTCTCAAGTGCTCTTGCCTTATTTTAAGTCTAATCAAATAACTACATTTGTAACACTGAGTGATTAAGCGAAATACTTTTACAGACGGTCAGATGTTCTTGTTTCCATTTAACCAGAAGATGCTCTTTGGATCATTCTGAAATGATGCTGGAGAAAGTGCTCATCAGGTTTAGTTCATGCAGCTCAAATTCTGATATCACTAAGGCAAAAGGGAGACAAACCAAATACTAAGATGTTCTGATATTCATTAAACTTCAAATATATCTCACTTGAAATCACTTAAATCTAAAAGATTATTTTTTCAATAATTACTCAGCCTCATGTCTCTACAGAACACAAAATAAGTAATTTTAAGCGCAAGTGTCAGGAATGGACTTCCACTGTATGGAGAGAGAGAGAAAAGTTTCTCAAAATATCACCAAATATTTCTTGCTCAAAATAATAAAGAAATGCATACAGGTTACACACACACACACACACACACACACACACACACACACACACACACACACATAATATATATATATATATATATATATATATATATATATATGTGCATGCATGCATACAGTTTCAGAATGACATGAGGTTGAGTAGATAATGATCACTTTCACTGATGTTCTCAGACTTAATTTGGTGTTTAACGCTTGTTATAAATTTGTGGTATAACACAGTGGGCTTCAGATGAACACAAATGTCAATGTTCATGTGTTAATTATTAACATTTATTGACATCCTAGCACAGACGCGCTTTTAACAATCAAATGATTAAATTTCATTCCGAGCATCACACTTAACACTGGATTTTTGTAGTTGGGAGTAAAACTTGCAAATTCAAAAATAAAAAGTTCAAACTTATTTCTGTTTGTGTATACTGAGATCAAAATGTTAAGAAATGTATAGCCAATGCATCTGCTTTGGTATAATCACAGTCAGGAATTCTATCAAACTTTTGATTTTCTCTCATCATTCATAGTAATTAAAAGAGAAGTCATAGAATGCTGGGGTATTCTGGGAAGAAAGTTGGCTGGAGCTGCTATTATTGATATGCTTGATGAACTTGAGGGTGTCTTTGTCTCTGTAGACCAGAGCGAGGGAGTTATCTTCAGGATACACTGTCAGAAGCTACAGAAAAAAACACAGTGTCAACAAAATAAATAATGTGCACTAGTCTGCCATGTGTGCATGTGTTATAATAAAAGAAGTCATTAAATGAAAACAAACCATCACCTACCTCCTCATCTTCATCATTTGCAATATAGGATGTAAATCCCCCAAACTCAGACTTCCACCCTGACAGAGAAAAAAAAGAGGCTGATGTTTGACTCTTAATATGCTCTTGCACTTTTTTTTCAATCCTTTGTCCCTCAATCAAAATTAAATCAATCTGAACACAATTACCAGCTAACTGTAAATGTCAGATATCATACCTGCACAGCCCATGTGAAGCTGTAGATCCAATGCATACTCTCTTTTGACAGAATCATGTAACAATGTATAGTCGCCATGCGTCCAGCGACGCAGTTCTCCTACACAAGTAGGAGGTCCTGCAAGAATACACAATTAAAATGATTGTAAATATAAAAATCATTTAAAAAATATACACGCTGATTACCTTTGTCTTTTTTCTCAGTTGATGAAGCATCAGTATTGGATGCTGATGCTTGTGTATTTCCCTCTCCACCTCCGTTTTCGGTCTCACTCTTTCCATCTTCGTTCTCGCTCTCATCCTCATCGCCGCACAGATAATGCAGACGGAGACCAGTCAGGTTGGATAAGAGGATAAAGAATGACTCCGAGGAGAGGAGTTCCCAGCACTCCTGTACACAAGATGGGACGCTCTGCATATCTACACAGCCATAACACCTAAACACAGTGACGGGCAGAGAAACAAATCACATGAAACACACCAGAAAACAAAACATGCAGACAGGAAGAGAGTAATAGTTTAAATATTATCAAACAAGAGACGGCTGGTTTGGTTCTCACCTCTTATTGGGTGGCCCCTTCCTCCTCCACTGGATTTCGGACGACTGCAGTGCACTGCGCACCAGCCTCAGTTTCTCTTCCTGACAGTTAAATGGCAGAATTCAGGATATCAGCATTATAGATACTTGTGTGTACAAATACAGTATGTAATAGTTTCTGATGAATGAATGAGGCATTTATATAGCGCTTTATGTATTGCTGTACACCCAAAGCTAGACAGGGGCTAGTGGAGGGAATTCAGACAGGACACCGGAGTTACACCCCTAACTCTTTAACAAGAAGTGCCATGGGATTTTTAATGACCAGTCAGGACCTCGGTTTAACGTCTCATCCGAAGGACGGTGCTTTTTACAGTATAGTGTCCCTGTCACTATACAGGGGCGTTAGCACCCACACAGACCACAGGGTGAGCACCCCCTGCTGGTCTCACTAACACCTTTTCCAATAGCAACCTAGTGTTCCCAGGAGGTCTGCCATCCAGGGACTGACCAGGCTCAACCCTGCTTAGCTTCAATGGACAAGCAGTCTTGGGCTGCAGGGTGATATGGCTGATAAAGGGAGGTATTTATTAACACAAATACACTTTACAACAAGGTTAAATTCTTTAACATCAGTTAACGCGTTAGGTCACATCCAGTTGCTGGTCGAATTACAGGCAGATCTGAATGCATATGCATATGGTCATAATAAAGGGGCGGGATTTAATTAGACTAAATGATTGGGGAAGAGAAATCGGCCATTCTGGAGTTTAGGCATTTCACTAAAAAATGATGAGGTCAAAACAATTAGTAAAAAATAAATAAAACGGATGCATGGATCAATAGCATGAATTTTGACAATATATGCAATACTGAATTTAAATGTCATAATGACTTAATATATAATAAAATATAATTGAAGAAATTAATATGAATTAAGATTGAAAAATTCTAAAGTTCACAAATTGAGCTTAATTGTTAAATGTTATGCTAATGCACACACAAAAAAAACTGTTTTTGCATATTCATTGCCTGTAATTTAGCTCTATTTGTGTATTGTACATATAGCACAATATAAGCATATTCTTGCATGCAGAGTCTGCAAATGTCTTACATGTGGAAAAATATAAATAAGTAACTTAGACACTTAATTATTTAAAACTCACTCTCTGACTGCATGCCTCTAGTGTAGTCATGGGACATGTCACTAAATTTCACATCTACAGGAATTTCTCCTTTGCATCAATTATACATGGACCTCCACAACAGCACAGACTAAAAGGGCCTTATAAAAGCATCGTCTGGCAGAGTTTATTTTACAGGTAATTTATACAATTCTTAAGCATGTGCAAATGTGTTTTGCTCATGAGCGTGCATCCCCAAACCCAGATGTACATTTGTATATGTATTACTATACATTAAACATGACTGAACATTTTTGTGTGATTAAAAACAATGATGACGATGACCAACCTGTAAGAAACTAGGCAAGCAAATCTCAGAACTCTCTTCGAATTCCTGCTGTACCCGAGCCTGATAGCGAGGATCCAGGTACATCTCATTCACCCACTCAAACAGCAAACTCTCCTGTAACAAACTGAGAAGATGCAGGCGGAGTTTTGGCAAAAACGTTCTCTAATGCTAACTTGACTTACATCTCTGGGGATATGAGTGTGACGGGGAACTGGGGCTTCAATGTAGCGTGGGGGTCTTGGTAGAGAAGGGCCATGAAACCAGCCACTCAGAGATAAACGGCACTTCTCCTCAGAAAGAACCTCTGCCACCTAAGAGAGTCACGACTGCAGTTTAGTTTATTAAAACAGACGTAAATCACTGATGAATGGAGAACCAATCCTTCTGACCAGTGTTGGGATTGTTAAAAAGACACAAATGAAGATATTTTAAAGAATGTGTTTATTTATTGTAGAACAAATCCAACATATACAATACCTAAAAAAAATATTTTGAACAATGTTGATATAACCAAACAGATTCAGTTACCATTGACTTCCACTGTATGTTTTTTTTTTTCATACAATGGAGATCAACGGGAACCGAAACTGATTAGGTACCAATATTCTTGAAAATATCTTCTTTTGTGTTCCACAGAAGAAATTCAGGTTTTTAATGACATACAAATTATGATAGAATTGTTATTATAGGGTGGACTAAACTAAAACAGTTCAAAATCATATTTAACTGAATCAGATGAAAAACACAAACTTGAACAAAAATCTGAAACGTTACCACTAAATTGACAAAAAATATATAAAAGCTAATAGCACATAACAAAAACTATGAAATCTGTAAAGGAAACGAAAATAAAAAAAGCTAATTCAAAATATTAAGAAATACTATAAATTGTAGAAATAATAGTATAAAAATAATACAAAACAACACTTTATCTAACTACCTGATGAAAGGAGACGGGGGACACTTCAAAAAACACCAGAGAGTTCCAGCAAGGAAGCAGAGACTTGACAACACTCACAGGCTGACAGTGTTCTGTGAAAAATACCCAATTATTAATTAAACCAACAATTAAATATATTCATGCATGGTCCTTGTGTATGATTCATTAATACATATTGTATTATCGTACATAAAAATATGATTTCTGAATATAATGTTTCGGCTGTTTCATGTTGACATAAACGGCATGATCTAACTTATTTTAAACTTAATAAGACATGTTTTGTGGGTAAAATGACACTATTTATGCTCTTGTATCTCACACCATCAGTGCCGAACAGATCCAGTGTCCCTCCATCTTTCACCTCCCAGGGAGGAACCAGATAGAGGATGAACGCAACTCTTCGTCCCTCCAGCTCATCATCGTGACACAGCAAAACATCTGCACAAAGAGCAGCGAGAGAGATCAGGAAACCCACTGAGAGTACACCAGCTGCCGAGCATCTCCCCAGTGACTGGTCGAGAAACGGTCAGGTGGTTTACCTGTATGCTCGTACTTTGCACAGGATATATCGACAGTGGCCTCTAGATCCACCTGCAACACTTCTGACAACCAGACACGAAACTCCCCGAAAATCACAGACCTGAGATCCCAACAAACAGTACGTCCGTGAGCAAAACAATGACAGAATCTTTCATGCAAAAGCTCATTTGAACTCTGGTGCACCTTATTTGTGAGATATGATGTTCTTTTCTCTCTCTTAGATCATCTGACTGCAGGAGAAAAAGAATTCAGGACTTGGTTTTCACTTCGTCATAATATATACCAATAATTCAGACTGATACCTGTTGAAACTTGTACAGATCATTTGACTTGCTGTTGAAATTCAGCTGAAGGAGCTCTGCTTGCAGACTTTCCACAAAGCTCTGACTCTGCAGGAAACCAGTGATCTGACAGTGAGGGAAGGGCTCACAGTCCAGGTGGATATCACCTGAGCACAGAGACAGCAGGGATTCACAGACATGACAAATACACAGACCAGGTTGCTTCATTTCTAAAAAGCAAATAGATTCTGAGAAAGTCAACAGTAACTGTATAAAAGACTGTTGAACTCACTGTGTCACGTGGGTGGACAAACATACCATTAGTGTAGCTCTCTTTCCTCTGCCATGCGTCTCTCATGCCTTTCTGGACAGATTCATCCCTAAAATCCAAATTAATCACGGCGAGTTCATCTCGTTTCTCTTTCTTATTCTTTTTACCCGTTTCGGAAGCATTTTGTCGTTTTTTAGCTGGCATAACAAGACCATGAGGGAATAAACCCTGGGGGACTTTTGTTTTCACTTTCCGGGATCTTCTTCGTGCGGATTCAGTCAGAGGCGCTTTTGGATCATGACTGCCCCTCCAGGTCAGCTGTGGAGTAGCGCAGAGTTTCTCTGAAAACGTTTTGAAATCATATTCTGATAAAATACTCTGTCCAAAAAAACAATAACAACAACATATACACTACCGGTCAAAAGTTTGGGATCAGTTAGACTTGTAATGTTTTTTTAGATTAGTCTTTAATGCTCATGAAGGCAGAATTTATTTGATAGAAAATACAGAAAAAACAGTAATCTTGCAAAATGTTATTATAAAATAAAATAATGGTTTATATTTTATTAAATAAACTCATTGCACACAGACTGAAGTAGTTTAAGTCTTTGGTTCTTTTAATTGTGACGATTTTGGCTCACATTTAACAAAAACCCGCAAATTCACAATCTCAACAAATTAGAATACTTAAGATCAATGAAAAAAAAAATAATGAATCGTTGGCCTTCTGGAAAAAGCATGTTCATTTACTGTACTCAATACTTATTAGGGGCTCCTTTTGCTTTAATTACTGCCTCAATTCGGCGTGGCATGGAGGTGTTCAGTTTGTGGCACTGCAGAGGTGGTATGGATCCCAGGTTTCTTTGACAGTGGCCTTCAGCTCATCTGTATTCTTTGGTCTCTTGTTTCTCATCTTACTCTTGAAAATACACCATAGATTCTCTCTGGGGTTCAGGTCTGGTGCATTTGCTGGCCAATCAAGCACACCATCACCATGGTCATTTAACCAACTTTTGGTGCTATTGGCAGTGTGGGCAGGTGCCAAATCCTGCTGGAAAATAAAATCAGCATCTACAAAAAGCTGGTCAGCAGAAGGAAGCATGAAGTGGACATAGATTTATTGGTAAAAATGTATAGATGCCTTGATCCCAGTCTCAGTCCATTCCTTTTGAAGTTCACTCAAATTCTTGAATTGATTTTGCTTGACAATCCTCATAAGGCTGCGGTTCTCTCAGTTGGTTGTGCATCTTTTTCTTCCACACTTTTTCCTTCCACTCAACTTTCTGTTAACATGCTTGGATACAGCACTCTGTGAACCAGCTTCGTTGCCAATTAATATTTGTGCGGCTTACCCTCCTTGTGAAGGGTGTCAATGATTGTCTTCCATGACATTCTAATATATTAAGATGCAGCTGTATATATAGGTGGTAGAGAGAGAGAGATCTGGAAGCTAGGATACTTTTTTCAAGTTTTTTTTTTATAAATTTAAAGTTAAAAAGGAACAGCATTTATTCAAAATAAAAGCCTTTTGTAACGAAAGTATTTTTAAAATTTAAATAAAATAAAATTTTTATATATATATTTTACATTTCCATTTTTACTCTGTTTAATTTAGAAATTTGACGCCTAGATATTTTGCCAATGTGCCTACTGTCAGTTATTTCTTTGTGATAAATCAAATTTTCTGTCTGGTAAAAAGCATTAATACCATGGCTTAAAAGAGATAAATATGGTTACAGAAGTAAAATTGTGTTTAAATTATACAAATTGTGACACAGGTCATAGTATTTGAATATTAACATTTATTACAATTTACACAGTGCAATTAAGTTACACTTAAGACAGCAGCATCTAACGCTAAGATATTATATATATATATATATATATATATATATATATATATATATATATATACACACACACACACACACACACACTTTTGTACAACAACAACAAAAAAACTAACATCATGTAATTTAAGATAATGGTTTATGAACCAGCTTCAGCGCTGACATCTGCACAGTCAAAAAATCCCCAGATACCACACTCTCACTGTATCAGACGCCCTGGGATTCTAGACAGATGCACACACACACACACACACACACACACACACACACACACACACACACACACACACACACACACACACTCATAGGTAGAAACCAGCAACAACCAATACATAGATCTTGGATATGAGGGGTGTAGGTTACTGTGGTTAGCTTGAAAGATGATGGCTTCATTCCCAGGGGATTTGGTTTTACTCTTCATACTGGACCGCTGATGTTACACACTTATGTCCACCATCTAGCTAACACTCTGCTCTTATTTTTCTGATGCTAATCTGTATTTCAGATTTCAAACCTAGAAAGCTTTATTATAGGTACACTAGCAGTCAAATCTGTTTCACACAATCTTCAATCTTACACTACTTTTGATGTGAATGTGTATGCTTAAACTCTGAAAAATACAAAAAAAATATATTATACACACAAATATTAATTATATATCAAAAACATACTATGTATTATATATATTCATATATTCCAAATATTTTGTTTTTGTTTTTTGTTAAAAAATATTAAACTATTAAAAAATACAGTAAAATACGCATGCATATTTTACCTTTCTACCATTCAAGATTTTGGGGTCAGTAAGATTTTTAAATGTTTTTGAGTCTCTTATGCATTCAGATTGTGAAATGTTATTGCAATTTAAAATAACTATGTTCTATTCTGATATACATTTAAATGTAATTTATTCCTGTGATGCAAAGCTGAATATGCGCTCTTCAGGGTCACATGATCCTTCAGAAACCATTCTAATATGCTGATTTGCTGTTCTGGACAAATTGTCATTATTATCCAAGTTGAAAACAGTTGCTGCTTAATATTTTTGTGGAAAGTTGAGAGTCAGTAATATATATATATATATATATATATATATATATATATATATATATATATATATATATATATATATAAAGAGTTCAGATGCAAAAGCCTCTAAGTGCCATCTGAAATTTTCATCTAAAATTAGGATTTTTATCAAGCTCCTATGCTTAGGTTGAGTTATTTTACTTAAATGGCAATGTGCAGGTCCTTTTCCAGCCTATTAAAGTGAAATAACTGAACATAAATATAGGAGCCTGATAAAAATCCTAATTTTAAATGAACATTTCAGATGGCATTTAGAGGCTTTTGCATCTGAACTCTTCATATATAATCAAACATTTTTACTGATATTGTGTAAGTACAAGAAAAAAAACAGTTCTTAGATCATTGGCCATCACATTACAAGCATGTTTTAATCAGCATGTGTCAGTGGGGAACACATCATACTCGCTGGAAATGGCCAAGGGCTGTGGCAACCTGAGGCTGTGGATGATACAAACAGGAAAAAGGCGTTCCATCTGAGTGCACCTGCAACAGGGAAGCTGGGACAATGTAGCTACATTTCTGATGCAATACACAAATAGATTAGAACTATATATAGTTTTCATTTGGTTAATCCCACAGAAAGCATTAATCATATATTACGCAAATGAGCCACACTGCCCAGCTCGGACAAAGAAAAATATCATTAACATCATTTACAATCACTTTCCTGGCTTTAGTGGGTGGAGACGCCAAGGGCTTTGGCCCGGTGGGTGGAGACGCTAAGGGCAGAGGGTGGGGCTGTATTACGGATGAGCCACGAGGGACGACTCAGAGCACGTTCTTTGTCTTGCTCCTGACTGGGGTCTCTGAAAGACTTTTCGCTCGAGTGGGACGGACTTTCGGTCTCTGATTGAGTGTAATGCCGTCCACTGACACCCCTCCAGAGATCTGCTTTGAGAACTGTGCTTGGGTGCTTGTTGCTACAGGCAATTCAGAGACTTCCTTTAAAAAAGAGATTGACTTTCTTGTTCTGGGTCTGTATCAGCACAAATCTTATTGAAATTCTTAGTGCACAATTACAATTACGCCCTGTTATTGTAATAAATATATGCATAAACAGGAAATAACCATTTCAGTCTGCGGTAGTATGTCTACCTAATAGAGCCGGCTCTTCTGTGAACATATCCCATGGGCTCTCTCCATCCCCAGACATCTCCCTATTCCACACAAAACCTCTGGGAGATGGAGGGATGGGTTTAATAACACATAATCTACTTGGAACAGCACTGACCTTCTTTTGTAAAATCTCACCTTCATGTCCTTCATCTGGACATGAGCCACTTAGAGCGTCCAGAGTGGCCATTGTTTGGTTTGCACTTGACGCGCTGGTTGGATGTGATTCTTCAGGGGGCGGGGCCAAGTCATTTGGCGTCTCTCTCTCACTGTCTGCACTTGCACGCACTGACATACATGAGACAAAAACACATATGCACAGTGCGCCACATGCACGTTGAAATCTGGTTGAATGCCCAAAGGGTTGTCATGAAAAAAAGCAATTAATTAAGACAGCAGACAGTACTGGGATCAGCTGTCATCAGCTCCCTCTGTTCCTCCGGGATGAGAAGAAAAGGCACAGGGACAATGAACTGCTCCTGTCCCTGGAAAAAACACACCCATTCGCAATAATAATTTATCTGGTCAACAGCTGGTGCCTTTAAGTTTCCAAGGAAGCAGCTTTACCCTCCAGTGAAGCCTCTCTCAGTGAGTAGGTGTCGCCACACTAGGACAATATGTTGCAGACATGGTTATTTTCTCTGTTGCATCATTCAGAATATTTATTATAATGTCATTGCGCCACACGTCCAACAGAGAGTGAGACCCCTGGGAAATTAGGTACATATTTAACACATATCCTCATCATTTCTGTGTCTTTGCCTTATAAATGACATTACGAATTCAAATTACAAGCACTCAGTGCAAGAGGTGTGTGTGTACATGCAAGCTATTCAAATAAACACAAAGAGAAAGAGTGTGTGTGACCCTAACCAGAGGCTGAACTAACTGAACCCTCCCTGCGGGATCTGACAGAGAGCAATACAACTAATACTAACTGTTCAACACATCATCTTAAAAACACGAAGTTCAGTGTGATGTACGTGTTCACACAAACTACAAATAAGGTCAATGCACCTCCATGACCTTATGATCTGATATCTTACTGATTGATTTAGTGTGATTAGGAAACATCACTTTAGATGCTTAGTAGAGAGATCAATGACTTGCCAGCTGGGGGGGGGGGGGGGGGGGCTTTGAGGCAATGCTATGATGTTCATTTGATTGACTTTCAAATAAAACTGGCAAGGTGCCTGGAAAAAAATGCAAACAAAACATACATGTACTTAAACAAGCAAAATTCTGCAAGCAAAATGGTCTATCGTCAATAGTGTAGTGGTGGATGAAGCACAGTGCACAGAGAAGTCATTTTTTAACGAAGAAGGTATCTGTTGGTCAATATGGCGAATCTGTGTGACCAGTTTGAAACCACTGAATTCCCAGCTAGGCATATTTCCACTAAAATTACTACACTTAACCTGCAGAACTTCACCTTAACAGTGTTTTTCAACTCCCCGAGGCAGTAGTTCTATCAAGCTGAGGAATTAAAAAGGAGAATTTAAAAAAATATTTTAAAAATCACAATTTCTACCCAATAAAATATTTTTTTTTTTAAATTATATTCAACGCTTTTTTTTGTGTGCACTTTTTTACTTTTAAATATTATACTACAGAGTAGACAGGAAGTAACTTGGAACATGGAATTATATGGAAAAAAGAGGTGAGACGATGAGGCACGACTCCTAAAAGCCTGAAACACAACTGTGATTTAAGACTGATTAATAAGTTACATTTAAAGATTAATTTACATGAGTTTTCTAGACAAGCCTAAAAACTGTTAAACGAAAATATATGAAACTTTTCAACCAGAAATACTGCCATGAAGCAGTATTCAGCTAAATGCTTTATAATCTCCCCCACAAAGAATTAAGTTAAATTAAAATAGAACTCTGAAAATCAACAAAAAATATTTTAACATTTTGGCATCTTGAGGGCACAATATTAACGTTTAACGCCACTGTAGTAAAACACTATGTCATACTTCTGCACAATTTATCAGGGTGACCTTGCTCTGACTATCCGATGTCTACTTACATGGTATGACTTTTTTTTTTTTCGATTAGTAATGCATCAGCCCTAAAATGAAAAATGTTGAGGCTGGGATGAAAAAATTGCATACATAACATACCAAATCAGGGTTCATGTCTAACTTCAGTACATTTACTTTAGCATTGTGCAAGGCTGTAAAACACTCCATCTCCTCCAAGCTGAAGAAACGAAGGACAAAACTCTTGTCATTTTGAGTTTGATTGAATTACTGTCATTACACTAGAACTGAAAGTAGTGTTCTCTGAAATTCACTCATGCGAGTTCAAAATTCAAGGCAACACTTGCTTCAAAGCAGAAGATCAGAGCCCTTGTAACAACTAGATTGTGCTTATTTCAGCACGATTTTCACTGGGCTCGATTACGCAGATGAGTTAGATAAACAGGGGCTCAGGTGTGTAGTGAGTGGTGTCATAACAGAGGTTTAATCGGTCCCTCACTCCAGCAGACGCTCCCGCGCGACGTCGCTCAGCACCGCGGGGAAGACAGCGCTCCCCTCGGACAAGAACCGCATACAGACATCTGTGTGCTCCATCCACCGCGAGGCTGATATCACACACCCGCGCTACTCTACATAGATTATTATCACACACACCTTTACTACTACTACTTACCCCGACAACGCTGTCTTTTATAGTCGTTTCACACTGGCTTTGGCCGCTATTTTGGATGAGTTTCTCGGTCCACTGCTCCAGCTCAGCCATTCGTCGACGCTTTTATTTTTTGTTGATTCATGGTGTGCAACTTAGCTGTTACTGTCCACTAGTGTAAAAACTATAAACAAGCTCATCAAAGTCTTCGTATTGAACATTTATGATATATTCCGTGTAGAAGACAACACCTGGCGATTTAAGTTCCGTTACAATCACATACATGTGAATCGTTGATGCCCCCTTACGGTAGCATTGATCATCAAAAAACATTTTTGGGTACTGTTTTTTTATTATTTTTAGTAAGGTACAATACAACTTTTAAAAACGTAAAATACTAAAAATAATAACCTTTATAACATGAACATGCTCTTGCCAAAAGTGTAAACCTAAAACAAAACCTTTACCTTCACTGATCGCATGAAATGTAATGGGGAGAAATGATTTGTATTAAAAAAAAGTCATCCTTACAAATAAACATTGTTTTCTTATTTAAAAAACAACAACTACTACTAATAAATCACAGTGATTAAAACTCGACCTATGAGAGAAAACATGCACACAGCAATATCATTGTAAAAACTGTAATAAAAGTTGCTTGTAAAACATTAAAGCTTTCTGAAACATTCCATAAGACCATTAAATCCACATTCCACACCTGTCAACTCTTGTCAGTATGGTTTCACCTGTAATTAAAAAAAAGAAACAAGTGAGACTGAGAATTCACGTATTCAATTCAATTCATATTGACATTGTCAGCATGATCATGAATACAAGTTGACGACTTAAGTTGCTCATGAACAATTTATTTCTTACAGCTACCTTGTTATTTTTGTATTAAATACATGAGAATAAAACTGGAGGACTATGTTACCTATCATATGCAGACAATATATAGGAGTAGTCATGTAAATACTTGAATGTGTGTTACCTACAAATGCAGGGATTCATTCAGACTCCCACCCATCTTCTGTAAGCTCTCATGAAGCCCAGCTTTCAGAAGTGTGTAATCTGGTTTCTCAGTATACTGCAGGCTCATTACATTAGACAGGTATTTTTGTAAAGCACCTAAATTGAAAAAACAAACATTACATACGCATCTTCACTAGCATATGAATTGAGGATAGAAAGAAGCATGCTCACCTGAAGTTTTCTTCTGTTTGTAATGGCCACTCAAAAGTCCAGTGATATCAGAAATATACCTGTAGGCAGGCAGAAAACATATCAACATAAAAGCACATAAGTGTAGCCTTGCCTTTGGAAAGTGGTATGTTTTAATTCTTGAAAATTGTACATACAGTAGCGATGTTCCTTTATGATTCTAAGTGCATATGGTATGAAGACGCACACAGTCGGACAGCAGTCACTTGTATTTAAACAAATTAAAAGTACACTCAATAAAGGGACGAAAAGGGCTTTTTCAAAACCCAGTGAAAGCTAATGGCTCATGGTGTACTAGCAACCTTCATTTCTTAATCAATAAAATGCTTATTAATGAGGCACATCACAAGCAATTTATCATACAAGAGCCAACAATATCTGCAGCACTGCAAAAAGCAAGTTACAAAAGCAAGCAATAGATGCAGTACACAAGCTAGGGTGGAAATGAAATATTTTTTTTTAGGAAAAATAATTAGATATTTTTTTTTAAACAAAACATGTATTTGTAAAAAAATTCCGTTATAGATTATGTTCTGCTCTCGTTAAATTGGACTCCAAGATGGACCCCAAAGGGGGAACTAGGGGTCCACAGAAAATTTTAAAGATGCAAAAAATGTTTACAATTATCTGTTTTATAAACTATTGTCTTAATGTATTCAATTAACATTTTTACCTTTTTTCAGATATTATTCTTTAATTTTAACTTTATAAATCTAATTTTTTTTTTTTAAATAACATTTTTCTCACAAAGTATTAACAAGCCTTAAAATATAAAGTTCCCTTTATATTGGACTTCAGGAGAAACTCCGTTGACCAACCCCAACTGACCATCAACAGCTTGACTGGGGAGAGTCAGCAGCACTAAATTCTTGGGGGTGCACATCACAAGGGATCTCACCTGGACCACCAACAACATGTCACTCTCTAAGAAGACACAACAGCACCTACACTTTCTCCACCGGTTGAAAAGAGCAATTCTCCCTCCACTTATCCTCACCAGATTATACAGGGGCACCATAGAGAGCATGCTAACCAGCTGCATCACTGTCTGGTACAGGAACTGTAGTGCAGCAGACCACAAGACCCTCAAACACTCTAAAGGTGAACACAGCTGCAAATATCATCGGTGCCCCTCTCCCCTCCATCCTGAATATTTTCTTTACACGATTCTCCAGCAAAGCCAACAGTATCGTAAAGGACCCCACCAATCCCTCCCACAGTCTCTTCAAGCTCTTGCCATCAGTAAGACGGTACCGGAGCATCAGAGCCCGCTCCAGCAGACTGCTCAACAGCTTTTTCCCCCTGGCTTTGAGAGCCCTGAACTCAAATCACCCAGCCTGCCTCTGAAACCCCACACAAACCCCCTACCTCCTGTAACATGAACCATCTCACTACTCCACTTCCCAAAATGCATTTTTTAAATGCATAGAATGAAATGCATACATCAAAAATAAACATTTAATTATTACCCATTGATTCTCTGTCTGTACTTGTACTGTGAACAACGACAATAAAGTTGACAGATGAATTAAGTGCATTTAAGTGCCATTCAGTTGGGGTTTTAAATAAAGCATTTTCTGAGATGCACATTAAACACATAAAACGCTAATTTAATTTCTTTTAATTATTGAAAATTTAATTAACTATTTAATTAACTATTTAATTAAAAATTACTATTTTAATTAACTTTCTGGTAAACAAAGGGTATTTACTATAAAAAAAATAAAACATGGAAGAAATGTTGTGTGATTAAAAAAAAAAAAAAAAAAAATTTTTTTTTAGTAACTTAGAAGGCTATGTATATTGTGCTGAACAACAGTCTTTAACCGGACTTTTATTTTGACGGATTGGTGTACCTTTACAGTTCTGTGTATGTGATGTGACGCTAGTTTTACTCAAATCAAACGGTCAAATGCTCATGAAGTGACTGTCAGAGCAGTTCTGGAGATGTTGTTCATGTGTTCACGTCCTTATTTAGAGAGACAGCAGACACTGAATTCACCGCGAGCTTCATGTGCGCTTCCGTGTGTTTAATGAATGAAGACGCGCTTCTGCTCCATTCATTAAAGACACGCAGAACATGCAGGATTCATATTTAAACAGACTATTCCGGCTTAATATTTACAGATTTAGTCCATATCGTGATTTGATGTAAGTGCAATGACCTATTTTTGATGAATTCATTCAAAATTTGGCAAATTCCTTGCCATTCCGCGTTAAACTGTAAATTCCGTTTTTATGACTGGATTCCGCGATTCCCACCGCGTTTTCTGGATCGCGGAAATCATAGGGTCCTACTTGTGTATGCCAGCTATATCTTACAATGGACACATGCCACGAAGTTCTCCTTACGTTTGCACGTACCCTCAAATCAAAACACTGCTGACTCTTCGGACGCAGCGCTTGTGTCACATTAAAAAAAACATTGCCAAATAACCTGACGTGAGATTTAAAATAAATTAAAAGAGGCTGAGGCAGAGGAATTTGCCTCGATTATTTTTTGTAATCGAGTTACTCGAGGAATCGTTTCAGCCCTAATGTATAGGTAAACATTTATATATAGTATATTCATATTCAAAATCTGTCAGTAGGTTAGTTGTGTATAGGTTCATACTGTTTTACTTCATTGTTGTATGTCTGTATTTATGTAGCACCGTGGTCCTGTGAGACATGACATTTCGTTCCTCTGTATGTCCACGCATGTAGCGGAATGACAATAAAGCTAAACTTGACTTGATATTTGATAAGGTGGTCCTTTATATTTAGGGGTCCTTAGTATCAAACACTCTGTAAACAAAACATTTTGCCCACCGCAGAAGTTTATTTCTTGAAGCTGTAACAACTATACCACACTACTCCTGGTCGTAAGTATATGTTATTATTATGTTATGTTACTGTGTTACAAGAACTAGTCCGACCACATAGCATTTAGCCAAGGGGTAATCAGTCTTGATTTCTGGATTCAAATTTACCTTCTTATGTAACTGACTTCAAGTTGTGACCAGTCTTATAAAAGAATTTGATGACTAACATATAAGGCTTGTTAAAGCAGTTTATGCAACTGATGAAGATGTTTTTTGTGGTTTTACTGACCTCTCCTTCTCTGCAGCAATGGCCGAGCTTGTATGAGAGAGCTGACTCCAGGGTAGTGAGCCTGTCATCCAGTACAGCATACAGTAACCCAGAGACTGCAGGTCACTACGACGAGAGGGACCTGCAAAACATTCATATACATGCAAATTAGACTTGCTTTCTTACATGGATAAAGTAAGTAATGCATTGATCAAGTGATGCTCACCAGCTCCCTTGTGAGAGTCCACACTGATGAAGTTGATGTTACCCTGGTGTGCGGTGCGGCTACCCTGTCTGTACTCCACATGATTTCCACCAGGGCAAAACCTAAATGCAAGGCCAAAGCCTGACAAGAAAACCTACCAAACAAACAAACAAACAAACAAACGCTTTAAAACTTAAGTAATGTATAGAGTATATGTGTTCAGTTCATAAGGGACATGATTATTGACCTCTGTGTGGCTGTCAGCGTTGATGTAAATATTTCCAGCATGGATGTCAGCATGGGCATATTCCTTCTCATGGATGAATTCCAGTGCATCCAACTACAAAACACACACACACACACTTTATATACAGGGCTTTCATAGAGAACGACATGGCTAAATCTGAAAATCTTTTAATAGTACACTCACTAGTCGCAATGCAACCTGGAGCACAGCTTTCTCAGACAGAGTATCATTCCCTTCATCCATGACTGTCTGTAGAGTATGACCCATGCTAGGAAAAACTAAAAACCTGCAGGGAAGTGAATATGATTAATATTAGATTGTGGTGCTCATGATGCATGGTTATGAAAATCAGTTAAATGCAAATCAGTGATCAAAGATATCAGTGTTCACAATCACAAAGCATAACATTATTACAGGTGTGATGGGGAAAAAATGTATGTAAATACATTTCACCATTTCCCAATTGCAAAATGTATTACTGTTGGCTATAAGACTATTACAAATATACAATATATTGACATTTTTCTTATGTCAGTATAATTATTTACTTATCTGACAGTAACGTCTTATCTTGAATGTCTTGAGCCTTTTCTCACAATTTATTGACTATAGACTACTATGTATCCAGTTAGGCACATCCACCATTACTCCTTCGAAATTAGCCAGAAACCATGGAGTTATGATTGATGATCAGATAGCTGTGAGAATCCTGCAGATTTGATTTATTCAACATTAAGAAGATCAGGCCCTTTCTTTCGGAACATGCTGCACAACTCCTTGTTCAAGCTTTTGTTCTGTCCAGGCTGGACTATTGCAATGCTCTCTTGGCATGTCTTTCAGCCAGTTCTATCAAACCTTTACAATTAATCCAGAACGCAACAGCAAGATTCATTTTTAATGAGCGGAGGAGAATACAGGTTACACCTCTGTTTATCAGTTAACACTGGCTACCATAGCTGCTCGCATAAAATTCAAGGCATTGATGTTTGCATACAAAACCACCACTGGGCCTGGCCCATGGCTCTGCACCCATTTATCTAAATTCATTACTTCAGACTTATGTGCCCACTAGCTTGCGTTCTGCAAGTGAACGTCGCTTGATTGTGCCATACCAAAAAAGAACAAAATCACTTTCACTTTCAAAAACAAATACTTTGCATACATATTTTCAGGATTCTTTGATGAATAACAAGTATAAAAAACAACATCATATGAAATATATGTCTTTAATTACATTTTTCTGAATCTTTGCTGAATAAAAGTATTATTTCTTTAAAAATTATATTTTTTTTAGCCCAAACATTTGAGCAGAAGTGTATAATAGTCTATAAAAGTTTCCAAACATCAGGATATAAACCCACATACCTGTATGCTTCATGAAGACCGAACCCTACACAGGATGGAATCCCAAGGAAGTCCAATTTGTGCAATTTCAACCATTTCTCCACTATTGACAAAGAAAAAGAAAGTTGTGGTTATAAGCCTGTAGTTGCACTAAACTGGGTCTTTATGTACCCATTACAAGTGCTAAAACAATTGACCAGCATCAGGTTTGGCTGCTCTCAGATGAAAGTTCTGCTCATTAAACAGGTGTCCCTCTTTAGCCCCCTGAGAAAAAGAACACAAAGTCATCAAGACCTTCTTCCCAAACACCTGTACACAGACACAATACATTGTGTAAAAACAGCACTCACCAGTCGCAACATATACTTGCAATCATTTGAGTCTGCATGCTGATTGGCCTGGCAGACTAGATTAGGTTGACAAAATTTAGATTCATAAGCCACCTTTAATGGAATACTGTTATTATTACCTTAACGTCTGACAAATAAATAATAAAATGATGAAGAGCACAGATGGATGCATCCACTCATCTTATTAATCAAAGATATGATGGTTATGGACATGCGCCTCACCTGCATATGTCAGATCTAATTCAGTTTGCCACAGAAGTTCAACCAGCTTCCACTTTTTGCTGGACTGGTCACAAACCACTGTACCCTCTGGGACAGGCTCAACGGCACACACTCGCTTCCTAGCTTTGCATTTGGCTAAAAACCCACAAAATAACATTTAGCTATTTTTGCCATTTAGTATGAATCAAAATAAAGAAATGTGATGCAATCATTTTTAGATGTCACGAATCATTATTTTCTATATATGTTGAGCAGCCTGTTCTTTATAAAGTGCACCTTACTCGGGCTTTGAATAATTGAAGATGTTTGTTTCGCATCCTCATCTTTAACCTGGGGGGAAGCTTTGTGTTTTCGAGGGGACATCGTAGATGTCTTATCTGAAACAAAGCAGCACTCAAAACATTTCAGGCCACACTATTAAAAATCTCCTAAATATGTATTTATTTGTAAATAGGTGTAAAAATTATTGCATTTGTAATGATTTGGTCATTTTTTGCAAATTAACTATATGACTGAGCAGTAAAATCTGCTTTAATTATCTATAGCTGAAAAAAAGATACCACATCTAAATTTGAAACCAATATAGTTTCCCAGTACACAATATCTTACCTGGAGTTTGAAATGTAACCGGAAAAGTTTGTTTCACCTCCTCTTGTTCTTTAATTCGGGGGGATGCCTTTCCTTTTCGTGGAGATTTCAGTGACTTCTTATCTGAAACAAAGCAGAGGTTTCCACATAAAATCCTTCAGCATTCAATGTCACAACACTGCTGATTTGTATTTAGAAGAATTTTTCTATATGTAATAACTTTTCTTGATATCTATTCAAAACAACAGGAGCATCTAATTACCTTCAGCTATAATAAAGCAAGCTATTTTTTAAATATAATGTCTAGTGTTTTACAGTATAGTGTGTCTGCCTGGGGTTTGAGTTATTAAAGCCAATGTTGTCTGGGACACTTCTTCCTCTTCTTTAACCAGAGAGGAAGCTTTTCATTTTCGAGAAGATGCCAAAGCCTTCTAATCTGAAATTTAGCAATCATCTTTTTCACAAATTCTAGCATGCCTAAAAAATTATTTGTTTTAAGACTAGACACACTCAACACTCTTAGACTCACCTAAAGATTGCTCGGCTGTGCTACTCAAAGTCTTTCGCCGTGTCGAGTACAAAGGAGGGCGATTCAGTGCAGATTGTGAGGAGTCTCCAGCAGAATCGACTACAAAAAGAATTTGGATTACTGTTTTGTCAATAAGCATTTTAAAAGAGGCAACGGGGGTCCGAATGAAAGCTCTGTCAGCTTCTTTGATTAGGACTCTCAAACAAAACGAACTGTAGCCTAACTTTTCGGATCAATGTAACGTTAATTAAAATAATTGGTTGAATTAAGGCCTGTATTGACCTTCCATGGCGCTCACAGCTGAAAGCACGGAGTCTGGGTGTGGTTCGGCTGGCTGTGAAGCTACAGTTTCTGGTGGGTCTTCTGGAAGTCTCCCACCACACGATGGACAGAACCTGAAACCAGACTGTAACTTTGAGCCACACTGAGGACAGAAGTTCAGCATTGTGATGGCGAATTAGTCGGGCTGGGTGGAAATGTCCCTCGGCAAAATGTTCTGACAGTCAGGACCGGAGGAAAAGCTCCTCCAACGATATTTCCAAATGTTGTGACTGCGGAACCAGCCTTCAACAGATATCTTACGGACTGTCGCGACCGAAGCGCTGCAATTGACGCGAGTCACGTGATGATTTGCAGCTGACGTATTACGGCAGGTGACGAGGCCCAAAATGCGTTGTTTACTGTGACAGCATGTGCAAGACGAGCAAGTATAAAAATTGATTTCATGTTTCTTCATAAGCTATGACTATTGAATCTGGTTTGAAAATGCATAACATATTGATGCTAAACTGAAAACTGAAAAAAATACAAAGAAATATTCAAATGAAAAAAAAAAAATTTTTTGGAGGTTCATATTTTTCTCCAAAATGTAAAATGTACAAACAGGGTTATGACAGTATGGCTGTGACAGCTTTAACATTTGAAAGGATACTATGGCAAAGTTATTGTTTGCTTTATTCAAACTGTTTTTTTTTCATGAATGTATGGTTGACCTGAAGAATGAAAGCTGTATCATATTGGAAAAGTATGTGCTATATCACTGCTCTAGGGGTGTGACAATATATATAGGATGAGACAAAATATAGATGTTTGGTTCACTAGAACGTGATAATATTTTAATACTATTTTTAAGAAATTTTCAATGACAAAATATGTATTTTAATTACAAAAGATAAACCAATGCATTTTCTATTTAGAAATATTTAAACTAATCTAGGGTTGTAACTAGTGATTCTTTTGGTAATCAAGTAATCTACTGATTATTTTGACAATTGAGTAATCTGATATTTTTTGTAACAAACTGACCTAAGTGAAAACCAGGCTTTAGGATGAGTTTTACCTATCAGATAGGTCCTCCAAAGTATCTTGGAGAAGGTGTCCAAGTCGCAAAATCTAACTACTGGTGTGCCTCAGGGCTCAGTTCTTGGACCACTTCTCTTCTCTGTCTATATGGCATCATTAGATTCAGTCATTCAGAAACATGGCTTTCCATACCATTGCTATGCTGATGACACTCAATTCTACCTCTCATTCCATCCTGATGATCCGACGGTAGCTGCTCACATCTCAGCTTGTCTAACAGACATTTACTTACTGGATGAAGGAGCATCACATTCAACTCAACCTTGCCAAGACAGAACTGCTCGTGGTTCCAGCAAACCCATCGTTTCATCACAATTTCAGCATCAAGTTGGGCACATCATCCATAACTCCTTCAAAAACAGCCAGAAACCTTGGAGTTGTGATTGATGATCAGCTAACTTTCTCAGACCACATTGCTAAAATGGTCCGGTCCTGCAGATTTGCTTTATTCAACATTATATCAGGCCCTTTCTTTCGGAACATGCTGCACAACTCCTTTTTCAAGCTCTTGTTCTGTCCAGGCTGGACTATTGCAATGCTCTCTTGGCAGGTCTTCCAGCCAGTTCTATCAAACCTTTACAATTAATCCAGAACGCGGCAGCAAGATTAATTTTTAATGAGCTGAAAAGAATACACGTCACACCTCTGTTTATCAGTTTACACTGGCTACCAATAGCTGTTCGCATTAAAATTCAAGGCATTGATGTTTGCATACAAAACCACCACTGGGCCTGGCCCATGGCTCTGCACCGCTTTACCTAAATTAATTTTTCCATACTAATGTGCCCTCTAGCAGCTTGCGTTCTGCAAGCGAACTTTGCTTGATTGTGCCTTCCCAAAGAAGCGCAAAGTCACTTTTACGGACTTTTAAATTAAATGTTCCCTCCTGCTGGAATGACCTGCCCAACTCAATCCCAGCAGCTGAGTCCTTAGCTATCTTCAAGAATCTCTGCCTTCTTTATTTGATCCTCTAACTTTAGCACTTGCTATTCTTATTCAATAATTATAATAACAAAATCGAACTACCTTTCTAAACTTTTTTTATTCTATCCATTTTGTTTTAATTTATCTTACACTTATTAAAAAAAGACCTCTAACACTAGTTTGCTCTATTCTTTTTCTATTCTATCTGTTTTCTTTTTATTTAACTGAGACTTGTTAAAGCACTTATATATCATTGCTCTTTTCCTTGTTTTTGATTGCTTCCAATGTCCTCAATTGTAAGTCACTTTGGATAAAAGCATCTGCTAAATGACTAAATGTAAATGTAATTATTGTCTGAGAAGTTGGTCTAATACACATGCTATAGTTCTACAGTATATGTTAATAAGAGGCTCTTTGTTTTAATTCTTTCAATACATTTTGTTTGTCAGATTGTATATTTTGTTGTTTACATTTTTGTTGAATTTCAGTGTTATTGTTTCTTAATTTTTTTCCCCCTCTAGTTTTCTTGGCCTATTAACATCAGGCAAAGGGAACTAGCCTTTGGGTTAATTTGGGTACATTCACAATCACGAATGTTGATGTACACTGTCACTTTTTTTGTGAAATAAATAGATATAAAATGCATAATTTAATATATGTATACATAATATGAACATAAACTTTATGTACTTTAAGTACACGTATTAAAACAAATACCTGCAGAGTGCGCCAACTGCCTGGTGGTGTTTCACAGCATGATTAAACAATGTCTAAATCTGTTTTTATACAGTAAATCCATTTAATTGTAATATTTGGCCACATGCAGAAACTTTTATTTTAAAATCGCGATGTACAATACATGGCATATCTAGACAGAGGTTTATGTATTCTCCTGTGTTGGCAAAGGTTTATAAATGATTTACGTAAAAAATCCAATGCACACATTTATCCAGATGAAGGATAATTCAAATTCACAACATATAGAGAAGAGTTTAGACACTTTCTCTCTCTCACACACACACACACATAATTTACTGGTAAATAACCGGGAAGTTACCATGAGTAACATAGAAGATCAATGTGTGAACAGGGCCTTTTCGAAAATACTGGCAAATGTTTTCCGGCAATCATAATGTTTTACTGAGATTACATGATTACTCCGAGCTATTTACAAAGCTCAGCTGCTTTTTAAATACCGTTGTTACTCTGTGTAAATATGGGCTAGATGGACATCTTTGACCATTGCGCCTCGCAGCTTTTTGTCGCGCTTTTCCATTCATCAGGTCTGTGACTCTGTAATCGGATACTATTATGCGCCTCTCATGTTTATATAATTGGCCAGTAATGTTAGTCTAGTTGAGAGTGAAAGCTGTGCTCCTCTCATACCAATGGTAGGCGAACTCCTGTACTCGAAAGTTATATTTTTTCTGCAGCCAAACGTTACAAGCCCTGCAAATGTGAGTAAAAATCAAGTTAGTTAATTTAAATTTCTCATCACAATAAATATAAAACGCTGTAACTACCTTGCCAGCCCTTACATTAACCAATACTATCGACTTTAAAAATGTAATGTGAGATTTATGTGATAGGTTGTCAACTCTAGGCCAGGAATAACACAAATGGCACAAATGACTCATTTGCTTAAAGTTTTCTTTTTATTCCCAGTGCAGAAATGTACAAAATCACTTAAAGACATTCACACACTGGTCAGTTTTGAAACAATGGAACGAACATGAACTTTTTTGTGTTAACACTATATATATTATATGTACAGCGTGAGTAGATTCAATGAAACTGATTAGCTAGATATCTGACATGAAAGGTCTTATTACGATTCTCTATTTTAATGGCAGGTTATCTATAATTTGCATGCATGTACGTGTTTGAAATCTCATTAGGTTAAGGTAAACTTTCATTTAGCTAAACAAAATACAACAACCCAGGCATTTCCCCCACTCCCACAACCCCAATCCCCCAATCCAAATCAATCTTTTAAAAATAAAAAGGGTAAAGAAATAACTATTTCCATAAAAAGGAAATCCTTGTTTCCTTGTGAAACAGACATACTGAAGTATATCAACAATTGTAAAATCCAGAGGTCTGTCCCTGCGCATGAGAAGTTTTCCAAGAGTCCAGTTCTTGTTTCTGCTTCTCCAGCTCCTCCTTTTCTTTCTGAATCTCCTCTCTCTCCTTCTGCAGCTCCTCTTTTTCACTCTGGAGTTCATCCTTCTCCTTCTGGAGGTCTTCTTTTTCCTTCCGCAATCTTGCGTGCTCCTGCTCTTGTTCACATTTCTGGTTCTGAAGCACTCGGCGCTCAGCATCCATTTCACGGAACTGCTGCAGCAACTCCTTCTGCAGCTGTATGCTCCGCCCCTCTTCCTGCTGGACACGCCTCAACGCCTCCGTCAGCTCCCGCTCTCTTTCCAATATACGCACACCCTCAGACCACTTGGCACCTAAAGGACGAAAAAAAATTAAAGTCTTAAATATTGGCACGGAAGCATAATCAAAGAACAACCAAAAGGAGCTTTGTGCTTGATAAATGATAACCCCTTTCCTTTCTCAAATCAAGCTGATTTCAGATTTTTGTCTGTTTGAGGTCAAAGAGACCCTAGTCTCGCATAGACAGTCCTTCAGACTGGAATCTATGGCAGCTTTCATTGGCCAAGCCCCACCCATAGGCGGTTTGATCAACATGTCAAACAACCAATTACGTTTTGTCTCATTCAGCGTCACGTTTTGAGGCGTGGGAATGTCACCACAATAACAGATCGATGAGTAAAACTCTCGGACGCATTTTAAAGATTCTATGCCACAAACTTTAAATATTTGACATGCTTTTGAATATCCAGCCTTTATTTGATCCTGATAAGCCCTCGTCATCACAGCTGTAAACACTATGGCTTTCTTCTTTCTTGAGGGGTTTGGCACCACAGCATTTTTGTTTCCAGGCGAAACATTAAAACACTCGACATATACGTCTCACGGAAATCCTGTAGAATTCAACCAATCCAATGACTACTTCGACACTCTTGAGGTGTTTCCACTTTTGTGTCCAATATGCATTCGACGTTTAGCCAATGATTGTTAGCTCCCACGATTGATGATTGACACTGGTGTTTTACCTTAGAGCCGCCCTGAGTGAGCAGTAGACAGTCCGCCATTGTTTTAATCCCAGAGCGAAGTAGACAAGAATGTCTCCTAAGTGAACGAGGTGCTTTGTTGTTGGATGTTATAATGAATATTGCCGTCTTCATTTGCTCCCGATGTCTGAGCTGCTGAAGACCCAGAGGATTACTTTTGTTTCTGAAGGGAATGTGCCCCTGATCTACCTAAATTTGTCTATTCACGCAAATCATTCATGATCCAGCTTCACCCACCAACAGAAGCAGTGAGTATAAGTTTTTTTTTTTTTTTATGAATCCTTTCCTAATAATTTGCTAATAATGTTAGCAGGTTTCACGATGAATGCGCCTTAAGTTTACAGTCTCATGAGAATAGTGCGCTACCCCACGGAAGCGGGGCGGGCCAGCATTTAAAGGGACATGGAACACAATGTCATTATATACATCAGTTTTTTACAGGGTAAAAAGGGTGTTGTTTTACATTACCATGTTATAGACTGTTCAATAAGACCCTAAAGATTCATATCAACTTGTGGAAAATGGGAATCAGATGATCCCTTTAATGGTGCAGTTAACTCAGGATTTATCTAGTGTTCAGTTAGTTTGTTAGCTACAAAAAAATGGGTAGCTTATTTACTGTTAATTATACATACATGTTTGAATATACTTGGAATAAATGTACCTTATGTGCAATTGAGTTGCATAGAAACATTTGAGTGAGATATTTTAAAATAAAAAGCAGTTGAATACAATGGGCTCTGTTGTCAGTTTTAGCCTATAAAATGCTGATAATGTTCCAAATTATAGGGTCCCTTGTATACGGTAGTTTAGACCATTAGCAAGAAGAGATTTTTTCCCCCTTAAGAAAACCAAATTACTGGTAGTAATTGGTATTCATTCTGTACAGTTGGGTATTGGTGGAGAAATTTAGTACCAGTGCATCCCTAGTAATTAATATCATTGTGATATTAATATTTTGAATATTTTGAAGAAAACTATGAAGTTTGGGTATTTTTGTGTTATATATATATATTTTTTAAATAAATATATGTATAATGTCTGTATAGTTTTCATACATTTTAATTAGCCTGCTTTAGTGCATCATGTTAAACCAAAAAAATCTAAATTTTTTCCTGGGCAATAACAACTGAAATAAGTTTTATACATATTTTAAGTTGATATTGTTTTGATACAATTCATATTTCTTTTTTTTTGTAAAGTTTAAGTTCTAATTAACTATAATAATATATATTTAAAATTATAAAAGCAGTGTCTTAACATCCTTTTCACACAAAACGTTAAACAAGAACATTGAGAAGAGGTAAAAGCAAACTATACCTGAAAATCTGTCTAGGCTGGTACTGCAAGGTGTACGAACATCGCGTTTTGGCGACACAATGTGTGATCTAGTTGGAGTCCCACTTGCTAATGTGGGAGAGGAGGCAAGGCGGCTTGGATCTTCAGATTTGCGTTTGTTAGGCCGCTTTTGTGGGTGATCCTCGAGCTGTGCGAACTCATTGGGATGCTTATGTTGTAGATGTCTGATAAGGTTACTTGTGCTACTCCGGTGCTGGATCTTCTCCATGCAGAGCAAGCACAGGGCTCGAGGCTCCTGGCCAAGCTTTCGATAGTGCACCCACACGGAGCTCCACTTGCGAGTATTAGCTGGGTTGTCATCCTCTTGTATCACTTTCCCATCCCCTTCATCAACAGGCCCCTCACCTTCCTCCACAGCCACCTCGGCTACAGTTGTCCCTTCCCCTGCCGCAGCTCGGAGGATCCCTTTGATGGCTCCATCCATTTCACCATCTTCACCCACGGACTCCACCTCTACCTGCTGCTCATCCATCAACACTGTAACTTGATAGAGAAAACAAGGAGGAAAATTTTAATGCACGGAATATTGGTTAACGGCACTTTAACTGAACCTGTGACACTCTCTTTAAAAGCTTGTTCCTTGTGTTTGTAGAATGCATAAGGACAGACTGAATTACAGACAGTAAACCAAATAAAATAACACTTGTAATAACCTGTATTTAATTTGTATTACTAAAAGACCATCAAATGGTAAAAAATTTTATTATCCCAAGCTAAAGTCAAACAGAAATATAAAAGAAATGAGTACATATGCAATAGATAATGCTAAATGTAAACCGCTTTGTTTAAAAATACAAACTGGTCTTTTGAGGTTCACAAAAATATATTCCGCGCTAAAGTTAGATGACGACAGAACAGAATGTTGCCAAGCAACGAAAGAATATGGAAGAATTGGATATGGAAGCGGAGCATAACTGACATGATCATCAGGTGCTGCACTTCATACCCGTTCCTATTCCTCTGTCTATTTCTATACGTTTTATAATTTAGGTGATATTAAACTAGGCACATCAACAAATAATCTTAGCTTCAACACATCACCCACTAGTTTTAGAATTTTTGAAAAATCGCGCCCATCCGGGGATGTGACATACGGTGCATCACGTGACAATTTCGGATCAAATAAAGCTCGATACAATTCAGATTGTATAAAACCACAGCCATTATGTACAATTCACTAATCATAGATCGGTCGTATATAATACATGATTTGATGCTACATACAGAACGGGGTCGTTACGGTTGGAGGTCTTCTGTCCGGTTTATTTCGGACAGGAGGGGGCGGGAGGCTCCCTCAGTCAGAGCGCAGTATATTAGTGATCCAAATCAGCGACACGATTCAAAAGATTCATTCGTTTGACTGAACGAGTCGAACCGAATCAACTCAGGTCGGGGAAATTCGTTTGAGATCCTGTCAATACGTAGAATTAGCCTTTTGTAAACGGTCGACGCAGTAGACAATTGTTTGAAGAAAACAACATGGCGTCGTTGCGACATCCACCCAAAACCCTGGCCTAAACAAAACCCTCGTCCCTCTGAATAAAGACTCTGTAAAAACGAGCCCGTTCTTACGGAGGAGTCGATACTGAATCTCGCAATCACAACAAGCGCTGTTTTGAACGACAACGCGCCTTTTTATATTGCCTTTGGACTCGCATATGTTGAGTTTAAGCACGTGCATAGGCCAAAATGGAGGGAAACATCACCAATCAAAGATGTGCGGCGTAATTTCCAGACAGCTGTCTAATAGACGCATCGATGTAGTTAAACATCGTGACACTGTACATGAATGTGAACACTAACGTTACAATGCAGTAACTGAACGATTCATACCTTCCACGCAGCCGCTGTCGCTGCGTTTGGAGACCGCATCAGTCGCAGGCTTCCTTTTGTCGAGCGAGGAAAAATCAGAGGGGTGTTTCGTCCGTAAGTGGCGAAGCATGTTTGTTGTATGACCAAAATACAAAACCGTCTTCATACAGAGAAGACACAGCACTCTTCTGTCATCTTCAGCTTGGAAAAATGACCAGACTATACTTCGTTTTCGTGCCGCCATTTTCGAAGTAGTCGACTTTGAATACTGACTGTCTGCTCGCAGTAAGGGTAACCTTCTTTGCGTTCACTTCTCGCGCATGCGCGTTGGTTCTGATGCTCTGCTCGCTACCAGTCACTGAGGAAAAATGTGAGGGAGACACAATACTATATCGTTTTGTTTTGTATATGTAGCATTATATATATATATATATATATATATATATATATATTTTTTTTTTTAGTAGGGTGTACCCTTTCGTCAACATTGTTAAATTGTAGGCTGTCTGTTTTGAGTTACTGTCTTAAGTCTAGCTAGTGTCTGTTAACTTTGTTGCCTATTTTAATTGTAATAGTAACAATTATGTTAATTTACTGTTTACTGAATTGTCTGTGACTGAACTAATACATGCTGTAATGTTTATAGTAAAAATAGAACTAGACGTCACACAAATACTAATTTCATAGGAAAAGTGTTTGGTTTGTGTAGAATGTAAAAAAAAATTGTTTTGAGGTTTATTGAATCTTTAGCACAAAACATTAAATTAAACTGTACATAAGCTTCACATATCCCCAGAATCCTCCTAGTTTTGTGATTTTCTAAAATTTGCACACAAAAAAAAGATTTTATATATATATATATATATATATATATATATATAGACAGAAGGTATACTGGGATGTAAATCTTCAAACGAGGGTTACCATCTAGACACGAGCCTTTAGCGCCCCATTAGAATGCCAGCAAAAAGGACAAAACAAGGTAAATATGTTGTTATTCAGTAGGGATTTAAAAATATTAAATTAAATTTAAATATGTATTTTTAAACTCATAACAAATAATAAAAACACCATCCACGCATCAACCCATCATTAACAGACACAAATTCTGCAATAAAAAATGTAATTCAAGAAACTTGTGCAGCTTAGTTGAACCGTTAACATGTCCAATGCACTGGACATCAGGCAATAAGTCACAACAGGTATATTACAGTAAATGATATCTAGTGTCCTGCATAAGTTTATCAGTGCTCTTAAAACTCTCTCTCTCACACATATATACAGAAGAAGAAAAAAAACCTCAGCAGATCACAAGCTTATCTTCACTACTCAAATAAAATATAAAACTTAATAGGCTTACATTTAAACATCCCTTGACTCAAATTTAAACTCAAAAGATCACATAAAATAGGAAAAGCACAGAAATGTTTTTTTCACAGCTAAGCTTTGCACATCTTTTTTTGTTACAGTAAAAAAACCAACAAGACAACCCTGAAACCACAATTCCTATCCAGTGATGCATTTTCCAGTGTTTTGCACAAGTGACCCATCTTAAAACTTTCAGATAGTATACGAAAACTTTGTCAAATTATGTATATGAGTGGTTTTTAACCATGTTCCTGGGGGCCCCCAAACACTGAATGTTTTCATGTCTCCTTAATTCAGACCATCAGCTTAGTACAGACTCCAAGACCTGAAATGGGTGTCAGACAAAGGAGAGATGCATGTTCCTCCAGGAACATGGTTGGTAACCACTCATCTATATGTTTAAAATTAAAGCATGGTTGTTTTGTTGTAAAAGAAAGTGAATGGTGTTAATAAGCTAGCATATATAGAATGTAACTGTGTGTTTTGTTAGTTTGACAGGGTTCTGTGGTTGTGGTTCGAGTCAACATCCTGAATCTTGACCTCCACTGACTCCCACTCTCCAGTGCGATTTGACCGTTTGATAGCATCTACAACCGTCTGTACATACAGCCCATCCTCGAAGGAGGCTGCCATGGAAACAGGATGCCGGACCCAAGAGCGCCTGTCCTCTTGTGTCTGAAACGAAAGTCTGAGTTGAGTCACCATGCTGTTCAGTCCCCTGACAGATGGCCCTACAGCTTCTCCCCCATCGCTCAAAAGACGCTCCTCTACTTGCATGCTGGCCCGTTGGCCGTAGAGCTCTGTTCCTCGAGCAACAAGTCGTCCTGATGACCCCACAAGCATGATCTCATGCACATCTGTGCCTGGTAGATTAAAGTTTAATGTCACGCTGCAAACCACTCCTCCATTCATCAGCAGCTGAAAGCAAGCGTAGTCATCTGCAGTCACAGAACGAATCCCTCCCGCTGGGCCACCTTGATGTACGAAAGTCCGGAGCATTCCATGCACACGCACAGCCCGACGTCCCGTGAGGTGGCTCAGGAGGTCAATGATGCAGGAGCCAACTGTGTGCAGGCCACCTCCCCCCATCAGCTCCTCCCATGCCCATCCATATGACTGGCTGAGCAGCGAGCCTCCATAAACACGTGCTTCACATACCTTTGAAAAGGAGAGAAAAAAATATTTACTGAAGGAGTTCATATTTTGAGCAGTCTAAGTTATGTAATAAGGTAACATATGCCTTAATAAAGAGAAGTTAAGAGGCTTAGTATTTTAAGAATGGCTCACATTATTATTATTTATTCACTAAACTAAGTCCAACAAAAATATCTAAATAGTTGACCTTATATAAAATTTTAAAAGATTGTTTAATGTTTTGCAAGCAGTATTACCAAAGCTGTGTTTATTTGAAAACAGTAACCTTGTGAAATATTTTTTACCATTTTAACTGTTATTAAATATCATTGTAATATATTTTAATAATTTAGCAAATCCTTTTAGCCAATACTGGATACAAGACGTTTTTATCTACTATTTTTTAAATATTGTATGTTAGTTCAATTTTCAGTGTAACATGATCCTTCAGAAATTATTCTAATGTGCTGATTTGGTGGTCTAGAAACATTTATTATTATTATTATCAGTGTTTGAAAGAGTTAGGTTTGTAGGATTATATTTAATCTTAACATTATAAATATCATTATATACACTACCAGGGACTTTTTTTTACACTCTTTTAAAGTCTCATGCTTGCCAAGACTGCATTTATTTGATCAAAACCAGTAAAAACAGTAATACTGTAAAAGATTATTACAATTAAAAATAATCAGTTTTTTATTGCTTAGACGGGACATTTTTTGCAGTATTTTAGTCTTCAGTGTCACACGATCCCAAGATTTTTCTTTCAAATAAATTCTGTTAAAAATCAGCATATAAGAACTATTTACAGCATCGTTGATGAATAAAAGTATTAATTTTATTAAAAAACCATCTTACTGACCCCAAGTTTTCAATTGAATGTATTCCTGTTGAATGTAACGTTTTTATTTTTTATTTTTTTGGTGAAATTCCAATACCTGCAAGTTCCCACAATAACCCTCTCCTAGCAGGCGCTTCATTTGGACAAATGCGGGCAAGAAGCGCAAGGAATTTCCCATGATACTCATAAGCTGTGGATAATATCTTGCCGCTGTCACCATCTTACAGGCATCTGTCAGTGTAGCTGCCTGCTCGCTGATCACATTTTTACCTATACCTACAGAGAATGAGAAAAGAGAAGAAAATGATTAAACAATGACGATCAAAACTGCAAATGTTGTTTGCCTGACAAGTTTCTGCTTGAAGCAAGTGCTTTATCAACATAATCTCAACTGTGCTGAGGGGTTCAGTGATCTAAGAATGCAACATTTGATTAGCAGGGGAAAAAAAGCCCACTGCGGCTTGTGCCAAGTTGTTAAGTAAACAGTAGCACAGTAAACACTCTAGTTGAGTCCAGGAAGGAACCCAACCTAATCCCCTGAGACGACATGGACAATCAAGATAAGAAGCAAAAGAAAATAAGTCTCACCTAGTGCTTTTACTGCAATCTGACGTGTGTGTGGAGGAGGTGTCAATATGCAGACAAGATGGACTTCTGGATGTAACAACACATCATCTGTCTTGTTGGTGGAAAAGGGGATGTCCAGCTCGCTGGCTAGTGACTCTGCTTCCTCTTGTGTACGGCCCCAAACAGCCTGAACAGGGAAGCCTTCCTTTTGGAGCAATGGCACTAAGACACGTACCGTCTGCCCGGTTCCAAATACACCCACGCCCGGCAACATTATTCTTACTTACAATCAACTCTGTCTCATTCCACACTGCTGTAATCTCTTTTGACGCAGATGCTTGCCTGTGAAAAGAGAAAGATACATCAAAGTTTACTGACACTGACATTTGCACATGTATGCAACATAATCTCTAGATACAGTGCATGTAGCTGCAAACATGTCGACACCAAGCTCCAAGTTAAAATTAACCTCAGGGCCACTTCAGGCTATCACGATCAATACACAATAGAGATAAAGCACTGTTATCAGTGGCTCGAGTGACAGCTGTCAGATACAAGCAAGGGCGTTGCTGAAATACCAGCTGTTTTGCAATAATTTACATCCCAAAAGCTGTGCACCTGCCCAGCCAAGGCAAATGAGAAGCATGTTTGTATTTCCTCTGTGTACTAAACACAAGGTAGTTCCTAGTAGGGCTAGTCTTAATTTGCAAACTATTCAAGTAGTATTCAGGTAGTAAATCTATTTCTAGATCACGAACATTCCTAAAGAATTGAAAAAGAAGAAATGAACTAAAGGAATTATGTTGTTTTTAATAAAGAAACGTAAACTATATCAATTTTGTGACCCATCCCAGAGGCGCACTAACATTAGCATCACTTCCTCGCGCTAACCCGCGGATGTAGGGCGGTTAGGGTAACGTTAACCCGGTTTAAACGTTTAGCATTTAAATATATTTCATGTGTTTTATACAATTTAAAAAAAAATTACACATGATCAAACTTGAAACTCTTTCATAGTTAGCATGCCTCGTAGCAGATACATAACGTTGTGGCTTAACGTAGCCGAGACCGGTGTATTTCTACCGCACAAATACTCTCGTTTGCTCGTGTCAAATCGGTGGCTTTTGGCTCGGTTATTGGTTCATTTTTCAACGGCTCTGTTAGTTTCATATGGGCTGTTAACTTACCACAAAACAAAGCCGTGGGATGCGATGGCGCCTGGGCTGCTGTGGAGAATGATGATGGCCAGAGGATGGTGGACACCTCCCTCCCTTTCTGCTTGACTTTAGTCAGGGCTCTGCTCTCATGTCATCTCAACAGCACGAGGAAAAACAGGACAAACCCGTCACGCCTCCCACCCTCTCGACTTACGGGGCATTCTTCGGCCGTCTTGAAATCACGGTACGGTTTTGTGTAACTTAACAATACTGCTGTTGCTATGCTTCCTTTCCATTGCTGTGTGGGATGATTTCTAAAGCGAGACGTCTGATTATGTGCGCATGCGCGAACCGTCGGTTTATCTGTCACGCCCATATCATTGAACAAACAGTTTAGCAGCACATTCCATGAATTCAGTCGTGGTAAAATAGGTCATCATATTCTTCAGAATTGTGACTCCCAGGGAAAAAACATTATTTCTACCATGTGTAGAAAATTACAAAAAACAGAATTTAAACCATATTTAGACTTCCTAACATTGTGGTAATATAATATGGCTAAAAAAAAAAAAACCTGTGAAAATAAATAGAAAAATAAAATAGTTAATGTAGACATAAAGAACACAAAACAGTTGCCTGTAGCCATTTACTTGCATATTATGGAGGGGGAAAAAACATTATGGAAGTCAATGTCTTCCAGCAACTGTTTGGTTACCACCAACATTCTTTAAAATTAGTTATTTTGTGTTCGTTACCTTTATTTAGCCAGGAAGAGACTGACTGAGATTAAAAATCTACCGTATTTTTCAAGAGTGTCCTGTTCAACAGAAGAGAGAAACTTCTGTTGAGGGAGAGCAAATGATGACAGAATTTTTAGGTGAACTATTCCTTGAAAAGACTTCTTTATCATAGGCACATATTTACATAGTGTTCTGAGCTTATCATGAAGATAAGTGAGCTAGATTGACCAGATGCTTTGGACTCTCAACAACAACAACAATGTTTATTTATAGAGCACATTTAAACACAACCTAGGTTGACCAAAGTGCTTTAACAAAGAATAAAACACAAATAAAATAAAAGTAAAAGGGAATCAAAAGACAAATAAGATCATCAGGGTACAGTAAAAATAAAATAAAACAAGAAACATACTAAGGAGTGTTATAAGCAAAGGTGAATATATCTTTAATAATATTGAAAAATACTAATAGAAGAGGCATGTCTAATAAACAGAGGAAGGCTATTCCTATTATGAGTAAAGGCCAAGCTCACAAGATCAAAGGTTCTAAAAGGGTATACAGAAGCAGCAAATCCGTAATGTATTGAGGAGCCAGGTGATTGAGGGCTTTATAAACAAATAATAAGATTTTAAAATCAATCCTATACTTAACAGGAAGCCATGTCGGAACGGAACTTTAAAATAGGATTAATATGGTCATATTTTCACTTCCCTTCGAGCTGTGTAGCGACTGCATTCTGGACGAACTGAAGATGAGAAATTGAACACTGAGAAAAAACAAAATACAAAGAGTTACAATAATCAAGCTGAGATGTTATAAAGGCATGGATAGCTGTTTCAAGATTTTTTTCTAGATAGAAAGGCCTTAACTTTACTGAAAAGGCGAAGTTGGTAACATGACTTGAAATCTGTTTATCAAATATTAAACTGGATTTAAATAAAATGCCCAAGTTCCTAACACTCTATTATATGGAATGAGGAAGCCAAGATCAAAACTTAAAGCAACATTCCCCTATATAGGACCAAACAAAATAATTTCTGATTTGTTTTCATTCAGGCATAATAAACTGCTTGAAAGCCATAGCTTAAGTTCATTTAGGCAATCTAAACACACAACCAAGGGGAATGTCAGTAGAAACACAATGCCATCTGAACAGTAAAACACCTATTTGACAAATAAGTCACAAGACTCCAGGCATGACAGAAGAATGTTGTGGTAGACAACATTCAAATGCAGCGATTAACTCTAAGAGGAAAAGAGCCATGGGTTTCCCTGAATCTGTTATGAGAAATGTGTCATTTAAAACTCTTAACAGGGCCGATTCAGTGCTATGTAGATCTTTAAAACCTGATTGAAAGACTTCAATAGTGCATGTGATTTATCGTGCTGCCCAACAGTACCAGTTTGTAAGCATTTATTAATTACTAATAACAGACTTGTGGCAAATGCATCCATAATTTAAGGAAAAACAGAACGGCTAGATCTTATGGACATGTTGTAAGCTTGATCCACAATTTCCCTTTGTGGCTTTGATCGTTTCCTTTCAATGACTCTCTCTCTCTCTCTTTCTATGCTGCAAGTAGGCTGCATAATAAATAGCTATTATTGGTCATGAAGGGCTATTAATAAATGAAATTCTATTATTCTTATTTGTAGCTATCTATTCTCAGTTGCTCATGCTGCTACTTGTGATGTAATGCCTGCAGCTTTCCTAAACAATGCATTCTTTCAACATTTTTGTTTGTTTTAATCAAATATTGCAGATTCTTGTTCAATAATCACTGTAATTGTCCAAACAGTAAACTAGACATTATAAAGATTAACACACTCTAACCAGTGATATAGATGTTAAAGGAAACAGTCTGTCATAATAACGCTTTTATTTACGTATTACGTATTGTGTATTTTTTAGTAAATGTTATACGTATTCCTATATTTGTTTTATATGCACATCTGCGCAGACGCGAGTCTGTCTACCAGCATTTGAAACCAAAACAGGAAGTCGTAAGTATTGTGGGACGTGTAGTTCCGCTTGTAGGCCGCTGGTCTGGATAACAGCACGCAAAGCAACCAAACAAAACAAAATTAAGAAAACTTCCAATAGACAGCAGTTATACTGGTGGATCTTTTTCACTATCATGCCCGGCTTCACGTGCTGCGTGCCCGGATGCTACAACAACTCGCACCGGGATCGCGATCTGCGGTTCTACACCTTTCCGAAGGACCCTACTCAGCGAGAGCTATGGCTGAAGAACATTTCGCGGGCTGGGGTGAGCGGCTGCTTCAACGCTTTCCAGCCCACCACCGGACACCGAGTTTGCAGCGTCCACTTTCCCGGCGGCAGGAAAACCTACACCATTCGCGTCCCTACGCTTTTCCCTCTGCGCGGGGTGAACGAGAGAAAGAGCAGGCGAGGAAGGAGCAGGAAGGTCTCCGAGGTCGTGCCCATCATCACAAACGTCGTTTCCACCGCCGACGAGTCAGCGCCAGTGGAGGAAAAAGGGGACTCCCAGAACATCACCGTGGTACAGATAGGTCAGAATGGCCAGTACATCACCCCCGTGGACCTCACACCTTCGGGAGACGGCTCCTGCCTCGCTGCAGTGGTGCCGGGATCCAGCGGAAACCTGACCGGAGGCAGCGCGTCTTGCCCCGTGGCCGATCTCGTGCTGTGCGGGGTGGACCACTCGTACTCGCTCACCACCGGCACAACGTCCGCTGAACTTCTGCGGAAGCTGAACGAGCAGCGGGACATCATTGCGCTGATGGAGGTCAAAATGAAGGAGATGAAGAACACCATCCAAAAGCTGCGGGTCAGCGAGGCACGGCTGCAGGAGGAGCTCCGGGAGCGGGACCGTCTGATCTCCACCAACAGCATCATCAAGAGGAAACTCTGACGAACGACGCGGAGAAACGACGGACTAAAAACGCAAAGCACTGTCGGTGATCGACAATTAAGTATCATCGTAGTTCTCATTTAAGCTTCCTCCAGGACTCAGAAGTGCTAGATAGGCTGTGTTTGTGTGATAAAGCGCAGATGCATGAGTTCATCTTGTGTGCTCGAGCTGTCCGGCGTAGCGCTGCACGGGGACTGAGATGAGTTCAGCATCCTTCTCATTTTATATTTAATGATGATACACGTTTGTGCTGTATGTGTGTTGAAAGCGGCAGACCCAGTATCTGCATACTGCCACACTTCATAACCATGAAGTGCAGACAGAGACTGCTTCATAAGTGTGTAAACAACTGCTTATTATTTGGGTTCTTTCTTTGTTTTTAATATTTCAGTGCATCAGATTGGAGCTTCTGGTCCAGATGAACCGATTCTTTACATGCAGATTAATTCAGTTAAAAAAGATGATTGGTTTGAAGTAAACTGCTTATTAATTATAATTTATGGGACTGTTTTGGTGGTATTGCATTTAAACCGATTTAGTTCGGTATCTCTTTTGTAAGATTCTTTACCACACAAGTTCTGAGTATATTGTGCACTATAAAAGATGTTTCTTTACTGTTTGAAGCCTTGTGGCATCACATTTATTCTAGGAAATGTCATTTTAATTGTCTTCAGTAAAGCATCTTTAAAATTAACCCACCTTTCCAGTATTTATCAAAAAAAAAAAAAAAAAAAAAATGATATTGCCCTTTAATTGTATGAAGAGCGAAAGTATTTACAAAAGTCTAAAATTCAAAACCGCTGAAGGACTAGTTGATTTCACAATGTTGGCTGGTAGAACATTTATTACATTTGTATACAGTTTATATATATATATATATATATATATATATATATATATATATATATATATATATATATATATATATATATATACATACATATGTTCAGACATAACACACCTCCACTCAACACAATTTCTATGCATAAAAGCCTCAAGTGGAAAGTGTTTTTGTTTATCTCTGTTAGAGTCGTAATCTTTTAATGTCCTCGCTGCGGAAATCTACCCTTAGAGCCAAGACTTGCCGAACCTCTGCAGGGGTCAGACGCCAAGTCAAAGGCCCAGAGTTGGGTCCCCAATAATCCAGGATCTCAGACACCTAAAGGAAGAAAAACACCGGTCTTATACTCATGGACCAGTTTGAACACAGTTTTCAGTGATTAACATTTTAATTGACAGTCAAAAAGCCACATACTCGTTCTAAATTGAGAATAGTTGCCATCTGTGTGAGTCGAGCAAATTTATCCCCGATGGTCCAGGAGGTGACCGAGGAGAAGTAGACAACCAAAGCGCGCAGCTCCTTATCAAACTGTAATCCACCTTGCTGCGAACCAGGATGGAGAGGACAGTTAGGATGTCTGTAATTTAAAGCAAATGTGTGTCTGTTCACTTGCGCAGGACAGGTTTACATCTCATCCTGCTGAAGGTGCATTTGAACACCGTCTTCTCCATCTCCATGGCTATGAGGCTTGTCATCAGGCTAATTAGAGTATCGTAAATGACAGGTGACAGGGACACCTACAGAAAAGCATCTTTAGAATGGGTTTGTGTGAGCATGTGTCAAGTGGATTAAAATGAATATACCTTAAACTCATCCATGAGCTGCTCCAACTGGACAATGAGTTGCTGAACCCAAGGATCATTGGCTTCATACTCCCTGAACTCTTCCTAAAAAACAACAACACAACATCCTCAAAAAGATTCATAATATACAGAATATAACATCATAAATGTTCTTAGTATTTCTAGCACTGTCAACTCAAGTGCAAGTGTTTTATTTACACTTTATCAGTAGTAGTAATAGATATTGCAATGTTATCATATCCTACCTCTTCAATATTGTGTGAGACGGACAGGAAGCTGCTGATCCAGGGTTTTACTTGTGGCCTGATAGAGGTGTTATTAAGCTCCTGTAAACCCTCCTGTACATACATAAACCATTAATACAAACAATTTTACCTATCTACAAAACATGACATGCACAGACATTCAACTGTTTGGTGCAATTTTATACATTAACACACACACACACAGAGAGAGAGTAAAATAAGTATTGAACCCATCACCATTTTCCTCAGTAAATATATCTATAAAGGTGCTGTTGACATGAAATTTTCACCAGATGTTGGTAACAACCCAAGTAATCCATTCATACAAAGAAAACAATACAAATAAGTTCAGAAATGAAGTTTTGTGTAATAAAATGTAATGACCCAGGGAAAAAGTATTGAACACGCTTACTGAAATTTATTTAATACTTTGTACAAAATCCTTGCTTTAAATGACATCTATAAGATGCCTCCTGTAAGGAGAAACTAGTTGCATACATTGCTCAGTTGTGATTTTGGCCCATTCTTCCACACAAACAGTCTTCTGTTAACTCTAATCTACAAAAAAAAAATGTGTTCAATACTTATTTTACTCACTGTATGTATGTGTGTGAGCGTAGAATTGAAATATTATTAAATTATGCTGCTCTTTTAAACCTAATTTTCATCAAACATTATCGATAAAAATGTTTTACAATTTTCAAAAATATTGAGCAGCATACCTTTTTTCAACCTAGTTTTCAACACTGATAATAGTAAGAAATGTTTCTTGAGCAACAAATCATAATTTTAGAATGATTTCTGAAGGATTATATGACAATGAAAATATCATAAAACAGCAATATATTAAATAATTTAAATCTTTATACATATAAAAATAGAAAGTAGTTTTTAAGTTTTACTGCATTTTTGATCAAATAAATGCAGCCCCAAACTTTTGAACAGTTTTTCACTGACCTGGAGGAGGTCCTTGAATTTGCCGGAGGTGTTGACCAAATCAGATACACAGCTGTCTATCTTTGCCTTTGCATGATCTGAGCCCGCCCCCTGACTGAACAACTTGACACAATCACTCTAAGATGGAAAGAAAGAAAACAATTCATCGTATCTCAAAAAGTTAGTTTTTTGGACTGCTTTTACGATATGTTAATGAGGCTTATAAAATTATATCTGCATTAACTACATGGAAAAGATTTAAAAATTCCTCTTTTTTTTGTGTTCCATGGAAAATAGTCCTATATTTTGAGATATAGGATAGTTGCATTTGGTGGTTGACTTGAAAAACAAAATCAAAGTCAGATCACACAGACCTCTAGATTCTTTTTCAGGGTGCTGATATTCTCACTGCAAACCTCCACATTATTGAGAGCCACCTAAGAAACAAACATGACAGATGACACACAGGAGTGTGCTTTAGTGACAACTAGGTACACGAAAACAAGTGAAAACATGACATCATAAATTCAAACTATGTGTTTAAGTTTGTGTCAGAGAGAAAGTCTTGATGCTGACCAAGTAGGCGCTCTTTGCCTGCTCCTGGCTCTCAATCCCAAGCGTTTGTGTCAGATTTGTTATCTTGCCATGCTGTAGGCTGCTCTGCATCAGACTGACGGCACTGCTGACCCGACGCTGCAGGTCCTGCAGAGCACTGACTGGATATCCAGCTCAGAGCTTACATACTAACGCCTCTCTGCACACAAAGAAAGAGATCCAAAGGGTATAGCGAATTATTCGATATTTAACAACAACGGTTTCACTAAATTCTCTGAATCTTCAACCACCACTACAATAACTCTTCAAACCAACACCAGAAACAAAATACACGGAGGCTAATTAAATTTATGACATGCACTCGCAGCAGAATTTTGTTTCATAGAGTAGTTTCATATCCCATAAAAAGCTGGGTGTTACCTTGTATAATAGTTTCATCTGCCATTGCATCTGTAACCTCAAAGTCAGCCACTATACGCCGCCTCAAGAATCGAAAGTAAAGCTCGGCTCTCGAGTTCATTAAGGTAACCTCACATAACACGGGATCCAGGTCTCTAGATTAAACATATGACAACAAATAAAACACCACGTAAGTGCTGTCAAACAATTAATCGCATTCAAAATAAAAATTGGAATGTGTTTACATTATATATGTGTGCACTGTGTATATTTATTATGTATATATAAATACACACACATACAGCATATATTTTGAAAACATTTACATGGATATATTTATATTCATATAATTTATATTATACATAAATATTTTATATATAAACCTAACATATTTTTCTTAAATACATACATTCATGCATGAGTATTTATATATACCTAATAAATATACTGTACACAGTATATACACACACATATTATGCAAACGAAAACTTTTATTTTGGATGCGATTAATTGTTTGACAGCACTACCCATGTATTCACAGGATACACAGATAAACAATTCTAACACAAACCGCACCTGGGTTCAATCTTTTCTGTAGCCATGCCCCTCATCATGCTGCTCTGGATAACCTGAAACTATAGTGAAACAAGTGCATAATGACATCAAAGTACACTTTATTCACGTTGCAAACATTAAGTATAGTACATAAACACACTAATGCAACATACAGTATAGACACTACACACACCTTATTGTTATAATCTCTCTGTTGGATTAATTTGTCCACTATTTTCTGAGCCTGTTTATCACACTCTTTTTGAAGGTGTGCGAGGAGTGTGTGCAGTCGGCCTGGTCCATAGTATGTTTCCACTATGGGCTGATGGGTTTCAACAATGCGTGCAATACCTAACAGTTACAGACAAAGGCTGGTTGATCTCGATTTGTTGAAACATAATAAATATTGGCAAGTTAAACAGTCATGCTCTTACCTTCAAGAAGCAGTGTGAGTGTGTCAGCAAAAATGACCGATGCCCTGCGCTCGCCAAGATCAGAGCCAAAAGCCAGGAGTAAGTTCTCCTCTGCCTTACTGGCCAACTGAAAGAAAAGTAAGCAAAAGACACAACTTTAAAATTTTAGAACCCAAGTAACTAAACCAAAGCTTTTTCAACTGATTTCACCAGTCAAATAAATATTTGCATTTCAAATAAAAATAAAAATACATGGTTATTGAAATATAAACTCTTAACTGTTAAGCAAAAAAATCCATATCATTTATTCAATTTCTAAAACCAAGCACCCTTGTCATACGCATAAATATTTGAAAATTATAAATATTTCTATTCAATAGCTTCAGTGATAATACTTGTTGCTAGAAAACCACAAAAGGACTCACCCTCTCCACCCTGCTTGCTGAGCTCAATCACTGACTGGTCAAGAGAAAGATAGCGATGAATGTGGGCCGCAGCCTGCTCATAGTCCTGGTTACGCAGGGCTGTCTGAACACCATCTGTGCAGAACTTCAGATCTAGAATATCATCTGCCCTCTGAATTGCTTGGTACAGTCTTTTCTGAAACAGACCCAGGTGCAAAGCTTGAGTGGAAGCTGTCAAACTGTCATTCTGACAGAGTGTACGTATCGTACCAATGTGTAGGTTGGGCACCTTAGTGAGGTCCAGCTGTCTGACTTTGCTGCTCACGTTCTCTGCCAGACTGCATGTCAAGCTGATCATGCCAGACAGCTGCACTGCATCTCCCTCGATCAGCTGCAAGTTGGGTCTGAGGAACACACAAAAACACAATTTATTAGCCCACTTCATTTTATTTTTCTCAGTTTAAAGGTATATGTTAAGTGTCAAACACATACACACTCACCCCATCCTCTGCAAGGTGAGCATCTTTGTTTCTATGTTATTCTGCTGTCCCATAAGAGCGCTCAACTCCATCTGCACTTCCGCCTGTCAGGTGTCAGGGTGCATCTGGAAACAGTTTATGCCAATGCATAATCAACATGCACACAATCTCTTAGTTCAGGCACAAGCTAGTGTGTATATGTGTGTGTGTGTGTGTGTGTGTGTGTGTGTGTGTATATATATATATATATATATATATATATATATATATATATATATAATCAACAAATTAACACAGCTGACAAGCGTTTATCTAGCCTTACTAGTAGTCCAGCTCACAGAGACACTGTGTCTCCACTAATAAATCTTCACCTCTTCGGCACATACACTCGCTCCAGATCGTCCAGCTCTGTCAGACCCTCTATAGTGTCGGACTGCACGGCGGAGAGCCCGGCTGGACCACCGCGACGACGCGCCGGTGAACCGTGAACTGACTTCATCCATGACAGCCCACATCCATACAAACTGCGTCACTTCCGCTGACTCTTGCGCTGTTTCTTACTCCCACCTAATGGTAGTTTTTTTTTCTGTTGGTGAAAAGATTAATGCCTTTCAAACAGTTAACATAATTCATAATTCATGTTACATTTGTTATTTCATGATTTTAATTATGGGAATCTTTAGGTCTACAGTTGGCTATAATAAAAATTTGGTATGCAGTGTTGTTATATAGGTTAATAGGACAACAGAATAAAAAAAATCACTATAGCTTTTCTTTACCTTTGTACAGTGATGAAATTAGATTAATATCATGGTACTTGGCTGTCTGTTGCAATGTACCCAATTACTATTATTGTATTACAGTGGTGGCTAAAATGATTAGAACACTAGTATTTTTCACCAGTAAAAATGGTTCTAAGTCAAGTTATTTCTATATTTTGCTATAGTGTCAGTAGGAAATATCAGTTTACATTTCCAAAAATTCATTTTGCCATTAACTGCATTAATTGTAATAATCCGGTGAGATTTTTGTCTGACAACAGCCAGTGCAGCACACAGAGATTTGATCTCATCATCATCAGTGTATCTGGAATGACATGAAGAAACAGAACAAACTGAGACAGACTCAATCCAGAAGAACTGTGGCAATGTCTCCAAGATGCTTCAAGAAACCTACCTGCAAAGCTACAGTACTGTTAAAAGTTTTAGGCACTCAAAATTAGGACGCTGTCAAAAAATAATGTCATAAATCAGTTTTCTTTATCAATTAACCTCTATTAACTAAATGAAATAACATTTTGGTGTGACCATCCTTTGTGTTTAAAGCAGCTTTTGTCTTCGGTGCACTTGCGCATAATTTCTCAGGTAGCTTTGCAGATAGGTCTCTTGAAGCATCTTGGAGACATTGCCACAGTTCTTCTGGATTAAGTCTGTCTCAGTTCGTTATCTTTTTTCGTGTCACTCCAGACAGACTGATAATGATGAGATCTCTGTGTGCAGCACAGACCTTATGCAAACAAAACTTTCACTAGATTACAACAATTAATGGTAAAATGAATGTTTGGAAATGGCAACTGATAATAGTGAAAATAATTACAGATTCAGTGTCAGGGAAAATGAGAGAGGATTTGATAGTAATGGCTTTATATAAGAGAGAGTAATCCTTTATTCTCCTCTCCCTTTAGATTTACGCAATGACATAATCCAAGCCTGTCAATCAGGGAGAGGCTTGTCCAATGTGTGTGTGTATTAGAAAGTAGCATGCTGGAATTAAAATGACAGTCTTACTGGGATTTTTCCATCTGTTTGTATATTGTGTGTGAGTGTGACAGAGGGTGAGTGAGTGACAGAGACAGAGACAGAGACTCTAAGAGCCAATACTCTAAGCCATATAGAACCTTGTCATAGGAGGTATAAACTTCTTTTCTGACATGATGAACAGTGTAGCCGGAAATAATCTTTAATCCCACAGTTTTCCCCCTTTTTAATAATCAGATGTCACAGCTCCTGTTTATCCATCAGGCTCAACAGTTGGCTTCAAAGTTGCAGTTCTTTTCTGAAACAGGAAGGTGAATTGGACCTCAAGAAGGTTTGGATTATTTGTGCATGATTGTGTGTTAAAGTGTAAACGTAAGGTGCTCCAGTGCGTGTGGTCTTCAGTTTCAAAATCTGGCTGTTCAACGGAATGCATCTGCTGCCGTTCATTTTATTCTGCCTCAGTGAGTAAAGGTCTTTTTTATATTCAAACTTTTGTTTGTGTATGTAATATCATAGTTTGTCTCATCATATTGTGTGTGCTTTTCAAATTCTTGAATAGATGTGAATTAGTGGCCATGGTTATAGGGTATAGTATGCTACACAAACCATAAAAGTAGCGTCCAAAAAGAAAGACAAGTTTTGAGGCTCAGAAATGGCTGATGTTGCTGTAGGTAATGTTCCTAAACTACTAAATGTATGAGTAATATCCTTTATATTTCTCTTTTTAAATAAAGATAGATGTGGTTAGAGATGGAAAATGGAAAAGAAATGGCGGAGATTTGTCTTTTCGAGCTGTTCTGCAGCCAGATTAAATGTCATTTTTGCCCTGGCTCTAATCCCTAGATTAATCCATGTGATGTTCCACAGCATCTAACAGTGAAGTGAAATAGACACACACAGACAATACAATAAAATGTTAGCAGCACATACAGAGTATGTGGTCTTATCAGAGTTCCAGAAGACATGTCAGCTGACAGTTCTGTCAGTTTATGCTTTTTGCTAATTAAAATTAAAACGTGTATTTGCAATCAGGAGTCTAATATTTAATACTGTTACTATATTTGTATTTTTTGTCTTTTTAAATAGTATTATTAATGTGTTATATCCGATTTTATTGCCAAATTCCCAAATGCACCATGTCAGTTCTTTGTTCTGAATTGGAAGCTCCTGCCACCAAAGCAAAATCCTGTGTGTAAACATATCAGGCAATAAAGGTCTTTCTGCTTAATTTTTTTCCCCTCTCAGGTCTCTGTTCTTCTGTGCTGAGTGCAGCAGTAACACCTCCATGTAGTTCTGTATACAGGGGCTTTGCTGAATGTCTGGTCACTCTGGGTGACAGTGTGAGCTCCAAAGCTGATAACCCACAGGACATCAACTCCATTTGCAAGTGAGCCACGTTCACACACAAATACACCCTCCACCGAATAAAACTTTTTTATCTCAATACATTGCACTTCCCACATCTGTAGGTCATGGGATGCTTTCCAGGTGTGCGTGAGTGGTGTTTTGTCAGGATGCCGAGGTGATGCAGCAGAAATTTGGGAATCTTTGAGAGCGGAGTCCAGGAAAACAGCGTTTGCTGGTAACCTCTACGACATGTGTGCCAGTCGTACTGAAGCTGTGACTGCAACCACACCTCTGGTTCCCAGCGCTGATCAAAGCAACCAGGAAACACTCAAAGGACTCGCTCGTTCTGTCAGCCACTCAGTCAGTAAAGAGCTGCTGATGTGCTTCTCTCTTCTCCTGCTGCTTTGGATGTAACCTATTCATGTAACATAGCTGAACTGATGCACGTGACAGTGCTACAAGCACATACATGTCTCTGCGTAGACTCTTTATGTTGGTATATTTGATTTAAATTCATGTCTAATTTAATATGTAAGCTCTTTGGTAAGATATTCAAGACACTTATGTATTTGCTTGTTTAACAATTATGACAAATAAATCAGTGATGTTCTGTACTCAGATCTACTGGATTGGTACAAGATTTAACATCTGTAGATTCAAATCATAATTATATATAATTATATAAATAAATTATATATTGTTATATATAAGTTATATATAAATGTTATGTATAAATGATATACAAGTGTCTTGAAGTATTTGCAAAATACATTTATAATATCTGCAATAAAATTCCAAGCAAAATTACATAGTTGTTGTATTTTTTATTAAATGATTAATATGATTTGGTAATTTAAAGTTAAAAACCTTTTTATTAAATCAGGTAGACATCAAATTTAAAGGGATAGTTTCCCCCAAAATAAAAATTCTATCTCTTATTATCATTGTTCCAAACCCGTAAGACCTTCCTTCATCTTTGGAACACAAATTAAGATATTTCCGATGAAATCCAAGAGCTTTTCGACCCTCCATAGACAGAAATACAACTGAAATGTTCCCAGGTCCAGAAACGCAGCAAGGACATCAGTAAAATAGTCCATGTGATGTCGGTGGTTCAACTGTAATTTTACAAAGCTACAAGAATACAAGAATACTTTTCGTTGGCAAAGAAAACAAAAATAATGACTTTATCCAACAGTTCTTCTGTCGGGAAACTCGTCATGATACTCTCTATAATGGTGAAAGATGGTAACTCGGGGGAGAAGAATTGTTGAATAAAGTTATTATTGTTTTCCTTGTGCACAAAAAGTATTCTCGTAGCTTTGTAAAATTATGGTTGAACCACTTACATCACATGGACAATTTTACTTGTGTCCTTACTATGTTTCTGGGCCTGGAAACATTTCAGTTGCATTGCTGTCTTTGCAGGGTCAGAGAGCTCTCGGATTTCATCCAAAAATGTCTTAATTTGTGTTCCGAAGATGAACGAAGGTCTGACAGGTTTGGAAGGTCATGAGGCTGAGTAATTAATGAAATCATTTTATTTTTGGGGTAAACTATCCCTTTAAATACATATCCAAGGTTTGAAATGCATATCCAAGTTTCATCCATTTGTTCAACCATTAAAACTCAGTCCAGTTCTTCAATCAGAACAGTCTTTCTGTTTTCCTTTGGCTTTGGGAAGTCATCCCCTTCTTCTGCTTGACTAGAGAAGGCAGGACTCTGCTGCTTGACTGAGGTTCTCTTAGTGGAGACATTAATAAGCAGCTGAGATTGATCAGTGGCCACAGAATCTGACTGAGGCCAGTGATACAAACTTGTAACAGCTTCTGATTCCGTGTCATCACCAGAGATGACCTGAATCTTTGGACGGATCACACTCTGAAAAATGTAACATGTAAATCTCCACAACTTTGGCATCAAATTAATACAGTGTTCCATCACAACTTAGAAAATGTCATCAAGTTATAATTAAATATTTGGCTTTTTCACCAAGAGTTATTTTAGTATCATTGAGATACTGTTACAGTATTTATTCATATTTTAATGGTTTTAGTTTTAAGTCATTGAAATAGTTACCTGTGACATTGTTGGGAATATAAGGCTTTTGTCTTCATCGTCAAGGTCTGGAAGATCCTAGGGAGAAATCAGGAGCATCAAAAATGTTATTTGCAGTGAAATATTATACAAAGTTTCTATATAAATCAAGTATACAGTGCAGGGAAATTATATCCATTGTAAAAGCAAATTGAAGTTATATTTAGGTGAACAGTGGTGTAAGTATTCACATCAATTGTTAATGCTGGTTCATCTGACAGGGTGATAGACTCTATATCATCCTCAGAGATTAGTTCAGTGACGAGAGCTCCAGGACCCGTAACTGAGACTAAACCGCACTGAGGTGACTGTGATAGTTTTGTGGGAACACTCATTTTCTGGTACTTCTCCTCTTCAGTCTTCAATCCCCAGGTTGATTCGCCAGTCTGTTTCAGGTCAAATGATGGATGGAGAATCTGTTCTGAAACTGTCTGCTGTCTCTCTGGATTTGACTGGTCAGAATGATTTTGATCAAGTGTTGTTTGGATAATCTGTTCCTCATCAGATGCAGATTTGAAAGTGTAGTCCATCTCTGAATCTGATGGATCAGTTTGTTCTTGCTCTGTTTTTGAAGAGTCACTCCCTGAAGTTTCTGATGTTTCGTCTTGATGGCTCTGATCCTCAGCAACAGGACTTGGAGGGTCTATGATTCATAAGGGTAAACCATAATGTTTTCATGATGATATATATCAGAAGGACGTGAGAAAATACGAGTGTGTGTATACACTAATGTTTAAAGGTTTGGGGTTGGTCATTTTTTTGTAAGACGTCTCTTATGCCCACAATTTATTTGATCAACAATACAGTAAGAACATTAATATTGTGAAATATTGTTGCAGTTCAAATTAGATAATTTAAATGCATTTTTTTATTATGTTATTTAGTCCTGTGATTTACTCCTATCAATGTTGAAAACAGTTGTGCTCCGTAATATTTTGTAGAAACTGGTCATATTGTTTTCAGGATTTTTTGATGACTATAGAGTTTAAAAGCATTTATTTAAGATATAAATCTTTTGTAACAATCAAATTAAAAATAAAATTCTTGATCAATTTACTGCATCTTTGCTGAATAAAAGTTTAAATAATTATTTTTAAATCTCAGTGTCCCCAAACTTTTGTACGATAGTTAATATGTGAACAGATTGTGTGTTTGCCTTTCTCCAAAAGCTCTCGAGCCTGCCGTTGTCTCAGTGCGTTCTCCTTGATAGCAGTCAATGCATCCAAACTCTCCTGGACCTTCCTTCTCTCTCTCGTTTCCCACATTTCTCTTTCTTTTCGCTCACCTTCCAAACCACCAGCTGCCCATGCCTCTGCACATGCTCTGTGAATTAAAGCAAACTTCAGTAAAAGACTGCTTCTAGATGAACTAGAAACAAAGACTATCCCTTACTGACCATGGGGGTCGTCAGACAATTAATGTTATGGGACTTTAGCACAGAAAACGATGTAGCTAACCTGTCTTTTGGAAACACAGGCCGGTCATCTAGATAGGTCAGCTGCTTGAGATGCACAATCAAAGTCTTCCTGTAGTTTGGGATTTTTTTGATGACCTCATTACCCATTAGATTTAAAACCCGCTGGCAAATTCAAATAAACATGAATGAACTTCTAGCAGTTCAGTCCACATCCAGAAGTAAGTATCACTGATCATGTATACGAGGAAAAAGATACACAGTTTTTACCAAGTCAGGCATTCTCTCTAGAACACAGATGAGGGCTGGATCTCTGATGCGGTTGTGAGACAGATCAAGAACACTGATGGATAGACAGCTTGATAGCTCCTCCATGTCACACACATTCTCCAGTGAGTTATGGGAGATCTGCAGCGTTGACAGCTCACTCAAGCAGGCTGAAAAACAAATGATAAATGACTTTAAGGTATATTGAGGAACAGGGAACAATTCAATACAGGGAACAGTTGTTAACAATACATTATGCTGTGCCATTTTTATTTGTGTGTCCAAGTACTCACATATGTTCTCAATGACCTTGATATAATTGTTTGAGACATTGAGGGTGCAAAGCTTGCTGAGTGGTTCCAGGTTTTCCAGAGTATGAATTAGATTCTGATGGAGGAAAAGACAGCGAAGCTCTGTCTGATTCTCCAGATTCTCAATCTTGTGAATGCCATTGCATTCCAACCATAGGCAGCGCAGGCCAGTATATTCCTCTAAACCCTCAATACAAGAAAAACCTACAATGCAGAAGTAACAACTTCACATAAAGAGCTGAAAAGAAAATAACATAAAGATGCAATATTAAAACAGTCTTTCAAAAAAATCTGAAATTACAAACCTTTATAGTGAAGATAAAGTGTGTCATTCAGCCTTGGTGTCACATACAGTTTGTTTTGCTTGCAGTGCTCCCTTAAAAACTGTTTGGTAATTCTTAGAAGATTTAAAAAAAAAAAAAAAAAAATCAACATATGTTATGTAACAACATGTTTTCCCAAGCAAATTTCATACAGGTATTTTAAAAATGCTTATTTTATTACCTGGGACCTGAATGCATTGTGCTTATCTCTGATGCTTTGGTTTCTGTTGTGTCAGCGTTAACCTTTGTCCCATCAGCAGCTGCACTCTGAGAATCCTGGCCTTTGAAAGACATTTTAATACTATTGGGCATTTTCCAAAAAAAGGTTTCAAAATCAGACATGAATAAAAAAAAAATTTTAAGTAAGCTTTTTTTCCTTTTTTCAAAAAAATGATCAGTATAAGGAGGCACTTACCCTTCATGAAATATTTATTGTTTTCAACATTTTAAAGAACAGCAAATGACACAGTAACATGGCTGTATAAACAGTTGGAAAGAGATAATAGATTTTTTTTATATATTTAAAATGTAAATGGTTATTATTACTATGTTACAAACATGCTACTTTTAGGCTATGTTACAAAATAACTTAATGTCGCGACACCCAAAATGTAGTTACAGTCCGAGTCATTGCTATTTTGAATAAAACAGCAGGATATAACCAAGAAAAAACAGAATTAGGATAATATCCCAGAAATTATTAACGTTAACGTCTGACAAGCCTTTTGGTCCTGTTTTAGTTGTTTTAATTCTGTTATTTTGCTGATGGCCTTTGAATGTAGACTTTACGTTACCTTGACTAATAGACACAGCACCTTCACTCGTGTCTTTTTCTTCAGATTCAGCCCTTGTTCCTTCCTCCGCGTTCAGTGTTGCGGATACGTTTATTTTTGTCTGCATTTTGCAATGATTTTGGACCACCGACCAACAGTTAACTTAGCCCAATGGGTGCTAACAGTGCTTGTCTGAAGTTTGCTTAGTTTCCATAGAGACCGGACGCGTGAGCGCGCTTCTCAAGAGGCGATCTTCTGCTGGCAGCTGGCAGGCATCGAATCCTACAGAAGCCGTTGACCGCCGGTGCTGAAACACCTACTTATGGGTTTAAAATAGTCTACAACAAGAGAAACCCGAGGAAATTATTTTGGGGAAACTACTGTACTATATGTAGCATTTGCAGCAATGTACTATAATAAACTACAGCTAATTTTATTGCAGTTTGTTAGTGCAGAAAAAATAGGCCCGCTTCCAAAGAAAACACTAACCGAATATCAGGTTGTAAACCCGAAATTTAATCAGCTTTGAAGATAAATTGAGTGGAATAGAAATTCACAATTGATTTTATAACAATAGAGTTGTGGGTTAAGGATACAGTGTGTACATTATATAAAAGTGTTAACCGAACATTTGCAGAAGACAAAGCTATTCTTTATAAATATTCTGTTCTTCTTATTAATTATTAATTAATTATTATATTAATTAATAATTAACTATTAATTATGTCATATTTAAACAACTCTAAATGAATGATGGGTGCTAGTAGGCTTAATATGCCAGTGCATTAGCCTATCTATTTCTACTCAATATCATTCAATAATTTTCAATGTATAACAGGGTCAATTCTCAACCCTTTTTAAGTGGGCTTTGTATCTAATGGTCTCTCTGAGGGCTAAGTCCCCTAACTAAATCCTAGAACCGCCCCGGTGTAAGAATACCATTTAAATACATTTTTACATGCAATTTTAACATATACATTTTTGACTGAAAAAAATGTAAATCCTTATTAGAAGTGAACAAAACTACTGATTAATCAAACTAATATTGTAACTCAGTGGTTTCTCTATGTTTGGATGCTGATTTGCACTTCAGTCCTCCTAGATAAACAATTGGATGAGTTTTCTGTCTGTCTTATTTTCATGTAGCTTCTCAAAACACATGCATCGGAACATGCTATTAGCATCCGTCCTTAAGAAAACATACAGCAAAGAGGCAGCGAGTGGATTTAAATGCACTAAGATTCCTGACACTGTGACTAAATAACCATGAAGTCTTAGACCAAGCTCAGAGGAAAACATAATAAGGATGTTTTGAATAATGCTTGGCAGAAACAAAACAGTGTAATTGAAAAGAACTAGGGCCAGAATCCTCAAAATCCTCTTCTGTTCATTATGGGTTATTGCGACCGAATTAGACAGTGCCTTCCATGAACCCACAAAGGAAAACACAACCAATGGATAAGGCATCAATAAAACAAATAGACTTAAGATAAAGGCATGTCCCACTTTCCCTTTAAGTGCAAAAATCACATCAGTCACAATAATTCCACTTTGTATTGCCCAAACCAATAAGCATATCAGAGCTAAGTATTTTTTTGGTACATTCAGTGTACACAAATGCAGAACAGGCTGTATGAAATCTTTATGAAATCAGCAATAAAGAGGTTTATGACAAATAGGGGAACAGTATGGTTAGGTCTGATCAGACAGCACAATCCATAGAATGCCAAAGACATGACAAGACTCAACGGAGAAAATAATCCATATAACCAAAGATTGAACTGTGGATCCGCAAAGTATTTTTTCCAAAAATTTCCACTTCAGATTTCCAGCTGGAGTGTCCTATTGATTGACCTTCCAGTATAAACCATTCGCTGTGTCTTGGATGGACTCTGGATGGTCAGACGATGACAAAAACAAATTATTTTTTTAAATAAGCAATTTTTTTTTTGTTCTGTTATCATAGTTTCAAATGTTTATTTCTTTCTTCTGATGAACACAAAGAAGATATTTTGAAGAATGTTGGTAACCAAACAATTTCTGGTTCCTATTAGAATTTTTGTTGCGAAAAGAATGATGAATATTTATCACCAGTCCACAGATGTATGCCATTTGAAGTCCACCTTTACAAACATTATCTTCAGCTATAGCATTTCATTTAATTGTTAATGGCAGAAAGAGACATAATGATGGAAATGTCTAGTCCATGAATCTGCAGATTTCAAAAGGAAGCTTTGTGTAGGTATTTAAGATGAAAAATCAATTTCGATAATAGTTTTACTGATACAATATATGGATACTTGTGAAATAGATTAGATAAAATAAGATTAGACAAACACAAAAAAACACATACAATTATGAGCAGGAATAAAAATTGAGCTGAAATACATGAAATACATGATAGTTTATAGTAGTTTATCTCATAGTAGAATCAATCATTTCCACAAAAATTGGAAATTCTTGATGGCTATTTATATACACATTTACAACACAAAGAAAATTATTTGCATAATCTGATAACATTTTCAATAAATTCAAAATAAAAGTAGTATGAATCAGATGAATAATTCCCTAGACAATGCACAGAGAGTGTACAAACATAAAAAGCAAAAGAAACAGGTTTACCTGACAATGAGCAGCTGCTGCTGGTTGATTATGGTTGAGAGTAACTGAAGAAGAAACAACAGAGAGGGAGGATCCTCTGACACTCAACCAGATCCATCCAGCATGAGCTCTGCATTTGTATCATATCATCATGCAATCAGACTAATATTTGGCTAGCATTTCTTGAAACTTAATTATGCTCACAGTGATTGACAGAAATGTTGTTATATTTCAAATGTGAGTAATGATCAGTGGTTAAATGCAATAAATTGTTTCCTGTAATGCTTTTGATACTTGACACAAATGAAACTTTATACACACTGTGTTAAGGGGGATTGAAATTAACATAGGAACTGCTGAATTGAAGAGCTACACCCGATTTTCATGTAGCTTCTTACAACACAAAAATCGAAGCATTCTATGAGCATCCTTCCTTATGAAAACATACAGCAAAGAGTCAGCGAGTGGATTCAAATACATCATGATTCCTGACACTGAATGTAAAGAATCATAATAACTACTTATTCCAAGCTTAAATGATACTGCAAAAAGGATGTTTTGTACAATGCTTGGTAGAAACAACACAGTGTAATTGAAAAGTACAAGAGCCAGAATCATCAAAATCCTCTTTCTTTCATCAGGGGTGACTGCGACCGAATGAGACAGTACCTTCCACGAACCCACAAAGCAAAACACAACCAGTGGATAAGGTAACAAAAAAATTATGACACTTAGAAGAAATGCAAGTTCCACATCCACTTTAAATGCAATAATCACATTAACCACCATAAATCCACAGATTGTTGCCCAAACTAACACGCTTATTAGAACTAAGTTCTTACATGAATGATGAAGTCGGTACCAAACAGGGTATTTGATCATTATGTATCTTTCCATGGAGATACAGACCATGAAGCCAATGTTAACCAGTATGCTCAAGAAATACACATAAAATACAAAAAAGAGTATATTTTTTGGTACATTCAGTGTACACAAATGCAGAACAGGCTTGACACAAATCTGGATGATATCACAAACAAATAGATTTATGACGAATAAAGGAACAGCTTGGTTAGATCTAAGCAGACAACACAAGCCATAGAGTACGAGACACATGACAACAAATTCAATGGAGAAAATAATCCAGATAACCACCATTTCAGATGAAGATGCACAGGCAACTTTTCTCAAAGATGTGAAATTTATTTTCTCTGGTATCCAAGCTAAATTGCTTACTTCCAACTGGAATGTCAGATTGGTTGAAGTTTCAGGGTTGGCCATGTTCTGTGGACTGGGATTTGGATGTTTAAACTGAAATGGAAACATATCTGTTTTTGATTCAAAACTCATGTACATGGCTATATACATGTAAATATAATGTTGTACTGTACTCTCATGATATAATAATTAGATATGCTTCATTATTATTATATTTTTACTTTTTGCCAAAAATCTAAGGCATGTGGCACTGCATGCACTGCATTTTTTCAGTAATTTGTTTGCAGGTTTTTAGAGCGTATAAATATATTTTATGCCTTTTCACATTATTGCAGGGAGTGTTTTATTTTATTTATTTATTTTAATTTAATATTTTGTCAAAAAAGGCAAAAAACGGAATAACCTAAATCAATCAATCAATCAATCAATCAACAGTGAATCACTTGGAAATTAAATATAAAAAAAAACTTTACAACACACATATTAAGCAAACCTTAATTGTATGTTGTGATTTAGATTTCTGTCTGTCCTGTCAGTTTTTGTGATACTTCTCAACCTGAAACACAAGAATTTGTTTAATTGCCTTTAGAAAATAATCCACTAGCCAGCAGTATAAAATAATACTTGAAAAGCAACACAAAATGTGAATATGTATGGTTCTCTTCAATAAACAGTTTAGTGTTGAATAAAATTCAAAGCAAAATTTAATTGCTTACCAAAATCTGCAATGGAATAGAATAAAAATGAAACATTTCATGCATTCAATTATATAACAAATAATTTATATAATTAAAATCTGGTTTGTTGTTTGTTAGATACATTTTCAACAACAGCAAAACCTTTACACAAGATGTATGAATATGAAGACAAAAACAAAACATCTAAGCCATGAATAATGAGCTCACAGTGAATAAATAACAAAAAAAAAAAGGTTTTACCTGACACAGAGGCTGTAGGCTATGGTTGGCAGTAACGTCTTGGTCATGTATGTTAACCCTCGTTCCCTGAAGAAGGAAATGGAGACGTCACGTCGGTGACCAATGAATTGGTATATTGCTTCGATAGACCAATCTATTTTGAGTGTAAACTAAACAATGCACATTGGCATATAATTATTGCATCCAGCTGCTGCTGATCACAGCATGAGTATAAGCAGGCAGTAGGTGCAATGCATACCAGGTTTTTGTTGAGGAGCTGAGCCAGTGACCGGCGAATTGGAATTCCCTACCAAAGCGCCATGTATGCTGCACCTCCTGTGCAAGGACCTACACCCCTTTTTAGTGTAGGCTGGGGCTAGCCACATGTAGTTCTATTCACCATTGTTGAAGCACTACCCACTCAGTGAGAATGGATAATACTGGATAATATGGATAATACCCATTCCACTTGGAACATGGACACTGCGGAAGCACCATCCTTCCTGGCACCCAGATACTGTGGAAGCAGGACCAGTGGAACCACCGCCGAACCTGCAGTGGGGCAGCGAGGTGGAACACAGGGTTCCAACTCAGGTGGCTTGTGAGGGTACCGGGGGGGGGGTATGAGTGTGTGGTGAAATGCTTACCTGGTTCCACAGTTTGGTAGAGGATGCGTGAGTTGGGCATTTGTCTCAAACTGCCTGCTGCTTTCAGGTGGTGAAGGATGAGGATTAGTGAGGTCCGTTGTTGTGCCGTTCGCAACTCTCCATGCCCTCCTGGGACCTAGGAATAGTACAAACTGCTCTTTTGTCGTGAATCTTGGTAATGCCATCTCCTGAAGAGCAGGTTCGTCCATCTCTGGATCACCTGTCTTAGGGCTGCTTGCTCTTCTGCTTGCCGTCAGTTTTGACAGGCGCCTGGACAGGCGGGGTGGCCTGCCTATGCCCGGCTCAACATGGTAAGCTCCTCATGCACTTCCGGGAAGAAAGGCACCGGGGGTGGGGGGTACTGAGAACCAGCACAGGGCAATGGATGGCTTTTTCAGGGAAATGCTCTTTAAGTGTGGAGATGCACAGGGGATCTGCTTGCAACACAACAGGGGGGTAGTGCAACCTGAAGTACACAACCCGCTCGACACAGAATGACTGCCACTGAAGTGCCTTGCCACCAACACCAGAAGCTTCCAAGTGCGCTTTGAATTCGTAGCTCACTTGAAGACACTGGATGGGGCAGAACGAACGTTGTCACTCAGCTCCGAAGTGAAAAGCTAGTTGTAATAATAAAATCTCCATATTCATCGGGAAGAAGGAGGCGGGAACCGGCGCACAATCAAAATGAAACTTTAATAATCACAAAACAAAAAAAACAGCGCTCCAGCCCCTCACGGATGACTGATGCGCTCAAATAAAAACCAAAACATAAAATAAGGCCCAGGCCTGGTCCTCTCTCATCCTTCACTATCGTCGCTCCAGTTTTATATCCTTCCATCTCCTACGTGGGACTGGAGACCGCTTATTTCCCAATCATTCCGCCGGCCTCACTCCTTGTTCCCACGTCTCTCGGCCCCGCCCCACTCGCCACACAGGTATGTATTGCACCTGCTGCCTTTTTATACTCACGCTGTGATCAGCTGCAGCTGGATGCAATAATTGCATGCCACTGTGCATTGGCTTGTCCAATTTACACTCAAAGTAGATTGGTCTATCGAAGTGATATGTCCCAGTTTGTCGGTCACTGACATGACGTCGAGAGTGACTGACTAAAATGGAACTGATGAAGACACAGCATTACAGAGAAGGGAAGGGTTCTTAATGCTTATTTGCCTCCAGTTGCCTAACATCCTCCATGGGTTTTTCATTTTAGCTAATGTGGGAGAGTACTAAGAGTAATTGTCGGCTAAATGTCCTGAAATTAAATTATGATAACTCTGGATTATAAAAATAAATAATGGTGAGTGGTTGTTAAAATGGTGAACTTGGCTTTGTATGGAATTACGTCTGTGACAGTTTAATATAAAGAAACAAGATCTGTGTACATCTTTGGGGGTACTGATGATGTACTTTTGATGCATATATTATTATTTCTATAATATCTTTAATGGATAGTGCTGTAATGCAAATGATTAAAAAAGAAACCCTGTGCAATCTGTAAAACAGGGACATTGAGGTACATATCACTCCATACACTACTCAAAATTTGGGGTTGATAAGATTTGTTTAATGTTTTTCAAAGATGTCTCCTATCCTAATAAAGGATGGATTTATTTGATAAAAAATGCAGTAAAAAGAGTAATATTGTGAAATATTAACACAATTTAAAATAACTGTTTTGTATTTTAATATATTTTAAAATGCAATTAATTTGTGGGATGGCGAAGTTGGATTTTTAGCTTTACTGTCACATTAGATCAATTTAAAGGGGCCATGAACTGAGAAATCAAAAATTCCCTTGATCTTTTGACACATAAGAGGTAATTATAAAATATATAAAAACATCCTGTAAGTTTCAGAACTCAAAACCTTCTGGTTATTCTAAACAAAGCTTTTATTGAAGTCTTCCAAAACAACAGCTTTTGGAATGTTCTTCTCCATGAAGTAATAGTGTGGATAAGCACCGCCTCTACGGAAGGAGATTTTTGCCCCTACCCACCGATTCACACACTCTGTTTACAACAGAGGCAAACACAGAAGCTAAATGATAAAGATGGCTCTGAAGTCAACAGGGCGCTGTGCACCAAGATGCTGAAAAAAACAGTTTTTGTGTTGCTTTCCTTTTCATCCCAACATTAGGAAAGAGTGAATTAACTTTATTTTTAATTAGGTTCCAGACCCTGTCAGTAAAAACTTGATCCTTTTTTATTTAATTTTACTACAGACTAGTTTACAAAAAAGGCATGGTTCAACACAGGATTTTCTAAATATTGAAACTAAAAGATGTTGTGCCAACTAGATTGGATCCAATAGTAAAGTCACAATACAATTGTGAGTGACTGTTTTCACTACATGGTCATATTGCTTTGTCTCATCCTACAGATAGTTTGATATGTACTGAGTATTTATGTGTTTTGACCTAAATCACAGCAGCGTCCATCTGTGAGTAATGTATGACAGAGATTGTCTTACTATAGGAGATGAGAGGGTCTGTATTACTTACTATTGTAACGGCTAACTTGGATCACATGTCCCTTAATAACCAGTCACATTACAGCCTTGATGTTAGAGTTGTGCGCCACTCATTTGCTGAATATGGATCCCATAGAAATTAAAGAGAAGTGCCATAAGCTGAATCACACCTGTCACAAAAAGTACAGTGACTTCTCTTATAAAACATTTTTTTATTTTTTTTTATTTTTGTGGTTAACTCTAAAATTAGTTCAATCCAAAAGTATTGTTTAATGTAAAACATACTGAAGATTAGCAGATAGGCTGTCGATTCATTAGTATTTTGTTGCACTGCTCGCCTCCAATGTAGACACGGTATGCCTAGTTATCATTGTGGTTTAGATAAATAGCTGTATTCTGTACGTCTGACTCTTGTAAGATAATTACCTTCCAAATATAATAAGTTTGAGCTTCTAGTAACATACATTTCCATTCTGGCAACACTGGTCTACAATCTGGAGACCCAGGATATGCTGCATCTGTGGTTGGCTCATTAGATGACGACTTTGTACATCTTTCTTCACAGACTGGAGGTTCAGAACATGGCTGTATCTGTTGTTTGGTCAAAAGCTATAGACTCAGGGCATGGTCATATCTGTTAACACCCCAGAGACTCAGGACTTGAATGTATTGGATGCTGCCTTTCCTGTAATGGGCCCCAGGCTCAGAACTTTGGTGTTTCTGTTACTGTCTCTTTGGAAAAGAGACTTGTCAATCTGTTAGTATCTCCAACCATTCTCAGAACAAGTAGTGTCTGTTAAAAGGGGACCTTTATCTTTTTTCTTTTTGATTGGCAGTTTGGCACTTCTCCATTTCATTGCTGTGATTGTGTGTTTTCATCAGAGCAGAACTTATCCTGTGGAACTTAATTTCATTGTAGAAACACACATTTAGAAAAGTGTCACTAATCTTTTACCAGTGCATTTCTCACTTTGAAAACCACATCCAGAATACCTTTGGCATTATTCTAAACAAATGGAGACCAAACATGATGGAAAAAGATTGAACTCAGGAATTCCTAAGGAATTTTATGGCGGTCACAGGCCACAATCTTAGGAACCCAAAATTAGATAGTTTAAAGAATGTTAGAAATAGAACATTAATGATGGATGTGAACAGTCCATGAATGTACATGAAGCTTTGAGCAGATATGTTAGGTGGAAAATATAACATTTCTATAATAATTTCAATAATACTTTACTGAAAAAAAGACCAATTGTGAAACAGATTAGAGGAGCTTCTTTAAACACACACCCACACACCCGCACACACACACACACACACCTCATAAGCAAGATTAAGAAAATTCAATGTAAACTGCTAATTAAACTTATCATTTACATGCTCAAACATACCTTAGTTTCTGTGAAAGTTTTTGTGAAAGTGACACTTCTACTGAGCTGAAATGCAGATTTTGCCACACTCATAGTAGAATCATTCAATTCCACAAAACAGACAACAAGATAACAAACTTAATTTCTTGCAGGTTAGTCTGTTCAAGTGACATGAGGTGGTCAAGTACAGTAATGCTACACTTGGAATTTGTGCTCTCCATTTAACCCATGCCTGTTTATACATTTAAAACACACATTTCTTTATTTACATTTATAAAGAAAGTAAAATCATTGCATAATCTGATTGTAACATCTTTATACACTAAGTATATAATAAAAATCATTTTCTGGATCTGATAAATAATTCCCTGGACAATGCACAGAGACTGTACTAAAATGAAAAGCAAAATAAACAGGTTTACCTGACAATGAGCAGCTGCTGCTGGTTGATTATGGTTGAGAGTAACTGAAGAAGAAACAACAGAGAGGGAGGATCCTCTGACACTCAACCAGATCCATCCAGCATGAGCTCTGCATTTGTATCATATCATCATGCAATCAGTCTAATATTTGGCTAGCATTTCTTGAAACTTAATTATGCTCACAGTGATTGACAGAAATGTTGTTATATTCCAAATGTGAGTAATGATCAGTGGTTAAATGCAATAAATTTTTTCCTGTAATGCTTTTGATACTTGACACAAATGAAACTTTATACACACTGTGTTAAGGGGGATTGAAATTAACATAGGAACTGCTGAATTGAAGATCTACACCCGATTTTCATGTAGCTTCTTACAACACAAAAATCGAAGCATTCTATGAGCATCCTTCCTTATGAAAACATACAGCAAAGAGTCAGCGAGTGGATTCAAATACATCATGATTCCTGACACTGAATGTAAAGAATCATAATAACTACTTATTCCATGCTTAAATGATATTGCAAAAATTAAGTTTTGTACCATGCTTGGTAGAAACAACACAGTGTAATTGAAAAGTACAAGAGCCAGAATCATCAAAATCCTCTTTCTTTCATCAGGGGTGACTGCGACCGAATGAGACAGTACCTTCCACGAACCCACAAAGCAAAACACAACCAGTGGATAAGGTACAAAAAACATAATTACATTTAGAAGAAATGCAAGTTCCACATCCACTTTAAATGCAATAATCACATCAATCACCATAAATCCACAGATTGTTGCCCAAACTAACACGCTTATTAGAACTAAGTTCTTACATGAATGATGAAGTCGGTACCAAACAGTGTATTTGATCATTATGTATCTTTCCATGGAGATACAGACCATGAAGCCAATGTTAACCAGTATGCTCAAGATATAAACATGAAATACCAACAAAATTGATTTTTTTTGCTCAATCAATGTGCAAAAATTCAAAACAGGCTTGACACAAATCTGGATGATATCACAAACAAATAGATTTATGACGAATAAAGGGACAGCTTGGTTAGATCTAAGCAGACAACACAAGCCATAGAGTACCAGACACATGACAACAAAATCAATGGAGAAAATAATCCAGATAACCACCATTTCAGATGAAGATGCACAGAGAGCTGTCTTTAGAGATGTCCAATTTAATTTCTCCAGAAACAAAGCAAAATAGTTTACTTCCAGCTGGAATGTCACGTTGGTTGAGGTTTCAGGGTTGGCCATGTTCTGTGAACTGAGCTTGGGACGTTCAAACTGAAATCAAAACAAAGCAGATTTTGATTCAAAATCCATGTAATTGGCTTTATTAATGTACATTTTCTGTTGTAAGATCATGATATAACAAATTACATAAATTATTTGGGCACACTTGATTATACTATGGATCTGTTAAATGCTTGAATCTCTGAATGGCTGATGGAAATTCTAAGGTGTAAAATTATTTTTAGGGAAACACATGGCTGAAGTAGGTTATTTAAAAAGTTTTCCAGCCTACAACACCAAAAGACCAAACCCCCAAAATACACTGATCAACCAAATAAATATAGTAAAAAACAAGATAAAAACAAAAAATATTTTAGCAACTTAAAAGTTACTTGTCATTTCTCACTAGTGATGTAATAACATTCCCCACCTCTGTTGAGAGACAGATGCTGTTCTCTCTTTCTCATAACTGCATTAGGCTGTTATCAACAGCTCAAGTCTAAAATGACTTTTTTGAATTTGTGTGGGAGTTGTGGGATGAGATACATAGGAAATTAATCCTACACACAAAAGCATTTTATGGACAAAAGCTGACAAATGTCTTGAAATACAACATTTGAACAGTGTCTCCAGGTGTGGTTACTGACCGTATAGTACTGTATAAGCAAAATAATTGACTACTAATTCACGTCGTTGCCACATCAACACCTCGGGTGCACATCAGTTATATATCAGTGCATATAGCACTATTAAATGTATTATTATATGCTTATTAAGACACATATACCTTAATTGTATGTTATATAGATTTCCGTCTGTACTGTCAGTAATCTACTAACCAGCAGTAGAAAATACTTGAAACTGTATGGGTCTCTTCAATAGCTTTATCAAATTAATCAATAATACTGCTCTAAAAATCAAACTCAGTGCTGATTGTAAAATGCAACATCTACTTGCCAAAATCTGCAATGGAATAGAATAAAAAGTATAAATTTTTTTGATTTTATTATTATTATTTTTTAGATAAAAATCTTTTATAAAGAATCTGGTTATTATAAATCTGGATTGTTGTTTGTTTGGAACTATAAAAAGGTTAGATAATTTTCAAAAAAATAAAAAAATGACTCTAGATGCATGAATACACAGACAAAAACAAAACATCTAAGAACTAAATAATGATCTTGCAGGTAAGAAAGAACAAAGGAAGTGTTTTACCTGACTCGGAGGCTGTGGGCTGCTATGGTTGGCAGAAACTGATGAAGAAACAACATTACAAAGAAAGAGAGGAGTTCTTAATGTTAATTTCCTCCATCCTCCATGGGTTCTGCGTGTTAGTTAATGTGGGAGAGTACTAAGAGTAAAAGTCAGCTAAATGTCCTGAAATAAAATTATGATAACTCTGGATTACAAGAATGAATAATGGTGAGTGGCTGGTAAAATGGTTAACTTGGCTGTGTATGAAACGTAATATTTCATTACATAAATTACATCTGTGACTTTACAATTCAAGATGAAGAAACAAAAGATCTGTGTACATCATAATAAAAAAGATAATTATTACATGCAATTTTATAAAAAACTTTGTTTTATTGAGAAAAAAAAAACTGCAAAATATTTTACCACAAATACTACAGAACACACGTCATTTAGCAATTAAAACTCATGCAAAGGGTTCCTACTCATGGAAACTGAACCGCTGAGGAACTGGCAAAGCCTCCAACACAGCATGTTTTACAGGGAATACAGAGCACTGAAATTTGTTTAGTAAAACAACTTTTCAGCACTTCTTCACTCATGAACTCATCCACTGATAACTTAAACTGATTGTATGGTTGAGCACAATGTCAATAAGTGATAGTTTCAGATGCAGAATCTCTCCATGGACTTGCAGGCTGGTTTATGTACAAATATAGAACTCGTTTCGGGGAGATTACATGAATGCTGAATTACTATTGATCTTCAATCTCCTGCAAACCCCTAAGTAAGGGGTGGAAGAAAAATAAATTATATGGAAGGATGTGTTTTTTGATGTATTACTGGTGTGCGTTATTAGTTTTTTACCTAGCAACAGCCTACACAAACTCTTAGTTTTTCTATATATTTTTAATCAAAAGAACTTCAAAGCAATTGATAAAAACAAATGTGCAATCTGCAAAACCAGGACATAGAGGAAAAGATCTCTTCATACACTACTAAAGTCAAAAGTTTGGGGTCAGTAAGACTTATTACTGTTACTATTTTTTAAACAAGTCTCATCCTCACCAAGGATGCATTTATTTGATCAATAATACATCAAAAAGAGTAATATGGTGAAATATTACAACGGTTTAAATATTACTACTGTTTCTATTTCAAATTTCTAAAATATAACTTAATGATGGAAAAGCTGAATTTTTAGTTTTGCTGTCACATAAGATCAATTTCATAAATCCCAGCTAAAAGTATACTTTTTTTTTAAATGGCAGTGTACATTCATTTATGTGGGAATATTTTGGCTACAGAGTGATTCATTTTTTTTTTTTTTTTTAAAGTAAGATTAAAAAAAAAAGTAAAGTTTAAATGAAAGGTGCTTATCTTTAAAGAGCTGTTGAAATATATACTGCTAAAAACTACTTTAAAACTGTCTGTAAGAATACTACTTTCTTTTTATCAGCCATGACAACCAGATGAGCTCAAGCCCTTTGAAAGATATGCACATGAAGTTTGTTCATAAATCCCAGCACTGAATGACTATGCATGTATAAAATGAATAAAGCAACAAGTAGTCAACCTTCAGAATTGTAGCTCAATCGGACATTCCAACCAAATTAACTCTATGCCAGACATATTACAGTGTGTTTATTTTGTTTTTGGCCTTTATGACACTTGTGTTTATATGGATAGTAGAGAGAGTACAGGAAGTGATGGGTAAACGATTAGGGCCCCGCTGAAAAAGCTTAACCAGCAGGACTGTCCTGGTTAACCAGATTAACCATGCCGGTCGATCAGATTAATCAAACTACAATGAGCAACCCAGCTCATTATACACATGTGCATGAACTGCTCCAACATACTGTATAGAGGCTTAAATCGAGAGTTACAGCTTGAGAAACACAGGAACAGATTGAACACATGATGCAGCCGCATAATACAAATGTCTGCTGAGAAATAAAAGCAATAATGATACCCTTCATTTCATGGAAATTACTGGAAATAGTTGACAAGCAAAACTAGAAACATGTCTCGTGTGAGGCCTGCCACCTTATTCAAGATGTTTTTCTCCTCTTTTACAGTGCTAGCATAAACCCTTTTACATACAGATTTGCTGAGCTGCTAAAGGAAACGCTGCAATTTGTCTTGTGCTTTGTTGGTAAACTTTAATAAATAAATAAATAATTCCTTAGACCATCTCAGCTGGGTATAATCATAATCTTGACCCTCATGACATCTTCCAGATAAAACGGTGAATCAGTCTCTCTGAAAAGATCAACAAGAGCACAAAGCACATGAGCGAGTCTAACCCCCGCCTCTGTCCTAATGGCTTTCTTCATTAAATGACACAGAGACTGGACAGACAGTTTTGTACATCAGAACTGCCCATTTAAGTCACTTTAAAGAAAGGGGAAAAGGAGAAACAACCACGCATAACCATACGAAATGCCACTTTCAGAAAGTGCTCCTGGTTCCTCAAAGTCCTCCGGGCTTGTGAAGTCTTCCAGACGCTCTGGATTACTCAAACTGAAGAGCAGAACTGTTCAAGATGAAACTCTGGCGGACCTTCCTCCGGGCCGCTGTGGTTTGTTGGACACACTCTTGTGTTGGGGCTTCTACAGGAGTCTAAAAACCCCTCTGTGGATAAACCGTTTACCTTGGGGGACATGCATAGGGTTGAAGAGCGTGCATGAGATTCGAGTTAGAGTAAGAGAAACTATTGAGAAGAACCTACAATGTACAGTCTCTACTTCCACAGAAACCCAGCAAGAGTGACCATATTGCACTGTGAAGGCAACTGAGTCAGTTCCAGCATCTCTCATGTCTGTTTAATGGTCTGAGAGCCCTGCTCCTATCACAGTGCATTCCCTCATTCCACACAAAGTGCCCTCAGCGTCGCTGGAAGGCTCAGGGGGAACTGAGGCAGCATGGCAGCATGGATCTTCCCCTTGCTGAAGAAGAGCTGATGGAAAAACGTAGGGCAGAGTGCAGTGTGGAGGGAGGTCAAGAGGCGAAAACTGGAAGGATTCATCGCTGCTAAATGCCGCTCACTCGCTGGGGTATGTGGGGTAGTGTGTTGGGGGTTGGGGGCAGCCGTGGCCCACAGGAAGGTTTGAGTGTCGTTCTGGAGGAAGGTGTTTCGAGAAGAAGTCAGTGTCCACTCCTGGTTGAGTATCATCGTAGATGTCACCTGAATGAGGATGAGAGGTGTTAATGGGAAGGTCTGAGGTCTTGTTTCCAAAACAAATACTACAGCCTTTGAATGCTTATGTGCATTTAAACTGCAATTAATTAAAATGTAACTATGTAAACATTTGAATCATCTGCATTGAGTGGATTTGATGAATAGGTGTTGTCCGTATGTTTGTCACTTTTCTTAAAACAATGAATTTAGTCAGTTCTTTTATGTTGCATCATAGAAGACTACATGTCACAAGGTTGTTGATAAAGAGTTTAATATTGTGATATCGGCATATTTCCTGGAAGTGCTACTTGCAACTATAACAAAAATCAGTTAATGTGGCTTTTAAAAATACATAGAGCTCACCTATACACAGTTCAGTCTCAGCGCTGGCAGTGTCTACTCCAGCCTGTGATCCGGTGATGTGGTGCCAGAAAGCACTTCGTGGTAAGATTGCTGTTGGGGTGCAGGGGTAGGACGTCCCCTCTGAACCCTTAGATAAAAGCTTGGGAGAGATAGAAGAAGAGAGATGGGAAAGAATTTCAATTAGGTTTATAATAAAACAAAATTATGGCTTTGGTTCTGGTTTTGAAAATTGTATGACAAGAAAATCAGTTGATTTGCCCTGGAGTCTCTCGAGCTTTGTTTTAATAAGCACTGTGTGTGTGTGTGTGTGTGTGTGTGTGTGTGTGTGGGCATATATGTACTGAGACCTTGAGTCATGATGTTTTTATTTAGCATAAACAATGTCATTTCAAATTAAATTATCATTCAAAAGAATGGGGTTGGTACGTGTAAAAAAAAAACTTGTATTGATCAAGGATGCATTAAATTAATAAAAAATGTATGATAGGGGAGATTTACATAGTGACATGTAATTTTTTTTTTTTCAAATAAACAATATTCTTTTTCATTTTGGATTCATAAAATAGTTTAAAAAAATAGCACTGTTTCCATAAAAATATGAACTGGCTTCAACTGTGATAAAATGCTATTTTCTGTTTAATGTTATTTAAAGGATCGTGCGACACTGATTGTTGCTGAAAATTCAGCTTTCCCACGACAGGAATAAATAATTTTTTTTTAATGTATTATAATAGAAAACACCTATTTTAAATCGCAATATTACTTCACAGTATTACTGTCTTTACTGTATTTTTCATCAAATAAAGGCTATGAATAAATATGAACTGTAGTGTATATCATAACCATAAAAAATGGTTATAACCATAAGCATTAAAAAGTTGAATCATTTTGAGACTGTTCCAAAAAAAGTATTTTGCACAAAGGAATTACTTTCACAAGGCCAGTGTCACATAATTCCTTAATGACCTAGATAGAAATTGAGAAGACCATTTTTTTAAATGTCTTCGTTTTAAATGTGTCAAAACTTTGTCTTTTTCTTGTTTTAAATTAGATTTTCAATCTGGCCTCAGGCTTTTGAACCCACTGCATGCTGTGGTTACCTTGCTGTTTTTTTCCATTTCCATGAGGACTCTCTTATGTTGCTCAGCTATAGCTAGAGTGGAAGAATGAACCCTTTGGTAGATCTGCTCTCCTTCTCGTGTCTGGAAAGTGTACAGGCCCTCCCCACTGTCACACATCCTAACAAAATACCAAACAACATATGATGAATAAATGTTGAACCGCAAAGAAAGATCCCATATGCTCCACATGCTTTGTGTGTTATATTACATTAGCCACTAGGGGGCAGTGTTACATCAGACTCAAACTTCTTTCTAAAACGCTCTCATCTTCTCTCTCAAAGGGCATCCAGCTGGCCATGTGAATCTACTTTTATTATTTGATCAAAGCAGTGAGGGAGATAAGAACACATAATCTTCCACTGATCTCCTTGTAATCCACTCAATAAATCCTTTTAGGAGGTCCACAGGTCAATGGCTCCCTCCCTCTGCATCCATGTTTCTCTTACATACACATGACCAGACTGAATTGAATAAACATGTCACAATCTTCTATCTTAAACATGTTTTACCTGCCAGCCTCGAAGGTGAAGCGTGTAGCATCCCGTCCATAGCGTCTAAGCGAGCAAAGCGGCCAGGTGACTAGCTTGGTGCGTGGGTTGTGAATGTCCCACAGGTAGATGTTTTCATGCGTGATCTGCATCATACACTCCCCGTAGATGTCAAGATTAGGGCAGGGCAACAGGAACACGTTAAAGCGCTCTGTAAGATAAAAAACACACAAGAAACTGATTGTGAAAAACAGGTATTTGGTTAACAGTTAAGTCACTACACTATAAAAACATGTAGAAAAAATCTAAATGCTACAGTAAGAATCTGTTAACAGGTTAAGTGTATGTTATGTTTAGATATATGGTGAAAAACCAAATGGTTTAGCATCACTTTCTGTAAAATTCTACTGCAAAATACTGACAAATGCTTTGTTTCTGCAAATTTAAATGATACATTTACTGTATAATTTATGATGAAAAATAGTGAAAGCACACAGTCCCTGTGTGAGACATCACAGATAATTATATCTGACATAAATGTGACCCTGGGCCACAAAACCTTAAGGTTATAAAGGGTAAATTTTTTGAAATTGAGATTTATACAATCTGAAAGCTGAATAAATAAGCTTTCCACTGATGTATGGTTTGTTAGGATAGGACAATATTTGGCAGAAATCTGAAATCTGAGGGTAAAAAAAAAAAAAAAAACAGAGGAAAACCGCCTTTGAAGTTGTCCAAATGAAGTCCTGGACTTCGGATATATTATAGATATTGGATATATTTACAGTAGTACATTTACAAAATATCTTAACTGAACATGATCTTTACTTAACATCTTTATGTTTTTTGGCATAAAAAGAAAAATGTATAATTTTGACCCGTACAACGTATAGTTGGCTATTGCTACAAATATACCCATGTTTTTGTGGTCCAAATCACAAATAATCCAATTTATTGTCATGGTTTATCCATGTTTATGGATAGACCGATTACAATGTATTATGACATCATGTGACTTTCTGTTTAACCCCTGTATTTTTATGAAGGTAATCAGAACGTTTTAAAGTTAAAAGGGCAATTTTGGATGTTCAAGTAGATCAGTGCATCATATCACTTAATGAAATATACAGTTGTAAATTGTAAAATATACGGGCATCAATTTTCCTGAACACGGTCATAATATTTTCACAATGCATTTCTGGCAACCCCAGCTGTTTTTATGTAAATGTAACCGCAAATATTCTACAGTTTAGATTAAACTAATTACAACCGTATTGTCACTAAAGTATGCAACAAATCTAAAGCCGTACTCATCATATAAAACAAGCTCCAGGAATCCAGCTCATAGGTAAGCACTAGTACAGATGGCTTTAGTATCTTACTGTACCTGTGTGTTCACACTGAACTCCAGCGGCCAGGAGGTCTGGTTCTCCAAGACTGATGTCATTAAGACGCGTCCCCAGGCACTCGATAGACAAGGTCTTGAACCACTCTTCAGCCTCCAGCTCTGTGAGAACAGGAAGATTCAATGGTGTCAATGAATACACGTTCTTTCAATGAAAACATACACTAGGACATGTGGTTCGCAAGAGCAGCACATCATCAGACTGCATAGACCGAAGTGCTAATATCAAGAATGAAAGCTGGGGCAGCACAACAAGCATTAGTGAAAGATGATGTACCTGAGTCACAGGTGAAGGTTCGAGAGGTGTCATCTGTAAAGACGATGGCCACAGCTTGCCGTTTTGTGTCACGAGGCAATCTTGTGATGTTCTTCACATTACTAATCTCTGTCACCTGTGTGGAAAAGGAAACCAATGCAACTCAGAAGTAGTGACAGAGCCTAGTTATTCAGAAATGCTTCATTTGCATCATTTGGAAAGGCACTTGTGCTCTCTTAATCATCTAATTTATCTTTCACGGTCTACAGCGGGTTGTGGGAGCAGCAGAGTGCAGTAAAGAAAGGCAAATGAGAGCGATAAACACAGAAAGCAGAGGCCTGTGAGTCAGCAAAGTTAGAGCTAATCGTGAGAGTCTGTGCGTGGATACTTTTATTCAAGAAATGATCTGTTTACACACTACCGGTCTCGTAATCTCGCCCGCCAGCTCTCGCAGTATGAATGTGCTCTGCGTGGCTGTTAGTATAATTGGAGAACTAAAGTGACACTTGAATGTTTTCCTTGAATTTTTCATTTCTCCCGTGACATTTTCAGGGCTTAGATTAGACCTCATTGAGAAGTTTACCTTAGGACAGGCTCTGATGTAGGCCGACTTCTCATCAGGGTACTTTTCCAGTCTGCGAGGTCCTTTACTGGACGACTTCTTAAACACCAGCCAGCAGCGCCGATAGATCTGAAACACATGTGCACATAATCACACGGGCTCCAAAAATAACACTCACCAGAAGTAGAAATTGGTCTTAGTGAGTAAATCAATTGGATAACTGTTAAGTAACTTTTAGGCTTTACAACATGGTATAAAATAGGAATGCACTGATAAGCCTATCAGTTTATAACGGCAGAGAGAGAAAAAAAAAAACAGAAGATTAATGCTAACACTACTGATATCAACATTATTTGATCTATATAACTAAAAAACATGGAAGCATCAGAACAGTGAACTGCATGAAAAATGGATATTCCATTTGCTTAAGATTACATTTACCAGTGTTATTAAATGATTAATGTTGTTAAATATAAAATTTCAGTGGTTTAGATAAATGCAAACATAATCTAAATGTAAAAATATGGGAAATTATCTTGTACAATTAAATATCAACTAAAACATATACACTACTGTTCAAAAGGTTTGTATGTTTAAAAAAAAAAGTTCTTTATATGCATGCATGCATGCATGTATGTATGTATGTATACATTAATGTCTATTATATTCCCCAAGGCTGCATATATTTGATAAAAAAACAAACAAACAAAAAAAAAAACTCTCTTTCAGGATACAAGTAACATGTATCATTTATCATCAGTGATAAAAACAGTTGTGCTGCTTAATATTTCTGTAGAAACCATTTATTTTTGTATTCTTTGATGAATAGAAAGTTCAAAAGTGCAGCATTTATTTAATCTTTTGCAACATAACACTAAAAATGCCTTTACTGTCACAATCGATTTAATGAAAGGAAAAATCATTAAATAAAATAACCACAAACTTTTGCATGATAGTATAAATAAAAATAAAATAAAACACTAGTACAATATAGCAATTGACAGGACATTCTTAAATATCTATTCTAGTTAAAGCAAAACAAACATTTGATTTAGTCATTGATTTGACATTTTTGTGTCTGCTTGTTCTGCACTGAGAGACTGGATATTATATTTTATTGTGCTGTGTGTGGCACAGCGACCTACGCTTCACTGCAAATATATAAAAGGGTAAAAACAAAAAATACTGGTTTAGAAGAACATTTCTTTCCAAAGCAAAAACAAGTCATTCTGCTGGATAAATATGCTATTTGCACAATAGGAAAGCTTCTAATTAAACCTACAGCAGTTGTGATCGGTCTTTATCTTTTGTAAACATTCTCTCTCCCTCAATTGACCCTGCGGCCATAAAAGCTATTTTCTGTTTGTACCTCTGATGTCCTTCAATGACACATCCTACAGTTGCCACGGTAACCCCCGTCCATTTAGGCAAGTGCTCCAGCCAGTCCAAGGCCCGTCCCGCTCTCTATCATCACTTGTTCTGAGCAACATCATTTCTACATCATCTATTCAACAACCATTATGACCCTTTAGAACAGCATCATGTATAGGTTCGGCAGCTCAGCTTTACCACTTCCTTTGTCTTTTCGTGCCTTTAGAGAGAATTAAAGTCAACGTGTTTAGATTCTCGTCAGATTCCCTGGCGGTCAGACAGTGTTTTAAAATAAAGTCATAAACATGGCATTAGTCATCAGACAGGCCTGCATTGCACCTCAAATACGACAGAGAGGTTTAACAAGTGAGTCCACACGCTTTTAACCACATTGCCTGTGAATGAACACATCAATAGCTGATTTATACTAAAAGGAGTCCAAAGATAAAAATCATACCTTTGGAAGTTTCATGCAACTTACAGCGTGTCGGGTTTCCTGCTGAGATGACTGATAGAAAGCTGAACTGAGCTGATGAGCTTTTGTTTTTATCATCTAAGCTGACCTCAATGTCATTGCCACTCGAATGCTTGGACCAGTATTATGGAGAAAAGGAGAAAGTTAGCTGCATGGTTTTCCATTCACAGCAAGTAAAAGATTGATCCCTTGTTTGCATCATATTGTCCCCCGAGGTTCAACTAATCCTCTGTAAACAGACTGTGCAACAGCATCAGCAGAGAACAATGACTGAGTGTGTGTGTGTGTGTGTGTGTGTGTGTGTGTGTGTGTGTGTGTGGGTGAGAGGTGCCCTTTCTCACTGTTGCTTTACTGTTTGTATATCTGTCAGAGCAACATTAATACACAGCTACATATGCATATACACAAACCAAATACGATCCATCGTGGTATCACTTCCTTTCTAAAGAAGTATGTGATAAATATGATTTCCATTGAAACTGTTTAGTTTATACAGTTAAACTGAACTTGGATAGCAATTTAACTGTTAACATGTAACTTTGTATAAGCCACCACTGTCATCAAAAAGTAGTTTTAAATGAAACAAAGTGAACTGTTTGATGGAGTTCCTACACTACTGTTCCAAAGTTGGTGAGTAAGAATGTTTTGATAATTATTCAATTTAGCAAGGATGCATTAAAATAATGAATATGGAGGTTATAGAAACAGCAGCATTTTTTAAATAGTCACTGTGTTTACTGTCACTTTTTCCCACAAAAAATATCAGTTTCCATAAAAATAGTAAGCAGCACAACTTATATAATAATAAGAAAAAAATGTTTCTTGAGAAGTAAATCAGCATTATAGAATGATTTCTGTAGGAATCTGCAGGATCCTTTGGAAATATGCTGATTAATAGTGTATTAAAATAGTAAACAATTACTTTATATTATAATATTTCACAATATAGCTTTTTTTTTTACTGTATTGTTGATGTAAAATTTAGTTTAAATGCACTGCAGTTTGTATGGTGTTTGTTGTAATTCTAATTCTGCTTTGGTTCTTTTGGATCTATTATTATTGACAAAGCAAATATGGCCATGGTAATTGACATTAATTTATTGCTTTTAGCTGCTGTATGTAAGCAATAAATCACTCTCTAAATCATACCACATTACTGAATATTAACACGACTACAATAACAGTGTGATTTTGGATGTCATTTTGCTCAGTTATTAACAATAACTGAAGTAATGATGTTCTTTTTTGACAGAAACCATGGTAACCATGCAAATTTAGTTTCAGGGTCAAACTTTTCACACTATATTGGTCCTTTGTATGAAAATGGGAAGTTACCATTATATTGTTTTGTTTTCTGTGAAAACATGCTGTAACCCTCAAACCTCTCCATGGAGAATAAATCATCATAGCAGTCAATGCAAATGTGTTGGTGGAATAATGCATGGAGGACTCAAAAACACTTATCTCAAGTGCTTACTGCAGCTTAATATAAGAGAAGAAGAAGGAGGAAGAGAGGGAAGGAAACAATAACAGCTTATGAAGGCACAAGGAATATTCAGAGTTTAAACTGAAGCACTGAAAAGCTTTACTTATTGAAAAAAAAAAGGGGGAGATAAAACAGAGGCAGAATGTGCCAACATTACACAAGATAATAAGCCTGTAATGAGTCTGTTTGCCCTGGTATGAATCCATATCTGAATTTTTTGTCAGCTGTTCATCTCTCATCTGCTCTTCCCCTGAGATGTGACAGAACTCAGTCTGGCATCCTAGGATGGTCAAAGGAATAATGACACCATTGTAACAACAGTTGCTATGCTTAAAGCTAAAATTAAACCACTTCCTCTCAGGCAAGACTCAAACGGCAGCTTACTGACTCTGTCCACTGAAACCTGTTGGGGATTTTCTGAAACTGCTCTAAAATTCAGTTTCTGTCTATGTCACAGAACTACTGCGTCACTGTAGCTTTAGATCTTTGCTTTGTCCCTCAAAGATGCATAGCAAAAATAGTATTGCAATGTATGTCCATTAGATTTTTGGCCTTTATAGTCTGCATCGACCAACACCCTCCCCATCTAATGTCTTGGGTTGTTTCGTAATTGTGATGCCTGGTGTTGGGCTGCTTACGATTGCAAATCCACTCAAAAGGGCTGGCAGTGGCTGAAGAGCAATTAGGGTAATTCCAGCATAGCAGCGAGGCCGGCGGTACGGGGCTGCCGGAACCCGAGCAGAATGCTAAACAGCACTCTGATTAGTCTGATTGGAGCTCTTGGTCCCTAAGTGGACCGCAGAGATAGACAGTGAGAAAGGGAGCGAGAGATAGAGAGGCATACAGTCTGGCTAATTAGCATCCCTAGAGGTGCACAGGGAGCTTGGCGAGGGAGGTGAAGAAGAGATCATAAAGAGGAAGGGTGTGACGAAAGGAGAGACTCTTACGAGAATCGCCCAACTGCTTGATGGCAACATGTATGAAGGCATAGAAAGCAGGTGGCACCACAGTGTACAATTAACCATAATAATTTGATGCAACAACATTAAATTCTATACGACATGCCAATGATTACATTTACATGTAGGCTTCTGTAAGTGACTAGCATCATAGTGAAGGTATACATTTTATAAATTGGGAATTGAACCCATGACCTGGCCTTGATAGCACCACATTTCTACAGTTCGACAGCTACGAGCTACGTCTAAATATGACAATTAATTTCATGTTATGGCGAGTTGGCGACTAATAAATATTTTGTTAGAATTTAAAATAACACTATTTCAAAACATTTTAAAATGCTATTTATTGCTGTGGAGGCAAAGCTGAACATTAGCAAGCGTTGAAAACAGCTGTGCTGCTTAATATTTCTGTGGAAACTATATAAAGCTATAAATATTTATAAATATACATTTTCACAGCCCTTCAGCAGAGTTCCATTAACTTTAATATTATCCATGGTAGTTATTAAGTTCCACAATTCCATACCACCAATACTGCAAATTTATTTTTGTTATTGAAATACCATATGACTTCAAGGGATAGCTTCTAGGGGTTGACCAATTATCGGTGCCGATATTAAGCATTATTATATTATTACGTTATCAAACGTAGTCATTTTTTAAACTGCTTTGCTTATAAAATAATTGAAAAACATTTAAAGGTGCAATGTGTAATATTTACAACAGTCTATTTACAGAAATGCAATATAACATATATAACTATGTTTTCAGAGGTGTATAAAGACCTTTCTCAATTAAGCAATATGTTTTTATTACCTTAGATTGAGCTATTTCTATCTATATACACCGCGGGTCACCTTACATGGAAGTCGCCACCATGTTTGTACAGTCACGTTGTAGTTTTTGAGAATAAAACACTGACACAATTCTGTACAAGTACATTAACATTCACAATAACACTGATTTATTGAATAAGTAAATATAATTCCTTGATTTACCTTTGAAAAAGAAAGTCTCATTGCTCTCTGCTGTTTTTACCGACGATATCTTTACCTGTGTCGGCCACTGTAGCTTCTCTAAAGGGAGGGGTGAAAAGGTGACTGAGCCATTGATTGCAATTCGCAACCTCACCGCTAGATGCCATTAAAAATTACACAATGCACCTTCAAAATAACTTTTTGGTCAGAGCCCTTGTTATTCTTAATTTTGACATTCATTTTTACATCATACATTGGTTCAAAATATCGGTTATCGGACTTAGATCTGTAATAATCGGTAATGGCCTTGGATCTAAAAGATACATTAGTTAACCCCTAATAGTTTTCTGAGCAAAAATAATCATAAGGCTATTGTAAGAATAACTGAAACTTGTTTTTATGCTTTCAAATAATTAGACATGCTAAAACAGAATTTGGTAACAATAAAATATAATGTTGGAAAAAAACATTTAATAGGGCCATAAATGTAATATTGTTAAACTTTTAATAAATTGATCTTTCAATTTCATGATTTTAATTATTTTAGACATGCTTTTTGATTAATAAAATATAATTTTACCATTAAAAAGGAGTCAAAAACAAAACAAAACGCCAAGCCGTAAACCTAGGGGAAACACTGGTGTGTGTGCACGAGTACATCCTTGTATGTGTATATTATTTGAAGGCCAAGTGCCACTGTTGTGTTTTTGTACTGTTAAATAAAAGACAAAATGTTTAAGTATTGTAGCTATTTTTTTCCTGTGGTACCAACTTGGTATCAAGTAGGGCTGCACGATTAATCAAATGTGCGTCATGTATGTAGTCAGTCTAAGCTACAGGTCTGAGAGAAAGTTACAACCAAAGTCAAATATGACTAAGATCTCATTGACCAAACCCTTCTTTAACAAACACAGCAATTGCTAAATAAACCTGGGTGGTCAAAGTCTTGCAAAATATTTACCACCCGCAGTCAATACAACTCTCAGATGGATAATACAATGAAAATGCTATAATGTGGGAGCTTTTAGCCAATGAAAATGGATTAGTTAGAACACAATCTTTCTTCCAATCTGTGGAGGCTAGTTCCTCTACATCCAGAAAAAGCAAGAGAGAGAAGGATAGGGCTATGTCATAGCTCTGACACAAATGCAAATGCCGCCACGCACTCACTGCTTCTGCCAAATCAGAGCAGAGGCAGCAGCATGGATGTAAATAGTATTAGCTGTGCATAAGCGGGGATTTACGATATTGTGCTTGGATTACGTGCACTAGCATAATATTAAATAGACGAAGAAAATTGACTTACAATTAGGGAAGCCATTTGTTAAACAATGACAGAGAAACGGTGCCTATTTTGAGTTTGCACAGCACAGCAGAGCAAAGTAGAGAGACAAAGACAAGCACACATACAGACACCAGATGTGTTAATGAAAAAGGAACAAGAAGAGAGAGAAATGAGAAAATTAAGGAAGAGGAGAAATAAAGAGGAAGGGAAAATGGGAAAATATGAACTCCTCTTAGATTATTTAGCACTGCGTTCCCCAGGGGGACCATGTGTCACAACCCCGCTGCTGCCACAGTAACCACAATCCTGCTGACTACATAATTCAGCCATCGACCTGTGCATGAGCTCGAGAGGCACTCAGAAAGTCACTAGACATGGTAATATTGGAACTTCTTAGACATTTCGAAACATCAATGCAGCTGGCTGATCAAGATTGATTTCAGCAGTGAAATAGTTTAAAAGCATATGCTTGTAATCATAAAAGCATATGTGGAGCAGGAAAACAAGTAATGGAAAGTGATTGTAATGCAAATAAAACAAAGACAAACATGCTAATGAAAAATGACAAGTATAATGACAAAAAGAAAGTTAAGAATTTTTTTTTTTTTTTTATTTTCAAAGGGATATTTAAGTACAACTAACTGGGGCAGCAGAGGAAATGCTATCAGAGCCTGTGAGATTGAATCTCCTGTCAGAGGACGATTGTTAAGCTGTAATAAGGTCTCTGGGCCAGAGATGAGGTTAAATTAGTAGTATGAATGTAGTCCCCCCACGTCCTGCACCATTACTGCTTCACGAGGCTCTTCCAAGGAAATAATTTGCTCAAACTCTTCAAAAACATACAATTATGCAGCAAAATGGAGGCAATATATGTTGATAAAAATGTCTAGTCTGATCTGAATGAAATGTTAAACAACATGAATAATACTTGGATGTTCTTGATGCTACATACATAAATGCTGTCATTTGTCTTGCCAATCACACTCTGTTAAAGTAAATGCTATCTGACACAAATTGATATAATGCTTGGCTCCAGTATTATTATCATTAACAGAAACTAATAAAAAAAAGGAAAATATTTTCATTAACTGAAATTAAAAATAAATTAAATATATAACTGTGAAAAACTTAACTAAAATATTTTTTAATATAACAACACTAAATAAAAATACTAAAAAAGGGAAAAAATTTAATAGAATAGAACAAAGATTACAGGTACATCTCAATAAATAATAATGTCATGGAAAAGTAAATTTCAGTAATTCAACTCAAATTGTGAAACTTGTGTATTAAATAAAATCAGTGCAAACAGACTGAAGTAGTTAAAGTCTTTGGTTCTTTTAAGACTGCTGATCTGATAGTTGTCCAGAAGACAATTACTGAGACCCTTCACAAGGAGGGTAAGCCGCACAAACATTAATTGCCAAAGAAGCTGGTTCACAGAGTGCTGTATCCAAGCATGTTAACAGAAAGTTGAGTGTAAGGAAAAACTGGAAGAAAAAGATGCACAACCAACTGAGAGAACCGCAGCCTTATGAGCATTGTCAAGCAAAATCAATTCAAGAATTTGAGTGAATTTGAACGGTTGCCCAGTGGTCCAAAATCCTCTTTTCAGATGAGAGCAAGTTTTGTATTTCATTTGAAAACCAAGTTCCTAGAGTCTGGAGGAAGGGTGAAGAAGCTCATAGCCCAAGTTTCTTGATGTCAAGTGTTAAGTTTCCACAGTCTGTGATGATTTGGGGTGCAATGTAATCTGCCAGTGTTGATCAATTGTGTTTTTTGAAAGCCAAAGTCACTGCACCCATTTACCAAGACATTTTGGAGCACTTCATGCTTCCTTCTGCTGACCAGCTTTTTTGAAGATGCTGATTTTATTTTCCAGCAGGATTTGGCACCTGCCCACACTGCCAAAAACACCAAAAGTTGGTTAAATGACCATGGTGATGGTGTGCTTGACTGGCCAGCAAACTCACCAGACCGGAACCTCAGAGAATCTATGGGCTATTGTCAAGAGGAAAATGAGAGACAAGAGACCAAACAATGAAGATGAGCTGAAGACCAATGTCAAAGAAACCTGGGATCCATACCACCTCAGCAGTGCCACAAACGGATAACCTCCATGCCACGCTGAATAGAGGCAGTGATTAAAGCAAAAGGAGCCCTTACCAAGTATTGAGTACATGTACAGTAAATGAACATGCTTTCCAGAAGGCCAACAATTCATTAAAATTTTTTTTTATTTTTTTATTATTGGTCTTATTAAGTATTCTAATTTGATGAGATTGTTGTAAATTGGTGGGTTTTTGTTAAATGTGAGCCAAAATCATCACAATTAAAAGAACCAAAGACTTAAACTACTTCAGTCTGTGTGCAATGAATTCATTTAATACACGAGTTTCACAATTTGAGTTGATTTACTGAAATAAATTAACTTTTCCACAACATTTTAATTTTTTGAGATGCACCTGTACTGGAGTATTTTACAACAAAATACCACATCAGTGTTTCTACTTCAAAATTCCATAATTAATTAAATAATAATAATAATTATTATTTGTGAAAGTTATTAGCAAATGCTACATTAATTACTAACAAATTTAATAATCTAAACTGGAAAAGGAATATAAAAATGAAATAACCCGAAACTAGAAAACTAATTTAGTAGAAAAGTAGAAAACTACTTAAATTCATTAATTTAACAAAATTAAACTTAAACTGACCAACTTAAAAAATTAATTTAAAAACAAAACCATGAAAATCCTGGAACTGAAGTGTCAATGACAATACATGTAAACCAGCATAAGACCAAGCTGCCCATCAAGTGCACTAAAAGCAATTCATTACTGCAGTACTCACCCCCAGTTTCCTGCTCCGCATGCGGACATAGCCCTGCTTGACAATGTCGTTGAAGTTGGAGGCCATCTCTGAGGAACCTGGGAACTTCTAGAATGAATAAAGGCTTGCATCCAGCCCTTCGGTTTCCCCCTTCACCCAGTCCAACCAACCCCTTCCTTCCTTCGTTCACTTCTTCGCTTGTCTTCCAGTCTTCCTTGATCTCGTCTGCTCTGCAGCTTTTGTGGACCTTCACGTCCAGAATATCATGTAGATCTTGAGACCAGGTTCACCATCAGGATTCAGTCTCCTCAATCCTGCATGATCACTGAGAGATGAGAAAAAGGAACATATCTTATTTATAAGAATGCTGTACCCACCCTTCTATGAGAATATACTTTTCTTATTAGACATTTTTTTAGTGAAAATTAAATAAACATTACAGTTCCATATGACATATTTCTACCCAACGGCTGCTTCAAATGTCATAATGGCCTTCATTAAAATCCACTCTGACTGAAAACATTATTTCCGCACTAAATAGCTCAAGCCTCGTTTTGTGGAGAATGAAAGAGATTAAACAGAGTAGCAGACTGTTAAGGTGAACAGTCCTTAAAGAGAAAGTTCACCCATTAAATGAAAGCTATGCAATGGTGCTTAGATGCCATTAATTGTATAAGCAAACAGCAGAAAGAGTCTTCAGAATATAATTTTATATATTAGACTGAATTATGACAGGATTTTGATTTTTGAGTGAACCATCCCAAAATATCAGACCGAGAAATCTTACCTACATATCCAATCTTGTAAGCCTTTACAAAACCTCACTTTAAAAGAAAAACAAAGAACCGCCGACTCAATATAAGTAATAGAGGCATAATGTGCTAAACACACAGTTTGAGATGAAAAGTTTCTAAGCATTCATAATAATCCTCTAAGCTCCGGCCCTCAGGCCAAAGAACTGGGACATGGTTGTACGCGCAAAATGAACAGCATCATCAGCATGCTCTGGAACAACACCCCAAAGTGGCACACTTCCCCAGAAGAGAGCCGGAGCCGGTGCTTAAAATTCTTGACTGCAGTGGAACACAGACATTAAACTTTAACAAGGAGCTCATTAGCCAGGACAGAGCCAGGCTAATCGTCGTCGGCGCTGTTGGTTTTAAAAAGTGGCTCGCTCAGGGAAGGAGGGGCCATTTGCTCCAGTAGAAGATCAGTGAATCATAATGCCATTATTATGTGCTCTCATGACCCAGCTTCAAAAGCCCTTGTCAGAAGAGTGAATGGAGAAATAAAGATAAAAGGGAGAACAAGAACAGTTGAAGGAGGATATGAACGGTGAAAAAAGCAGTTTTGAGAGGACCTTAATAGAACCTCATAATGAAAGATCAAAACAAATCACAACAGCCTGAAAATCTAGACTTTAAGTGTCAGCAGTCATAAATATTCAAGGCGAGTTTAAAAACAGAGCTAAATGTATATCAAGTGCTTCATGATGCTTTTTATTTAAATGTTTTTACCTGATTTACAACAGATAGTAAGAATCAGTCACCTTTAATGCCCCAGAATACATTGGAGAGGTCATTATGCTTAATTTTGAATTAACATTCAAATTTATTTTGACGGCAGATGTTCTAAGCACTGTGACTTGTATATTTGTGCATGTAGTCTATCATGATTACTGCTGTTCAGCAGGAGGCAAAAGACACAAATCATGCACAAAGTTAGTGCTATAAAGTAACAATTTAATATAAGAGCTGCTAAGAGCCTTCTGCTGTATGATGAATGGGTATATTCAACTGAGTATATAGCCATATGCTGAATTGTTAAGGATTAGGTCATTTGCAGTGAAAAGGCATAAAATAGAATAAAAATGGCAAGTAACTGTGAATTATTTTCTTTAAAATATTTAATAAAATTAAATATATGAACCTAAAGATACATGGTCTAAATGCCATAAAGAAAAGATATTCATAACAATACAAAAGATTTCAATTTCAAATAAAGAACGTTTTTTCAACTTTCTATACATCAAAAAATACAGAAAAAAATGTATCATGGTCTATACAAACAGCACAACTGTTTTCAGCATGATAATCATGTTTTTAGAACACCAGATCAGCACAACAGGATGATTTCCGAAGGGTCATGTGACACTGAAGACTGAAAATTCAGCTTTTACAAAGGAATAAATTAATTTACGTTTTAAAATATATAAAAATAGAAAACATTTTACACTGTAATTACATTTGAAATTGTTCTTGTTTTACTGTATTTTAAAGTATTAGTTTTTACAGTAATTTAACAAAATAAATGCAGCCTTGGTGAGTATAGTTAAGACACTTTTTTTTCTCCCCAAAACCATAAAAAAATCTTACTGACTAAAAATTGAATGTAATTCATTAATTTGACCAAAATTAAACAAACTAAACCAAAACCATGACAATCCTGGAACCTTTGAATGGTGGTGTATATACAGTAAGCACACATAACCTATTACTTTTAATTTTAAAACATTATTCAAATATATATATTTTTTTGTATATGTACACACAATATTTAAGCACACACATGCACACAATCATAGCCAGTGAGTAGGCAGCTGTAACTGTTAAGGATGTAAATTCCAAGTAATCGGATTTGGATGAACTTGAGGTCTCCTCTGTGTTGGCAATCTTTGCCAAACACTTCTATCTTGAGATTGCCAAGACCGAAATTAGCCGAGAAGCCCTGTCCCTGCCTGTGCTGAGGCTTTGCTTCTCTTCTCTTGTTTGTCGCAGGGAGAAACAGTGGTGACTAAGAATCCAGGTGTGAACAAGACTCAGAGGCAGCTAATGAATACAGACACCAGAATATCCCACCCAGCCCCCTGCAGCACCAGCGACAAACAGCTTGTTAAGACGCAGGTGACACTCAACGTGGGAGGAGGAATGGAAGAAGAACATCTGTTTTCACCGTCAAGTACGGGTATTGACAGAGAGCAGAGAGCAAGCGGCAGACAAACACGTCTCTGTTGAATGCCTGGCTAATGATAGGCTTGCCATGCCTTGTCGCCAAGTCTTCCTAATCCCTGAGAATTGGCCAGTTCCACCACATTGTTATGGGTTTAGGTCCCATTTGGAAATATGAAGTTAGGTTTTCCGAACACATTTTTGACGAAGTGGGGATAAAAACTGCGGTGTTATTCATTGTAACCATGACAACAAAAACTTCCTACACAGCAGATCCAATATTGTTAAGCTCAGATCAGGAGAAAAATCATAAAATTAAACAAAATGTGCCTTCAATGGTGAGGGTGACAACTGTACAATAATGCAAATGGCACAATTATACAATCTCTTTTATTGTTTCAAAAAATAATAAGTACATAAAAGCACTGATGAAATTTGTGAACTACTCATCATTGTGTGTTACTATATTTCATAAGTCCACAATTTTGGAATAAATTATTTCGTTTTCTAAATGACAATGTCACAAATTAACAATATTTTGGTCATGAACAAAACAACAACAACAAAAGATTACTAGTCATTCCTAGTCATATAAGCAATGACTTACTTTCTATCCAGTTAATTGTCTTGCTATTGTGTAAATAATGAAGTAATAAATACATGTATGTGCCTGATTACACACAAACATATTTCATTTTTAATAGTTAAAGAATTTATAGGTACTACATAGTAGGAATGAGTCATATTTCTTAAAAAATAAAGTTAAAATGGAGTACATGCTTTAAATGTCCACTTATCTTTAATCTTGATACAAACAGCGATCTTGAGAATGACAGAAACAATAATGAGAGATACTTAGGAGAAATTACATTGTAAAGTCCTGGTCTGGTCATATTTCTATTAGCAAGGGATGAATCTTTTCAAGACTATCAATACAAGCTGAGAGTTGCTCATTCACTTCGAAGTACTATGATACTGCCATAACACAGTCTCCTAACTAGCCGTGAAGTGTTAAAGCGTCAAGCAATAAAAGTTATCTCTTCCATGTAAATCGAATTTCTGTCCTACTCTGCCACGACAGTCAATTTTGTCTGTTATTGGTATCTATTCATAGTCAATATAAAAACCTTGATGATGAGTAATTTCTTACTGCTAAATTGAGAAAAAACAGAGGTGTTTATTATCGTTCAATGATGAACTGCCCTTTCGCATTACTGACACACTGTTGTTCTATTTAATGCTGTACCCTTGCTTTGACACAATCTGTATTGTTAAAAGTGCTATATAATAAAGGTGACTTGACTTGACTAATACTTTGGGTGCCCCTAACATATGGCTTTGACAAGAAGTCATTGTGGGTGGTTGATTTCATGGTCGTGGTCATAGTTGGCAAAACTTCTCCAGGAAGAGTAGTAAATAAGAAAAGAAAGTGAACAGGAGGCGCAGAGGTGTACTGATTGTCAGTTTTGATGAACCCTCACAGCTGGAGCCCATCAGAGGAGAAAGTGAACTGAAAATTGAAAGAGTGCTGCAGTGACTCATACAGGCAAGGCCGCGAGGAGGCCAGTAGAGTGGACAGTGAAATACTAAGTGTGCTTGAGGGTAAGACAGAGACAGAGAGATGGTGCAACAGAAAGAAAGGTCATTGTTTGCAATTGTGTGTATTTCAGGGGCAACCTATATTGGCCTGAACATAAGAGCAGAATGGTGCGCGCCGCACACACTCACACGCATGCACATGCTCACATACAAAAAAAAAAAAAAAACATGCGCACCCACACGCACATATTTTCAGAGAACAAAGCAAACAAAGCATTAATCCATTTTTCTTGGCGAACATTCTAAAGGTTTGGTGCACTTTTGGTGAATTTTGTCAGGCAAAATATATTAATCCAAACTATCAGGTTTTTTGCAAAGGATTTGTTCAAGTACATATTGCAACAGATTTGTGGATTTGCCACATTTACTAAAATAAAACTGACTGTAATACAATAACAATGCATCTCTTTTTACTGTTACAAAAATAAACAGTATGTAGACGCATTACTGGTTCATCATCGTGTGGGTGACTTTTACTAGTACACTTTTATTTCTTAATTCGTCATCACTTATATTTGTCATTTATGTTTTATTAAGTCCAAACCTTTTTTAGAGGATGGAATAAAATTTACTTTTCTTTCATCACAGTATTACAATTGAACAAAATTATGGTGGATTTTTTAGGGATTTCTTTTAATTGCCAATCAGTTTTTTCACAGTGTCTTCGATATCACTTGGCATCCTCCTTTAACATCCATTCAAAAATGATTATTGTAAATTAAAAGAAATTCCCCAAAAATTCTTTTTTTTCCCCCAAATGTAATATTGTGATGAAAGAACACAATCATTCTCCATCCTCCAAAAAACTTGTGGACTTTTATACAATATAGTAAGATTTATAGTAAGATTATATAGTAAGATTTTTTTTTTTGTACTAGTACACTTCTATTTCTTATTTTGTTATAAATTATGCTGTCATGTCTCACTATATTGCATAAAAGTACACAAGTTTTTTGAATGACATATTTGCACTATATTTTGTGGTAACTAATGGCTGTTATTTGGTCAATTTAAGTTGTTGTTCTTCATTTGTTTAGTTTGTAACAGACTCAGCAGACAGAATTTTGCTGTACCTATGTACAATGAAAATAAAGTAAAGATTTTGTTGAAATTGAATTGACAAGTGACTTCTGTGTGACATGTGTACCACTGTGTACTATTGACAATAAAGCATGTCCTTTTTTGCCTGCAAATTTTCAGGCATGTTTTTTTCAATTAAATAAACAAATAAATACAAAATAATAATTATAATAATAGTAGTAGTAAGAACTGGCAGTACTAACACAAAAACAAAACATAAAAATGTGTGCAAAGTGTATAAAGTGTCATTTTTGTCAAGTAACACTTACTAGTGTCCACATAAGCAGATAAAGTTTCAGAGGAAGGCACCATCTCTTTTGCCTCCCTTAAGATCATTGTGGTTTCACAGAGGTCCTATAAAGTGGCATGAATGTGACAAGGGGCAACAACAAAGTACGGATAAAAAAAACACTGTTAACTGCAAGTAAATGTAAAATGGAACGGAGTTCTTATATATAAAAAATAAACACAAACACACAAAAACCAGACAGGGGCTTCCACACGCCACTGGTCTAAAACAAACCTTGTTATTCTTTAACCTTTCATCCTCCTATTCTATCATGCGATCACATAATATCCCTTCCTGACAGGGAGACATTGTATTCTCATCAGGCTCCAGTGAAGAGGCACAATATCTGAAAAGCATCAACTCAGTGAGAAGGTTGTCTGAAAGCCCAATAGGACACGCTGGTCCATTTCAGCTTACCGAGGGCAGACAGTGGTGCAGAACACCTAGGGTGACCAGCAGCTGACATGCAATACAGTGGGGAAAATACTTATTTGATCTCCTGCTGATTTTGTAAGTTTGCCCAATAACAAATAAATTAAGAGTATGTAATTTTATGGTGAGTTTATTTTAATAGATAGAGACAAAATTAGGGCTGTGCAAAAAAATCGAATGCGATTTTCATGCACATCTCATCAGTAAAGACGCTCCTATAATTAGAAGTATATCTCCAGCACGTGTGTTCGGATCAGGGTTGCCAGGTTTTAACAACAAATCCTGCCCAGTTGCTTCTCAAAGCTGGTCCAAAACTAGCCCAATCGAGCATCCAGGAGGATCCCTGATAAAAATTGCTTCAAGGGGTTAAAATATATGTTTTTTTAGCAGGTCTGCCTTGGTAAAATTCGCATTTTAGGGGCTAAATATCACGTTATTTGTATTGTGGTCGCTTCGACCCGCGGACATGAAAAACAACCACAGACTTGGCAACACTGGTTGGCATTTACTACACCGAGCCGTAATTCACTGACAATCTTCACAAAATCGATGTTAAAATTGCAAGCGATTCTTTGTCGATTTTGAAAACGATTTTGTGTTAGTTGTCGGTAGACTAAGGCTCTGTGTAGTTACTGCCGCTCCACCTGAACTAGTGTTGCCAAGTTTGCGATTGTTTTTCATGTCCGCGGTTTGAAGCAACCCCAATACCGTCCTTCGGATGAGACGTTAAACCGAGGTCCTGACTCTCTGTGGTCATTAAAAATCCCAGGATGTCTTTCGAAAAGAGTAGAGGTGTGACCTCGGCATCCTGGCTAAATTCGCCCATTGGCCTCGGACCATCATGGCCTCCTAACAGTCCCCATATCTGCTGAATGGCTTCATCACTCCGTCTCCTCTCCACCAGTAAGCTGGTGTGTGGTGGGCGTTCTGGCGCACTATGGCTGCCGTCGCATCATCCAGGTGGATGCTGCACACTGGTGGTGGAAGAGGAGATACCCCCTGTCTATGTAAAGCGCTTTGAGTGCTAGAAAAGCGCTATATAAATGTAAGGAATTATTAATTATTATTAATACCAATAACGTGATATTTAGCCCCTAAAATAAGAATTTTACCAAGGCAACCCTTACAAAAAAAATTATATTTTAACCCCGGGAAGCAATTTTTATCGGGGAACCTCTTGAAAACGCTATTGGGCTAGTTTTGGACTGGTTTTAAGAAGCAACTGGGCAAGATTTGTTGTGGAAACCTGGCAACCCTGATCTGAGCGCACGTGCTGGAGATATACTTCTAATTTCAGGAGCATCTATACTGATGAGATGCGCAGGAAAATCGCCTTCGATTTTTTGCACAGCCCTAGACAAAATACAAACCAAAAAAATAAAGAAAAACACATTATATAAAGGTTAGAGGTTGATCTGCATTTCAGTGAGTGAAATAAGTATTTCATCCCCTACCAATCAGCAAGAATTCTGTCTCCCACAGATTGGTTATGTGCCCATGTGAACACAGATTAGTCCTGTCACTTTAAGAAGTTACTGATGATGTCAGCTCGTTAGATGTATAAGACACCTGTCCACACAATCTGTATCTTCCATTCCATTCCCGTTTAAAGTCTGCCAGAGAACATATAATGATTCAGAGAAGGTGCTGTGGTCAGATGAGACCAAAATTGAACTCTTTGGCATTAATTCAACTCACTGTGTTTGGAGGGAGAGAAAACGAAAACTTTGACCCCAAGAACACCATCCCTACAGTCAAGCACGGAGACGGAAACATTATGCTTTGGGGCAGTTTTTCAGCTAAGGGTACAGGACGACTTCACTGCATTGAGGGGCAAATGGATGGAGCCATGTACTGTAAAATCCTGGACGAGAACCTCCTTTCCTCAGCCAGAACACTTAAGATGGGTCATGGATAAGTTTCATGAATTACAATGACCCAAAACAAACCTCCAAGGCAACAAAGTAGTGGCTCAAGAAGCAGAACATTAAGGTCATGGAGGGACCTAGCCGGTCTCCAGACCTCAATCCTATAGAAAATCTGTGGAGGGTGCTGAAACTTCAGTTGCCAAACAACAGCCAAGAAACCTTAAGGATTTAGACAGGATCTGTAAAGAGGAGGGGATCAAAATCCCTCCTGAGATGTGTGCAAACCTGGTGACCAACTACAAAAAACATCTTCCCTCTGTGCTTGCCAACAAGGGTTTCTGCACCAAGTACTAAGTCATGTTTTGCTTGGGGTTCAAATACTTATTTCACTCACTGAAATGCAAATAAATTTCAGGATTTTTTGGTTGGTATTCTGTCTCTATACGTTAAAATAAACCTACCATAAAAATGACAGACCCTTCATTTTTTTTTTTTGTAGGTGGGTAAACTTACAAAATCAGCAGGGGATCAAATAAATATTTTCCCCTATGAACATGAATAGAGAAGAACGCAAATGGATGCAAACCACAATGTACCAAGACGCATTATAACATCGAAAACCTGGCACAAGAAAGGCCCCTAGTTCTGTTCAGTCACTCCCTGTAAGTGAATATACATGAAGATGTCTATAATCAGTTGTGTTTGGGATCTTGATAAGCTATTGGCAACAGACCCAGCCGTACTTGAAATAAACCCCTAATATGATATTCCCTCAGAATTATACCTGCCATAAATCATACTGTATTTGCTTGAGCATTGTATTTTGAAAAAGCATAATTTCAAAACAGCAGAACCTTACAGCCTAATTAAAAATGTATATGGTGGAAAGACTAATAAGAAAAAGAGAAATTAGAAAATGTGCCAGTGACACTTTCCCTTGTGTTTTTTTTTTTATTTCATCATCAAATATTCAACAGCATTAAACAGCTCTTTTTTGTATTTTTGCAGGTCTAGAAAAAACATCATCATAAATTATTTAGTAATGCAAATTGCCAAAATAAAATTAAGAAATGAGTACATTGCTTGTTAGTATCAAAACCATTATAAGAACATAGCATCCCTTTCTGTGAAAACAAAAGCATTATGAAATCAATTCAGCCAAGTACAAAAGGGTCAGGCAGGACTTAATGACTGCATTGGCAATAACACAGCAAAGCAAAGATTGTTACTGACATTGACCCTCACTCTCTATTGTTAATTAAAAGAATTGATCAGGAATTAATTGAAAACACTCTTGAAAATCGAACAACGTAGAATGGTGAATGCAAGCCAAGTACAACAAAAGGTGACAAATAGCTGTTCCTCTATTTTAATCTTTCAAAACATTAATCTATCCACACATTGCAATCTTTGGCAAATCTCAAAATAAATTATATTTTTCACATAAGGTCGTGAAGGATTCATTTACTTTTAAATTAAGACACTGCAGGTGAATAGTTTAAAAACTAATAGCTATCACCTTACTTACCCAGCTGATTGATTACATTTATTATAGCAAAAAACATTTGTATTACAAGTTTTCTAAAATTGTATGTTTAAATATGCAAATGAGGCATTATTTAATTAAATGTTTGCTAATTTGCAAAAATGTCTATTACAAAAATCTGAACACTGGATGAAGTCAGTTTCAAAATTTGTGTTACTTTTTTTGACATAGTAGAGTCAAATTTGTTTACAGAGGGAATTCTGGGGATCTCCTTTTGTCACTCCATAATTCAGAAAATACTTTGAACAGGCAGAAAACAACATTTTCACAATTTGGGGGGGAAGGGGATAAAATGTTGTATATGATCAAGGAAAATAAATATGAACAAATCCCTCTGTAAAAACCTTCAGAATATAGACAGGAATAAAAATGTCAAGTTTGGTGTGTGTGAGTGCCACTGAAGTGGAGATTTATGGCTTAGTGTTGGAGAAAAAACTCACTTTGAGAAAACGGCTTTTAAAAATATGTATTGTAATTGAAATCTATTGACACAAACAGATAAAGTGCTATATAAGAAACACTTAACAGTGTATTTTGGATGTTTTCCTTCCACTAGTTTGAAAGAGCACTTTATGAAAAGCCAAAAAGCCCAAAATTGACAGGTGCTTGAAAAAACAGTGTTTTTGCCTGCAGTGTGTCCCCTTTAAAATGTCTGATTTCAGCTTTTTTTAATTATTTAAATGAAATGGTACAGGTTCGCAATTGTAAAATTGTCCACTTATCTTTAATCAGCCAATAAATTAAAATAATTATTGCCTTTATTGGGATCAACAACATTTTTTATATCAGAGCCTTCCTACAGAAGAGGAAAGAAAGATCTGGGTTTTACAACACTCCGCTTTGCAATACTCCACCAGCAAATGAAAGATAAAGAAAGAAATTAAGAGTGGTAAAGTGAAAGAGGAGAGAGAGTTGAAATTGTCTAATTCCATTCAAGTTAATATTGCTTCTGCTGTCTCTTTAAGAAGTGACTTACCAACAGAATACAGAACTCTTCTATTCATGTCACGCAAAAAGAGCATCAGGAGCCAGAGAACAACACAGTTGGAAATACATTTCAACAAACTGAATTTACCAAGAGCAATAACGAGTATAGAGGAGAAATGGCTGAGCGAGATAAAGAGTTGAATTCAAGAATTTAAGAAAGGTAGTGAGTTCTCGCTCTTTTGTGGAGCTTGTCATTCATTTATCGTTCAAGGACGACGGATTTCTATTGAATATAGTTTTTTCTTGGTTCGTTCACATTGTCAGCACGGTTGAGGTTACCCAGTGCATGTGACATGACCCCTACTACCAGGTAAAGGAAAAAGAGGGGAAAGCAGGGGTGGGAGGGATGGGGCTGAAGTAAGACACAGTGGGGGCTCAGCTGGCTTCATGATTGGATGATTGAATTTCCTCTCCTGTGGTGCTGCAACTGTGCAAACCGCCTCCACACAGATCTCTCCTGGCTCTCCTGGTGTGTGGGTCAGCTTTTGTCTGCCAAATGTCCCCACAAGGAAAGCAAAACCTGAAATCACCTTCATAATGGAGACCGGCCAACAGCTCCCATGGGAAAAGTGGCTTCATAAATATACTAAATAATCTCTTAATGAAAATGTAAATGAAAATGGATCCATAATAATCATTAGCTCAATATAAGAACATCAGAAGTCAATGGAAAATCCCTACTGTGACGTAAAGTGTGTACATACATTCTAATGAAGGACATAAAATCCAACGCATACATCTATACTCGAACCTAATTTCACACTGAATTAAAGGGCTTTGCTGTCATCTGACTGTTTTAGTAGGGTGCAAGGACATGTCCCAGTCTCCCTCTACCTCTGTCTTGCCATCATTCTGTCCTTCTTATCCCCTTAATCCAGCTGTCGTATCTCAAATAAAACCCGCCATACAATTCACATATCACATCCAATTATGGGCCCATGGTGTCCTTTCAGGCTCTGCCACAATGACATGCAAAATTACCTATTCAGTTAAGGAGGACTGAAAAAAAATAAAAAAAAGATTCTTGACGAATTTATTATTTATTTGCTATCGTGGAAATTCTTGGCTAAGCAATGTGAGATTTGCAAAGCTTCAGTTCATAGCCAATCATCTGTAAGTTGAATCAATGCTTGAGGCTCAAGCAACTCCGCTGGGTCCAGATGAGGTCAAATGGCAGCTTTAATTAATACACTACACATTGCACTAGAGGCTATCTGACCCTACATCCACTAGGGTGTCTATTAGCAATGGGATGAACACAGGTATTTATCAGTGGGCAACTGAGAGAGAGAGAGAGAGAGAGAGAGAGAGAGCAGAGGGTATGGCAAACTTAAATGGATACAACTTTACAACTAAACAAAAACACTACACCACATCTCTACATCTAATTCTTTTTTCCCTATTTAGCTGTTTGGTCTTGTAATGTATTTTCTCATACATATTTAAGTGCGCAGAGCTCCTGTAAATCAGAGTTTAGGATCTCCCTTGGCCAATAAAGCTCTATCAGATTCTGAAACTGAAAATAAGTCTATTCTTCTTTTTTATTCCACCTCTTGCTTAGTTTTACTCCTCCTCTAGGAATGCCAAAAAAAGCACAACATCATCAGGACCAACAAAGCTAAACACACCACCCACACACAAGTGTTAATACACACTGCCACATACATAAGTGAATGAGAGCAATTAAGGTTGACATGAACATTAATTTACATGACAGTGGGTGGTCTACTGATTTCCCAGGGTCCACACTGACAGACCAATATGTTTCATTAGTTTGTTTAAGATTATCAAAATTGAATAAAACAAAAAGTAAAAAACCAAAAAAAATCTTTGTAATTTTTTATTGGACATTTTTAAGCTGATATTAATATTTAATCATTTTAAGTTATTTGGGGATTTTCAAAATAATTTTCCTTTCATCTAACACAAACTAGATTACAGCACAGACTTTAAATGCAGATTTTCTTTAAGTGCACTGTTTATTGAAAGCACTTCATTATTCTCAGCAATTGCAGTATTCTTATCAAAATCAGCAGTTTCCCATATTTATTTTTTACAGTAAAAATAGTACTATAAAATTGTATGCATTTTTAATATTGTCCAGAACATGAAACTAATTATCAAAATTGTCCAGTCTAGTTATGTTTCCATCACACTATTTGAAAGCGCATTTTGAAGTACTGCATGAGAAACGAGTGATGGAAATGCCAAAAAAAAAAAAAAAAAACAATTCCCTTAATTTCGACAAAAAATGTATGGTTGCTTGAGGTGGTTTTTGACTTGTGTGAAAAAGGGTTGATGTGAATGATGGGAGATGGAAGTGTATTTTGCAAATAAATTCCTCGAACCGCATCAAAAAAAAGGCATGTGACTTTGCACTATGGGATGGCAAAACCTGACTAACCAGCGGACAGATCTCATTCCACAGCATCTAAAATGTTGTTATGGTCTTTTGGAAAAGCACAAGTAAAGTCTGTCAAACTATATCTGTATAAATGCCTCTCAGAAATGTGTTACGCGTCTGCATTCCCATTCATTGTGTTTCGTCTGCTTGCTCTGAGGTGCAAGTAATCTATTATATATGAAAATTATTATATTCTCCTACTTTTCTTAGTGATTTATACCAGTTTATCAGAAATAGATGATTTTATTCTCTTTGACACGTTGGATGGAAATGGTGCTTGTTCGCTAATGTTTTATGCAATATTCCAGTTTTGTGCATAAGTTACATTCGCAACTTTGGAAGGAAACCCGGGTATTGTCTGTATACCCCGCCCACCTATTTATGCAGAACCAAACAATAAACATGGCTCCTGAAGACAAGTTGTCACTCTGCAGTCTTTGCATTGCCTTCCTTCTGATCCCAACGTTAGGAAATATTGGATGAACTTAATTTTTTAATTCCAGACTGTGTCAGTAAGAACTTGGCTCTTTGTTTATGTGGAAAATACCTTATTACTTCTAAATCTAATATTTATAACATTGTGCATAAATGGACATCGTATAACAAAAATAAAACAGAGGTAGATCATGACCCCTTTAAAAAAAATTAATTTAAATACTTTTTATTTACTTGTTTTTTTTTGATGGACATACAACATTGTGCATTGTTAGATTAAAAAACATATTTTTTAAACATTTTATTTTTCTTATCTTATTATTAACACTTCATTATAACCCAGTGAGATTAGTATGTAATTTTTTTGTGAAAACATCAAACAAGCTTTTAAAAAGTACTTTGTATTTGCATTATATCAGCTCTCATAATATTGTATCATACCACTGGAAAAAAAAAAATTGTTCAACCGCATAATTATTATTTTTTTATCATTTAGTAGCCTCCTTCAACAAGCAATCATCAGAAACCACAGAGACGTCAAAGCACTCATGTTGAAACATCATCAACATACCACTATTCAGTGAAATGAGATGGAAGAAACAGCCTTTCTGAAATCACGTGGAGTAGAGCCACTCTTCTTGAGAAGAGGCAGGAAAGGGCCAAACAATACACAAACATGGGCTTGAAATAAAAAAAAATGAATAAGAAGAGGAAAAAGGGAATAGACGGCTGGAGGAACAGAATGAAGACGCCTCACTCTAGTTTATAGGCTTTGCCCTGATTTTGACCTCTTGTGGAAAATTTTTGGCTTTACTCCACAAAGTCCTAAGAACCATTCCACATGCAAACACACAGATGCACACAGACCCCCAGAACTAGAAAGTGCAGGCAGATGAGACATGATGTCTGCAAGCCTCAATCTATCACAGATAACAGAGGAGCTATAAACACAGACAACTGGTTTCAGCACCCCTCCTACAGCCTGACGCGACACTTTGTCTCCAGTCCTTTTACCAGATTGACAGAGATAAAGCAAACAAAACACGCAAGTATGCAAATACACACCGTTTAAAGCAAAGAAGATTTATTACATACAGACACTTATCCTTGTTCATGCACATGTTTCTGACAAGATAATAATCAGAATTTGATGTAAGAAATGAATAATAAAAAAGAATGGATTCTCTTGCTTCGGTATATGGAAAATAATGCAAAGGTTAGGTACTCTGAAGTGGATTTTAAGCTTTGGTGAGTTTCCAGGCATGCACACTGCCAAACTTTGCATGATTGAGAAGTACGGTTATATTTGGAGGATCAGCCTCAGCCTCTCTGTTACAGTTTTATTGCCTTGTCTCATTTCAGTTAGCGCGGTCCATTTAAAGCATTAATATAGTGTGTTATTACTATTAAACAAAAAAAATAATGCCATAAAATTTAATTACTTATGCCTTATGGCTTATTTGCAAGTTCTGATACAAGGAATTTTCCTACATTGGAGCCACTGGAGCTTGAAGCATCACCTTCATGTATTTGTGAGTCCAATCACCACACAAAATACCGTTCACCAAGGATTCAACTTTAGATGGTCTGGAACAACATGTGGAACAGAATGCAGGGGTCTTGAGATACATGATTCAATACTGAACTAAATTTAGCCTAACTTAAAACATTGTGGGTGACACATTTTTTGACAAATTTAACTGCAAAATGCATTGTCGTTGACTATAGGCTAATGATTGACTTCACTGACATAAATCAAAATGAATGCATTTTTAAGGCCAAATGTTAAAATTACTAATCAATGATTTCCACATTATCTTTGGCCACAATTCAAACATTTTCTTGAATTTTTTTTGATCAGCTGTTTTTAATTAGATTTTTTCCCATGTATGCACATGGCAGATGCTTTTATCCAAAGTGACTTACATTGCAACCTGTCAAAAAGTTCAGTTTAGCTTGAAATTGTGACAGAAATATTAGCATTGCACTGTGGAATGTACTTTTAAAATAAATAAAACAAATGAATGAATAAATAATTTTATTAGGACTTAAATAGTCAAAACAGAAGTTCAGAAAAAAATAAAACTATTCATAGCCTCTAAATATTATACTTTTGTTAAACTTCTTTATAAATTGTTGAAAAGTTTCACAACATGCCAATTTAAGTTGGATTTCTTGAGTTCGTGAGAGGCAGGAAAAAAAATATAAATAAATAGCGCGACCTTCAGCGTGAGTGGTTGGGATAAAGTGAAGTTTTTGAATCTCATTCAGTCGAATTCCACTTATTGAGTGAAAAAGAAAAGGCTCACACGTCTATCTTGAGTGGCTGTCTGGTTTCCGACACTGTGCAGAGCCACTCTATGAGTCCAAAGCCCATTGGACTTCAAGTGTCTCTCTTACCCAAGACAGCCTCCAATAAATGGGACAAACACACACACCCTTACACGTACACACTTCCAAATCTCCCTAATGCTGCTGCTGAACAACAACAAATAAAAACATTTATAATTCATAAAATTGCCTCAGGCATGAAAGGAGAGAAAGAAAAGGCGTAGTTTGCTATCATCTGAGAGACATTTATTGGTTTTTAACTTTATGGGGCTTTTTTATGCCTGGGAACCATTAACCACATTTAAGCATTTTTAATTCTTCAGAGCAGAGAGACGTTTCAATAAAGTGAGGGCCAGTCCCGGTCTTCCTACCCTCCAACTCCAGTGTATACACATTGGAGATAAAGATGAGGAAGTGCAAAAGCAGCCGCTGTGTTTTGTAAGAAAGAAACATTATGACAGATCTTGTTTGGCCAGGCCATCTAACCTGACTTTAATCTTTTCTGCTTCACGCCAACCTCCAAACATCAATTTTTCTGTTTCATTGTACAAATTGCTACCATACCACAGTAAAAGTAATCCTGGTGCTACAGTTTAACAAACATAAAGGTGTATATTCAGGTTTACGCATACGTTTTTAGAGGTTTTGGAACTGTGGGAAGAGTTGATTATACATGGGCATTAAATATCAGAACCTCCTGTAATCTGATAGTAACTGAATTAAGCTCCAATGTACCTACGTCAAGAAAATGTCATTATACGTGAAGAACGAGAAAGAACAATACCTCACAATTTTCTCATTTGCTGTTAGGCAATCTTTTATCTATGCCCCATTTCTTAATCTCACTCTCATGGCTGCATTTCAGACACAAAGAACCATCTCCACTTCCTGTGGTTTAGCCTATTCCTATTGGAAAGGACTAATGATGGAGCAAATTAAGGTGTTATAACAGCCTAGAATTTATCACGTCATCTCACAAACAGCATGAGATGAACGAACAAAGAAGTGAGAGAGAAAGCATATTTCAGATGGATCCAAATCCCCAGCATTGTTGTCACACAAAGCAGGCACTTGGCTAGGCCATCTAACTCCTGTGGAGCTGAGGTAGTCTGTCTGAAGTCTCTGTCGCTTCCTTTTCTCATCTCTGGTGAGCATTTGCTTTGACAGTTGAGACACAATGGAGTCTAGATTCAGTGCTTCTACTAGTTGTGTATTTATGATCAAGCTATGAATAAGTCATGGAAAACTTACCAGTTTTCAGCTGGCAGATCAGCTCAGATAGCAAATTCCATGGGACATTTTAGTTAACTAGGCCTAAAGGAAGAATTACCCTAATTTGTCGGCTCTACAGGGAGGAAGAGTGAAGGCAGAGGTTTGTAGGGCACTTTGTGAGACTGCAGAGACACCGCTGATGAGTCAACGGCTGGTTTCACTCTCACAAAGCATCAGCCAAACACCCTGAAAAACACCTCAATCTAACAACTTATTCCTCGGTGCAGTTCAACAGTCAAAATTGAAAACACTTTTTTTCTTTTTTTTTTGCCATTCTTGGCACCACGGCATCATGTTTAAGCGCTGCCAAACTAGAAACTGCCAAAGTATGTCAACTTGTTTTTTATGATGACTTTATTTCATGAATGAAGAATTTGAATCATTGCATATCAGTGATTCTCATCCTTAACAGAAAAAGTAATAGGGATATAATAAGACATTTTAATATTGCACCACTTCATAGGCTTAAAAGTGCTTACATTAGCCAAAAGTAATTTTTTTATATCTTTTATATCTTTTAAAATGTTACCCAATAATGCCACTTGAAGGAAGAACAAGCGTAATCAGTTATTACAAAAATCATATTGAATGAATTTTCATTACTCTTTGGTCCAAATGTGGAATTATCATCTCCAGAAAACCAAATGGTATTTTTTTGTAAATGGTTTAGTGGCTGTATGAAATGGATGCTGATTTCTCTTAAAGTAACAATTTGTTCCTTTTTTCAGGTAGATTTGATGAGTCTTGCAACAAATTAGTCATGTTTTCCAAGAATTTCTATATTGCTCAAACAGTTTTTCTTTCTCTTGTTCTTGTTCGCTCTCTGTCTCATACAGATGTGCCCTGACAGCCTCGCATGACTGAGGGTGAACAGAGAAAGAGATGGAGAAGATGAAGGAAGCAGAAATGAGACACAGACAGATCGTGAGATACAGAAACAGGCTGAGGGAGGATGTCAGAACTTGGAAGAATAGTCACGTCAGCATTCTAGAGCTTTTGGCTTTGAAGTTTTTCTCTCTTTATGGCAGGCTGATGTGACACATGCCTCAGAGAAAAACCACAACAATGTGCAATACTTTGTTATAAATCAATGTGTCAAAAGATTCAAGGAGGAGACATTTACATGCTCATCATTTAGCTTTGTTTGTAAAGCCTATGAGTGCTGATAACATCTCAGTTCTATAGCTTTATCTGAACCGGCAGCTGTCACATACCAATAAGACTATAATATACTGAATACTCAAAATATATGCAATTTGTGCTATTAAGAAACACTGTGCACAATTAAATTATTTTTATGCACTTATTATTTGGTCATCAAGTTTCCAAAAAATATTCCCTCTATAAAACTAAGTTGCAAAATTCTGTAAAAGTTCAAACAGTTATGAATCAAGAAGAATTAAATGATTCAGTGTGCCCTCAAAAATTTACATATATTAAAATGTTTGTATAAAAAATAATAGAGGGAATATTTCTTGTTTTTTCAAATTTAATTTTTATATTTGTGCATATAAATAAATAAAAAATTTACACAAAAAATATTTAACCATTTTAAAAAGAAAATGCAATATATCATCTTTTTAAAATCTATTTTATTAAATAAATAAACAATTAAATCTGAATCTATTTACCAGGTAGCCCACAAAAATAGATTAAATTAAATTTATGCTAGACAGCAAAGCATATTTTAGGATTATTTTACTGTGCTCAAATAAATTTTTTGACTGAGAGAAAAAAGAAAAGAAAAGATGACTAAAGAGAGATCATGATTATTAAAAAATGAGGTAGAATGGGTTAACTGGGGCAAATCCATAAATGAATCCCCGACCTATTGCTGGAGTTTTACCATGACCCATCATTACTTCACTTACATAAAGTTAAAAACTCTGTGAAAAAAAAAAAGATGGCCTAATGTCATATTCTGGTCTCATAACTTCCCAGCTGATTTATGGGATGCAGCAGAACAGGGGAACCAGGGGAAAGAGAGAGGAAGATAGAGAGAAAGACAGCAGGAGGAAATGCGTTCACTACTCATTTGTTACAGAGTGAGTGCACGAGGGCACAACTTAGACACAAAAACAAGCCGCAAGCCGCATCTCTATCTCTGTCATAAATTATGGATGTTGTCTGATGTCTCCTAACTGCTGTGGGGCTCTCAGGGGGCCTTCTCAGCAGCAGGCCTGGCAGAAGAGCTGAACTTATAATGTAGAGCCTTCCACTCTCAATGTCAGCTCCAGCATAGGGAGTGCTTTTCAAAAGCATGGGTCATGAACTTGTGCACCAGTGGTAAAACACATTACTTTAAGATCGGCTCACTTTATTCACTGCATGCTTCTTGCATGCTTAAAATTATGATTAGTCATCCTTTCCAAGGTAAACTTCATTATAACTATTGCGCAAAAAGAGTTTGAATAAAGTTATAAACTTTTGGAACATCTCAAATCATGAGGCTTGTTAAGTAGAGTGTGCTTAACTTTAAAATAAAACTAACAATTTTCACCTGGCAGACAAAAAAATAAAATAAAATCCCACACTTAAGGCGTGGTCACATTTCCCATTGTCTGATGAATCTTGGCAGGTGCAATCCAGCCAATTCAAGAATCCATCCAATCGGGAAGAGACTTTGATGACATCTTCAGACATCACTGTTTATCATTAGCTGTCTCTTTATGCATTAACTAACCAGACAGCAAGACAGAACTTGTACCACAGGAAGAACTGACATAAACAGGAAACTGCAGTTCGGCAAATCCTCTTCAGCAGAGTCAGCTGATGAGACCGTAGAGAAATAACAATATGAAAGCTTTATAGAAGCACTATACTCAGATGGAACATATAGACATGCACTATAAAAGCACAATATTCAAACTGGATATACATGCAATACAGAAGCACTATTTAGATGGACATACAGTACAGTATAGACAACCACTACAGAAGCACTATATAATGTACTGTACAGCTGGATGTATAGAGAATCAGTATATGTTCTTGGATATATAAATCCACACTTCAACCAGCATGTTACCTTAAATCAGAGTGTGTTACTGTAGCTGCATTGTAAGAAGAGTTTTTTGAGTGATGATTCACCCAATTTATTTTTAAATGCATGCTATTCATCTTATTGTGATTCATTCATCTTTGCATGTGCTTCTTTTTGACCTCGCAATTCTTAATCAAAATGTCCAAAATCAATCTTCCAGTGAAACGGCAGACTGTTTGGGGACTTCAATTATTTTGTCTGATTAAACTCCGCCCCTTTCGTACAATCGTCTGCAAGCTCGCATTTAGATCTGCCTGACTGCCTCTAACCAATCAACAGTCCATACAGCACAAATTATTGGTTTCACACAGATGTGCGTCACAATACAGAAGAAATACGCAACTTGTCCTGTATGGTGTGCTGTTCTCAGACAGGCACAGAAACACACACACACCCTCAAACACATATACAATGTCACCAAGCTCATTTGGTCCCTCAGCTGGGTCCTCTGTCAGGGTCACAGCCATTTACTCTGTCCCATCCATCAGCACAGATGACACATGATCGTTACCTACACACCCACCCTCAAAAACACAGCTCTCGCCCTCAGATATATTTTCACAAACACCAAAAACTCAAGTCCACACTTCAAAAATTCACATCTAAACCCAACACTGTAACCATGTCTTTTTTATGAAAATAATCATTTATTTTAAAATATGCACACATTCACTCTTACCTGTATGCAAAATATGCCAAAAACATCTGTTAATGTTTGTTTTTATCTCATTTGATTATGAATAACATTAAAAGCTACATTTTACATACACACAATAAAGTTGTGCATCATTACTGTTGGCCATTTAACAGTTCATTCGTAATAAACATTGTTCAAATAATACATTATAAGCTGCTTGCACTTTTTTGTTATGCTGGTGTGCTGTACAAAAAAATAAAATAAAAATAATATAAGATATGACCATATCTGATTATTGCTTGTCCTCAACGTCTGTGTTGGTTATAGCCCAGTCTAAACCCACTCATAAGCTCAGAGCGTAGACCTCTTTGCAGTCTCAAAGCTCTGTAGCACATTTTGACACCTTTACACACACAATCCCTGTTAAACCCCTCAAAACAAAAACATATTTTCAAATCCCAATGCTTCAATTCTTAATTTTAAAAAAACACTGTGTCATGGAAATACTGTGCATTTCAGTGTAGATGCAGTTGGATAAACACAGAACTCTTTAAATATGCCGCTCAGACATGACAGACAGCAGTGTAGGGAGTCTGTGGCGCGTATGAACACCAAAGCTCTGGGGAGGGGTGCAGAAATCCAAACAAATCAATGCAGGCCGAGCCCCGGAGAGACAGAGCATCCACCACCGCCAATTACTGCAGCGCAGAAACAAACAAAGTGGAAGTGAACTGGAAGAGAAGGCAAAGTCTGTTGCTAGCAGGTAAAGTCGTCGCTTTGCATGTGCGTGAGGCTGAGGGAGGGGAAGAGGGGGGTCTGGATACACTCACACAGGCAGGTTTGCTGGGTCTGGCAGTGCAGGCAGGCCACTCTGTAATTTACAGAGGTGGAATGCAGCATGCAGCCGCGGGTGCTAATTACAGAGCGTTCATCTCTCTCTCTCTTTCTCTCTTTCAGACTGTGAGCCAGCCGACCAAAACCAGCCGACTCCCACACTGCTCCGCTGTCAACTGCAACCTTCAGACAAAATGCAGAAGTGCACACACACGCACACACACAAGGACAGATGTTTGGATAACATCTATGACTCAGGTGACTATGCATGCTACAAAACCCACAAAAAAAGTTTACTAGTATGTAAAGAGCATTGTAATAGACCCCATTACAAAACCACTGGAAATTGACTGCCAGTACTTCCAAGGCTATTCATCTCTCTTGACTGGAATCTTGTCCTGTTATGTCTTTTTTAGCAGCTTCTGGTCAGGTCATATAGCATACTCTCTTTTGGATGGCGCCGATCTCTCTAGTCATGGCTTGTGTATTGATGCCTATGCACAGAGACTGAATACTTTGAAAGCCATCAACGAACTGCCAGTGGAAATGCTCTTATGCATGCACACGTATGCAAACACACTCACACTGCCAAAGAGGCAAGTATTAAATTTCACCACATATATATACAGTGTGTGTGTGCACCTCCACAGCAACAGTATCTGTTCTGCCCACTAATCATATTGTGTTTAATTACATGAGTTGGATTATACTGGAGAAAGCCTAGGTCAGCAGGACAAGAGCACAGACTTACTTAGAGAGACATCCACCCCCACTTCAGCGCTAAAATTCACTGTTACAGCTTTAAGGATGTGTAGGAGACACAAATTAAGAAAAGGATGGAAGGCAAACCGGTTTAGCTAAAACCGAGTGCTTGACAGACTGAATGTCCAACTCATCATGTCAGATTTATTATGAGGTTCTGCCAGACCTCATATACTGAAACAAAGTGCTAATTCTAATACTTGCTGTCTTATGCAAACATGGTTTGACTGCTTACTAATGTCATTTCTAAATACGATTATAGCATATTAATGTTTCTGTTGGAAAATGCTAGACTGAAAATACTGCAAACAAAGGTTAAAAGAAGGGCAACCTCTTCAGTTGACTCCAGTGACAGGACTGACATTTATCTAATGAGCTTCATTCAATCTCAATCAAGCATTAAATCAGCAGAGTCGGGTTCAGTGTGAAGGGGTTATAGGTTAATAGGCGTTTATCCACCTTAATCTTTATTGTGCTCGAAAACATTTTACCTATGATAACACCATCGCAGTAATAAGCTATCACATTGACCGATAAGATGATTTTTTTTACTTTCTGTGTTCTCTACAGCCGTGGAGGATTTGCAGACTAATTTATTATGAGCTTTAGTGAAGCTGTTTATGCTCAGAGAGATAAGGCTCAGATTAAACGCTGTCCTTTATCAGCATGCAGCACATTCAAAAGACACTGTTTCAATTTAATTAATTGCCCACAAGACAAGGTGCAAGGCAATTATTTTCCATACTTAGACATTCGTGTGAAAATTAGGACAGTAAGTGGGAACATATCCAGGAACAGAGGTCTTTGTTTTGCCTCTGGTTACGTCTCAAAATCTACTGATCTGTCTACCTAGACAGCTTTTTTTAGGCTTCAGATGAGTCAGCTAAGCCAACCTGGAAAACGCCTCTGAAATCCAAAATGCAACTCTCTATACTGAGGGACATAAACGGTGTCTGAAATCATTCACTGATCTCTATATAGTATATTGTGGTTGAGTGCACAATATCAGCAAGGAGTGAACCGAATTAAGAGAATAAATTCAGACACTGACTTAGCCATTGAAGGTAAGTTGAGTTGGGCTACTTGAATATGACCCTAGAAAATAATTTATGAATGCCTGTCAAGTGACCCATCACAAAAGAGGAAACAATTAGCCTAGCAAGAAGATCAACACTGCAACAATATTAATAAACATATCATTAATCTTCATGTTACTTCTAATACAGACTGGTTAGCTAGCTGACATATTTTAGGTTTTCTCTCTTAAAGCTCTTCTCATTCAGGACTTCTGAGCTTATTTATGACTGAAAAGCTTTACGTGCAGCTTATATAGAAAAATATGAACAGTAATTTGAGGCCATTTTTATTATAGGATATAGTTGTAGCTACTGTTTTTGGCGTAAATTAACTGTTGTAACTTTTGTTTTAATATTGTGATAGGAAACTAGGGCCAGTATTTTGCCATGGGTAATGGTGAAATAGCCAGTTCATCAGTTAATTAGTTAGTCAATTATACTTCATTGTCCTTTTTAAGGAAATTCGTCTTACAATACAATACAACACATATAATAAAAATCTGTACAGCAGAAAATTACCACAATCATTATCCAACATTATTATAAATATAACAATGAAAATATTTATTAATACTGGATATTTAAATATAAAATATGCATATAAAAAAAAGCATTGCACTGCTCAATGACGCATTGACCAATTAGAATCAAGTATTTTATGGCCGTGTAAAAATAATTAAATAAACTAACTAAATAAATAAAAAAATACTATTTTTAATAATACTAAGTATAAGTAGGAACAGTGCATAATAAGCTATGCAATGCATAGAAAAAACAAACAAACAGAATTTTCATTTAAAGACCCGAGCATAAGCACATGTAAACGTCAAGGGCTAGTCATAAGCATCTGAATGAACCAATCCAGCATACAACAGCTTTATTAGAAATACGGAGTCTGAAGATGCATTTCTCAACTAAACTAGCGTTATATCCTTCACTTCAAACACACTCACTTCAGACAATGCAGCTGTTTAAATAACCATAACGTGCGGGATGCTGCTGCACAAAAAGTTGATCAAATGAGTGAATGATGTACAATATAATCGCACATTAAAACAACACAAATTTAAACGACCCCTTTCTAACTCTCGCATTTTGTTGGGGCGACTGGTGCAATGGTCCTGGCCTCGATACAGCTCATGAACTTTCATAAACCTACCTGGATGATGTTCAGCTGAAGGTGCGGCCCCTTCCGAGAAGACTGCTGCTTTTAAAAGGTGAAAATGCGATGTTTTTTGCCTGTGCCCTAACAGTTTTCTTGGGAAAAAAACAAATGTGTTCGGGCTTTGGACCTGCTGACAGTAATCCAAGTGACGCTTCTTGGTTGTCGTCTTGGGTTTCTGGACGAGACGCCGTGCAGCGCTTCTGAATATCAAGCACTAAACACACACACACTCTCACACACACGGCTGTTTCACTCTCAGCTGTCTGTCTCCAGCTCCAGCAGACAACAAAAGTCCACCCTTTACCGTAGTGCGTCAAAGAAGAGCGCCCCAAAATAACGAGCGTGCGTTTAAAACGCGCGTTTTATTTATCGGAATCTGACGTCAGGAAGTTGTCTTCGCTTAGAATCATTTAATAATTGTATGATTTATTAGTCTTAATTGTATAGCTTTATTTCTAAGCTTTCTTGTTCGGTCAAATTTATTAGCCCTAGTTCATTCAGTTTATTGATACATAAAATGTTAAGAGACCAGGCTGTGACTTAACTGTGATTATAGAGATTTTTCCCCCCTATAAAGCCTTTTTAACGTTATTTTCGTATCACAGATACGTTTAAAAAATTTAAATGTAAAAATGTAAAAAACTAAATAAAAAAGGTAATCTTTTGATGTTTATATATTTTTATTTTTATGCTTTTCATTTTTGTTTTAGTTAACTAATAACCCTGGGAGATATGTATGTGGAAAAATAACTGCAAAGAACTTTAATATTTGATGCCAGGCAAAGACAGACATTATTGTATCATCAAAAGCATAGTGTATCAGCCAGATTAAACAACTTTGTTTTCAGGTAGACTGATTAGAAGTGTGCCTTTATTCTTTGAAATTGCCTAAGGACAATCAGATAAGAGTTTACAAGGCTGAAAAAGTGTATTCCAGTTTTATGTGCAATGTGCATCAGATGGTCAGTAAATGGTCAGACTGAGGCCGAGACTACCACCCGTGTGCCCTTGAGCAATGCACGTAAAACCTGATGCCTGAGAGGGATGCTATTTACTGATGTGTATACAAAAATCTCAAATATACTATTCAAATGCTAGTAAAAGCAATCAGTATGAATGTTGACATTATACTGCTTTTATCCGTATGCAAAAGATTAGTGCAATTATTCTAGGTAGCAAAATATTATCTGGATATGAATTTGAAATATGTATGTGTTGTCTGTGTGAATTCTCACACGTTGCAATAGAGGATTTCAAATGATGGATTTTTGGTGGGAGGATTCGAGTGAGTCTTCTATTGCTGATGTCGGAGTTTCAACGCAAGATACGTCATCATCATCACTCACAACGAAAGATGATCAGTGTTTTTAAAAATGAGGCTTTTAGAGTTAACATTTGAGAAAACAGTTTCTGAACTGATTTTTGGTGATGTTGAAGCTAACAGATCTTAGTTATTAAGAAGATGCATGAAACATTTATACTCTAATCTCATGTCATATTAAGTTTTGATGTCAAAATTGATTGCCCCCGGCTGGTTTGAAGTGGGACATGCATATGGACCACTTGGGGTTATCTCAGAATGGTGACAGCAAAAATTTCAGCTCTGTCTTCGGTTCTCATGGTAACAGAGGCAGGAAAAGTGATGCACAGCAAAGCGGTAGAGAAGAATGACAGCGGAGGATTACGCACCAGCATGTGGCATAAACCGCTATTATAGCAACTAGCAAAAGAGTCAGGTTGTCAACTTACATTTCTTGGCTTGTCACGCTGGCAAACAGCCGTTGTTGAAGAAAGAAAAAAATGCACAAGCATTAATGTTAGTCACATATCAGACAAATCTTTGAACTTTGCATTAATCAGGTCTGAAGTTCGTAATATTGCTTTCTCCAGGGAAGAAGTAATCTTGTCTGAATAAGGAGAGAAATCAAGCACAGTTTACAAGTAGAAACAGTCCAAAACAGTTCTAAACAAATATGTCAGTGGATTTTGATGTGAGAGGACAACGGGGTATGTACTTTTTCTGCCTGGAAGCATTTTAATGGATTATGGGCAGGTATTTTTGCCAAAAGCAAGTAAAAAATATTGTATTGGATTTATTTACAACAAACATACAGCTTTTAACTTCACAAGATGACATTTGATGGACTGGACTCATGTGGATTACTTGTGTATTATTGTGATGTTTTCATCAACTGTTTGCACACCGCAGATGTTTGCACACCACAGTTGATTCACTGGTGCATGTAATGCTAAATATCACACACACATATATGTGTGTATATATATATATATATATATATATATATATATATATATATATATATATATATATATATATATATATATATATATATATATACATACATATACATATATATATATACACATTTCAGAATGAATACCTAAAGTTATTACTGTAGATTATAACAATAAATTCACTTGCATAATTTTATGAGTAATTTCAGATTTTTATTTTATTTTATTTGTAGTTTACAAAATAAAAGATCATTAAAATACTGGCAATTTATTCATAAAATAACATGAAAATAATTATTAGCTTATCATATTGGCCAGAAATGCAATAAGAATTCAACCTGGTGCCAACAGCTTAAAAATGTATGTAAAACTCATACATTGCTTATTCTATTTCAAAGGACGAGCATGTGAATGAAAGGTGATTGAGAATGCAGGACCATGAAAGGGGGAGGTGCAGGAGGGCCAGAATTTGTTCAGAAAAATGGTGCCGCCACACTGATAAGAGTGTGTGATAACGTTGACAGAGGGAGACAGCAGGGGACAAGAGGCAGACATGAGGGCAAGTGATGACAAGCAGCGGCTCATGCCCGCATGCACTTGCATTTATTCACACACACAGAGACAAACTGCAGATACCATTTGTGCAACTATTTAAAGTCTGAAGACATGTAGGTTATTTTCCTCAGTTCACTGGATCATAAATACACATAATGCTTATGTTCTAAGGTTTAGAGTTTTATACTCTTACAGCTGACTTTTTTTTAATGAAATTAAGAATGAGCAGCATAAGTTTTAAAAATATACAGTATTAATGGTTTATGTTGCTTATTTTGGTAGGGTTACAACTACAAAAGCAGGGTCACCATCAGTGGAATTGCTGGGGATTCTGGGCCCATTGCACATCATTTGTTATGGTGCCTTCTTATAATCATGTTCTCCCCATTTGTGACGCCCTGGTCACCACGATATAATGCTTCATGCTGCAGTGTAAAGTGCTTTTACTTGTAGCATTTATGCAAAGTCTTAAAAGATGTGACAAAGTTGTGACGTACATCTGAGTGAAACAGACTACTGAAAAAGAAAAATGTAAGGTGGTGGTGGTTCAGACCATCAGTTGAGTGGATGGAGGCAGAACTGCATGGGAGCATCCAGTCGAATGTAAGAAGCAGGGTTTCAGCAGATTCAATTACTGGAGAAGTCTTGCAAGGGTCACTAGAAAGAATCTGTAATTTCACCAGAAGAGTGAGTTATGACATTTTGATTAAGAATTCTGAGAACCAAACAGTAAAAAACTAAATAAGCATGTTTTGTGTTGCTCAATAACATATCCAGTGTTTAGAAATTAGGGTGAATTTTCATGTCATACTGACAGATGTCAAAAGTAGAAATTATTTGAAATGTCCTTGCTAAATTCTGTAAGGTTGTTGCAAATGAAAGGATATTAAGAAGATTAACTGTGTTGTCTAACTAAAGTCAAAACCGTAAATGTCATCATTCTCTGTTAACAATAAATTTGTATTGTCAGAGTTAGTACAGAGATTGGCTGTAAATATACACTATTTTTACATAATAATGCATTTTTACATAACCCCACACGCCTCTGTGTTTTTCTCTCTCTCTGTACTGCACAAACTCACATGCACAGCCCTCTCTAGTTTAATTGAGTGCAGAGGACAAACACTTAGGAGACACAGCAGCAGTCTAAAAGCATCCAGTGTGAGACGTTTCATAAATGAGTGTAATCGTGGCCATATGGCAGCTTCTGAAAGCCTGAACCACATGTCTGGAAAAAATATCACTGACTCCTCATTTCACACAGCTCTGCCAGCCCAGTTCTCCTGAATCCGCTTCATACCTGTCATCACAGTGTGCCTGATGTGTACGTGAATTCAGACACATGAATACATTTCTTCATGAATTTTATTGAGGACAAATCACAAAAAAAAAGTCAAATAAAATGCATTCTATACATTGATCGAACTCAACAGCTGACTGAAGTGATTGTGCAGATGAGATTGTCGGAAGATGAGCACTCTAAAAAAAAAATAATAAAATAAAATTCTCCTACATATTCCATAAACATTGAACAAATAGACTTTGATTGAAGAACCGGTGCTCTTTTGATATGGCTGACCAAAGCTAGACGGGTTCAAGAAGAAAAATCAATGCCCTGATCTCTGGAGATCTTCCTATAATCATATCTTGTTCGCATCATACCTTGAAGCCTCAGACACCAATTCCACATAATCTTTATCACAGCCTTTCTTCTGGCTCTGTAATCTCCTCAAAATAGATATTTTACCACAACAAATGTCTCTTTTCATTGCCTTTAGCATGTCATAATTTTTACAACCTTTTATAGGAGTACAATAGATGCAGTCAGTCATAAATTTTCATGTCACTGCTAATTATGCCATCAGTCACAGCAGTCCTAATGTACTGTTTACTGGTCCAAGCCCAATTCTTTCTCAAGTCTCGCAACCTGGAGCCTCCTATTTCAGCACTCGACATTATCAAGAAGAAAATAAAACCTGAACACAAGCGTACAAATTTGAAATAATAATCACCATAAAGCAGAGGGGCTTGCAATTTATGACCTCATTAAAAAACAGAGGCACATCAGGGGAGTGATTTTTACAAGGAATTTTCTTTAATCCATAGTTGTGAACAAAATAAGCTGTCCAGCTCAGAGAACTGCAACAACAGCAGGGTCTCTTCATTTAGGTTTTTTTCGGCCTTCACACTGTTACTGTAAAAGGAGAATAGAGAGGAAAAAAAGGAAAGAAAGAAATACAAAAAGTATTTCAATGAAACAGGAAATTAGTTTTTATGTCTTCAAATCAGTGTTGAGCAAAAGGTAAAATGTAAGAAAGGGCTCCCTTGGTTTCATCATTGTGAATTTGAATGGAATCGATCAGACCCACAGGAAGCAAAATTGGAATGACAGGAAGATGCATTCTAGTTAAAATTACAGTCATATAAATCTCTTTTCAGTTTATTTTACATAAAAATTGCAATCCTGCATCCTGTTTGCTGCCTCAAATTCAAGAACTGAACTCATTTTAAAGGCATTCTCAGTTCAGTAACTCAATAAACCCCTTTCAAATAGAGATCCTTTATATGTTTATATTAATATATGTTTCAATAGTTTCCCTGATGCCACCGCATAGATAAAGCTTCCACATGAGAGCAGTGGAAATCAAATTAAAATGAATTTGCAAGTGTGCTACATATTAAGTAGGGAAAAAAAACTGCCAGTTGCATGTGATGCAAATGTGTTAATTTCATTCTAAACATGTTTTACTGCTGGTGTGTTATGGAACACTCACTGTGCATGAATTCTAAAGAGGAAACAGATAAACAAACAACACACAGACAGTACACCCACATCCACAACCAAAGCAACACATTTTTTACAGGATTCATTATCCATAAACCTTTCAGAACAATCAATAAATTTGAGCTCAGGGAAGCAGGTTCCCACTGGCAAAATTTAAGTATTTGTGCATGGAGATAGGATGTTTTTGGATTTATATTCATGATAATTCAAAAGAATTGAGGATGTTTTTTGCAGACATTAATTGCTGGAATAATTCTCCTAAATTACCATTCGGAGTAGAGGGAGAAAACATTGCAAACAGCTCCAATGCAAATGAAGGAAGAATACAAGTGGATCAATGGGGAGAAAAACATCCCCGCTGCTTGATAAATTAGGTGAGAATTCTTTCCTCATTTTTCGCCAGATGGTTAATGTTGCCATATCAGTTGGCGTGCTGTTCAGAACTGATGAGATGAGGTGCACCTAAAGCCAGCTGAGCGATATGCAAACTGTCTCGAGAACCGAGCTCAAATTGGATATTTATGATGTATTTATTGTATCTTGGCATTGTCTCAGCGAGGTAATCTTGTAGCGAGATAGCACATTTCACAGTGATAATAAGAGCATCTATTATCTGTGCGCATGATGGATGGAAGTAGTAAAAAAAGAAAGCAACTCCTGTAGCTGAATGAATTAGAGTAAAGCCCTTTTGGCTGCCATGCAAGATTCTGGCACTGAATCTTCCTCTTCCTCTCTCGTCCTTCTCTCTCATTAAAAGCAAACTGCTGTTCTCCACAAAGAGAGCAACATTCACACAAAGATTCAAATTCACACTTTCACATGCATGTAGAGGGTCGCACAATTTTATTTTACCAGCAGAAAATTACATTCTGGCCACGATTTGTTTTCTTAACACCTCTTACCACAGGCTGCCCTGTCTGGAGAAAATTACACATTTGCAGAAATCTCCAGCTTTCTATATTCAGAAGAATTTTTAAAAACACTTTAAAGGGCACATTTGCAGTATCTGATCTGACTTTTAAAAAATACTTTAATTTTTAACTGCAACTTTTAACTCATAGTTCATATTTTTCCACACAAAGTACAATGTCTATTTGTCCTTTAGTAATATTCAGCTTTAAATATGATAATGGCAAGTCATTTGTATGGTGCATTTTTATAGTTCATTAATCTTAGAGAGTGTAAGTGCAGAATGGCAAATCTGTTTTCTGCAGAGAAGTTTTGGAAATAATGTAATTGCCTCTCTACATGTGTTCTGTCACCACTGTGCCGTTCCCTTTGCTCCATCTCCACAGTCCAAAATAATGATTCCACAGCAGATCATTATTACTAGCCCCCAGCTGTCTCTGTCCCCTTCTGCATGGACACAGTCCAACAGCATGTCTACCAATGACCAGCTGTCCCCTTCTCTGACTTCAGATCGTCATGTTTATCCTGAACCACCTTTTCCCTGCCAAAACCCTTTTAAAAACTCTCAAATCCTAAACGAGATGGATAAAAACTTCTTCTTTACACCTGAATGGCTAAACTATCACTGATGAATGTCCTGCACTGAAGGCAACTCTCATTCATCTCCCTGTACCTCCTATCAGTGTGCCGGCACTCTCGCTTCTTCTGCTGATTTCTATTATTATTCGAAACAGACAGCCTTTATATCTCTGCAACATGAGCCAAGGGAGTGCATCAGCCTGTCATCTACTCCTTCTCACTCCTTCTCTCTCCCTCTTTCGCGCTCTCTCAATCTCTGTCAGTGATTGGCAACTTGTTGTGGGGTTGTGTCAGGCCGGGTAGAGCATAGCGCCGGGTGCTGTTGTGTGGATAGAATAACTGCACCCCAGGCACAGCATGTGATTAATATGAAACAAAGCCTGTGTGCTGTGGCTCCCCAGCATCAGCCTATACGCAGTTCGGGCCTGGTTAACAGGTCCACAGAGAGAGAGTAAGTCTGAGAGAGAAGACAGAGAAGAGCTGTCATGATGAAGGTCAGTGGACTAACAGGGGCATCAGTCAAAATCGCTCACAAAAAAAAACTAAAACTGCAATTGGAAACTTTTATGCAGATTTTAGTCTTCAGACAAAGACAAACTTAATAAGTGCCACTTGATTGGTAAATTTTTCACAATTTTGTGTCATTTTTCTCCAACTGCAAGAGTAAGTGGATCTGAGAAGATAAGGCGCACTGAGGGCATATAAGGTCGAGAAAAACTCAACTTTATGCAAATGTCAGAGAACTGTCATGCCTCAGCCAATCACTCTGAGATGTCTATCCTGAACATTTCCAAATCTGCCGAATAGAGTACTGCAGGAATCATGTATTTTTGTAACCCAAAGCATGAGTTAGCAAGATCTCCTCTACAAAACCCAATGGGATTTTTTAATTGGCTTTTGTATTATTGTGAACAATATGTTCTGTGACCAACAAAATGATTCTTAAATGTTTTATTCATCATGATAATCTCCACAAATAAATACAATTTTCATGAATTTTGAGGCTCAAATACAATCGACAGAAATAAAAAGCTAAACGTAGGCTATAAATGAACTTCACCTCTGTTGCGTTGCAAGACTTCATGTCATCACCATTAAACTTCCTATATGAAAGACCTGGAAGTGCTTAAATGTTTACAAAAATAGGCCATCCCAGCAGCACTCTGATGTGGCATAGTTTACATATATATATATAGATGTGTGTGTGTGTGTGTGTGTGTGTGTATGTATAATAGTGTGTACATATTACTTTTCTACCATATTTCATTCAGATTTCAAATTTGCAGTTTGGATGCTTTTGTTGTGACTAGATTGACTGGCTTAACAGAAGTGAATTAAATTCTTGACACTATATCTTTGCTTTGGGCAGATGAAAATGAAACTTGCTTTTTTCCAGCTTTTTTTCTTTCTTTTTTAAACAGATTGAGATTGAGCATAAATCTCTCATTACAGTGGACACATACTGTAAATCCTGCACTACTTCCATGTCAGGTCAAGTTACCTTTATTTATATAGCGGTTTTAACAATATATTATATTGTAACAAAGCAACTGAACAGCATTAAATAGGAAAATAGTGTGTCAATAAAGCAAAAAGGCACTTCATCATTGAATGATGTCATCATCCAGATCAGTTCAGTTTAAATAGTATCTGTGTAATCAAGTCAACCAAATCGCTGGAAATGAAGTGTCCCCAACTAAACAAGCCAGAAGCTACAGCGGCAAGGAACCAAAACTCCATTGGTGACAGAATGGAGAAGAAACCTTAGGACAAACCAGACTCATGTGTTCAATGACCAGATTAAATCCTTTCATCCTTACTGTAACTGTTGCTGTTACCATATTTATATGACTTAAAGGCAAGTCAAAATAGTTTTCTGTGGTAACTGCCATTATGCCACAGATACTGTCGATAGATCGCAACTTTCATTGAACCTGGAACATTCAAGATGCTGTTTCATCTGAACAAAAGTGTAAAGAAAAATAAACAGCATGATATAACCAGTAATATTTCTTCAGTAAACACAGGTTTTTTGTGGTAATTCTTTAGACAATAAGAAATGTTCCTCATCTAATAATACATGGTTATGATTCCATCTCTAATGACAGTCTTATAGAGTCATTTCATATTTGAAAAGGTACAAAGGCACGAGGGAGAAAGAAATATTTACTTTGAGGTCTGGAGCCTAAATCATCTCAGAAGGGCAAAGACAGCATCCCTCCCAAAGACACAATACAATTTATTAAACCTGACAAGCTGGTTCCACAAATCCTACGTTGTCTGTTTGAGAGCAGAATGAACGTGGGTAAATCAGAGTTATAGAAATTAGACATTACAATGCTGTGCAGTGTAGACTTACAGCATTATACAAAGTGTTGCTTGTTAAGCTATAGCTAAAGGTAAACTACACAATCAAACAACCTTCAAAAACAACTACATAACTACACAGAAGGCAGTATATTTTAATAAAACCTTTTAATAAAATTTATACTTAATACAACAAATTTTACAGTTCAAAATCATATCGGGCTTAACAAAGTAAAGAAGCTTGAATTGGTAAATCAAATTTTTTTTTTTTTAACCGATTCACTAGAATTAATCAGAATGAAGAGGGTTTTTGAACTGATTCATTCTAGTGAATAAATGGTCTTAAGTCTTCTTTCTCACTTTCCAGTGCTATACATGAGAGAGAGGATGAACCAACTAACTAGAATGAACCACTTCACATGAAAGAGAGAAAGAGAGATAGAGAGAGGAGAACATTTAGCGGAAAGTAAAACAGTTGTCAGAACCTCACAACACCTCTAAACACATGCGACACAAATACAAGACAGCCACATTAATAAATCCACAATAACTGGAATGAAAAGAGCCATTTAGATAGCAAACTCACTGGGTTCAGTATAAACTCCCACTCGCTCATTTCGCTCGTCAGCCCTGCTGCCTCTGTCCCATCATCTTCTCTTCATCCTTCATTGTGTATATTTTGGCATTTGGCATCAGCACTGGGGAAAAAGTGCTCTCCAACACAATTATGATCAAATGGGCAACAGATGTGTGTGCTAAGCGAGAGCATGCTCAAAAATCATATTATATGTCCTTCTTAGATTGTTTTGTGGAACATTAAGCCACGGTCTTCCTTACCCTCTCATCTCATGCATTTCTAGAATTTGTGCTTTTCTCTCTGGAAAATCAAAAGCATGTACTGAGGGCAGTATTCAACAGCCGCAGCTCTAGAGACGTACTCAGGCTTACATTCGAGTGTCAGTTTCCATGACTGTTACCACAAGATGAAACCAAATATCAGTAATGTGACTAACCTCACCAACCACAAATTGGATTTTTTTGAATCCCCTTAGATTTTCCTGTGCATAATATATCCTTATTTCAATAGGACGTGACAGGAAATAATATCAGTGAATTAAAAAGCAGAACAAATAGATGCAAAATGCAGATGAAGATATAAGTCTAGCTTAGCTTTGTACCTTTGCATGTCCAGTGAGTATTTTTATTTACTTTTAAATTCAACGTTCCCTTAGAGGATTTCACTCAACCTTCTTCTCTGTCATTCAGGGTAGTGCCAGATGTTTAAGGGCCCTCTGCACAATTTCAGTGTGCTTTTATCTGAGATGCAGAGCTGCACTTCCATTTTTATTTGCGTGGCAACTGGCAAATGGTTCTCTTGACGTGGCCTTCTGCCATCTTTCAGCGTGGTCAGTGTGCAGGAGAATAGACTGCATAATTTAATCATTTCGTCCACTTCAAACACCCCACGCAAAGCAAAGTTCTCCATTTCTATCTTTCTATCTAACGCTGTCCTTCTGTGCATTCCAATTCATTGCATTTCTATTTAATTTCCAGTTTGTTCTTTTCACTCACAAAAAGCAGAGGGAAAAGGACTTGTTTTTTTCCCCTGCTGTAATTCCCCGGTATATATGCTTATATATAATAATACTTTTTGGCTTCACAAAAGACGTGAGTTTTATATTTAATTATGCATCGATTTCAAGCACTGCTGGTTTAGAGGGACCAGTTCTGACAGCTCTGATTCACGACATGAGCAACTCCCTTGGACCCCTGCCAGTTAAAAACTTGGTTCTATCTCATCTCTGTGCTTTAATGACTTCTCTTTTCTCTGCAGTTGCATGCTCCCGTTGATTGTTTACAATACTTTTTGAAGGCCTAAATGTTCGGCGCTCAAAGAAATCGTGAGCTCACAATTAGTCCTAAAGAAAATATCTCCTTAAATGTGTCAGGCTCATGAGATATTTTTCTCTTTGAAATTCAAAATAGGCCAATTTTTGAAGCATCTTATTTTTAAGAAATAAACACACCCAATGAACACTTTTCCATGCAATTAAATTAAACCTTTTCAACCATAGTGTCCTGTTCTTTGTCAATTATTTTTCAATGATGCATTGATTATTATTATTCATTCTAAAGTTATTTTATAATGATAAAAAAAAAATTATGTGACTTTGCATTTTTTATTATAAAGATGCAAAATACAATGTAAAGGTTCGAAACACTTCACCTGCACAGTACACGCTACCACAAATTGTATATGTGGACTACCTATGCTTATTAATATATAAAAGAAATAATGACTAAATGTTTTCCAACATGTCTGCGTCTGCCTGGATCTTGCATATTCAGTTATGGCCAATAAAAAAGAAAATAATTCACGCAGTCCCATGCAATACAAATTGATTAAACGTCAGTTTTACAAATTTAGTTGATTGCATGCTCTAATTTAAGCTGTGGCAGAAATGTTCAAGAATTCATTTTAATTAACTAAATTGAGCATGCAGCAAAAATCCATTTCTGAGTGTAATGAAAATGCAAAATTTGCTTTCAAAGCTTGGAGCACAACAGGGATGATCACAAAATAAAAACAGCCTGTAATCCACTGCAGACCGGCCTGTCATAACCCATTAAAACACAGGGAGCAGGCCTCGCTACAGCCTACTCAGAGTAAGCACAATGATATGTGGTTTAGAAGTGCTCTAAAATCCCAGTAATATGGAGCCTGTATTTATTTATAATCCACCCAGATTCTCATGAGACTGCTTGAGTTGAACAACACGACAGAGACACAGCGGATGGTATCAGACTCTACGCTGATTTTCTGCCAGCGCAGTTACATGTCTAGTTCCTCACAGAACAGAATTTAGATGCAATAGTCAAAGCTGACCACAGTAATGAGAAACAGAATTTCTAATGTTTAATTAGAGTGTGTGCCTGCAAGCTGTTATTAGACGGTCAAGTTCACAAATGAGCTTTTTTCAAATTTTATTGTTGGGCTTTTTGCCACTTTTATTTACTGACTCAAAGCCAGCCCACATCTAAGACTAAACCCATTTATTTTGGTGAGATCACGTGAATAGAACAAAACATTGTTTACATAATAGGGCAGGACTGTAAAAACGTATTTAAAAAGTTTTTTGGTTATCATATTCTTTGCCATTTCGAGCTTGTTAATATAACACTTCTGTTTAGTGATTTTAATTTTACAGCAATCACACTGCCGTTACCAAATACTTATAAAAAAGAAAACATTGGTGTTTATTTTATCAGTTTATTTGGCAGTGTCACTGTGAATGAGGCATAGAGAATGTTGTCATATTGTACACAAACACAATTATCGCTCAGTTACATATACACAAGTACAAAATCCCACCTCTTAGTCAGAGCTTAGAAACAGTTGTACAACTTCATTAGCATTGCCTCCCATTTGCTTGCCCATTTAATGTGCAAATTAGATGTAAACACAGAAACCGATGCATTTTTTTTCTTCATTTTCTTTGGGCCAGATAAGCCTAAGCCAGCAATAAGAAACAATTTGAATTGCATTTATTTCATCTAATATTTCATTCATTTTCATATAACAGATGGCGAGGCAGCGACAACCAAGAAAGGCAGAATAGATTCTCTCATTAGCTTCTGATAGAGTTTAATTATCTGTCAGGCAGAATATGACATGAATCTCAGATCATAAATCTGAAAGAGATTTTAAAAATTCCCTTATTGAATTTTAAGTTCACTCACAGAAACAATAGTGATGGAAAGGGTCCTTTATAACCACTGAAGGATCACATCTACTGCGAGCAATAACTTTTCTTTTGAACTTTCTTTATATTGGCAAACTGCATTTTGGTTCCCCTAAATGTGTTGGGAAGTTAAGAAATGAAATGCATGGCTTTTCCTGGGAGGAAAAAAAAAACATAAAACTTTCTTAAGGGCTGCAGTGTATTTTCTCAAACACAGTCTCTAAATGGACACTCAGAGCCACTCCACAACCAGTCACTTTCCAGCAGCTCCACTTGTCATTTTCACCCCGTCCTCAGGAGTAGTCAGTAGAGAGAATGGAAGGCAGTGTGAAATGATTAAGCCAAGGCAAAAATGCATACAAAAATAGCAAACCTGCATGTCTTCATATACCTTTTTCATTTCTTTTAATATGAGAGATGTTCTCTTATGCTCACACTGCACACTGTTAAAAGTAACTACTGTACTGTGCATATTTTCCATTTCATGAGACCTTCAGAGCCACAACTATAAGAAGACAAAAATAATGCAGTTGTGTGAACAGTTCCCAGCATGCAATGCATTATGAATCCATATGAATAAAGAGTCCAAGTCTTGTTAAAAGATATGAATGCTTGTGATGAACAGATTAGCTAGATAATTTAGGTTTATATTTATAATAAATCCAAACAAAGACAGTGAACAGATCACATCTCTTTTCACAAGACTTGGATTAAACGGCTCAATTCATGTGGATTCATTTTACAATGCTGTTATAATCCTTTCGGATCTTCAAGATTTTAGTTTTCTGGTCTTTTAGTAGAGGGACAGAAACCTTTCTGGTTTCATAAATTTATTTTAATTTGTGTTTCAAAGAATAACCAGAGTCTTAAGTTTAGAATGACATGAAGGTGTAGAAATTATGACAGAAATTTCATTTTTTGAGTTGAACTATACTTTCAAAGGGATAGTTCAACCAAAAATGAAAATTACCCCAAGAGTTACTCACCCCCAAGCCATGTAAATAACTTCTTTCAGATGAATATATTAGGAGCTTTATTAAAAAATGTCTTATAAAGGCAGTGAAAGAGAGTCAAGATTTTGAAGCCCCAGAAAGTGAATCTAAAAAAAAATCTAAATTCATCAGGTTGCATTGTTTTCTCAGCAATTTTTAACTGTATGCATACTCTTCATTTGTTTCCAATTCTGTCTGTTTTTCCATCTGTATCAGCTGTTTTCAATTACAGTATCAAGGTCACGATGCATCTTCATGCACCAAGAGGTTAGATTTCATTACAGCTGCAGAGAGCTGTGATTGTATTCCATTAGACTCCATTACCTTGCACAGGTTATAGAATTCCTAATGAACCAATAAAGCTGTCATTAATGCTGCGTGGTGGGGAGCGGGAGAGGTAACACTCATCTTCTGTCACTTCAATATTGAATGCGATACCGTGCCAAGCACCACACGGGCTGTAATGACCAGGTGTCAGGTGACACGGCCTGCAATTATCACCATGGAGATCAGACAACTGGTTTTGCAGACGGGGAAAATTAACAAACACACCTAATAGCTGTCTTCGTTTTACTGTCATTCTGAAATAATCTCAGCAGTGTGGTTGCCATGGTTAACTCATTAGCAGCTTTGGTGAGTGGATGAGGTCCACTGAAGAGAGTTGTGTTCTTACAGCTGTTTACAATTCCCTACAGTCTGATTGGTATCTCCACATGATATGCTGCTGAAAGCATGCATGATCATTACTGGAAGTGAGTGCTTCCGCTCATCATGGAGACTGAAACGTACTGGACGCAGCTTGCATGTGTGATGCAAATGTCAGCCATATTTAATAAAGAGCATGCTGCATACCATGAGGGTGCCAAACCTCCAGACATCTAAGTGACAGAACCTATCATTTCAAACATCATCGCTCAGGTTATGCTAGGCTCTAAACATCAAGAAACCTGCACTACATACAAATGCCTGAGGACTTGTAGAGAGCTTAAGGGCTTAAAGGCACAGAAGATGGCTTCAGGTCCTCTCAGCTAGAACAGTGTTTCAACACAAACTCCTGCTGTTGACAAAAATTGCATTTGACGTGAAACAAGAACCAGCGTTTATTTAATTTATTTAATTTATTTTTTTGTCCCACCTGAATGTAGCTAGCTTGTGGATAGGTTACGGAAGAAACCTTTTGGCACGGATTATACTGCTATGCTAGTTCTTATATAGCACAACTACTGTGCAGTCAGATCTGGTTTGTACAGAATAGAGTACATTTATGCTGATGTGTCTTGATTTAAGACCAGCATTAGGAAATATTAAAGGGCACATATTATGCCCCTTTTTACAAGATATAATATACGTCTCAGGTGTCCCCAGAATGTATCTGTGAGGTTTCAGCACAAAATACCCCACAGATCATTTATTATAACATTTTGAAAATGCTGATTTTGATTGGAAGCAAAAACATGCTGTTTTGATTCATGTATCTTTATATCCAAATTAGCTGTTGTTCCCCCCTCCTTTTCCAGAATAGGCTTCTGCCTCGGATACTCTGCTAAAAAAAAAAAATCTGTTTAGTTTTGATTATCATGTCTTATTTGCATGTGTTTAAAGCCATATCAGTTTAAACTTTTGATATATGGCTTTCTGAGCACACATATCCAAATCATGCACACAGAAATTGGCTGTCACACAGCATGGGAGTATTAAACTAAGTTCTCTTTCATGTCTTATTGTGCTTAAATCAAATACACACTATTTTATTTCTAAAACACATAAACACAGTTGATTATGTCTGTAAAAGAAGACAGCTGGGAAAGTAATCATGTTCAATTAGGTCAGCAGCATATATAGGCTACATTACCCAGTGATGTCTATGCTGTTAATATACAGTAAGTCAAACAATAAAATAAAAACAGAAAATCACTCACTGATTTTGACTGAATAACTGCCGTAGCTCTAATAAGAAGACATTTCTTATTTGAATGCTGAATTTAAATGCTCTAGCATGAAGATGAACAATCACTCAGGACGGGGTCTCTGCTATGACAGTGTCAGCAGTCTTTGGCGGGGCATGTGCAAAGTGACATCACTTTGTACAGATTCTGTAAACAGCTTTTTCTGAGACACTGCTTATGATTTATGGGGATGAAAAAAAGAAGTGGATGGATTTTTATCATTATAGGGTGGTTGTGTACAAACACTGCCAATTCACATTTATGTTCAAATTGCATGTGAAAGTGTATTTTGCATATTAGGTGCCCTTTAAGTTTAAAAGGTGCCCATTTATCTGAATGGTTAGGTTAGTTCTGTCTATACAGTATATGCCATCGATATAATGTTCTTTTTACAAAAAAATGATATCTAAGAAAGTCTCAAAGCTTAGCACAGGATGACTGAAGGACTCAAATTCACAAAAACATGTACTTAAAACTTTTAAGCAAATATTTTTGCTATTATTTTGTTGTGTGGAATTTATGCAAATATTTTATGTTAAAATAATAAGAGAGAGATGCAAAGCAGTTACATCAAGGAATAAAAATAATAATGCTACTTATCTTAACAAAACACACATTGCTTTTCTAATATTTGGGGATAATTTAATGTTTTGAAAAAGTCGTTAATGTTCACCAAGAACTGAACATTGTGAAACAGTATTGTGAAATATTATCACAGATAAAAACAACTTTCCTATTAGAATATCTACTTTTGAAAATGTAAAATGTTTCATTTTAAGTCAAAATGCTTGAAAATGTAAAGTTTAAAAATTTATTCTTGTAATGGAAAAGCGGAAAGGTAAAAAGATCCGTGCTTATTTGAAATATAAATATTTGTAACTTTATAAATATCTTTGTTAACTTTTAATTAATTTAATGTAATTTAAAACATCCATACAATTTACAATTTTTTTTTACATAAACTATATATTTGAAGGCTTTTACGTTTGAGGAGCATACCGTAAGATAAATACAGAATTCATGCATTAACCATTAACATTTCCTATAGTTTGCCTAAAGCAACAATGTGTGGCAAATCTGTGGCTTGGCCAGACAACTTCAGCAAACAAGGTAAGGATTATTAGCATCCTGCCCATTATCTCTCATGATTGCTTGTGTGGCTGCCGCTGTAATAGAATGACAGATACACCACAGATACCTGAGAACCGCCATTATATAAAACAAGCTAAACAAGCGGTAGATACACTCTGCCCACACCAACCAGCCTCCAGAGACATGCATTCTGAAATGACAGCTGACCGTGAGATGAATATCAAAAGACTTTCTGCCCTTACGAGCAAGTGATATTTGAGAATCTGTTATCTAATTCGCTCTTTCTCCCACAGACTTGGTGCTATGCTATCTCTTAACTCTCGTGGCGTGCTGGGAAGAGATATGGAGGAAATAATGTCTGCACTGGTGGAAGTTAACAAAGTGTCTCTCTGTTGTCAAATGTCTTCGCTCTGAAAGACAGCTCTGCGATAGTTAAGGGAGAGAAGGGAATTTAACTAAGAGATGGGGGACACAATTCCTGACGTCTGTGAAACAACTGTTTATTTTAGATTTCTCCGGCCTGTCAAGGTTGGCATCAGGTGCGTCATTTGAAATTGACAGCACAACTCACCGTTAGAGTCATGATGGAGATTCCAGCTGATGAGCCTGTCATGTTCACTTGTTTCAGCTCGTCTCTCTCAGTACATGGGGCAGACATTATAGAGAAATATTTTTTGTTCATCAAAAAAGGAACAGACTATCTTTCCCAAAATAAAATGAGTGATGGAACCATAATTGCAATCGTGAAGGACTCCACAAAACAGTTTAAAGCTGTTTGGACTCAACTGCCTAATATGGAGGACAAGAGTTTAATTACTAGCTCTAATCTTCTTGGCTTGTAAGCAATTCGGCAATCTGAATGTGCTTTTTCTCATTAGCATCCTAGAACAATAGCAGCACTCTGAGCTTGTATTCACCTATAGCATCAGTAATTAAGAGCCGTTCCTTTTAATTGGAAAAATTAATCCATTTTTTAATCAAACTGATGGAATCGCAGCTTTTTGTGCCCATGTCCAGTGGTTTAATTTAGTCGATCTTTTGCACATTCTAAATTACTTCTTAGATTAAATACAGAACAACACCATGTTTTTTTGCCCCCCACTAACTGGTGTTGACCAGTGTTGAGAAGTTCATTTTTTAATATAGTGTTTATAGATAAAAAATTTAATTAAATTACTTTTTATAAATTATAAAATGTATTATTTAGTACAAAAGAATTGAGAGGGTTTGAATGTATGATCTCAGTGTCAAATTTGGACAGGTGCAGTTATAGTAAATAATTATAAAAGCACCCTAATCAAGTCAAAATTCAGTTTATAGTATCTTGACTTGAATAGGTTGATCAGTTTTGTTAAATATGTATTTTCTTGAACTGTCTGAATGATGCTGGCTTGAATGAATCATACTTTCCAATACACAGAGGGCAAAGTCCAAACTGATGCTCTGAATGAATCAGACTTTCCACTGCTACATGAAAGAAAAGGCCATCTGAATGATTTTCCAGTACAATATGTGAGGGAGAGGCTGGAGTTGGGGTGTTTAAGAAGTGAGCGAGAACTTACCTTGAAATCAGATGAACCTATGCTACTGACAAACAGCAGTGTTGCTATTTAGTTCAGTATATACTGTAATAGTGGCATGATCATTTACTGGGTTATATAAATGTTAATGATTTTTATTACTAAAACATACGGTCTTCTAACTTGACAATTTAACTGAAGTTAATAATTGTTGACTATTAAGTCACACTGCAAATACTTTTAGGTTCCTGTCTCTTTAAATGCACTAGAGTCCACTGGCTTTTAAACACAGATGGCTTTAATATATTCACGGCCCTGATGTGTGACCTTTATGATGTAAACACTCTTACACCTTCTTGAAATGATCCTGTGAATGAGTCATGGGTGTAAGTTAACATGCTGCCTTCAAGACACAACATCTGGATTTCACCATAGGTGTGCCGTCTCACCGGGGATGATACCAGCTAATATAAGAACTGTCACGGAAAGGACAAATGGTGACATTTAACACTTTCTGTGGGTGGTAAATCTGCATGCATCTTAAAGGCATAACACATTTTTAAGGTCTAACTTGTCATTTTCACAGTTTGCTCAGGTAGTTTTGACTGAGACATTTCTCAAAAAGTCATAAAGGGTTGAACAACATGAGGTTGAGTAAATTAGCCATTACTATAGTCATGAAAGATACCTCAGAGTTGTCGAGGAGAGGTGTGGTATTTCTTTTCAGACTTGCAATTTTCACCTGAATAAAAAATCTCATAGACTTGTATTGTAGGAGAAGAATCCCATAAGAATAATATAAGGGGTGGGGACTTGTGTGATTAAGGAACCACCTAGCAACTGAATAAACTCTCAGAATACCTTAGCAACCACATAGCAGTACCCTACCTCAGCAATGCAGGAGTGAGTATTAGAGCTGTAGTGAAGTCCGGCTTTGTCGAGTCCAAGTCAAGTCCAAGTCCAGGACTAGTCGAGACCGAGTCAAGACCGAGTCCAAAGAGGTTCGAGTCCAAGTCAAGTCCAAGTCCAAATGTTTCGAGTCCAAGTCCAAGACCGAGTCCAAATGAAAGAAAAAAGGGTCCTCTTCAAGACCACATACTTAACTACTGATAATGTTTGTGATGCGAGAGAAAGCATATCTCCTATTCTAAGAAAATCATTTTACATTATTATTTGTAATGATCAAAAAGCATGTGCAAAGTAACAACTCTGTAGGACAGGGGTCTCCAAACTACATCTTGGATGGCCAATGTCCTGAAAAGTTTAGCTCCAACTGGCCTTAAAACACCTGGAAGATTAGTGTGTCTAGTAAGAGCTTGATTAGGTTCAAGTGTGTATAATTAGGGTTAAAGCTAACAGGGGCGTTAAACAAGATCCTGGGCCCTATGCATAGGCAGTCCTGATGGGCCCCCATGGCCCCCACCCATGAAAATATCCAGGTAAAAAATTTATATTTCAGATTCATACTTTTCAAGGGCCCTCTCTTCCTTTGGGGCCTTGTTAATGAGTACTGGTTTTACCCCCAGTCCGACCCTGGGAAATAAACTTGGATAAACAAACAAAGTTTGGAACTGTAAGGTCAAATAATTTGTATGTACTTTATTTTTTGTTGACATTACATCTGTGATCAAAAAATGTATATGACTATGCCTAATTGGCACAGTGCACAGACACACGCAAAGCTCGGGATATGACAAATGCGCGCAGCAAGGCTGGAATGGATACGTTTGGCTCTACTGGACATGCGCACATAAATACAGTGAAATTTTTGTCATACTGTACTAGGGCTTGCATGGACTAGTCGAGCTCTGTCGGAAACAATCGACTACTCCAGCATGCATTAACCATAATGCATACAAAGTGTTTGCAAGAACGACGTGAATTTTAGAATTACAATATTGCGTGGAGCGGTTACTATAGGACCTTATCTATGTTGCATGTAAAAATAAAATATGTAATGTACTAATTAGGGTTGTGCCTGAAGCCGAATACCTTATTCGGAATGGCACGGATAATGTCTTAAAAAACAAATAACGCTCAAGGAATAATTCTGCCTGAATACTCGGCTAAAGCTGACAGAGTCTGGTGTTTGCTAGATAACAGGTGAGCCAGGGCATCAGCGCCAGAAGTGAATGAATGTAAACTTTATGAGTGAAAAGAGCGCAAATCAAACACCGCATTGTTGTCGCCTCTCTGTTTATCTCTCAGAAATCAGAGCGTTGCAAGAGTAATTTTACCTATAATAATACATCATAGCTACACGTTATATTATTTGTATATATTTAAAAGGCAAATATTGAAAGCTTAGGCTACCATGATACGAATGAATGGAATAAGCACAGCGCGCTCACCAATCAAACAGCCGCGCTGCGCGTCTCAGTCTCTCAAAAACCAAATCAGTTCTCTCTCAAGAGTAGGCTAATAATCAGCTTCGATACGGATACATTGTCTACATTGTACATACATTGTCGCTCAAAGTGTTCTGCGTAATGAGAATGTGTGCATTGAATGGATTCAGTCGTGTTCAAATGATCACTAAACGTTTGTCATGACATCTCTCTGCTTGCATGATAAATATTATTTTAGAAATTAATAATTATTTCAGTTTAACACGACATACTTGTTCAGTGATAACTACGAAAAAATATATAAAAAGTCATAACAGTCTTATCAAGTAACTGTACGATGTTGTATCCGAATGCAGATAGGAAAAAATTTTGTGATTTTTACAGATACAAATACTGGCTGTTACATGAAAATGTAAATATGTAATGTCATATATAAAGTTTTTAAAATTAACATATGTAATTGTTGCATAAGGCTATACATTAATACGCGTTTATTGATTAAAAAAAAGGCCATCTAGGTGTAGACGTAAATAAAACACAATCTAACAGGTAGAAAATTAAATTAGAAACATCTAAACTTTTCAGGTTGCAGTAAGTGCACCACTGGTCATGCATATCCTTTCCCGGAACAATACTGAAAGCTAAGGCAAGATGGAGAAACAGATGATCATAGTTGTACAAGGATAGCCATTTTTTAAATGAATCTATTAGCAGAGCTACTGCAAGTGATTTTAAGTGCTGGAATTCCATTTATTCTTTGCTGAAACTTCTGCGTCATCATGGAGAGCGGGTCATGGTTGCCCAGCAACAGCAGACGCCACTGGAGCGCGAGCGCAGGCTACAGAGTGCTTTGGAAATAAGGAGAGCGGCGCGCCTAGCGTTTTCCACACGTTTTCAGTCGCGACATCATGCAAATGTGGTTTGGTTTTTTAAGGAGAAATTTTTTATTTTATTTTTTTGCTGGACTCGGTCGAGACCAACTAGAAGACTTGGCGAGTCCAATGGCCAAGTCCGAGACAAGTCCGAGATCAAATTCAACGAGTCCGAGACAAGTCCGAGACGACAGAAAAATGTCTCGAGTCCGGACTCGAGTCCAAGACCGGACTCGAGTACTACAGCCCTAGTGAGTATCCCAAGCACCACTCACATTTTCTTCAGAAAAGATGCATTAAAATATACATTTAAAAAGATTGTCATTTTCTTAATTCTGGTAATTACATATAAGCAGTACGACCAAATATTACATGGAGGAGGGCAGAGCTAGACAAAGACAGCTTATGTACTACAAAGCTGTATTTCATGACATTCAGCACAGTTCCCTCCACAGCCTGCTGACAGTCTATACTAAGTGTCAATGTGGTAAAGCAGAACTATAAGTATGTTCTAAACTCTAGGTGGGGAAACCTTGTTCATCTCTATAGATATTACCATACCGTTCTCGTCGCATGCACACTTCTGAGCTGTCACACTCAAGGTCTCCAGATGTCAATATTGAAGTGTGCTTCCACAGAAGCGCTTATTCCTCGACAGGTTTGAGATGTGGATAATTGGAGGCCGTTAAAGGAGCCGGGAAGGAGTAAGGATGTTATTTTAGTCTATGCCTGCTTCAGATTATGACTTGCTACATTAACCATAAGTGCAGGTAGAACTGAGGACACACTACATTAGGTAGCAAAAAAGTTAACACCTCGTCTCTTCTCCTTCAGTGGCACGGAAAGACTCTGTCAGCATCCGTCATACATGGGTGGAGGAGACAGAGAGTTACTGGAAATGAGCTTAAGTGAAGATTTTAGAAGTTAAACAAGGTAAGAAAAGGGAAAATAGGGAATAAAATATATGAAGAGGTACATCATGTTGGCCATTGGATGCTAGAGTTGCTCGGTCTCTGCACTATCATCATTATAATGGCCCAGGAAGTTGCTCAAAGCCTCAGTAATAGCCAAAATATCCATTGAAGCAGAACAAAACCTGATGCAGTTTAAACATATATTTAAACACACAAAATAACAGGTCTCTAGGGACTTTGGTTTCTGGCACGTTATGCTTCGGTGCACTGGCGCATTGACCTTCTGACTGCATCTGCAAACAGCAGTGTGTAAATGTCTTCTGCAAAGTAAAAATAAATCTGTTTGGAGTCTGCTCAGCTATATAAATCATGTTCTCCTGAATAAACCACTTAAAAAGCTGACGAAACTGGCGTGAGGTTGGACTGAAGGATCTGAATCCTCTCAACAATAACCAGCTAAGCTAAGCTAAATCAACACATTACAAACCACGAAGAACACAGAGACATGTAAAGAAAGATAACTGTCCTGGGGTCATGTCTGAAAGAAGACCAATTCAAGCATAACACTGCCTGCATTGTAATTAATTATCATTTTGAACACGGCACACATTCTCGAAGTGTATGAGAATGCTTTTAAGAGATTGTTATTATGAAGATGTCACCAAGAGGCAAGCATCCCTAGAAAGGTGCAGTCAGCTGTGAGATTTTAGAAACAAAATCATGATTGTCTTTTCTTTAGTGTTATGAGGTGTCTTTTCAAACAAACAAACAAACAAATATAAATATATATATATATATATATAAAATAAAAAAATTGTAGGACCAGAGATGATTTCGTACATTTGGAGTTGGTTGGATTGATTGCCAATTTCTAATCTCATGTGAGGGTTTTTGATTAACGACAAGGACATATATATATATATTTTTTTTAATTGGGCATAGATGCATAATAAATTGCAATATTCCATAAAACATTTTTGAAAAAACAAAACACTGCAATATTGCATAAAAAGTAATAGTTTATTTTAATTTAATGGTGACTTTAAAGTAAAATGGAAAAATTGTCATTTATTCACTATGTTGTTCCAAACATGTATGCATTTGTGAAACACAAAATATATTTTAAAGAATATCTTGATGTTATGTCCATACATTGAAAGATGTTTTGAACACCACTGACTTAGATTATATGTACAAAACCTTTATTTGAAATATCTTCTGAGATTTGCAGAATGTTTTTTTTTTTTTTTTTTTGACAAACTTCCTTTATGTTCTGCTTTACACACAATCAAACTCAATGTTGATTAAATCACACACATTTGACACTAAATAACAGTCACACAGCCAATATTTACTGTATATACACTTAACATTTATAGAGGTAAAATACAAATACAAAAACTGTAATACAGGCCACTTAAGTAAAAACAAACAAACATCTGATAAATACTTTAATATGACCAGAACACATGTCCCAGTTGAAGAGGAGTCAATATTGGTCCCCATTGCAGATGTAGACAGTTCAATATTGCTTTAAAATCTGTTTAACAGAACATTTCTTAAATGCACTGGTCCCTTTCAACGGGTTGAAATGCAAAAAGGGAAAGTAATTATTCTTGTATATACTTAATAAGATACCAACCTGTTCGTTCACAAACTACCCATGAACCCCCCCCCCCCCCCACACACACACACACCCCACCCCACTACCTATATAAAACAAGACCTCCACTGCAAAGACAGAAACACATTTATGTGGTCACCAAGAAAAAACTTTGGGACAATTAAAACAGAACTACTGTCAAAAAACAAAGCAGTTGTCTGCCTCTTCATTAACAACCCAGCAGAAATGAAATGTTCCCCAGACACAGGAAACATAATCATCATGTTCTGAATGGGTTGTTTTGAATATTGATGGGAGTTGGCATTAAGGGATGGGGGTGTGTGGGAGGGTTGACAAAAGATTAAATAAGAAATCTAAATGAATGGGAAGAGCAAAAGGGAACAATTGAAATGAAAGGGTGACAAGAAAAAATTATAATGCAGGCAATTTAAAAAAAGAGGAGGCATGGAACACGCATGTAAACAGTACATGAAGCAGAAACACAAAGGTACTGTGTGGACGCATGGGTGCTTTTGCAGATCAGATAATGTGATGTGTCCAGACCTTGTTAATTTATTTCCAGGGTATATCATGGTTTAAAAACTTGAACAAGTTACAATTGGCTTTTTTCAGGCTTGAACTGTGTTCAAATGCATCTGTACACTTATCATAATACCATGTGCATTCTAGGAGCATCAAAGGGGCTTTTTAGTGCTCATATGACCCTCAAAGGTAATAGGTTTTCAATAACTTGGTCTAACAATGGTCTATGAACCATGTGTATCTTTATATTGATCATCTATGTGCCATCTTGGACTATAACCAGCAATAAAAGTGGTGGAGATACACGCAGATTTTAGTTTAAAGCACTGTATTGGCCCTTCAAACTACTGAAAAATCATTGTGTTTATCTGTCTGTCGAAGGTTGTGAAGTGTGAGTCCTCTTATGTATTCAGCTAATAGATGAAATGAAGGGGAAGGTGAAATGTTTGGGTGCGATCTTTGAGTCTTTCGTACATTCCCAGGTCTGAAGCGAACAGTTTAGGGGATCTGGAGCTGCAGTTCTTCTTCCTCATCTTCATCTGGGTCGCTAGGGGGGGCGTCTGCGTCCTCTGGCACAAAACGGGATGAAGCTGATGTCCTCATCTTGCCAAAGAGGCCCGGATTCTGCTGACGCCTTAGCCTTACCCCAAAAATAGACATAAATAAACATATAAATAATATGGAAATAAAGAAAAAAAGGGAAAAGGAAAGAGAGAAAGAATGAGAAACCATCAAAAAGTATATATGTGGATTGTGGACCTAAGCCACACTTAAATGTCAAGTCAATTTCACAAAAGTTACACACACAAAAAAAGAATGATAGCAGAGAGCAGAAAAAGTCTAGCATCATTTGTCACTGTTGATTTCATATTAGATTATTTCTCTTAATACAGTTCATACATTTTAAATGCAGCTTAAGCACTTAAAGTAATTCTAAACAATGAAAGATTTTGGCTGATTCTTGGTTACATCTATTAGAACAGGAACAAGAAATCAAAAACAGCTGGAGTTCTGGGAATCAAAGTAACTACATCCTCCATCACTGCTGGCATGACAACCACTGACAAACAATATTAATACATGCTAATAGATAAATACAATGCATCAGTTTAGCTTGCTTAAGTCAATGCTGCAAAAGAAAACAAACACTGGCAAAATCTTTATATGTAATGTTAAAACAGAGTTGCTCTCTTTATCTGTGCAAATGCTAAAGACCTAGGAATGAGTAACCAGTGGGAAATTGAATAGAATACATCTTTGTTTTCACAATGATTCACAAGATATCGGAATATTTGAGGGTATTAAAACGGTGAACACAAACAGCTGGTCATCGGTACACACCGTTCTTAATGACAACACCCTTTCCGTTCCTTCGATTTTTTTCATGCCCATCCTTTTTCTTTCAGTCTCTCTCATTCTGCTTTGTGTCTCTATTCTTTTGTGTCAGTAAAACATTTCCTGGCTATTGAAGTGCTGGCAGTGTAAATAGGAATGGTAAAACAATCACAACAACAAAAACTACAGAAAAAGCACAAGAGGTTGATGCTAGAAAAGAAGGGAGAGAAAAACCCCTCCTCTTGTCTTTGAACAGCCGATGACTCACTATATTATTAGCGTTTGCATAACTGAACAGATGAAAAGCTTCTTGTCTCTTAGGGGCAAATAAGTGCATATAAGGGCCCAGGATCCTCCACAGAAGAGGGACCTACTGCCAGGAAACACTAAACACTGCTAAATTACACATTGCACTGTTTTGACCACAGGGCCTCACTCACAGAGGCTAAAGCTTTTGAGTCCAAAGCTTAACAAGGCTGCAATTTACACTAGAGATCATAAATACAGACACACACACAAACAGCGAAACAAAAAAGATTTTTTGTTGAGCCCACACACTGACTCATGTCTTCAGGCTTCATCTGACAGTGAATATTTTAGCATTTGGCTGAGGGACAAACAACATGGAGATAATTATTTAAAATTTAGAAATGAAATATACATATTCTTCTCTCATTTTTTTATTATTGTGTTTTTTCAAAGCTCATTGCCAGAGATGGAAATGCCATGTGACTAATATATATATATATATATATATATATATATATATATATATATATATATATATATATATATATATATATATATATATATATATATATATATATATATATATATATATATATACATACATACTGTCACTGTTTAACTATTCATGTCAATTAACCATTTGCAATTCCTGAGCTGTGAATTATTTTTCAATTTTATCATGGACCAAAGAATAAATTTAGACCCTCTGGCATGATATTATCTATCCTGTAAAATGCTACACCATGATTAGGGGATAAATCGTGATTGGGGAAGCCGTGGCCTAATGGTTAGAGAGTCGGACTCCCAATCGAAGGGTTGTGAGTTCGAGTCTCGTGCCGGACGGAATTGTGGGTGGGGGGAGTGCATGAACAGCTCTCTCTCCACCTTCAATACCACGACTTAGGTGCCCTTGAGCAAGGCATCGAACCCCCAACTGCTCCCCGGGCGCCGCAGCATAAATGGCTGCCCACTGCTCCGGTTGTGTGCTCACAGTGTGTGTGTGTGTGTGTGTTCACTGCTCTGTGTGTGTGCATTTCGGATGGGTTAAATGCAGAGCATAAATTCTGAGTATGGGTCACCATACTTGGCTGAATGTCACTTTCAATTTCAATAAGATTAAAGTATGGAGTTGACTTCTGCACTTAATAACCAAAGGAAACCCAAAGTGACCAATGGTTAAGCGGCTATGTACTTGTTCTACCCCGACGTTACTGGCACTGAGACATGTCCAATAAAGAACATGTCAATCAGACACAGCAACCGTGAAATCACAACACCAATGTCACATGCATGATAATCCCCTTCTACACCAAAGACATTTTCATTATCCTTTGTTTGATATATTTATTAATATATCTCCCTCTTCTCCTCCCCCACATGCTAGTACATAATAATGCAGAAATACATTCCCTCACAGAGCTGATGAGTTGCCTGTCAGTCAGTGGAGGTGTGCTTTAAGAGCTTGTCTTTTAATGTCTGGAAACTCCGATAAGAACACAACTGGTGAGCTACATTAAAGCCGCACAGAAGCATACCATCAGGTCTCTAGATCAGATCGCTCTCACGCAAAGCCCCATCACCATGCCTCCGTCTAGCTCATTCCTCCACAGAGAACCATATCTGGCACATTCCTCAGAGCTTTCAAGCTATCAGGTCTACAAAGTGCTTTACAGAGAATTAACACTATCACACACACACGCTTTCATCTGTATCCCACCCCTGACCTCTGTGATGTTAACAAACCCTGCTTAACTCTCACATGCTGCTACATGTACACACTGTACATGTCAAAAATATTAATTGTACTTTAGAAAAACATTATTTTACACAAAATTAAATTTGACCCCATTTCTTTTCTTTAAATACTTCCTTGTTACCACTGTAAATTGCAACTAACTTTATCAAACCAATTTGTCTTTCAAAAGTTTCCATCTTAATACCTAATATATACCACTTTATTGCAGTTAAGCGGCACCTTTTTTTTTTTTTTTTTCACGTCCCATTTCACCAGAAAATACTTCACATTATTGATGTAAAATGGTTCATAAAGGCCATTTCATGTTGAATTTAATGACCTAATTAAAACCGAATGGGCATATATTATTGTACCTTTTTATTGTATCAAAGTGGACATGCACATTTCAGAAAGTTGACTTATTCTGAGAAGTGACACTCTCTCTTTTAGTCAGTTTTACATCACCAAAACAATAGAAAAATGCATTAAAAGAAATCCACAGACTAATGGCAGGAGGGTATTGTAACTATATAAATCTAAGTATATTAATTTTTTTCTTAATATACATAACAAATTTTATGTAAAAAAAAAAAATTCATGGGGAATGCTTTATTTCACATTATCCCCTGGTTTCACAGACAAACACTTCATTTATAGCGATATCATTGACTTGATTGCAAACAATTTCACAGATACTATTTAAACTGAACTGAGATGATTACATCGCTGAATTCAATGATGAACTGCCTTTAACTGTCATTTTGCTTTAAAGACAAAATATTTTCCTAATTAATGTTGTTCAGTTGCTTTCACGCAATCTTTTTTGTTTAAAGCGCTATATAAATAAAGGTGATTTGACTTGACTTGACAAGACATAAACCTAGTCCCAGATTAAATGTAAATCCGAGCTGTTTCAACTGAAAATATGCCTTTGTTTTGTCTCAAGATGCACACCAGTAATGGTTTTTCCTAAAGCATGTTAATTAAAATTACTTAAATGTCTTAATTGAACTATGGCCTAATCCTGTTTTAGTCTAAGCCCTGTCTATGAAACCGGGCCTACAGTAAAGTTTAAATTTACTACCAGCCATAAGAAAAGCCATAAGAGATCAACCTCATACTGCAATGTTAAAGCGACAGGTCACCCAAAACTGCAAATTCTGTCATCATTTTGCTTACCCTCATGTCATTACAAACCTGTACGACTTCTGTGGAACATAAAATAAGATATTCTAAGAAATTTCTCACTGTTTTTGTTTTTTCTTATACAAATGGTCAAATCAGTGATCACTGAATCCGTTTGGCTAATAACATATCTTTTGTGTTCCACAGAAAAAAGGATTTTTTAATTAGAATGACATTAGGGTTAGTAAATGATAACAGAATTAGCATTTACAAATGAACTCTCACTAAGTAATGAACATTGTTTAAGCTACTTGAAGAGACCTGTGGTATTTCAAACTCCAAACGGACCACAAGGGTTACAAACAACATACACAGGCAACAAAAAGTTTAACACATATGGCATAAGTGACACGACTGGGTGTGCATGCAGACCTGGCAGGCTACTCCACTTTCTGTAGTGCTTCGGAGCATTGTCTGCTATCATCGATTTACGCACCACGTTTATGATTATAGACTGAAGGACATACAGTCAATTACTATCTAGAGAGAGTGAGAGAGAAAGATCCATGAATAAAAAGAGAGAATTAGAACAAGGGCGACAACAACAACGAGTTGAGAGAACAACAACGAGTGAACCAGATCAGAGACTGTGAGTTCACAGTTTTCCAATGAAGAAAGAAGCAAATAGGCACAGTGGGGGTGCCAAATGATGCTGCCGGTGGGCTGAGCAGAGCTGCCATCTCATGCTGCGAGACTAACAGACAGACAGAGCTGCTGCGAGCAGGACGCCGGGTGAGTTCACCCTGTTAGAGGAGCCAACCTCAATCATGAGATCTGATCCTCTTCTGCGTGTCCACTATGTCCACGGCAGATATTGTTCTTCATGGTATTCTGGCTCCAGGGCATAAACTGGGCAGAGTCAGAGCCAGCTGGGAAAAGATGCGACTCAGAACTTCCTGTGGCATCAGATACGGCGGGTATGAACTCCAAGTCAACTCAGCGACTGAAGCGCTATCAGTTCCTTAATACTGTCATTTCCAGCCTTCTCCTGTCACCTTGACAAACCCTTACTCCAAATCAGCCTCTAGACCATCCTCTGTCTCCATGACAACTTGGACAAGCGCTCAGCTCCATCTGTCGCCCTCTCCACCCATGGCCTGTTCCGATAGTGCTGAACCCTGGCCCAACTCTCAGAGGGGCGGTCTGATTGTTCTTACAGCCTTTCTTCAACTCCTTCACTTTCACTGTGATGTATGGGACTTGCTGACAGCATAGTGAGCAACCTTTATTCCCAGCAGAGTGCTACAAGTTTTTGAGCAAACAGAATATGAATAGAATTGTTATTGCTCAAACTTGGGGTTACCGTATTTTTCGGACTATAAGTCGCACCTGACTATAAATTAATTTTGATAAATAAGTCGCACCTGACTATAAGTCACAGGACCAGCCAAACTATGAAAAAAAGTGTGACTTATAGTCCGGAAAATACGGTAGTTTTTTTTTTTTTTTTCAAATCCCTAAGCTTAAGTACATCTAAAAAGTAAAAAGACTATGTAAACATCAAATAAGAATTTAAAAAGACGACTTAAGTATTTTCTAAACTTAGGCTATAAACGAACTAGAGCACTACAGTCGCTCGCCTTCAACCAGTCTATCGCTGAATTTATCGCAAACTCCTCAATTTTCGCAAAAGATTGCACATGTTCGTAATTGTCACAAAATTTCTGCATAATTTGGGCTTAGAAGCGCCCCGTGACGTCATCGCAATGCGCATGCAATCAAAAAAGGCCTTGCGTTCTCATCAGGACCGATTTACAAGATCTACATTGGATAAACAAACTGAAAGCTGAATGAATCTGCGTTACTAGTTTGGGTATATTTTCACTGCAAAACAATAAGAACTACTGCAAATTTTGAGAAAACCCGCAACAAATTTTTTTCATTTTAGTAATTTTGATCGGAGAAAAAAAACAAAAAATACCAAAATAATCGTGAAATCCTGGAGGGACTGTTCAACGTTACCACTACTGTGGTACTTCCGTACCATTACAGATTGAAAGAAAGGAATAAAATGTACTGTAATAATTGTAGAATTGATCATATGCACGATTACTTCCTGGTTTGATATAAGCTAGCTCAGTCCTTTCCTGTCAACTGTACTCTCCTTAAGGGTAGCGCCCTGTAAGGGAAACAGGTCAATTTAGCTCAAAGGGAATCATTTAAGATTTTAAAGGGAATTTGAACAGAATCACTTTCACGGCTGGTCACTTAGACGCCCTGCGATTCAGTGAACGAACCGTTTAACATATAATCTGCGCTGGATACTAATATCCAAACTATAGTGAAACACTATCAATTAGCACAGTAACAAGATCTGCAGTTTAAGACATTAACTTGTAAGCACAAAACACAAGATACTTCTCTTTTCAATATGAATAAGGCTTTATTAGATAAATCTAAGACATATAAACTAATCTAACACAAACGCATACACTCACACATTCATACAAGTTGCAGGAAGATCGAAAGTTAGGGAAAGATGAGTTTCTCAAACGGAAAAGAAAAGAAATAAAGTTTGAAGAGACTAGGTTGTGTTCCTTCTCATCGTGGCTAAGTAGCAGCAGGCGTGCAGGCTGAAGCACGCAGAACCGCGCTCAAAGAACAATGACGACTACACAGCATGGCTAGAAGCTAAAAGCTAAAGCTAGGTAGCAAAGCTACAAGCTAAAAGCTAAGAGCAGGCATGACTAATAGCAGAGACTAAAAAGCAGACTAAAAGCCGACTAAAACCAAGATTTCATGGTGTCCAAAGTATTTAAAGTGGCCTGTTGGCCACACCTCAAATGTTGTCTTGACCAATCAGATATTGTCTTGGCTCGGGGGTATCATAAATCATTTGTTTATCTTACCAAGCATGTGGTCCAAATTTTCTTGCTCTGGCAGGGTCTAATTTTGGACATGATTCCTATAACACGAATACGATACATGGGACAAATAAATTATTGTCTGAACTAATTCAAGCAAGCAGATTGGATCACAGACATACCAAACACAATTACAAATCGTTAAGCTATGCCATAGTTATAAAAAAAAACATACACAATAAGTGATTATAACATGATAGTCAAATGTGTGGGTTACACATAAACGAATATGGAGTGAAGCGATGGACTGATTCATTTTTAAGTGTTTTTGAGTTCATTCTGGTCCATATATCTGTACAAAAGAAGTTTCTTTGCCATTCTCCGACAAAGGAATGTTCTGTGAAGACAGAGGTTTAAAGCCCTTCCCCCCCTTAGGGGGGAAACATGGGTTTACATGTGATGTCCAGCGTTGCATTTCCATTACGAACAACACATTTGGCACCAAATTTCTCTTCTTTGAATTGAAATTGTAAATAATTGTTCCAGTGGTGTTAATGTTGAAAGCTGTTGTGTGAACAAGTTGGTTGGTCATCTTGCTTGGTTCTTGTGGCACTAGAACTGATTTATGACTTCTTGAAGAATTCGGCTCTCGTGTTTCAAACATCGCTTTGATAGACTCTTTAATTTGTCTGGTTCGACTCATTTCTGTTACAGCCCTTTGTTCGGTTTTTCTACATAATCCAATCATAATTTGGAGAAAAGTTTTCTCTAAGAGGACCAAACGTCCACGTATACAATTTCAGGAATGACAAATGCGAAATATTAAAATGAAAATGAAATCTGAACATTTCAAAAAATTGAGTGCATTATTTAATTGTTACACCAGCTTATTTATTTAAGGTATTTAAATAATTCAGCATTATAAGCTGCTGTCTGGCTTTATTCATTTATTTTTTATAAATGACAAGTGACTTTGTGACTTCCTGCACTTGCTATACTTTATAATTCAGTCCGAAAAAGTACCATTTTTTTTAAATAATATTTATTTTATAATAAATCAAAAAAGCAAGACATGAAAAATCCTAGGCCTGAAAATCCTGAAAGTAAGATATTTATTATCGAGAATACCATTAAGATTTTGTTTAAGAGATTCCCCTAACTGCCTTAACAGTTACGATAGTGTTTATTTGTCAGCATTTAAATGTACATTTACGTGTCTGGGTACTTTCCTGGGATTACCAGACACTGCATATAAAATTATACGTTGTTTAATGACATGAAACTGTACATTTATTGTGCTATCATTATTTACAGGGTTGCAATTATTTGGTTTCTGAGCTTCTGATAAGAATGAGGCAGGAGAGGAGAGTCTCTACCTATATATAGCACATATAAAATGAGCTTCACCAGAAGATTACTAGCTGGTTTATCTTTATCCGGAAGTTGTAAATAGATCTCTGTGCATATGGTCAATCGCATGGTCTGTTTACTCACTTGCATCAAACAGTGAGAGATGTTGAGACAGGTGAAAAGTGTTTGAGTAATACTGAACTATTGTTGCTCCCACTGTTAGCAGGGGATAATCACTGCATTTGGGGTAAAAAAGACAAAATTGTGTATTGTGCCAAGAAGGTTGTCTGTTTGTTGACAGGCATGAACTGATTAGCAGCTACCTTTAGTGGAGACTTTAACGATTACCGCCAATAACCAAACCATTCAGCATGGTCGTTCTTTGAGTGACGTCACATCCTAATTCAAACACACCAATAGTACAGTCCCTCCCCTCACACTGATTGACAGCTTTCAGTGTAGAAATGCAAATGCAAAAGGAATTGCGATTCCATTTGAGTTTTGGCAGGTTACATGCATGGCGCAGAGAGATTGAAAAATCTAATGTGGTAATTAATATTGCTAATAATATGGCAGGCTCATAACTCGTAAGATATGGGAAATACAGTTGCAAATGGACTTTGCTTTTTCATTTGAAATGTGCCAGTTATTGTGCGTACAAGAAAGAGAAAAATTCAAACGGTAATGTGAGATTTGCAACTGCAATTAGATTGCAATTTACACATCAACACACAGAAACGCAACTGAAAAATACTATTTGCAGTTCCTTTTGAAAATTGCAGTGAATATTCCTCCATACTTAAAAGTACAAGTACATTTATAATTTAACTGTTTAGAAAAAAATCCCAATTCAGGATTAGCATTTCATCTGGCAGACAATAAAATCAATGGTACATTTCTTTTACTGACAAAAGGACATATTCATATACAAAGACAAGAACATCACAGAGACATGGGGGTAAGCTCTTTTAAGACGTACCAGTAAGTGACCACACAGAATGCCCTAGTAAACCAGATAGCAATGCTCTAAAGGCCACCCAAACACCTTAATATCATGCACAGGCAAGCACCTCTACATTACAATTACATTGTATCTCACAAAGTCAGTTATTTTCTACTCAACAGTCTGGACAGAATCCAACTGACATCTCTTCCAACACCCATAAAGAAAAGATAACTTTGCACAAATCCAATGTGAAGAACAAAAAATCTGCAAGGCTGCATATTTCAGATAAATGACTTGTGTCTTCACGACAATCTCATAATTTAATCATATGTATCCTCAAATGTGTGAACTGGAGGAATTATGCCGTGTGAATGTCTTCATCATTAGAAGCTTTCCATCAAAGTCCCTGTAAACACCTCCATGCCTGTCACTGTGGGGGGAGCTGAGCCCACAACACTGCTTCAAGTCTCCCTGTTACTACGGTAACCCACAGCCAGGCAGTCTGGGATTGGCTGTGGGTAGGTACAAGCCTGAATGCAGGCAGAATAATGAGAGAGCGAGACTGAAAGAGAAAAAAGGCTGAGAGAATCGTTGACAGTTTACACTATAAACCTGCCATCTTATTCATGATAACAGAAAAGCTTATCCTGTATTCATTACTGATCAAAAGAGATCTGAACTGAACACTATTCTCAAACATATCGCACCGTTTAAAGAGAGACTGCCGAGTCCTTGGGTGCGCATGTATTTATCTGGTTACCTGGATTGTAGATGCTCTAGCTGAACTTGTAGGTTCTCTGTCTGCTCCACCTGCTCATCCAAGGACCTCTGTAGCTTTCTGGTCTGATTATGAGCCTCATCCAACTGAAACAAACACATATTTTGGGGATCAAAATTAAGGATGATAAGCAGACCTTGTCTAGTGTGAAAGAGCCATTTGACGCTGCTGTGTCTTCACTATAGCTTACACTCATTGATCATAGAGCTGGGAGGTTTGACCAAAAATCTATATCATGGTTTCTTTAGGATTCTGGTAGTTTCATAGTTTGTCACTTACTGTGCCTTTATATGAATCAGATTACATGAAACTGTAAGCAGATCACAAAAAAAAACAAAAAAAACATGCAACATTATAATATGAGCAGTTTTTTATGTAAATTAGATTGTATAATCTCAAAACTTAAAAGAAAAAACAATGGTCTGACCATCACTTTGTGAATATATGCTTATTAAAACGTATCTGCACGAAACAGAAACAGCAGATGGGCATTATATGGAGGTAAGATGAAAAGGAAAAAACATCTTAACTTTTCTGAAGAAAATCAGTTTCCCTCAGATATAAATTAATATAAAACCCCCACCCCAATTCAGCATTTAGGACCTTCTTCTAATATTTTGCACGCGGTGAACAGTAATCTTGCTCTGACTTTCACACTATCTTCTTCTCTTTGCGTTCCTCGTTAGCGTTGGTTTATTAGCCTAGTTATTAATAGTTCTCTAACCACTAGTCAAATTCATACCGTGTGCATAACTTAAACCGGTTTCCCTTGTGAACCGTTATATCACCCAGCACTAACTGATTCTATGTCACTAATCCAAATCTTATCTAGCTGATGATCACAATTGTGAATTGTGAACCTCTGACAGTCCAGAGACAGGAAGAATCGGCTGAAAATTATGAAATCAAATAACTGTGTGCTATCATTTGCAAAGCTTATTTTATATCTATATCTATATAATTTTAAATTTTTTAAAAATGAATCACTTTAAATATCAAATATTAAAATAAACTATATAATATAATATAATATAATATAATATAATATAATATAATATAATATAATATAATATAATATAATATAATATAATATAATATAATATAATATAAAATGATAAACTATGGTTAAAAAAATACTGAGCCCTGTATTAGATTGAAAAACTTTAGTTTTGGAGGCCTGTAGTAGATTTGAATAAAAGTACAACAACAAACCACAGAACACACTCAAAGCATTGATGAACATAATTTTGAGTGAATGCCTCGGTTCACCTCATCTTCAGCCTGGCCCAGCTCTTTCTTTAGTTCCTCCACCCTCAGTCGGAGCTTCTTCACTTCCGTCTCGTGCTGCTCCACACGCCGGTTGGCATGTGCTAGCTCGGCCATCTTCTCCTGGTACTGTTTTTTAACCTTGGAGTGGACGTGCCGCAAATCTGCCAGCTCCTGGAAGAGAACAGATGTATTGACACCAAGCTCCAGATAACAAAACCAAATCATCATTACCATTTTTTGTTATGTACACTTTGACACAGAATCAATATAAAAAAGTGTGTTTGTGTGTGCTTTGGAAGTGTATCATACACCTTATTGGCCTCATGAATATTAATTAGGGCTATAGCTATATAGAGATAATGGTCTTTTGATTGTACTCTACATTCACTGATACGCAGAAACTTCTGTCCTGTATTTTTTTCTTTGCACTGCAGTCAAGCAAAACAAAGCTCTCGGAAATAACGATTGTTGCCCAAAAAGGCAATTTGTGAAAGTCCTATAATTTCTACTATACTTCTGCTTAAGACAAAAGGTGCTGTTAGCATTATGAAGGGCTACAAAGAAAACAGATTCTGAGCTATCTTCAATACGCCTGGATCAAAGTAAAGATTTCCACTTTTTAGAGAGAGAACTCAGGTCACATAGAGCTGGTAACTTATCAAGTTATGAAAATACAGCAGTGTACCTTCCTAGACAATAATACAATGGGACACAGTGCTTCAGTTCTCGTCAAAACACAAGGGACTGTGATGGGGAGCCCAAGTCATATCTACTCACCAAATAAAACACCCCATGACCAACAAAGAACATTTTGTTGCTAACAGAAGGTGAATTGCCCACATATAGTGTTTGTTTTCTCCTAGTATTATTATTTTACTGCCATGGGAGTCTATTGTAGCTCATAGAGTTTGCATAGTACTACAAAGTTGTAAAAAGTGCCCCACTATGACTCAAGAGAACAGTGTTTGATCCATTTTATATCACAACTATATTACTATTGGCTCTGCCTCACATATATATACACATTAGCACAAACATTAAAGCATAATTTTTTATAGCCTACTATGAAAGCCATGGAAATATCTCTTTACATCTACCATCATGAAAAAAAAAAAACGCCACTAGGAGCTGTGCCCCGATTAGGATCCGGAAACCACAGCCTCAAGTATTTAAATCAGATAAGACAAACTAACACTGACAATGTCTGCTGTATCCAGGTATTTGTCTAAGTTGATCTTGTGGTCAGACAAGGTATGATGAGGAATCCAAACAGAGGCAGTTCCTGGTATGTGCTGTTCCAAAACCCATATACTGTACCAGTCAACGAAGGAAAACAAAGACAAAACAAACTCAAATCAAATTAATAAGGGTGCCTATGGATCACACTTGGGAATTGTTTTTTGTAAAATGCAAGAGTTTGTGCTTAACATTGGCAACATATAGTAGTATGGTGTGACACAACCACTTCAACAGTAAAGTCAAGTACTTGCGCATATCTCTAGGTGATAACTAACCCAGTATGATCTACTTAGTGTTCGGACCTTCTCCCATTTCTCTACACACACACAGAGAGCTCATATAAACCTCTCTATGGCCATAACAGTGAGGAACAAAGAGAGAGAGAGTCTAGGGAGATCGAGGGGGGTGGAAGCCAAAGGGAAGCAGCAGAATCCATTAATAATTTAAGAGGATAATCAAGTAGCTAGATAAATCTCATTCATAATGTACCTCCCCCATCCCATGAGCAGCCAAACAGTATATTTGTTTTAGAGTGGAAGCACGTATGCTCACATACATGGAGATTCATACTTTTTTTAGTGTCAATGGTTCAGCCATAATGATACGAAAGATAAGACCTTAAAAGATAGTAACAGCATAAGAGGACTCAGAAGAATGAAAAGCACACACACGCACTTTCTAAGCCACCTGGCAGAATGAGAATCCCATGCTGCTGTATTCTATTGATTTCTGGGTCACTGGAAAGGAGGACAAGATCTACTTGTGTTTTTACTGAGAGAGCCACAGCATAGTTAACCCCAGAGCAAATCACAGTGCTCTGTATGTGGAGCGCATCGCTCAATATGGCCTGCTGAGGTGCTGTACGTGCAGGCAGGTGTGTGTGGGGCGAACAAAGACTTTACAAGTGGTTTTACCAAATCAAAATATCTTTAAAAACAGTCAGTGGGATAATGCTATGTGAGTTTTTCCTTCATATTTTGGTACAATAGTTTATTGAACCATGTTAACACACCCCTTTTTTCTCCATTCCATCTATATATACAAATTTAGATTATTTTATATTCATTATTAGGGCTCAAGCCCGAAGGGGCGAAGAGCCCTATTGTTCTTCTAAGGATTATTCTTGTTATTAGGGCTCAAGCCCGAAGGGGCGAAGAGCCCTATTGTTCTTCTAAGGATTATTCTTGTTATTATTATTAGGGCTCAAGCCCAAAGGGCGAGAGGCCTATTGTTTTCCTTAGGATTATTTTTTATTATTATTATTATTATTATTATTTTTTTCCAACGTCTCGGGGGCTTTTGGGGCCCTTAACGTGCTTAAAAAGTCTTGAAAATTGGCACACAGATTGGAACCTGCGGCCATTAGGGCCGGGCAGAGACTGATACACGGGCGTGGCACAGGGGCTCTACAGCGCCCCCTGGAATATGGAGGGCCATATATCATACATTCTTGCTCGTAGACGTATGAAACTCGGTACACATATAAATCTCATCAATCCAAACAACTTTTGTATTGCATATCATAGGCTCCGCCCAACAGGAAGTTGGCTATTTAGGGTTTAGTATTCAAATTTTTCGTCAAAGTTGTGGGGGCTTTGGGGGTCCTTAACATACTCAAAAACTCTTGAAAATTTGCGCACACTTTGGAATCTGTGGCCTTTAGGAGCCTGCAGAGGCTGGGACCCGGGCGTGGCACAGGGGCTCTACGGCGCCCCCTGGAACACAGTCAGAAATGTTGATGTATAGCTCACACATACTTGCACATATTCATATGAAACTCAGTACACATATAGATCTCATCGTGCCGAACAACTTTCGTATTGCATGTCATAGGCTCCACCCAACAGGAAGTCAGCTATTTAGAGTTATGTAAAAAGCGCATGCTCTGGAATTTGAAATACTTGTCATAGGTTTTTTTCTCGATTGCCGCCAAACTCGGTCAACATGATCTCAAGACACTGGGGATGAAAAATTGCCAGGGGATTTTTGATATCTCGAACGGTTTGCTCGTGGCGAGGCGTTGAAATTATGGCGAGAAATTAGAAACAGGAAGTGTCTAATACCATCCACATACATTTCCTGATTTTAATCAAACTTCATCAGATTATTCGTTGTATGATGTCGATCGCATATATGTGACTATTAGGAGTCAAAGTTATAGCGCCACCAACTGGCAGAAGGAAGTGTGTCATTTTCAAAATGATTTGAATTCAGCATCTTATTATTACTCGATTTGCTTCAAACTTCATCAGAATAATGTTAAAACACAGCTGATATAAATCTGCAAGGGGGATATTGATATCTAAAAAATTGTTGCCGTGGTAACATGTCAAACTGGAATACTTCTCAGGTGATTTTGAGGCATATAACATGCTTAGAATTTCATCAAACTCAGAACACATATCAGTATTAGTGACAGCTAGACACTGGCAAAAGTTCATAAGAGGGCGTGGAATAGGCACTCTATAGCGCCACCTTTTGTCAAAAGTGGGGGGGTTAGTTTTAGCTACAGACACCAAACTCAGTACAAAAATTGTTCTTATCAAGACGGACAACTTTCTAATTCACAGTCATCAGCTACGACCAACAGGAAGTCGGCTATTTTGATTTGAATGTGGATTATTTTTTACATTTAGCCGTGAATTAATGCATACTGCTCAGAGGAGAGTAACACTATACACACCAAACTTGGTCTACATGTTGAAAAAACATTGAGGAACTTAAATTGTGAATGGGTTTTGGATAGCTTGGATGGTTTTGTCATGGTGATTTTTTTAAATGACAATAAAGATGGAATTATTAATTTTCCTGCATTTTTAAATTCCAAACACTTCAAAACCTTTTTTCATACAGAAAAAAAAGTTATTCTGAGTAAATATGCATAGTTTCATGACTTTACAACACTGTATGGATAACAGAAAATTAAAAAACTGTCAGACATCTCATCTCACTCTGTCCATCTGTTTGAGTGTGTGTGCTTAGACTTCCATTGTCTGAGAGAAATAGCGCCCCTACAGGTTCAGTTACCGGACTAAAAAAGGGAGGAGACTGTCTTTTGGTTTCGATTTTAAATCGGTTAAAATACAAATAAATACTTGGATTTAATTCACAGTGACAAGCTAAACCAACATATATGATTATTATCAGGTCAGGGCTCATTAATAATTGATGTGTGGTCAGTGATACGTGAGAAACACGAGAGATGAATCACCGCTCTGAGCAGGAGCGTGTGGAATGATGAGCTCAGAAAAAACGAGTTTATTCTTGTTTTATAGCTATTAAAAATAAAGTATTGCAGCGATATCACACAATTCACCAATTAGAGCACACCAAGAGCTAAATTAAGATGTTTTTGAACTGTTTGTGTGAAAATGAAATATTTGCGGCTGCCTATCTGAAATCACTGCCTCCGATCAGCGCGCACAGTGTCTCAGAGCTCAAAACAAACGAATTTATTCTTGTTTAAGAGCTTTTTAAAATAAATTATTGCCATAAATGCACACAATACATCCATTATAACACAACACGAGCTAAATGCAGGTGTTTGTGACCCGTTTAAGTGTGCAAGACTATTTGAAAGCGCGACTGGCAGAATAACATATATCTCTCGAGCTGCAGGATTCTGCCTTTCGTCGTAAGAACGAACACATCACGGACAAGATTATTTCAAAATACATAATAGCTTGGCTAATATAAACGAAAACAGCCACGTGAACATAAACTGTTGAGAATTAAATCTGAAGTGGATCTACTGGATTTTAATATTAAGTGACCGCATATACCAGCTGCTTCTGTCTTCAATTTTAATCTATATAAAAAAATTAAACTCATTCATCTTGGCTGCTTTTTTAATGTGTGTACGTATTTATTTATTATTTTGCTCTAACAAGACTTAATCTATATTTAATTAAATCAATTACATTTTATTTTACATTTGATTTGTCCATTTCTGCATCTAAACGCCTAAAAACCTAAAACATGCTCTATTATAGCCTACTATTGTTAGCAATTTCTTTATCGTCCAATTTATCTGGTGTACACTTTTATTTTCATAATAAACTTGTTTGTTAGATTATACACAGTTACAGTGGTCTATAATAAATATTGACAGGTTTTATTCAAGATGTTTAGAATGATCGCCGTAGGCTAATTTTTTAAAATGTAAATCCAAAAAAAAAAAAAAAAAAAAAAAAAAAAAAAAAAAAAAATTAAATAAATTAAAAACATTGGAAAAGAATAACTTGTACTTTTTTATACATTTTGTATAGTTTCATAGTTTATGCATTATAGTTATAAAAACAAACAAATTTAGCCACTCACATAGAAATCTTAGGCCTTATCCTTTTCTGACAGTTTTAGGGATTTTTAAAAATCCTAAAAAACCTTATTTGTGCTGCAAATAATAATTTCAAACTAATTTGATACTGACCTCTGACATCCTGTGACATGATATTTATTTGAATTTACATAATCTCATGGATGTAACAGTAAATCTGTTCAGCTCACAGATCAAGACTAAGCTCTAATGCAAGCAGAACTTTCACAAATGCTTTTAGGTCAATAAAATCATTACAAAACACTTACAAATCATTTAAGGGATTTGATAACACTGTAAAATAATGTCTAATTTGTTAAGATTAGCAAATGCATTGATAACACTTTATAATAACTGCACTCATTAGTAAATAGTCAGTTCATGCTTCATAAAGCCTTGTCCCAATATTAATAGTCAGTAGTAAGCAGTTTATAAATACAGCTATAAATAGCTTGTTCTTGGTTTATAAGCACATTTATTAAAAAGGAGAGTAAAGGGTCAGTTATCTTCCTATGAAAAAAATAAATAAAAAATAAACAAACAACAACACTGATTGATACAGAACTCATAAATGTTATTGTGGATTTATGATAAACTCAGCCTGTAAATGAATTAATTCTCCTCCAAGAAGACACAAGTAGTTCACACCAAACTGTTTTAACATGAAGCCATATACTGAAGATGTTAAATTGCGAATGGGTTTAGGATACCTTAAATGGTGTGGCCATAGCGATTTATTAAAGTAACATAAAAAAAATACAATAGTAATTTTACTATATCTTTAAAATTTTTAATTCCAACTCTTCATAATTTTTTATATACGTAGAAGTCATCATTTGAAGGAAGCACAGTAAGTTTCATAGCTTTATCATTTTCAAGAGCCAGCATAAATTTAAAACTATCATAACATATAAATCAAGCTTGCAATTCTTAGTACCAATAATGGCCACCAGATGGAGCTATAGGATTACTTTTAAATAATTATTGTAGAAACAAGTATGATTTAAATCATTTATAGAAATCTTTCAAAGAAAAATAATATGAATTTTATGTATTTTACTGATAAAATGACATTCACTTAATTAGAATAACAAGCTGAAGTATTGTGAACTGTATATTAAGAATAATTCTTTATAGGCTTTATGGACAGATACGTTTTGAGTGACTTGAAGGATCAGCACTACATCCTCTTTTACCAGTTTAAAGAATGTATCTTACAGTACAGGTGCGGATGAATTTTGAATGGCTTGAATGGTTTTGTCGTGGTGATTTTTTAAAATATTAGTAAAAAAGTAACCAGTAAATGTCTTTTATTTTTTTAAGTGCAGCTTCTAAACACTTAAAAAAAATTTACACATAGAAGACAAGTCATTCTGAGGAAATATGCATAGTTTCATGACTATACAACACTATATGGATGATAGAAAATTAAAAAACTATCATACATCTGATGTCACTCTGTCCCTCTGTCACTGTGGGTAATGTGTGTGTGTGTGTGTGTGTGTGTGTGTGTTAAGTGAATTAGTTGTGAAACTATCAGGGAGCATTTAGTCTCCAGTGCCAACATTTTACAGAACTGCCACTTTCCTGGAGTCTCAGAATTACAATGTGTCAGGCTCTGAGAAATCAAAGATTCCAAAAAATGATTTAATTAGAATACCATGAAGTATTGTGAAATACTATATATTAAGACTTTATATATAGGCTTTATGAACAGATTAGAGTGACTCGTGAAGGACCAGCACCACCTCCTCTTGTCCGATGGTTTGAGGAATATATTTTCCTGAATCCGGGGTTAAGATTTAGGAGCTCATTTTTATTCCACCTCCTTTCCTGAAAGTCTGTCTTGCAGAATTTACTAAAAATTAATCTTCACATTAATTCCTAATTATTTTGCAATTATTTTTGTCAGTTCTTCTTGACCTGTTTTTTTTTTTTCTTCTTCTTTTCTGACCTCATGACCCAGTCAGCATTTTTGTACAATGGTCAAATCTTAACTTATCCATTTCTGTATTGCATTTGTGTTTGATATTTCTCATGGGTATTTCATAATTTTCGACTTTGAGTTAAAAACGTTTGAGTTAAAACTCTTTTTTAGCGCATTTCATCTGTAAAAGAAAACATGCCTAATGATTCTGCACATGAATATAAGGAGTTTTTCTCTTCCAGCTTTCCTGGAATATTGTATAGCACTCATAAATAATTAAATAAAAAATAATGGTAGTTATTAAGATTGATATGGCTTGGAATTGGTAAAATGTGCTTGGAAAAAAAATCACAATAAAACAATGTTTTAATGTTTAAGTTTGGAATATTAAATGACATGAATGAATGCTATATAAATATTGTTCATGTTAACATAATGTTTATAAATGAAATCTTATTGTAAAGTGTTACTAAATATATATATATATATATATATATATATATATATATATATATATATATATATATATATATATATATATATATATATATATATATATTGTTCTGTGAATGTGATTTTAAAGTCTAGATGATTCGGATTAACCCTTTAACCGCCATACCCTTTAAAACCTCACTGCCAGAGGGATATTGGGAATGCATGTGCCCGCTGGGCACAATTTACCTGATGCCACCGGGGTGGCGATGGCATTGGTGGCTTGAGCCCGCCATCGCTGCTTGCAGCTATATTTATTATTATTTTTATTTTTTATTAAACCTTCCGGGGGTTTTGGGGGGCCTTAACATGCTCAAAAACTCTTGAAAATTGGCACACACATTGGAATCTGCGGCCATCAGGACGCCGCAGAGGCTGGGACCCGGGCGTGGCACAGGGGCTCTACAGCGCCCCCTGGAACACAGTCAGAAATCTTGAACCATAGCTCACACACACTTGCATGTATTTATATGAAACTCAGTACACTTATAGATCTCATTGAGCCGAACAACTTTCACACTTTATGTCATAGGCTCCGCCCAACAGGAAGTCAGCTATTCAGGGCTGTTTAAAAAAAGCATGCTCTGGAATTTGAAATACTCCTCTGAGGTTTTCAACCCGTTCGCCACGAAACTCGGTGAACATGATCTCAAGACATTGAGGATGAAAAATTGCGAGGGGATTTTTGATATCTCGAACGGTTTGCCCGTGGCGAGGCGTGGAACTTATGGCGAGAAATGAGAAACAGGAAATGTCTAATAACATCCACATACATTTCCTGAATTTGATCAAACTTCATGGGTTTGTTCGTTGTATGATACCGATTGTATATATGTGACTATTAAGAGTCAACGTTATAGCACCACCAACTGGCAGCAGGAAGTGTGTCATTTTCCAAATGCTTTGAATTCAGCATCTTATTTTTACTCGATTTACTTAAAACTTCATCAGAATAATGACAAAACACGGCCGATGAAAATCTGTTGTGGGGATATTGATATCTGATATAGTGTTGCTATGGCAACGTGTCAAACTTGAATGTTCTGTTATGGTGAGTTTGAGGCAGACAACAAGCTCAGATTTACATGAAACTCAAAACACATATCAGTATTAGTGATAGCTAGACAATGGCAAAAGCTTTTAAAAGGGCGTGAATGAGGCACTCTATAGCGCCACCTTTTGTCAAAAGTGGGGGGGTTAGTTTTAGCTACAGACACCAAACTTGGTACATAAATTGTTCTTATCAAGACGGACAACTTTCTAATTCACAGTCATAAGCTACGATCAACAGGAAGTCGGCTATTTTGATTTGAATGTGTATTTTTGAGATTTTACAGTTGTGAATTAATGAATACTCCTCACAGGGGAAGTACACTATACACACCAAACTAGGTCTACATGAAGAAAAAACATCGAGGAACTTAAATTGCGAACAGATTTTGGTTAGCTTGAACGGTTTTGTCGTGGTGATTTTTTGAAATGACAGTAAAAAGGGAATCATTAATTGTCTTGTATTTTTAAATTGCAGCTTCCAAACACTTCAAAAAATTCATACAGAGATCAAATCATTCTGAGGACATATGCATAGTTTCATGACTTTACAACACTGTATGATTAAAAGAAAATAAAAAAAACTGTCAGACATCTCAACTCACTCTGTCCCTCTGTTTGAGGAATGTATGCGTGCTGACTGAGTGTGTGTGTGTGTGAGTGGGGGATGGGCATGAGCTGAGTGGCAGACACAATGAGAGAGAGAAAGAGAGAGAGAGAGAGACTTAATCATCTCTTTAATCACCAGAAAAAAAAAGTATTTTAAATTGTTATTTTTTGTTGTTGTTGCTAACATTGCTGTTTTCATTACAGCTTAAGAAATCTCTTAGGCCTTATCCTTTTCTGACAGTTTCAGGAATTAAAAACAAAATTCTAAAAATACTTATTTGTGCTGCAAATAATAATTTCAACTCATTTGATACTGACCTATTCCATCCTGTAACATGACATGTATCTACATTTTTAAAATCTCATGGATGTAACCGTAAAACTGTTCAGCTCACAGATCAAGACTAAGATGCTTTCACAAATGCTTATAAGTCATTAAAGGATTTAATAACACTGTAAAATAATGTCTAATTTGTTAACATTAATAAATGCATTGGTAACACTTTATAATAACTGCACTCATTAGTAAATAGTCAGTTCATGCTTTATAAAGCCTTGTCCCAATATTAATAGTCAGTAGTAAGCAGTTTATAAATACAGCTATAAATAGCTTGTCCTTGGTTTATAAGCACATTTGTTAAAAAGGAGAGTAAAGGGTCAGTTATCTTCCTATGAAAAATAAAAAAATAAAAATAAACAAACAACAACACTGATTGATACAGAACTCAGAAATGTTATTGTGGAATTATGATAAAATCAGACTGTAAATGAATTCATACTCCTCCAAGAAGAGTAGTTCACACCAAACTTTTTCAACATGATGCCAATATACTGAAGATGTTAAATTGTGAATGGGTTTAGGATACCTTAAATGTTGTGGCCATAGCGATTTATTAAAGTAACATAAAAAAAATACAATAGTTATTTTACTATATCTTTACAATTTTTCATTCCAACTCTTCATATTTTTTTATATAAGTAGAAGTCATCATTTGAAGGAAGCACAATAAGTTTCATAGCTTTATTATGTTCAGGAGCCAGCATAAAATTAAAACTATCATAACTTATAAATCAAGCTCGCAATTCTTAGTACCAATAATGGCCACTAGATGGAGATATAGGATTACTTTAAAATAATTATTGTAGAAACGATTATGATTTAAATCATTTATAGAGATCTTTCAAAGAAAAATATGTATTTTATGTATTTTACTGATAAAATGACCCTCACTTAATTAGAATAACATGCTGAAGTATTGTGAAATACTGTATATTAAGAATAATTCTTAATAGGCTTTATGGACAGATAAGTTTTAAGTGACTCTTGAAGGATCAGCACCACATCCTCTTTTACCACTGTTTAAAGAATTTATCTTACAGAACAGTTGCGAATGAATTTGGATAGCTTAAATGGTTTTGTCGTGGTGATTTTTTGAAATAACAGTAAAAAAGGAACCAGTAAATGTCTTTTATTGTTTTAAAGTGCAGCTTCTAAACACTTCAAAAAAATGTACACATAGAAGACAAGTCATTCTGAGTAAATATGGATAGTTTCACGACTTTACAACACTGTATGGATAAAAGAAAATGTGAAAACTGTCAGACTTCTCAACTGACATGATCTCACTCTGGCCACTCTGTGTGAGGAAAGGGAGGGGGAGAGGGAGGGGGAGTGTGAGGGGGTTGGTGACTGTGAATTTTTGGTGACTGACAGTGTGTGTGGACTGTAGGGAGGGGCTGTCTGGCAGAGAGAGAGAGAGAGAGAGAGAGAGAGAGAGAGAGACCTAATCATCCCTTTAATAATCAGGAAAAAAAAATCTGTATTTTAAATTGTTATTGTTTTTGTTGTTGCTAATGGTGGCGTTTTTTTCCTTTCATTACAGGTTAAGAAATCTCTTAGGCCTTATCCTTTTCTGACAGTTTTAGGGATTTAAAAACATCCTAAGAATCCTTATTTGTGCTGCAAATAATAATTTCAAACTCATTTGATACTGACCTATGACAACCTGTGACATGACATTTATTAATCTCATGGATGTAACAGTAAAACTCTTCAACTGACAGATAAAGCTGCAATGCAAGCAAAACTATTTCACAAATGCTTATAGGTCATTAAAATCATTACAAAACACTAATAAAATATTTAAGGATTTGGTAACACTGTAAAATAATGTCTAATTTGTTAACATTAGTAAATGCATTGGTAACACTTTATAATAACTGCACTCATTAGCTAAGCATTAGTAAATAGTTCATGATTATAAAGCCTTTTCCCTTAATAATAGTCATTATTAAGCAGTAATACATCTTTAAATAAATATAAAAATAAGGTGTTACTAAAGTTCTATATATTGTTCTGTGTATGTGATTTCAAAGTCTAGATTGGTCGGATTAACCCTTTAACTGCCGCATCCCTTTAAACTTGATTGTCAGAGGGTTACTGTAAATGCTTATGCCCGCTGGGCACAGTTTTCCCGATGCCACCGGGGTGGCGTTGCACTGACGGCTTGAGCCCGACATCGCTGCTTGCAGCTATATTTAGGGCTCAAGCCTGGAGGGCGAGAGCCCTATTGTTTTCCTTAGGATTATTTTTTATTATTATTATTATTATTATTATTATTATTATTTTTTTCTAACGTTACGGGGGCTTTTGGGGTCCTTAACATGCTCGAAAACTCTTGAAAATTGGCACACAGATTGGAACCTGCGGCCATTAGGGTCGGGCAGAGACTGATACACGGGCGTGGCACAGGGGCTCTACAGCGCCCCCTGGAATACTGAGGGCCATATATCATACATACTTGCACGTAGACACATGAAACTCGGTACACATGTAGATCTCATTAAACCAAACAACTTTCGTACTGCATGTCATAGGCTCCGCCCAACAGGAAGTTGGCTATTTAGGGTTTATTATTCATATTTTTGGTCAAAGTTGTGGGGGCTTTTGGGGTCCCTAACATACTCAAAAACTCTTGAAAATTTGCACACACTTTGGAATTTGTGCCCTTTAGGAGCCTGCAGAGGTTGGGACCCGGGCGTGGCACAGGGGCTCTACGGCGCCCCCTGGAACACAGTCATAAATGTTGATGTATAGCTCACACATACTTGCACATATTCATATGAAACTCAGTACACATATAGATCTCATTGTGCCGAACAATTTTCGTATTGCATGTCATTGGGCTCCGCCCAACAGGAAGTCAGCTATTTAGAGTTATGTAAAAAGCGCATGCTCTGGAATTTGATATACTTGTCATAGGTTTTTTACTCGTTTACCACCAAACTCGGTCAACATGATCTCAAGACATTGGGGATGAAAAATTGCCAGGGGATTTTTGATATCTCGAACGGTTTGCTCGTGGCGAGGCGTTGAAACTATGGCGAGAATTGAGAAACAGGAAGTGTCTAATACCATCCACATACATTTCCTGATTTCAATCAAACTTCATCAGATTATTCATTGTATGATGTCGATCACATATATGTGACTATTAGGAGTCAGAGTTATAGCGCCACCAACTGGCAGCAGGAAGTGTGTCATTTTCAAAATGCTTTGAATTCAGCATCCTATTTTTATTCGATTTGCTTCAAACTTCATCAGAATAATGTTAAAACACAGCCGATATGAATCTGCTGGGGGAAATTGGATATCTAAAAATATTGTTGCCGTGGCAACATGTCAAACTGGAATACTTCTCAGGTGATTTTGAGGCAAATAACATGCTTAGAATTTCATCAAACTCAGAACACATATCAGTATTAGTGACAGCTAGACACTGGCAAAAGTTCATAAGAGGGCGTGGAAGAGGCACTCTATAGCGCCACCTTTTGTCAAAAGTGGGGGGGTTAGTTTTAGCTACAGACACCAAACTCAGTACAAAAATTGTTCTTATCAAGACGGACAACTTTCTAATTCACAGTCATCAGCTACGACCAACAGGAAGTTGGCTATTTTGATTTGAATGTGGATTGTTTTTTACATTTAGCTGTGAATTAATGCATACTGCTCAGAGGAGAGTAACACTATACACACCAAACTTTGTCTACATGTTGAAAAAACATTAAGGAACTTAAATTGTGAATGGGTTTTGGATAGCTTGGATGGTTTTGTCGTGGTGATTTTTTTAAATGACAGTAAAGATGGAATTATTAATTTTCCTGCATTTTTACATTCCAAACACTTCAAAACCTTTTTTCATACAGAAAAAAAGTTATTCTGAGTAAATATGCATAGTTTCATGACTTTACAACACTGTATGGATAACAGAAAATTAAAAAACTGTCAGACATCTCCTCTCACTCTGTCCATCTGTTTGAGTGTGTGTGCTTAGACTTCCATTGTCTGAGAGAAATAGCGCCCCTACAGGTGCAGTTACCGGAGTTAAAGAGGGAGGAGACTGTCTTTTGGTTTCACTTTTAAATCGGTTAAAATACAAATAAATACTTGGATTTAATTCACATTGACAAGCTAAACCAACATATATGATTATTATCAGGTCAGGGCTCATTAATAATTGATGTGTGGTCAGTGATACGTGAGAAACACGAGAGATGAATCACCGCTCTGAGCAGGAGCGTGTGGAATGATGAGCTCAGAAAAAACGAGTTTATTCTTGTTTTATAGCTATTAAAAATAAAGTATTGCAGCGATATCACACAATTCACCAATTAGAACACACCAAGAGCTAAATTAAGATGTTTTTGAACTGTTTGTGTGAAAATGAAATATTTGCGGCTGCCTATCTGAAATCACTGCCTCCGATCAGCGCGCACAGTGTCACAAGTTCAATACTAACGAATTTATTCTTGTTTAAGAGCTTTTTTAAATAACTTATTGCCATAAATGCACACAATACATCCATTATAACACAACACGAGCTAAATGCAGGTGTTTGTGACCCGTTTAAGTGTGCAAGACTATTTGAAAGCGCGACTGGCAGAATAACATGTATCTCTCGAGCTGCAGGATTCTGGCTTTCGTCGTACGAACGAACACATCACGGACAAGATTATTTCAAAATACATAATAGCTTGGCGAATATAAACGAAAACAATTTAATATTAAGTGACCGCATATACCTGCTTCTGTCTTCAATTTTAATCTATATAAAAAATTAAACTCATTAATCTTGGCTGCTTTTTTAATGTGTGTAGGTATTTATTTATTATTTTGCTCTAACAAGACTTAATCTATATTTAATTAAATCAATTACATTTTATTTTACATTTGATTTGTCCATTTATGCATCTAAACGCCTAAAAACCTAAAACATGCTCTATTATATTATTGTTAGCAATTTCTTTATCGTCCAATTTATCTGGTGTACACGCTTTTATTTTCATAATAAACTTGTTTGTTAGATTATACACAGTTACAGTGGTCTATAATAAATATTAACAGGTTTTATTCAAGCTGTTTAGAATGATTGCGTAGGCTAATTTTTTAAAATGTAAATAAAAAATAAAATAAAATAAAAAAAACATTGGAAAAGAATAACTGTTGTAAATTTTTATAAATTTTGTATAATTTCATAGTTTATGCATTATAGTTATAAAAACAAATAAATTTAGCCACTCACATAGAAATCTTAGGCCTTATCCTTTTCTGACAGTTTTAGGGATTTTTAAAAATCCTAAAAAACCTTATTTGTGCTGCAAATAATAATTTCAAATTAATTTGATACTGACCTCTGACATCCTGTGACATGATATTTATTTGAATTTACATAATCTCATGGATGTAACAGTAAATCTGTTCAGCTCACAGATCAAGACTAAGCTGTAATGCAAGCAGAACTTTCACAAATGCTTGTAGGTCAATAAAATCATTACAAAACACTTACAAATCATTGAAAGGATTTAATAACACTGTAAAATAATGTCTAATTTGTTAACATTAGCAAATGCATTGATAACACTTTATAATAACTGCACTCATTAGTAAATAGTCAGTTCATGCTTTATAAAGCCTTGTCCCAATATTAATAGTCAGTAGTAAGCAGTTTATAAATACAGCTATAAATAGCATGTTCTTGGTTTATAAGCACATTTATTAAAAAGGAGAGTAAAGGGTCAGTTATCTTCCTATGAAAAATAAAAGATAAAAATAAACAAACAACAACACAGATTGATACAGAACTCAGAAATTTTATTGTAGATTTATGATAAAATCAGCCTGTAAATGAATTCATACTCCTCCTCATACTACTCCATACTCCTTTTTCAACATGATGCCAATATACTGAGATGTTAAATTGTGAATGGGTTTAGGATAGCTTAAATGGTGTTGCCATAGAGATTTATTAAAAAACATAAAAAATACAATAGTTATTTTACTATATCTTTAACATTTTTCATTCTAGCTCTTCATAATTTTTTATATAAGTAGAAGTCCTCATTTGAAGGAAGCACAGTAAGTTTCATAGCTTTATCATTTTCAAGAGCCAGCATAAAATTAAAACTATCATAACTTATAAATCAAGCTTGCAATTCTTAGTACCAATAATGGCCACCAGATGGAGCTATAGGATTACTTTTAAATAATTATTGGAGAAACGAGTATGATTTAAATAATTTATAGAAATCTTTCAAATAAAATAATATGTATTTTAGGAATTTTACTGATAAAATGACCCTCACTTAATTAGAATAACAAGCTGAAGTATTGTGAACTGTATATTAAGAATAATTCTTAATAGGCTTTATGGACAGATACGTTTTGAGTGACTCTTGAAGGTTCAGCACCACATCCTCTTTTACCACTGTTTAAAGAATTAATCTTACAGAACAGGTGTGAATGAATTTTGGATAGCTTGAATGGTTTTGTTGTGGTGATTTTTTGAAATAATAGTAAAAAAGGAACCAGTAAAAAAAAGTGCAGCTTCTAAACACTTCAAAAAAATGTACACATAGAAGACAAGTCATTCTGAGGAAATATGCATAGTTTCATGACTATACAACATTATATGGATGACAGAAAATTAAAAAACATACATCTGATGTCACTCTGTCCCTCTGTCACTGTGTGTGTGTGTTTGTGTGTGTTTTAAGTGAATGAGGTGTGAAACTATCAGTGAGCATTTATTCTCCAGAGCCTACATTTTACAGAACTGCCACTTTCCTGGAGTCTCAGAATTACAATGTGCCAGGTTCTGAGAGATCTAAGATTCCAAAAAAATATTTAATTAGAATACCATGAAGTATTGTGAAATACTATATATTAAGACTTTATATATAGGCTTAATGAACAGATTAGAGTGACTCATGAAGGAACAGCACCACCTCCTCTTGTTTGATGGTTTGAGGAATATATCTTCCAGAATCCGGGATTAAGATTTAGGAGCTCATTTTTATTCCACCTCCTTTCCTGAAAGTCTGTCTTGCAGAATTGACTAAAAATTAATCTTCACATTAATTCCTAATTCTTTTGCAATTCTTTTGTCAGTTCTTCTTGACCTGTTTTTCTCTTCCAGCTTTCCTGGACTATTGTATAGCACTCATAAATGATTAAATAAAAAATAATGGTAGTTATTAAGATTGATATGGTTTGGAATTGGTAAAATGTGCTTGGAAAAAAATCACAATAAAACAATGTTTTAATGTTTAAGTTTGGAATATTAACTGACATGAATGAATGCTATATAAATATTGTTCATGTTAACATAATGTTTATAAATGAAATCTTATTGTAAAGTGTTACTAAAGTTATATATATATATATATATATATATATATATTGTTCTGTGAATGTGATTTTAAAGTCTAGATGATTTGGATTAACCCTTTAACTGCCATATCAAGTTCAAGTTCTAGTTCAAGTTCAATTTATTTGTATAGCGCATTTACAACAGCCTCCTGGCTGACCAAAGTGCTTTAACATAAGAGCAAGAATATTACACATACATAAAAATAGACCAGACAAAAAATTTAAAACCACCCATTTCAAAATGTAGCATAACACAGTAGTCAGTACACTAAGGAAAATAAAAAAGTTTTTAGCAAAGATTTAAAAATAGACAAGGAAGGGGCCAGTCTGATCTCTAAAGGCAGGGTATTCCAGAGTCGTGGCCCAGCCACTGCAAATGCACGCTCCCCTCTACGCTCCCCTCTATCCTTTAAAACCTCACTGCCAGAGGGATATTGTGAATGCATGTGCCCGCTGGGCACAGTTTACCTGATGCCACCGGGGTGGTGATGGCATTGGTGGCTTGAGCCCGCCATCGCTGCTTGCAGCTATATATTTTTTTTTTTTTCTTTATTCTTCTAATTTTTTTCCAAGGTTTCGGGGGCTTTTGGGGTCCTTAACATACTCAAAAACTCTTGAAAATTGGCACACACCTTGGAACCTGCGGCCATTAGGGCCGGGCAGAGTCTGATACACGGGCGTGGCACAGGGGCTCTACAGCGCCCCCTGTAGTACTGAGGGCCATATATCATGCATACTTGCACGTATACATATGAAACTTGGTACATATATATAACTCATCAAACCAAACAACTTTCACACTACATGTCATAAGCTCCGCCCAACAGGAAGTTGGCTATTTAGGGTTTTATGAAAAACACATGCTCTGGAATTTGATATACTCCTCTGAGGAACTCCACCCGTTCACCACAAAACTCGGTGAACACGATCTCAAGACATTGGGGATGCTAAATTGCGAAGAGATTTTTGATATCTCGAACGGTTTGCCCGTGGCGAGGCGTTGAAATTATGGCGAGAAATGAGAAACAGGAAATGTCTAATAACATCCACATACATTTCCTGAATTTGATCAAACTTAATTTGTTTGTTCGTTGTATGATACCGATCGTATATATGTGACTATTAGGAGTCAAAGTTATAGCGCCACCAACTGGCAGCAGGAAGTGAATCATTTTCAAAACGCTTTGAATTCAGCATCTTATTTTTACTTGATTTGCTTCAAACTTCATCAGAATAATGACAAAACACGGCCGAAGAAAATCTGTTGTGGGGATATTGATATCTAATATAGTGTTGCCATGGCAACGTGTCAAACTTGAATGTTCTGTTCTGGTGATTTTTAGGCAGACAACAAGCTCAGATTTACATGAAACTCGAAACAGATATCAGTATTAAAGATAGCTAAACCATGGCAAAAGCTTTGAAAAGGGCGTGGAAGAGGCACTCTATAGCGCCACCTTTTGTCAAAAGTGGGGGGGTTAGTTTTAGCTACAGACACCAAACTTGGTACATAAATTGTTTTTATCAAGACGGACAACTTTCTAATTCACAGTTATAAGCTACGATCAACAGGAAGTCGGCTATTTTGATTTGAATGTGTATTTTTGAGATTTTACAGTTGTAAAATTAATGAATACTCCTCACAGGGGAAGTACACTATACACACAAAACTTTGTCTACATGAAGAAAAAACATCGAGGAACTTAAATTGCGAACAGATTTTGGTTAGCTTGAACGGTTTTGTCGTGGTGATTTTTTGAAATGACAGTAAAAAGTGAAACATTAATCGTCTTCTATTTTTAAATTGCAGCTTCCAAACCTTTAAAAAACATTTTTCATTTAGAAAACCAGTGATTCTGAGGAAATATGCATAGTTTCATGACTTTACAGCACTGTATGATTAAAAGAAAATTAAAAAACTGTCAGACATCTGATCTCACTCTGTCACTCTGTTTGAGGAATGTATGAGTGCTGACTGTGTGTGTGTGTGAGTGTGAGTGGGGGAGGGGTGTGAGCTGAGTGGCAGACAGACAGAGAGAGAGAGAGAGAGAGAGACTTAAACATCTCTTTAATCACCAGAAGAAAAAAAAACTGTTTTTTAAATTGTTATTTTTTTGTTGTTGTTGCTAATTGTGCTGTTTTCATTACAGCTTAAGAAATATCTTAGGCTTTATCCTTTTCTGACAGTTTCAGGGATTAAAAAAAAAACCTAAAAAACCTTATTTGTGCTGCAAATAATAATTTCAAACTCATTTTATACTGACCTCTGACACCCTGTGACATGACATTTATTTGAATTTACATAATCTCAAGGATGTAACAGTAAAACTGTTCAGCTCACAGATGAAGACTAAGCTGTAATGCAAGCAGAACTATTTCACAAATGCTTATAGGTTAATGAAATCATAACAAAACACTTTTAAATTATTTAAGGATTTGGTAACACTTTAAAATAATGTCTCAATTGTTAACATTAGTAAATGCATTGGTAACACTTCATAATAGCTGCAATTCTTAGCTAAGCATTAGTAAATAGTCAGTTCATGCTTTATATAGCCTTCTCCCAAAATTAATATTTTAGTAAGCATTTTATAAATACAGCTATAATTAAATTGTTCATGGTTTATATGCACATTTATTTTGAGGAGATTAAAGGCTGTAATCTTCCTAAAAAAATGTAAAATAAAAAATAAAATAAATAAAATAAACAAACACAGAACTCATAAATATTTATTTCAAGATGCAATAAAAGAAAACTGTACACTTGAATTTATATATATATATATATATATATATATATATATATATATATATATATATATATATATATATATATATATATATATATATATATATATACATATATATATATACATATATATATATATATATATATATATACATATACACACACACACAATTGCATAAGTTTATATTGAACATTTTTTATCAAGTGTACAGCTAATAATAGTAATAATAATAATGCATTTTATTTAGTTTTAGCTACAGACACCAAACTTGGTACATAAATTGTTCTTATCAAGACGGACAACTTTCTAATTCACAGTCATAAGCTACAACCAACAGGAAGTCCGCTATTTTGATTTGAATATGGATTTTTGGGAAGATTATTTTGTGAATTAATGAATACTCCTCACAGGGGAAGTACACTATACACACCAAACTTTGTCTACATGAAGAAAAAACATTGAGGAACTTAAATTGCGAACAGATTTTGGTTAGCTTGAACTGTTTTGTCGTGGTGATTTTTTGAAATGACAGTAAAAAGGGAAACATTAATTGTCTTGTATGTTTAAATTGCAGCTTCCAAACACTTCAAAGCATTTGTTCATACAGAGATCAAATCATTCTGAGGAAATATGCATAGTTTCACGACTTTACAACACTGTATTGATAAAAGAAAATGTGAAAACTATCAGACTTCTCAACTGACATGATCTCACTCTGGCCACTCTGTCTGTGTGAGGAAAGGGAGGGGGAGAGGGAGGGGGAGTGTGAGGGGGTTGGTGACTGTGAATTTTTGGTGATTGACAGTGTGTGTGGATTGTAGGGAGGGGCTGTCTGGCAGAGAGAGAGAGAGAGAGAGAGAGAGAGAGAGACCTAATCATCCCTTTAATAATCAGGAAAAAAAATCCGTATTTTAAATTGTTATTGTTTTTGTTGTTGCTAATGGTGGCGTTTTTTTCCTTTCATTACAGGTTAAGAAATCTCTTAGGCCTTATCCTTTTCTGACAGTTTTAGGGATTTAAAAACATCCTAATAATCCTTATTTGTGCTGCAAATAATAATTTCAAACTCATTTGATACTGACCTATGACATTCTGTGACATGACATTTATTAATCTCATGGATGTAACAGTAAAACTCTTCAACTGACAGATAAAGCTGCAATGCAAGCAAAACTATTTCACAAATGCTTATAGGTAATTAAAATCATTACAAAACACTAATAAATTATTTAAGGATTTGGTAACACTGTAAAATAATGTATAATTTGTTAACATTAGTAAATGCATTGGTAACACTTTATAATAACTGCACTCATTAGCTAAGCATTAGTAAATAGTTCATGATTATAAATCCTTTTCCCTTAATAATAGTCATTATTAAGCAGTAATACATCTATAAATAAATTGTTCTTGGTTTAATTAAAAGCACATATATTACAAAGGAGATTAAAGTCTCAGTTGTCTCATAAAATAGATAAATAAACCCAACCCAGTTTGATTCAGAATTCAGAAATATTTATTTCAAGATGCAATAAAAGGAAACTGTACACTTAAATAGCTTTTGAGCGATTCTTGAAGGATTAGCATCACCTCCTTTTGTACGATGGTTTGAGGAATATATCTTCCAGATAGTACCACCACTCCCTATATGCAGAGTATGCAGTCTTCGTAGGGCACCAACTCCCAGAGGGGGCACCATCCCAGTTGCTCAAAAAAAAAAAAAAAAAAAAAAAAAACATGCGCCATTCTCCCTACTTTTTCACATGGGCTCAAATGCAAATTTGAAGCTCAATAGCATTTGAGAAGAAAGACTTGCAGTCACAAAACAATTGTAATGTGTTCATATAGGTGTCAGCTATAATGCACACCTTATACATTTTTTATAAATATAAAAATAATGTGTTACTAAAGTTATATATATTGTTCTGTGTATGTGATTTCAAAGTCTAGATTGGTCGGATTAACCCTTTATCTGCCGCATTCCTTAAAACTTGATTGTCAGAGGGTTACTGTAAATGCTTATGCCCGCTGGGCACAGTTTTCCCGATGCCACCGGGGTGGCGTTGCACTGATGGCTTGAGCCCGACATCGCTGCTTGCAGCTATATTTAGGGCTCAAGCCTGGAGGGCGAGAGCCCTATTGTTTTCCTTAGGATTATTTTTTTTTTTTTTTTTTTTAATTCTTCTAATTTTTTTCTAAGGTTTCGGGGGCTTTTGGGGTCCTTAACATGCTCAAAAACTCTTGAAAATTGGCACACACCTTGGAACCTGCGGCCATTAGGGCCGGGCAGAGTCTGATACACGGGCGTGGCACAGGGGCTCTACAGCGCCCCCTGTAGTACCGAGGGCCATATATCATGCATACTTGCACGTATACATATGAAACTTGGTACATATATATAACTCATCAAACCAAACAACTTTCACACTGCATGTCATAAGCTCCGCCCAACAGGAAGTTGGTTATTTAGGGTTTTATGAAAAACACATGCTCTGGAATTTGATATACTCCTCTGAGGAACTCCACCCGTTCACCACAAAACTCGGTGAACACGATCTCAAGACATTGGGGATGCGAAATTGCGAAGAGATTTTTGATATCTCGAACGGTTTGCCCGTGGCGAGGCGTTGAAATTATGGCGAGAAATGAGAAACAGGAAATGTATAATAACATCTACATACATTTGCTGAATTTGATCAAACTTAATTGGTTTGTTCATTGTATGATACCGATCGTATATATGTGCCTTTTAGGAGTCAAAGTTATAGCGCCACCAACTGGCAGCAGGAAGTGAATTATTTTCAGAACGCTTTGAATTCAGCATCTTATTTTTACTTGATTTGCTTCAAACTTCATCAGAATAATGACAAAACACGGCCGAAGACAATCTGTCATGGGGATATTTATATCTAATATAGTGTTGCCATGGCAACGTGTCAAACTTGAATGTTCTGTTCTGGTGATTTTTAGGCAGATAACTAGCTCAGATTTACATGAAACTCGAAACAGGTATCAGTATTAAAGATAGTTAGACCATGGCAAAAGCTTTTAAAAGGGCGTGGAAGAGGCACTCTATAGCGCCACCTTTTGTCAAAAGTGGGGGGATTAGTTTTAGCTACAGACACCAAACTTGGTACATAAATTGTTCTTATCAAGACGGACAACTTTCTAATTCACAGTCATAAGCTACGACCAACAGGAAGTTGGCTATTTTGACTTGAATATGGATTTTTGGGAATTTTCTTTTGGGAATTAATGCATACTCCTCCCAGGGGAAGTACACTATACACACCAAACTTTGTCTACATTAAGAAAAACCATTGAGGAACTTAAATTGCGAACGGATTTTGGTTAGCTTGAACGGTTTTGTCGTGGTGAATTTTTGAAATGACAGTAAAAAGGGAAACATGAATTGTCTTGTATGTTTAAATTGCAGCTTCCAAACACTTCAAAGCATTTTTTCATACAAAGATCAAATCATTCTGAGGAAATATGCATAGTTTCACGACTTTACAACACTGTATGGATAAAAGAAAATTAAAAAACTGTCAGACTTCTCAACTGACATGATCTCACTCTGGCCACCCTGTCTGTGTGAGGGAAGGGAGGGGGAGAGGGAGGGGGAGTGTGAGGGGGTTGGTGACTGTGACAGTGTGTGTGGACTGTAGGGAGGGGCTGTCTGGCAGAGAGAGAGAGAGAGAGACCTAATCATCCCTTTAATAATCAGGAAAAAAAAAACCCTGTATTTTAAATTGTTATTGTTTTTGTTGTTGCTAATGGTGGTGTTTTTTCTTTTCATTACAGGTTAAGAAATCTCTTAGGCCTTATCCTTTTCTGACAGTTTTAGGGATTTAAAAACATCCTAAGAACCCTAATTTGTGCTGCAAATAATAATTTCAAACTCATTTGATACTGACCTATGACAACCTGTGACGTGACATGACATTTATTAATCTCATGGATGTAACAGTAAAACTCTTCAACTGACAGATAAAGCTGCAATGCAAGCAAAACTATTTCACAAATGCTTATAGGTCATTAAAATCATTACAAAACACTAATACATTATTTAAGGATTTGGTAACACTGTAAAATAATGTCTAATTTGTTAACATTAGTATATGCATTGGTAACACTTTATAATAATTGCACTCATTAGCTAAGCATTAGTAAATAGTTCATGATTATAAAGCCTTTTCCCTTAATAATAGTCATTATTAAGCAGTAATACATCTATAAATAAATTGTTCTTGGTTTAAAAGCACATATATTACAAAGGAGATTAAAGTCTCAGTTGTCTTATAAAATAAATAAATAAACACAACCCAGTTTGATTCAGAATTCAGAATCCAACTGTACACTGTATATTCTTGAAGGATTAGCATCACCTCCTCTTGTAAGATGGTTTGAGGAATATATCTTCGAGATTTTACCGCCGCTCCCTATATGCATAGTATGCAGTCTTCGTAGGGCACCAACTCCCAGAGGGGGCACCATCCCAGTTGCTCAAAAAAACAAAAAAAAAACATGCGCCATTCTCCCATCTGCGCTCGCGACCGCTCACACCTCATGTTTGCGGCTGAATGTTCGTAATTGATGGATGGACATCTATGCCTGGGTATAGGACATCAGCAATCCGGCACAGAGAAAAGAAAACTAAAGAAAATAAAACAGGCATAAAGTTGTCTTGACATTGGACTTTCTAGAGTCTCAAATTTAGGGCCGGTCTCTAAAGTTACATGTGATATTGTTATACACTTTTCTAACGTCAGTAGCATTTGAAGAGAATGACTTACAGTCATAAAAACAACTGTAATTGTTCATCTAGGTGACAGCTATAATGCACAATTAAATTGAATGTTTGATATTTATTACAACAAACTGTAAGTCATATGTAAATTATGCTACTTTTTCACATGGGCTCAAATGCAAATTTGAAGCTCAATAGCATTTGAGAAGAAAGACTTGCAGTCATAAAACAATTGTAATGTGTTCATATAGGTGTCAGCTACAATGCACACCTTATACATTTTTTATAAATATTAAAATAAAGTGTTACTAAAGTTATATATATTGTCCTGTGTATGTGATTTCAAAGTCTAGATTGGTCGGATTAACCCTTTAACTGCCGCATCCCTTAAAGCTTGATTGTCAGAGGGTTACTGTAAATGCTTATGCCCGCTGGGCACAGTTATCCTGATGCCACCGGGGTGGCGTTGCACTGATGGCTTGAGCCCGACATCGCTGCTTGCAGCTATATTTATTATTATTTTTATTTTTTATTAAACCTTCCGGGGTGTTTTGGGGGCCTTAACATGCTCAAAAACTCTTGAAAATTGGCACACACATTGGAATCTGCGGCCATCAGGACGCCGCAGAGGCTGGGACCCGGACGTGGCACAGGGGCTCTACAGCGCCCCCTGGAAGACAGTCAGAATTCTTGAACCATAGCTCACACACACTTGCATGTATTTATATCAAACTCGGTACACTTATAGATCTCATTGAGCCGAACAACTTTCACACTTTATGTCATAGGCTCCGCCCAACAGGAAGTCAGCTATTCAGGGCTGTTTAAAAAAAGCATGCTCTGGAATTTGAAATACTCCTCTGAGGTTTTCAACCCGTTCGCCACGAAACTCGGTGAACATGATCTCAAGACATTGAGGATGAAAAATTGCGAGGGGATTTTTGATATCTCGAACGGTTTGCCCGTGGCGAGGCATGGAACTTATGGCGAGAAATGAGAAACAGGAAATGTCTAATAACATCCACATACATTTCCTGAATTTGATCAAACTTCATGGGTTTGTTCGTTGTATGATACCGATTGTATATATGTGGCTATTAAGAGTCAACGTTATAGCGCCACCAACTGGCAGCAGGAAGTGTGTCATTTTCCAAATGCTTTGAATTCAGCATCTTATTTTTACTCGATTTACTTAAAACTTCATCAGAATAATGACAAAACACGGCCGATGTAAATCTGTTGTGGGGATATTGATATCTGATATAGTGTTGCCATGGCAACGTGTCAAACTTGAATGTTCTGTTATGGTGAGTTTGAGGCAGACAACAAGCTCAGATTTACATGAAACTCAAAACACATATCAGTATTAGTGATAGCTAGACAATGGCAAAAGCTTTTAAAAGGGCGTGAAGGAGGCACTCTATAGCGCCACCTTTTGTCAAAAGTGGGGGGGTTAGTTTTAGCTACAGACACCAAACTTGGTACATAAATTGTTCTTTTCAAGACGGACAACTTTCTAATTCACAGTCATCAGCTACGATCAACAGGAAGTCGGCTATTTTGATTTGAATGTGTATTTTTGAGATTTTACAGTTGTGAATTAATGAATACTCCTCACAGGGGAAGTACACTATACACACCAAACGTTGTCTACATGAAGAAAAAACATCATGGAACTTAAATTGCGAACAGATTTTGGTTAGCTTGAACGGTTTTGTCGTGGTGATTTTTTGAAATGACAGTAAAAAGTGAAACATTAATCGTCTTGTATTTTTAAATTGCAGCTTCCAAACCTTTAAAAAACATTTTTAATTTAGAAAACCAGTGATTCTGAGGAAATATGCATAGTTTCATGACTTTACAGCACTGTATGATTAAAAGAAAATTAAAAAACTGTCAGACATCTGATCTCACTCTGTCACTCTGTGTGCTGACTCTGTGTGTGTGTGTGAGTGTGAGTGGGGGAGGGGTGTGAGCTGAGTGGCAGACAGACAGAGAGAGAGAGAGAGAGAGAGAGAGAGAGAGAGAGAGAGAGAGAGAGACTTAAACATCTCTTTAATCACCAGAAAAAAAACTGTATTTTAAATAGTTATTTTTTTTGTTGTTGTTGCTAATTGTGCTGTTATCATTACATCTTAAGAAATATCTTAGGCCTTATCCTTTTCTGACATTTTCAGGGATTAAAAAAAATCCTAAAAAACCTTATTTGTGCTGCAAATAATAATTTCAAACTCATTTGATACTGACCTCTGTCACCCTGTGACATGACATTTATTTGAATTTACATAATCTCAAGGATGTAACAGTAAAACTGTTCAGCTCACAGATGAAGACTAAGCTTTAATGCAAGCAGAACTATTTCACAAATGCTTATAGGTTAATGAAATCATAACAAAACACTTTTAAATTATTTAAGGATTTGGTAACACTTTAAAATAATGTCTCAATTGTTAACATTAGTAAATGCATTGGTAACACTTCATAATAGCTGCGATTCTTAGCTAAGCATTAGTAAATAGTCAGTTCATGCTTTATATAGCCTTCTCCCAAAATTAATATTTTAGTAAGCATTTTATAAATACAGCTATAATTAAATTGTTCATGGTTTATATGCACATTTATTTTGAGGAGATTAAAGGCTGTAATCTCCCTAAAAAAATGTAAAATAAAAAATAAAATAAATAAAATAAACAAACACAGAACTCATAAATATTTATTTCAAGATGCAATAAAAGAAAACTGTACACTTGAATTTATTTATATATATATATATATATATATATATATATATATATATATATACACACACAATTGCATAAGTTTATATTTAAAAATGTTTAGCAAGTGTACAGCTAATAATAATAATAATGCATTTTATTTAGTTTTAGCTACAGACACCAAACTCGGTACTTAAATTGTTCTTATCAAGACGGACAACTTTCTAATTCACAGTCATAAGCTACGATCAACAGGAAGTCAGCTATTTTGATTTGAATGTGTATTTTTGAGATTTTACAGTTGTGAATTAATGCGTACTCCTCACATGGGAAGTACACTATACACACCAAACTTTGACTACATGAAGAAACAACATCGAGGAACTTAAATTGCGAACGGATTTTGGTTAGCTTGAACGGTTTTGACGTGGTGATTTTTTGAAATGACAGTAAGAAGGGGAAACATTAATTGTATTGTATGTCTAAATTGCAGCTTCCAAACACTTCAAGGCATGTTTTCATACAGAGATCAAATCATTATGAGGAAATATGCATAGTTTCATGACTTTACAACACTGTATGGATAAAAGAAAATAAAAAACTGTCAGACTTCTCAACTGACATGATCTCACTCTGGCCACTCCGTCTGTGTGAGGAAAGGGAGGGGGAGAGGGAGGGGGAGTGTGAGTGTGAGGGGGTTGGTGACTGTGAATCTTTGGTGACTGACAGTGTGTGTGGATTGTAGGGAGGGGCTGTCTGGCAGAGAGAGAGAGAGAGAGAGAGAGAGAGAGAGAGAGAGAGACCTAATCATTCCTTTAATAATCAGGAAAAAAAATCTATATTTTAAATTGTTATTGTTTTTGTTGTTGCTAATGGTGGTGTTTTTTTCCTTTCATTACAGGTTAAGAAATCTCTTAGGCCTTATCCTTTTCTGACAGTTTTTGGGATTTAAAAACATCCTAAGAAGCCTTATTTGTGCTGCAAATTATAATTTCAAACTCATTTGATACTGACCTATGACAACCTGTGACGTGACATGACATTTATTAATCTCATGGATGTAACAGTAAAACTCTTCAACTGACAGATTAAGCTGCAATGCAAGCAAAACTATTTCACAAATGCTTATAGGTCATTAAAATCATTACAAAACACTAATAAATTATTAAAGGGTTTGGTAACACTGTATAATAATGTCTAATTTGTTAACATTAGTAAATGCATTGGTAACACTTTATAATAACTGCACTCATTAGCTAAGCATTAGTAAATAGTTCACTAATTACATTGTTCTTGGTTTAAAAGCACATATATTACAAAGGAGATTAAAGTTTCAGTTGTCTTATAAAATAAATCAATAAACACAACCCAGTTTGATTCAGAATTCAGAAATATTTATTTCAAGATGCAATAAAAGGAAACTGTACACTTGAAAAGGTTTTGAGCGATTCTTGAAGGACTAGCATCACCTTCACTTGTACGATGGTTTGAGGAATATATCTTCCAGATAGTACCGCCGCTCCCTATATGCAGAGTATGCAGTCTTCGTAGAGCACCAACTCCCAGAGGGGGCACCAGTTGCTCAAAAAACAAAAAAACAAATATGCGCCATTCTCCCATCCGCGTTCGCGACCACTCAATAGCATTTGAGAAGAAAGACTTGTATTCACAAAACAATTGTAATGTGTTCATATAGGTGTCAGCTACAATGCACACCTTATACATTTTTTATACATTTTAAAATAAAGTGTTACTAAAGTTATATATATTGTTCTGTGTATGTGATTTCAAAGTCTAGATTGGTCGAATTAACCCTTTAACTGCCACATCCCTTAAAACTTGATTGTCAGAGGGTTACTGTAAATGCTTATGCCCGCTGGGCACAGTTTTCCCGATGCCACCAGGGTGGCGTTGCACTGATGGCTTGAGCCCGACATCGCTGCTTGCAGCTATATTTATTATATTATAATTTTACTTGTTTAATGATTATGACTTTTTAATTAATTTCTTCTAAGTCATTTTGTTCTGGGTTGGTTGTAGAGAGAGTGGAAACTAAATTATGTAAAAAGTATCTGGAAAATAACTGCTTTAAACTGTTGAACCAAACACTGGGTAGCAAATGCAGCGCTGCATATCTATAAGGAAGACTTACTGATCCCTGATCATGTCAGTCAGATCTTAACAAGAGGCTTAACAACAATCTTGCAAGACGCTGTTTTGAAAGATGGTGCTGTTGAAACTAGATTTGACCTGAAAGTATTGCCACCCCAGAGTAAGCATAGTTACCCATTTAATGTTACATGAGCAAAAAACAGTCCTTTAATTTGAAAAGCAATGGCCAAGTCAATCTCCTGATCTCAGCCAGAATGAGCATGAATGTCACTTGCTGAAAACAAAACTTAAGGCAGAAAGACCCACAAAGACACAACAACTGAAGTCAGCTACAGCAAAGGCCTTGCGAAGCATTACAAAGGAGGAAACACAATCTTTGGTGATTTCCATGAGTTTCGGTTCCTTAAATTAAAGCTTAAAGAATGCACTTCAATTTCATCTTGATTGTTTCATTTTAATACTGTACCGGTGGCATACAGAGCCAAAATTATGAGAATTGTGTCAGTGTTCAAATATATATGGACCTGACTGTAAATCTACACTGTTATTTAAAATCATTTACCCAGACACAGATTGTTTAAAAGACATCAAAACAATCCTACTCCTGAAAGAAACAACACAATATCAATGCCTCTTACAACATAGTTTGTAAAAAAAAAAAAAAAAAAAAAAAAAAAAACCTTTGGTCATGCAAAATAAGATGTGAAACATATGTGAAAGTAGAAAACTTCCAAGAAAAAAGAGATTAGCATGAGAGAAAGAGGGCAGAAACCGTCTGAAAGATGAAAAATAAAAGTTAAGTGGGAGGAAGGTAAAATTACAAATGACATCATATTGAAAAAAAGGAGCCTGTGATTTAACAGCCTTCTCCACTTAAAAGTTTAATTTTTCATCTGGGGTAATTTGGGCCTAGCCATCTTTGGTGAGTGTTTTGATAGTGAAAGAAAGTGGAAGGAAAGAGGGAGCCGGATGAATAAAACATGCCACGACTTGATGAATGATCTATGATGCTACAGAAATCTACTGCAGCAGAAGGAAATGGAAAGTGAGAAATGGAAACCTGGGATATGGGAACAGACACCTGATCAACACAAAGATTTAGACACATGCTTCTACACACATGGGATTACAATGAGTGGATCTGAAGACAAAAAATTATTTACTGAAATAATATTGAGATGAATCCAAACAGACACATACGTCCAAAGGAAATGAATAAAGATAAGTGAAGACAGGGTGAGGCTGTACAGTTGCAAGGGGGAAGGCTGTTAAATGTTTCCTCCTCACTGGCTTTCAGATCCCCAAATCTGCTTAAACATCTGGCCCACTGCGCTTAGAACACACACCTTGTGACGCTAGACACAATCACATCTCTCTGTCTCTCACTCCCACTCTGAAAGATCAGAAACACACAAACTCAGTCTTAGAATATTCTATTTCCTTTTCAATTTGCCTTTCATGCAGCAGCAATGGGAGCAGGGAGGCGAGAGCTTTTTGACACGCTCACCAAATGGTGTGCATCGAGTGGCTTCAATTGCTGCCGCCCATGCACAGCCAGCTAGAAGCTGACAAGGCTTTGGGTCGAAATATATAATATTATTTAGTGAATTATATTGCTTTAGCTCAATTATTATGTCAAACTATTTCTGGCCATTTTGCAGCTCTCTGACATTCAGAAGGTTTTATGTATTTCTGGAGCTTAACACTAAACAGCCTTTCTTACTCACATTCAACATGAGGATAAAAGCAAACTCTTCTCCTGGTGTGCATATATATTCACATAAAGATGCCTTACACCCACATAACTAGTTATACAATCCAGCCATGATGGCAGCCAGAGACTGTATAGGATATAGTATGTACTACTCAAGAGAAATTATATTGCTCAATATGTAGGCTGTAGTCCTGCTCTGCAGTTAAAAGGGTCAGTCGACTGTTTATTTATAAGCTTGACTATCCTTAAAAAAAACATAGTGTTTTTTTATTTCAATTCAATTATTTCAATTGTTTTTTGTAGCTTAGTGACTAAAGATCTTGATTAGTAAAATAAGGTTGTAACTCCAAATCCACTGAATGGGGATCTATGATCTGGAGAGTCCCTATTCCTGTTGAGTCCTCAAGCACTGCTCTGGGGAAATGACATAAATGCTTTACATAAAAAAGCATCATCTCATGAAGACAAACTTCAAGTGCAACGGAAATCTAGCACAACCCCCTGACCCTGCCTTAAAGCTATCATTACAGCTGAGGATTAGATCAAGTCTAATAAGACAGCTAAGAGAGAGTGTGGTCTGTGGGCGGGACGCCTCAGTCGATGGGAAAATGGGGGCGATGTAGGATCCGCTGGAGCAATAATGGTTTCTCTGCCAGTTTGTGCCTTCCTAACACTATTTCTCTTGACAGACTGAGAGGATGATTCACTCACTCCAGCTTCACAGTGGGCAAAAACAGTGGGCCAGGAGCTATGATAAAACAGTGTCTGTGGCTTTTAGTGGCCCTGACCTGAGAACAAGGAACTGGTCAGGAAAATGGATGTGCCATCTACAAATAGAATTTGCTGTGCCTTTCAAATGAATGGTGCTTTGTGAGCAATCTACACTGCCTGAATCTAAATTGGAATTCACCTTAGGAGTTTACAGATTGGTGGTTTTAAAAAGCAACCTTACAGACATGGACCAAAATTAACAGTTGCTAAATCAAGTAAAAACCAAATGCAAGGTACCCACCACTTGGCTAATGACTTCATTAGGAACTGCCACATAATGCCACGAGTTACACACAGACCTGTTCTGTTTGTCACAATTATGATAATAAATTCAATAAAATTCATAAATAAGAAATAAATTAAATATTTCAAATTTTAATAATGAAATGATCACAAACACATACACACACACACATACATATTATATATACATATATATATATATATATATATATATATATATATATATATATATATATATATATATATATATATATATATATACACACACGTAAATCAGTTAAAAATACATTTAAATTATAAGTAGGGCAGCCCTTGACTAAGGATTTTATCTGGTCGACTACTACCGTAGTCGTTCATTTAAAGCATTAATCGAATAATCCCACCGCGTTTATTAATAAACTGTTTAAATCATTATAATGAGCCTTTAATTGCCTACTGTACATAGCCTAATAAGCGCACAAGCATATGCATAAAGCTTGCCACAACATATCAGCAAAACTAATGATTCTGAATGTGTCAGGGAAAAACTAAGGAGACTGCATTAACATTTATTTATTTGATATACTATTGCTTTCTTTGTTTTCAGATTAAGAGATGAAGTCAGCAACACTGACTGTATGTGTGTTTCATATGATTACGTCATTTGTGAATATTTGGTTTGTATTTGAATTGGTTCACTTGAAAGTAGACATTCCAATCACTATAAATATATTTTTAATTTCTGTAAGGCAAAAATATAGTTTCACGCTCAAGATCACAGAGACCGAGAGGGCAGAAAGCACATCATGTTTGCTTTCATTATTTTACAAAAGCCCACAACATTACATGTAGAGCCTTTGAAAGATGTATTACTCTTATCTTATGACCATAAATTACTACTTTAAAGTATTTTAAGAGCAAGTGAGCGCACCGGCGCCTCCATCTGTCCTGCACAATTTGTAAACTATTACCAGCACTGTATATTTATAATACAAAAATACAAATTGTGGTAACTAAGAAATGTTCATGACCAGTAAATATTCTAGGTTCATTGGTGTTGAAAGATTTCATTTTGTATGCTGCTCACAGAGGATTGTAGAGATGTGGAATTTCACCCTATTACTTAGTTATGAATTTAGAATATCATTTCTGCACAGTTTTTGAAATGGGATAAAAACAAAGCTTCATTAAAATGCCACATGACAGACGCACAGACAAAAACAACCATGATGCTCTGCTGAGGAGCTGAGCTGGAAATGTTGGTCCACTGCTGTGGGGATTCCTGAAGCAATAAATTGAAGCATGCAAGAAAAGCCTCATTCTGACTACACCGCACTCCTCAAAACATCACATGTCCTTTAATCCGGACATCAGATTTAAAGTGAGACTATTTTCACCTGATTTAGCCCCTAACCTTTCCTCATTCAATCCTGAGGTTCCAATTACTTTTTCCTTTGCTTTCCTTCTTTATTTCTCACTCTCCTGTCACCTCTTACATTCAACCTCTATGTCTCACCTTCATTACCTCCATGCAATTTCACAGCGCGGATCCATTGTATTGATTGTATTGTCCACCCCCCCGCCCCCGCCCCCACCACCTTCACAGTTTCTCTATTGTGAGATGAACACTGCACTCTCTTTCGGCACATTATCCTCATATCTTCATCCTCATCAGTCTCTCACCCTCTTTTTTTGCAAAGTGCCTCTGTTTAACCTTCATTTCACCTCCCATACTTTTCTCTCCTATCGGTCCTGAGAGAAGGTTTTTTTTTCTGACCGAGAGCTCTCTTGATATAAAAAAAGCCCTGGACCCAGACATCGGAATCAAAGCTGTTCAACCCTTCCATATCAATGTCTAGGCATATACGTCTTAACTAAAAATATGCAAATCTGGAAGAAGATTTCCCTTGAGCTCAGATCCTCAACTGATTTGCCAATGAGAAATATAGAGGAAAAAACCCTTGGATCGTTCAGTTAATGCATTCCACACATTTTCTACAGCACATTCCACACATACATACGTCCACCTTGTCGTTTGTTCCTTTGGGTTAGACAGTGGGCTGTAGATCAGCATTAATGGCATGTTGTCAGTGCTGGCTAACTGGGACATCAGCCTCAGTGGCTCATAAATAAGCCATAGCAGTAGGTGCTAATGGGTTCATTTAAACTCAGACTTGCGCTAACAGGCCTCCGCTGACTGGCGTGGGATCATGGTACAAATGACTAATGTGTGGACACACGGTCATGGTCCCAACACATAGGAACTCTACAAACACAGTGAACTGACAACAGCATAACATTAATGGGACAAGGAATCTCAAGTGAAAATTGTCATTATTTTCATAGAAGATATATGTATACAACATTGCACACCATTCATTTTAATTGAAATCATAAAAAAAGTCCTGTTCCACACAATTCAATTGAACTCTTTGGTGAAAAATGTATTGAAATACTACATTTGTCTGTTTAGTTGAGCAGTATCAAGCTCTTCCTCAACCAATAGCATAAGTTTGAGGAAAGAAACTTGTTTGGAAAAATTTATTTTCCAAATCCATTTTGTTGTTGCTTGTGGTGCAGAAATGATACACTTTACCTTTAAGCTCTTGCATTGCATCAAAATTGAATAATCTTTAACAATTTAGAGGACAAAGAGAGCTGGCAACAACTGATGGATGAAAAATAAAAAAGGGGAGAATAATGTGCGCGAGACACCTCAATCAGTAAAGGGCGACCCCGGTGAGAAAAACACAGCAGGCCCAAATGGAAAACCTCTGGAGAAGCAGCCCAGAACCTGAAAGGCAAGACAATTCATTTCACACTGGCTTACTCCAGATGTAGCACACTAGAGGAGCTGATTTACACACACACACACACACACACTGCTGCTTCCAAAACCAGAGAGGGAAAACAGAGCACATGGGCTTCCACATTGGCTGTCAATACTGTTTACCGCATTTCCATCAGAAAGTGGGAGCAACAGCAGCAGATGAGCAGCCAATATAGGCTCATTAATCATTGTGATTGGTGAATAAACACCTGTGTGGATGAGCAAGCAGCTGGCCAGATGTTGAAGGAGTTTAAGGAGAGATTGTTGGACAGAATGTGAAGAGCACAGCTGTATATGGAGAGAGAACAAAACAGATGACCGTACTCATAGATGATGTGTTTTTCCATGAACTTCAGAACCTTTTGATCAAGTATTTTGCTTTTAAAAAAGATTGAAATGAATTTAGTAGAATAAAGTAAATTGTGCCTACATATTTTTTTATAAATATATATTACTGCACAAAACTTCAATGGATATAACTAACTTGCTATTTAATCAGATCAAATAATAATTAAAATAAAAGATTATAAATATTAAAATTTGAATAGCACTATTCACATATGCAATAAAACTCACATGGCTTCACAGATCAGAATAAAAACATTTTGACAAAATAAGAGAATAATTTAAATAGAAATATACAAATGCAAATTGTGCCTGTAATTTTATATATATATATATATATATATATATATATATATATATATATATATATATATATATATATATATATATATATATATATATATATAAAATGTCTTTATACTGTAACTTCACTACACAATTCCCATACTTCCCTTTATTTTCATCCATAGATATAATAATAATAATAATAATAATAATAATAATCATCATCATCATATAAGAATAATAACAATAATGAAATTATTTGGATCGCACTTTATTGCATGAATGCAGGTTAAAGAGCTTCACAGAATAGAATCTAAAAAACACTAACAAATCAAAAAATATATATAGTGAGCCTATGACTTCATTACTGACATTATTACTATATTCTACATTTGATAAGATATTATAAACATTTGACTAGTAGTGTAAATGATCTGCTGAGAGAGCAATGGAAAAATTACGAAAGGAGTGAGACCGGGAGAGATTAAAAAAGAAAAGGAAAAAAATGGTATTAAACTGACCTTCAGAAAGACAAACTTCTCTTTGATCCGGGAGCAAGAGAGAGACTTTAACTCCAGTTCAAAGCTTGCCTACTCTAGACTCAACAAACCCTTTAGGAATAATAATAATAAAAAAGTCCAGCCTGTTTTTGCTAACGTTACTCCATCTGGATGGAGCCCTACTCGTTTTATTTCTGTTTATTGAAACACAAGCGTCATCATGTATTAGCCCCACACAAACACGCTTTGAAGCTTGTAAGAGGTCACGCGCCCGAACAAGACCCGGAGTCCCTGATCAAAACAAAGAGAGAGACAACAGCAGAACCAGTAGCAGAACTTCCACCTGCACAATTCACCTGGAGCCTTTTTGATGTGTGTGTGTGTGTGTGTGTGTGTGTGTGTGTGTGATGTGCCGACTTGCAGCTGCATTTGTGTACGCGGCATTGTCAGTGTCAGACTGAGAGCTATGATTGAGCCTCGGCCAACCCGATGAATCCCTTTTGAATCAACATGTAGCCTTCCAGATGGACACCAGTCATGATGTTATGACGGGCCATGATCCAGGCCTAAAGCTAGGGATGTTCAATTAAACTTCCAAACTTTAAATTACTTTCGCAATCCAAAAAACTAATTTGCATGCCAATAGCCATAGGCAAGTATAAGAAACTCCTTTTTAAAACATACTAAACCTTTGAACTATGGAGTGAAAACATATTTCTTTATTCCTTCATTCATTCATTTACACTACCACTCAAAAGTCTGGAATCATTTCGATTTTATTTATGTTTTTGAAAGATGTCACTCGTGCTCACCAAGGCAGCATTTATTTAATCATATATACAGAGAAAACAGCAATGTTTTGAAATATTCTTACACTTTCAAATAAATGATTTCTATTTTAATATAGATTAAAATACTTTATATTCCTATAATGCTGTAAAGCTGAATTTTCAACAGTCATTACTCCAATGTTTAGTGTAACGTGATCCTTCAAAAATCCTATTAATACACTGATTTGGTTCCTTAAGAAACATTTCTTATCATTATTATTGAAAACAGCTGTTCTGCTCAATATATTTTCGTGGAAACCATGCTACTTTTTTTTTCTTCAGTATTCTTTAAAGAGAAAGTTCAAAAGAACAGCATTTATATCTAAAAGTCTTTACTGTCGCTTTTGAGATATATATATATATATATATATATATATATATATATATATATATATATATATATATATATATATATATATATATAATTATTTATTTATTTGTTTTTATCGTGTGTGTATATACATATATACCAGATTTTTTTTTTACTTTCATAACTTCACCAGACCTACAAATCTCAATTGTAAAATTGCCTGACAATTCAAAGTTTTCCCATGACATTGTGTCTTGAACACAAAGACACTACTAATGAATGACTGAAGTTTATCCACGCGATCAAATCAATATTTAATTCTCATAGAGATGCCAAACACCAGAAAGCCACACACACACACATGCACAGGAAGTAGCCATCGAGTCCCATTCCCAATCTTCTGCACATGCTGGGTTTCACAGCAAATGTGACAGTACGCATCAATCTACAGGTGGGAGCTGAAGGAAACATGGTAGAAAGTGCGAAAGCGACTGAAGTGGGATATGATTTCAGTATCAATCACACTTTGTTCTTTTTGTCAGTGATGGTGCATTGTCCTCAGTGCGCCGTGGCCTGTTTCTCCGCTCCTGTCCTCATCAATCCATTTGCTTCAACAGCTCCTGAGCAAGCTCATCAATCTCTCTGTGTTTCTCTCCCAGACTGCAGGCCACTATCAGGACATCGCTTGTGTGGGAATGTGCAATAGCATTGCGGACACACACTCACACTCACACACAAAAATGCAACACCCTTCTCAGATGGCCATATGTTGTGCATTTAACAAATAAGCCAAAACACTGAGCATCACATGCAGGGATTACATGTCCGTTTCCTGGCACAATATCCTTTTTCCCATGTTACTGGTTTAATTGACATGCTAAGCTCACTCTTACCCTTTTCCTCTCCAGCATACCTTTCACCTCTAAAACAACTCTCTCTGCTCATATTCATCTCTCCCTCTTCTCCGCTCTCTTTAAATCTTTCCTTCATTCAAGGCAGGAGTGAGAGAGCAGGTGAGCGAGTGATTTACAGCGTCTATATTAAGGGAGCTTTGGATCACTTCATAAATCTCTGGCTGCACTAATGGCCGCTCATAAGGGCTCTGGCCATAAGTGTCTAGATTTCCTGACACACTAGTTTAATAGAGCCTCAATAGCATCTTACTAACACACACACAGCACAACTTTCTCAGCACAGCCAATATACAACATAAGATCAAAAATCGAAACTGTGTTTGCTCAAATCCACGGTCATGCACCACAGGCTCTGATGGATATGGCCTCTTTACCTCAGTGACACTGCCTGGATTTATTGTAGGAAGAGGCTCAGATGTTTTGCAAACTGCTACCACACTTCATCCATCTCTCCAAAGCTGTACAGCAGAATCTGAGCTGATGCTGAGATGTTGAGAAATTCTTACTGATAGGTTTGTGATTATTTGTCTGAGGTTAGTGTGCAGACGGCGCTGTCCGTCTCTCACCTTGTTCCTCTCAAACAGCTCACATTGGATGGTCTTGAGGTCGGTGTCCAGGGCGCTGGCGGCCTGCCTGCGTTTGCGTGCCAGCTGCTCCTCCAGGTCTTCCATCTGGGTGCGCAGCTTTTTGTTTTCCCTCTCCAGAGCCAGCTTTTCCGTCTCCAGACGCTCCCGACGACCCCACTCTGCTGCGTTCTCCACCTGCAGACGTTCCATCTGCACACACACACACACACACACACACACACACCCACACACACAAATTCAGTAACATAGTGAGGAAAGAGGGAGAGAGACATAACACTTTACAAAACAAAAAGTTAACGAGGACAATAATGAAGTAATTTTGAATATAAAGGCTTACTCCCAACATGAACCATTTTTTTTGCACAAAAATTTAGCATAATTAACTAAACTAAATATTCATCACTTTGTAACCCTTTACACTGAATGTAATGTTTACAATGGTCTAATAGTTTTTTTCATGGAGCACAGATGATTGGATTGGTTTCATTTATCCATGTCTATACACTATAGTTTGTAGTCAGTAACTGTTTTTATGCTGACAGAAATCCTCTATGCTCACTAAGGCTAAGATAGAGTAATAGAGTAAAAACAGAAATAGTAAATTTTTTAACATTAAAATAACCAGTTTTATGGTTCATGTAGGAATTTCCACCACTTTTTCCATGCACAACACTTCTCTTCCTGTAGCTCAATTGGTAGAGCATTGCGTTATCAAGCGCAAGGTTGGGGGTTTGATTCCCCGGGAACACATGATAGGTAAAAATTGATAGCCTGAACGCACTGTAAGTCGCTTTTGTTAAAAGCATCTGCTAAATGCATAAATTTAATTTTTTATTTAATTTTCAATTTTTTTATTTTGTTAAATTAAGTTAAAACACACATATATAAAATTACACTTTGAAATCCACCCACTGCTTTGGAACAATTTTTGAAAGCAGCTAATAATTCAAATTCAAATAATTTTGACGGAATTTACTGCAGTGTTCACAAGAAAACAGTTTTATTGTTGCACTGCATCTAACTAAAACATACTAAAATATCTGAAAACTCCTAATGCAAATACTGTGTGCAAAACTTGAAATACATAAAATATGAAGAGACAGGAAGGACTAATGCTGCATTAGCACACAGGACACCTATTAGCTCAGAATGATGTTGCGAGCTAAGTGAAAAGCTCTCCATGTTTTCCCAGTTCTGACCTGCTGCTAAAAGCAGTTTAATGGGAAACCATCTCTTTCAGATTCACCTTAAGTGCTGGCTGACTTTCCTGGCATACCCCAAACTCGCTCCAGACCAACTAGTCATTAATATTTCTATAATGTCATTTGGCTTCTGATATGAGGCAGTGCCTGTGAAACGCCTCTATTCCTGAGGGCAGAGATGAAGGGAGGTCACTTGGGGTTTTGGAGTTTAGGGGATAAAAAGGATCTGAGCCGAGACACAGGAATTGGCGGTGCTCTTTAAGGAGCCCATCAAAGTGCATAATGTCACTCTCTCTTGCCAGGTTCATCTCAGCAACACCCCACTGCTATCACTGCCTGCTGGGAACGTGTTAGAGCAGTGTTCTGTCATTACGCCAGCTAGACTAACAGAGGGACGCGGTGCCTGGTGTCCTGCTAGTCAAATCGCAGGAAGACAGCGGATGGATGTTTAAAGCCCTAAGGGTGTTTAGCTTTGATGTAGATTACAGTGTGTCCTGGGGTGATACCGAACCGGCTAACCCATGCAAAACAGTGCAGTATGAGTAGGAAACAGAAAATGTACATGCGTCTCACCTCTGTACGGAGCTCTGCCAGTTTTTTGTCCATGCTGGTACGAGCCCCCAACTCGTCCTCCAGATCTTCAGACATGCGGCCCAGCTCATCCTGATGCACCTCTTTCAAGAAGTTCAGCTGCGTGAGAGATCGAAAAAGACAGAGAGAGTCAGCCTTTTATCTCGGAACTTCTGATCTTGAGTAAAACTTTTTTTCCTTTGCTTTGTTAGAGATAATCTATTGTATTCAAATAAACTACTGGGACTGAATACGCAACACTCTGAAGATGCCATTGGCATTAAAAAACAGATTGTGAATGAGCCTGGTTTTTAAACTCATTTCACAGTTGATGAAACTCTGTGAAACTGTGCTCATTTAACAAGACTTGTACCAACTTTCTGTGGCAATATGGTCTCGCTCATTTGCCATTAAGTGAAAGGGGCACTACGGTAAAAGTCTGATCTCTCAACAGCGTCTCACACTCGGCGTACTGTGACTCAAACGCAGTGATTAACATTCGCTGCAGGTCGTGAGCTCACACAACTGGGCTGAGGACAGGCAGCTCATCTATTAAACTAGTGAGTGTGGCACACACTCTCCTCTTGCTCATCATCTCATGGTATTCATGCACATCCTTAAGGGTTGAGGTTATTAAAAAGAGAAGCACATCTCTTCCTACTCATCATCTCTCTACTATATGGCTATGACGAGGTCTAGGTGTATGATGGTGAGTCAATCCCTTATTCTCTCTGAGGAAGGCTTGTATTAAGAGAGAAAGTTTCCCTGGGCCCAATCAGTGCAGCTGTCTTTCATAAAATTGCCTGACTAAAAGAAATCCTGAGAAGCAAAATCTAATCATTCATGGTCAATGCCAGACTGCCTCCAGCATGGGTAACAACTGCCCCCTGGTGGTGCTCTATCAGAGATGCATCCGTTATAACACCCTGTATTTATTTAGGATGGATATATTTGACTGAATTAATGCTCTTAATGATTTTAATGAATTTTGTTTCAAAATAAATAAAAAAACACACTTCATTATATAAATATGAGTTTGTTTTTATGTATCTTGTTAGTAGAATTCATGCTTCTATACAATTAAAGAGTCCAGGGACAAAAAAAACAACAACTTTTAAAGATTTCGGTTAATGCATAATTTTTTCATAGATTTGATGATTATTACTTCGATTTTCCACATTTTAGAAAAGTAGCAAAGAAAGGGTAGGTGTGTCAAACTTTCTGCCTGGGATTATGTCTCTGAAGCACATATGACTGTATTTGGAGGATACTGTAAGGCAAGAATATGATATCTGGAAGTGAAGGTGAAGTACTGGGTTTTGATGAACAGGCCACCAGAGCACTCACCATGCATTCTTCCTACTGATTAAAGCTCGGACTATAAATTGCCCAGAGGAAATTGGAAAAAAGGCCAAGGATTTCATGCTCTTTTAACATGGAAGTGCTGGAGATCTGTTCCTCATGAGAATATCTTGTGTTATTGTTCCTGGCTTCAGCAATTGATCTGTTATTTGTAAATCAAACACGACCCACAAATAACAAATACAGCGCTGAAGCCAAAAAACTAATGCTGGCAATTAAGACTCAGCAATTGTTGTCTTGACTTGATGCCCAAAAGCGCAAACAAATTGCTTAAAATACCATAATTCAATAAACGAAGCCAGTAAGTTAAATGTTCCACAGCTGCTACAAAGCTATTTGGCTTGGAGTTTAATTTACTGCAGGTTCCTGACGAATTATTTTCATGATGCACTATATGATTTAGAAAAACCTTTTTTCCAACCTTTTAATAATATTCAATATATCTCAATATTTATAACTTTATATATTTATGGCTGCGCTGAAATGAAGTGAAAAGGTGATTTTTTGCAATCAGAGGAATTATAATTCCCATCTATCAGTCATTGTTACTCACAATATTTAATGCATATTATAAATCTAGTTAAGACTAATCAAGGCATGTTTTCCACACTATTTGTCACTAAATGAACACAAGGTTATAATGTTGCTTGATTTTACATCACCAGCAATATCACTGCAAATATATGAGGAATATTCTCTCATTCATTCCTAACAGGCACACCTCTGTAAGACTAAAACAAAAATGGGGGTAATGTTGCTCTGATTTGAGATGATTCTTCATTGCTGTATTGCATCTTATCAGAATAAGCTTGCTCACCTGTTTTAGGGCCTCTTGTTTGCTCTTGTTCAGTTCCTCATATTTGAGTTTCCATTGGCTCAGCTCCACCTCCAGCTTCTCAATGTTCTTAATGAGCGCATGCTTATCCCTGACAGAGACACAAAACGTTTCACATGCACAGCATAAATCATCATCATCGAGTCCAAACCGACAGTTCTCAGAAGGTCTAGTCTACGGAGATGCCTTGAGTGGGTGATTTCTACAAAGTCAACAAAGATGTATCCTTCCCTGTATATCGGAGGTGGTGAAGGATACATCTATGTTGACCCTGCCATTTTTATGAGAAGCTCTAAAAGGCCTTTGAATTCATTTGGCGAGTTCCGGTCTGTTTCATGCATGTATTGTTTTCCACCTGGACAATGATCGCTTACTCTCGTTCTTTCAGCAGGACTTTCTGGGACTCATCCAGGCGTAGCTGGAGAGCGTTGAGCTTGCCAGAGTCCTCCTCCAGGGCAGCCAGATCCTCCCACAGCAGTCTGCTCCGGTCCTGCCGACTGAGAACTGAGCGCAAGCTACTCGCACTGCGAATGTCCCAAGAGTCCGGAGCCTCTGACTTCGCCCTGAGAAGAGCCTCCAATAACTCCAACTCCTGACGCAAAGAAAGAAAGAAGCTAAATACTTCTAAACACTAGTGGTTCTAAACTGGAGGACCATAGCAAGTCTGTTCAAACACTGTTCCAAGGAGACAAAGTTATTACCGTATTTTCCGGACTATAAGTCACACTTTTTTTTCATAGTTTGGCTGGTCCTGCGACTTATAGTCAGGTGCGAACTTATTTATCTAAATTAATTTGACATGAACCGAGAGAAATGAACCAAGAGAAAACATTACCATCTCCAGCCGCGAGAGAGCGCTCTATGCTGCTCAGTGCTCCTGTAGTCTACACTGAAGACATAGAGCGCCCTCTTGCGGCTGTAGAGGGTAATGTTTTCTCTTGGTTCTTGGTTCTTATAGATGTTTTTTTCCTCATCATGACATATTTTTGGACTGTGCCTTATACTCAGGTGCGACTTATAGTCAGAAAAATACGTTATTAAAAAAATAATAATAATAATAATTGACGCTTTTTTACTTTGCTAAATAACCTAACTGTTAATACGATGAGTTTATCTCCTTAAAATGTAACTGACACATAATGAATCAAACAACAAATATATATTGACATCAAATTTTGCATCACTTTAAATATTATGTTGTGGGGGTGGAGGAGTAGCATAAATTAATTTGCTATTTGACAGCAGCTGGTCAAAAGATGGCAATAAAGAGAGGCTGTGTGACATGCCTTCATCTTTGATGACCATAAACAAAATTACATAAAGAAAACTAAACTCAGACTTTACAAACAAGGATAAACAATGAGAGCCTAATATTTTAACATAGAATTACATAAAGATAAAAAAAAACTTTGTTTAGTTTTATATGATAAACAATTATTATATTGTGTTGACTTGAGAGTCGATGTCCGAATGTACAACCAAGGTTTTGAAGCAAAACCCGCTGAGAACTGCTGCAATAGTCAATGTTCCAAGACAAAGAAAACAAATGAAAAACATAAACAACCAAAAAAATCAGACTTTCATGTTTTCCTTTTCCCTTATTAAACCAAACCACACAAGGGGCATATTCTCTGTCATCCACATAACAAATATCCCATTGCACCTTTCCCTTATTTCCTGTGTGCATGAATGAAATTCACAAGCTCTTCGGAGGAGTAATAAAAACCGGCTTTACAGTTCAATGCACCATCCTTCCTCTTTCCTTCCTACACACAGTAGGGATTACATATCAAAGACATGGGCCTCAGGAGACAGACATGAGACACTTAACATGCTGCGATCCCAGAACGGCCACAGTTGAGTAACTGAGATAAAAGCGCAATGAGCTCTCCCGGGCACCAGGGGGAACCAAACGCGCACTAATACAGATCGAGTTCTACATGTGGAAGCACTCAGCATGGCTTTGTGTGGAAACAGATCAGGAAATGGGATGGTATCAAATCAATCCAGTGAGATTCCGACTACGCTAACTATTATTTATTTACTTAGCCAAGTTTGAATGAGGAAACCTGATATTACCTTAAAAAGGTGGTTATTTCTGTGCTGAATAATAAAAGTGCTCTCAGTAGGTAATTGTCACCATTCACATGAGTCTGAGAGTCTTAAGCTATCAATCTAGGATACCCCCTGTTGATATCCGTGCAGAAATATATATTCATCATGCTTGAGACTCTGAAGGTCAAGTTTGACACTGACATTAATTCTTCCTTGCCTCTCTCTGCTGGTGCGCTGTCTTCACATCTATTTGCCAACCCCCCCAAAAAAGAGGTGCTTGCTAATGTGCACAGCAGACTAAACCACATTAGTGTGAGGGGTAATTCCCTTGAAAGATTAGTTTAAAATGCACTTAAGGAAATAACAGACATGCTCAAGCGAGTCTAGGAATGAAAAAGGGGTTTCTGGGTAGTGGGAGCTGCTGCGGTACCCCTGGCTGTGGCCCCATGGGTAAAACACATTGGGGGTTGTGCTGGGAGAGGGGTGGTTCTAATAATAGGATGAAAAAATGAAACCAGCACACAAGCAAAAAGCACATGAAATCACAGGAAGATGCACTGAGCCAGGTCTGTGGCTGACCTATTTACAACCGTCTACCTGTGTCCAGATGAACAGCCTCGGTTACTCTGTGGGTTTGTTGTGTGGTTTGAGTGTCTAGCTTTTAATTTTTGTAAAAAAAAAAAAAAAAAAAAAAAATCATGTGTAATTTTAAAATTGCATCATTCTAACTAGGTGTGACATTATATTAGAAAGCATTTTCTCACAAGCACTTTTAGTGCACATCCTGGTTCATTTGATGTCAGACTTCGGTTCATTTAGATGATATGAATGCCATTTTCTGAAAACGGGTGTCCATCCACAAAAAGGTGACCTGAGGTACCGGAGAACTTTAGTACAGTTCGCTGCTGCTTTGTTCACAATCATACTCAACTGCAGAAGTGAAACGCAAAATATGATTTCATGAAATGTTATTTATGTGTGTGCTCACTTTAACAATTAACAACTGGATTAATTTACAGGTGTGAGTCTCTTAATGCATGATTCACATAGCCTGCTTACAGTAGTGCCTCACAGACTTTCTATATTGACGAGTAGACAAAGTCGAGCTGTATTCTATTTGTGACTATCACCTAAAACCACTAAAGTAATATTAACCATGACAAAGTCCATTCAACTGAAAAGTCTAATCACATTTGAAATGACAATTCCAGTTGAGGTGCGAGTTAATCTGCCAAATCTGGGAAGGAAGCTAAGCTTTTGAACAGCATATGACACACAGCTCATATCCGCACCTCTGAAAGTTTCCAAAACCACACAGGAAAACCCTTAACATGACATGCGAGTTCAGCCATCAAACTCTGGTTTGCACCAGGCATTCAAACCAAGTGTGCACCCTAACTTAGTTGTCAACAATAAAAACAAAACACTACCTGTGGCACCAGAATCACAACCATTGGGAACATATGATGCAAAAAAAAAGAGGAGATGTTAGGAGATGTGGCTCCTTACGTCAAAATGTAAGAGATAGGACACAGTCTAGTTAGGGCACAATTTTAGGCTCAGATTGCTTGGTTTTGCTTAGTGCACAAATCTTTATGCACAAGTGATTTACTGAAATTGCTTTTTCAACTGAGTCCCTTGCCACTCTAAGAAACGCTGCTGAGCCTTGCGTTCTTTGTTGCACCATGTAGCTGTTTTTGAGTGTCCGTTTGGGGTCAGGTGAATTACCAGGAAACCCTCCAATTATTATACAGTTTAACACTCACCTTCTGCTTGTCTGGTTTGTCAGTGTCTACATCTCTCACAGGTTCCTGCTCTGGAGAGCCTGGGCCATCTCTCATGTTCTCCTCAACCTGGTTGTCCTGCTTGATGTCTGCTTCCCGTGGCTGGTTGGAGTGTGTGGAGGCAGTTGAGGAGTTGGATGCTGGTGCAGTGGAAGTATTCGCTGGGGAGTTCTGTTCAGCTCGGACTCTTTGGGCCTCTAGACGCAGTTGTTCGTTTTCGGCCACCAGCTCTTGACGCTCCCGCCGTGCCCCCGTCAGCTCTTTGGTAAGGGCGTCTAGACGTTGTCTCAGCTGTCTGACCTCATCCCGTGCCCTGTTGCGTTCAGCCCGCACTTTACTCCACTTCTCCCTCCAGTTGGCCGTGCAGTCTGACCACCAGCGCATCGTCTTCTCCATCTGAGCCGCCCGTGCCCGAGCCTCCTCCAGCTCACGCAGACGCAGCTCCTCGCGGCTCTCCCAGTCCCCGCCGCCATCGCAGCCCAGCCCTGGAGACATCAGCAGAGGAGGACTGGAACTGGGCGTTCCCCCTGACGGGCTGGGTGTGTAGGTCAGGCTGTCCGGGGAACGCACCCGATCCGGGCCCAGGCCCAGGCCGCACAACAAGCCCGGCCCAGACTTGGCGGCCTCTGTCATGTGGGGACTGGGTGTGTGGTTCATCACTGAGCCAATGATGAGTCCAAGGAAAGAGAAGATAGTGGGCAGGAAGATCTGATCAGGATGCCATTATCCACATCAACATGATGGTTTTCTGTGAAGCAAGAAAAAGAGGGTCTATATGAACATATATATATACAGATTTTTTTAATCTATTTGTTTATGCATGCATTTATTTATTTATTTTTAAGTATTTATTAAATAAATGTCTGAAGGGTTTTGGCGAGTCAACTACTTGGGGTTTTCTTTTTATGTTTTGTTTTTCTTTTCTTTTTAAGACTTTTCTTCACTATGACATCAGTATAACCGTGGCATTTTTATTTTATGAGGAATAAAAAAAAAGTAATAGTATGTTTTAAATAAAATTACAGACAAGACAAAAAAATGTCTTGTTCTGAACGCAACCAGAATACATATAAAGTCAGTAGATGACAAAGACATACAGGAGCAATGAGAGCAAACATGAGAAAAAAAGAACTCTGTCAGCATGTCAGTGCAACATGGCCAATAACATTGACATTGTTGAACAATCCAAACCACACCATGACAACCCAGAGCAGTTTTGATTTACAAGGGCTCTCTCTTTCTCACACTCCCACACACAGGCTGTATTTACTTAAAAGACTGCAGGGTGACAAAGGAGGAGGTTTCAAGGTCAAAAGGCTTCAGGCAGAGCATCCAACATCTCTCATCGGCTGTGAGGAGAGAGTTACAGCCCTACAGCTTATGGGAGTAGGACTTTGTGTTTGTAGATGTAAAAAGTGTGAGGCTGTTTTTCACAGTGTGCTGGCTTTGGTGAACAATGATTAGATGTATTATATATATATATATATATATATATATATATATATTAAACAGCCCTCTATGTGACCGAGCATGTTGTCTGTCTGAGCCGAAAAATGTCTCTAGGAAAACATCATGTGACAGACAAAATGTGCTTTACCATTTAGGTACATGTATTACTACATGCAGATAGGACCAATAATAATTAATCTTAAGTAAATTCCAGAATTAAAGAAACATTTTAGGAAAATCTGAAAACTTCTGGAACTGAATTTTGGAAAGTAAAAATTATGGAATTCTTTAAATGACAAAATGATATGTGCAATGCATACATATGCAAACACGTTAAATTGCAGCTCCCAAAATTGCAAAATCTCTTTTTTTTTTCAACTTCGTAGTTCTAAACCATTGCATGTTTATTCTAGTATGAAAGAATTTTGTCATTAATATATTTCCATATACATGGTACTGATGCAATTTCTGGGAGTCATTTTTTTCCTCTAGGCAAATATTCCCTTCTTTTATCTTGACAAAGTTACACATTTTACTGTCTTTACATCTTCATGACAGACTTTTGGATAAAACTTTGCTAATATTTTTTTACCTAAAAGTAAACATTTATTTTGGTGCAGAGTCTACCTCCATAGATTTCCCTTATGGGAGCACTACAGTAAACTGTGGCACTAAGCACACACACATACGCCACTATTCAAACCCCGAGGAGGTTTACGGGTGGGGCCTGTGGCTTTGGGAACGGCCGACTTGTGCATTAGAACATAGTGGGGCAAGAGGCATAGGCTCCTCATAAAACACTGCTCATACAAAACCCCCTTTTTATTAGCTCAGCTGAAAAAAAAATTATCGAGACTATTAGGTTTGCTGCAAGCAGGGCGGGTGCACAAGGGTTTTGGTGGCAAGCAACAGCAACTGCTGCCACTGTGGGTCGACAGGCCAACAAATCAGCCCAGACTACATGGTTTAGTCTGTTTGCCAGTGGGTGTCTCTTTTGTGAGCTACAGCGGATATGTTGGAGGCAGAGCAGTGTCATGCCAATGAGCTCTTGCAAGGATGTGAAACAGGATAAAAAATAAAAAGTGCTAGTGAGAAAACAGGAGAAAGAGGCAGAAAATTTTAATTAGCTCCAGAGGCTTTCACATGAGATCCTGATTAACCTTAATGATGCAATCTGAGCAGCATCTCCAGCAGAAACATGAGCAGCATGGAGAAACAAGTGGATGAAGAGACAGAGGTGAGGAAAGACTTAAGAGTGGAGAAAATGTGCAGCTGAAACCACTGCAATACTGCTGACAGCTAGACGAAAGAGCAGTCCATTTCAAAAGAAGAGCAAAAACTTGCTGAAAGGTGACAGATTTGTTTGAATGTGAGGCTTGCCTTTTGTCTTAAACCAAAAAAAGTAAACGTATTTCATCTTTGGGAGGATTTCATGAATACACTCAAGCACTTGGTTCAATTGAGAAACACTCGCCTAAGATATGAACAGATCATATTTAAAACAAAACTACAAAGCCAGAGGCTTATTATGAACTGCATTAGAGGATTGAATGGTTTCCATCCTGCCACATCCATTTTCCCCAAACGCTGCTCCTATAGGCTAGTGTATACCCTCAACAGGAAATCCTTAAGTCACAAATTTGCTGTCATCAGTTTGATTCACTATTGAATGAAGCTGACTCACCCATTTCAGGTCATATTTCACTGCCAAAGAAACATCTGGAAGCTCACAATACCCTTTACCAAAACAGAACGAGGCTGACAGGCATAATGGAGTGCATACAAAGGCTAGTTCAGCTTAAGCACGAAGAAATCGATTCGAATCTTTGCCAAGACAAAATAGTTTAAACAGAGGGAAAAAGACAGAAACTGCAAGACAAAAGAGGATCTTTGAGAGAAAATAGCAAATGTTACCTGAAAGCACGAAAAATTAGGAATAAGCCAAAGAAAACTGCTCAATTATGCTTGGAATTTCAAGGCAAACTGTTAAAACAATGTGCAGTTGTTCTTCAGCAAAAATAGCATTTTTTTTAAGCTGATAAAATTAGAGATCTGCAAGACAGAGAACTTCATTAAGAGAACTTCATTAAAAAACACATACTTTCACGTTATGATCTTCCTATAGGTTCCAAGGAAGTATCACATGCCTGGATGGCAATATGCGCAGAGTATGTAAATTACAAGCAGATGAGGTTATGTGTGATAAAACCAGTGTTGTTAAGCTTCATGCAAGGTCTTTTTTGGAAAGGACAGATAAAACTTATGCATATTATTATACTATCTGTGATTTATAACATGAACCAGGCTCTGGTCTACGTGTGGCTTAATAAATCTGAAATCTTGCACACGTAAACAAAAATCACAGTTTGTGTGTACGCATACTTCAAGGATGAAATCTATGCAAAGTTTTAAACACGAGGCCCCAGAACTGTCATTGCCATCACATCACAGGAAAGCTACAAGAACATTTCAAACAACGGAGACCACACACCACAGAGCAACATCTCATCTCACCAAACACAGCAAGCAATGAATTACAAATCTGAAGAGCTCTTCAGTGCAAGATATAAATAACCCCCCTGTGTAAAACACTATCCATTTGTGTTTTTTTTCCTAGAGCCTCTGCAGGAGATGGAGGAACTGAGATGCGGTGTCACTCACAGGAGCCAATGAAAGTGAAAACTGATCTGATGGCTGCAGCCCATTTTACTACAGAGGCCCTACTGTCACCTTCTGACACAAAGCCAGGAGTACAATTCTTTTGTTTGCTGGTTCATCAGCTATGCTCGTCAAAGTATAGCTTCAGGAGAAATCGTCCATTAGGAAAAAAAAAATGTTAAGAGTAAGTGAAACTCAGCAAGGAGTGTGTAACGTTTCACAGATCTTAAAATACAGAAAAAAGTGAAAAGACGAGATTTCAGTGATGTGAGGGTGAAAGCACACCTTGGCTGTAACCTGTGATCCTTGTGGTTTTCAGAAGAATCTGCCCCTAAAGGAAGAGGAAGTTTGTCTTCTTGTAGTGCATGTGGTCTCACACCGCAGACTGTGAAAGTGACAACAATCATTTTGCATTCCACATTAGAGCAGATGATCTCGATAAAAGATTTTCCGCTGTCTCAGTTGAAAGCCTTTCTGCCAAGTGTAAATAAGCAAGTCTTAAAAACTGCTTATCTTTACAGCCAAGTACACTTGTGGAAAAGTGACAGGCAGCCAAACTGTTCCGATATTGTAAACAGACGTTAAGCACATACCATATGCCATATAGACAGCACAAAACAAGTGGAAAAGACAGGATTTAAGGATACTTTAATATAAACTATCCTAAGAGGGACAGTGCCAAACTGATTCTTGAGGGCATTTGAATTATGAATGTTATGTTAATATATCTGTCAAAGCTAGTCTTAGTATGCTTTAAATATTCTGGTTTAATGAAAGAACCTAACTTGAGACCAGATAGTCAGCCAGCCGGGGCTGCCGTTTACTTTAATCACCAAACCACTGGACACGGCCCATACCGCAAGCATAATACTCGCTAAAAAAAGAAGAGAGACATCAACTGCAACATCATTCTCGGTGTTCTGCAAGTCTCATTTGAACAGTTAGCAGAAACAGAAGGTTTACAGAGAAATGAGAGAAAGTGTAAACAGGTTCAGCTTTCCACTCTCAAGCTTGTCATTACCTCACAGCGGTCCGTACTGCTGATTACATCTGAATGATTCACACACCAGAAACGGGTAGACAAGCCGAAAATGTCACATACTAAAAACAACAATTACAGCCCCTCCAGGCACGTTTGCTGTCGAGACTGATTAAGAATCTCAGAAAGGGCATCTGCTTAACCTATGCAAGAAGCAGCACTGTAGTCACGAGTGACTGACTGGGTCTGCATGTCACACATTAATCAAAACCATTAAAATGTCATAAAATATGTTTATACTGCTAATAAAACGGCATTATCCAGTTTAATGGGATTTCCATCTATGTTTAATAATTCCTACACAAAATCTTGAAATGAACATTCAAACGCACATGGTGTGACTCTTTGAAAATAAATCACAGTCAATGTTTGAAATGTGAACATATGTTTTGTAGCAACACTAAATACACACACTATCCGCATGAAATCTGCAGGTCATGCATAATACTGGGGTCAGCTGTGGCTAATACGTTTTGTCTGAGAAATAGGTAACATATGGTGTCTCCCGTCTCCGTATTTTAAATCTGGAATGGAAAATTATTTGGACACCTTTATGGTGAAGCAAATTTCCCTCAAGTACAGATAGCATCTCTGGGGTATCAACAGATGAGCACTGAGCTTTTTCTTGTTTTGGGGTTTTTCCTGCTGATAGCAATAGGCTGAAATCCTATAATATGTATGCAAATATTTTTTTTTGATATGCCATCACTACATTCTAATCTACAATGCAAAATGGACAATTAAATCAATTTGAACAATAAAAAAAGAAATTCTCAAATACACCCACATTCAACAATACTAATAAAAGCAGCATTGGTGTTCATAAGAAATACTGGAATAAGAGGGACAGTTGTCAATTCACTGCCATCAGGAAAAAGTTCATTAAGGGGTCAGCCAAGCCAGTCACACACTTACACAGGCCTCTTGTGAAAATAATCACTAGTAAGTTGATCAAAGCCACTATCCCAAGAGGAATTTAATGGATCATGGTGTTAGAAGGTCCTGCATACAGAGGAGCAAGTAATAGAGGGAAGGATGAAGTTAAAGCAGCCAGAGAGAGCGAGAGAGAGAGAGAAAGCAAGAACTGGTGATATGTCACAGGGAAGTGCTCGTTTGAGTGTGTTAAGCATTAAGATGTTAATCTCTTCATCAGCTCATTCAACAAGGCATGAAATGACAATAATAAACACTCCAAATCCCACATGAGCAGCTTATGAAGTCGAGGTCAGACCTGCAACCATGTATCAACCAAAACAAGATTTCAGTCATGCAAAACACTGAACAAGTGAGATGAATAGAGCTGCTGGGAAGAAGGTTATGGAAGCCCATTACTGCATTACTGCCTGGTAATTGTATTTTATATCTCCCAATCGTAACTTTAACTTTATATTTCAACAATGTGACTTTATATCTGACAACGTGACTTCAATTTCTCTTTCAATTAACTTTGGATTTTTTGCTTTAGGCACAAGAAGACTTTTAATAAAAGCCTCTGAAAAAGAATTTCAAAGACACTGAAATGAGTGAGGGGAAAACAGGAAGCAAAAGTAGGACAAAGACAGAAGGTGATGAAAAGATGAGGGAGAAGCAGCAACAGGGCACATACCACGCAGAAAGGGAGGAAATTTGGATGAGACAAGACAGGGTTTTGCCTAAACTTGTGATTTTACCGTATGATGACATCACAGCCAATGTTGAGGGGGTGCATGTAGCACAAAAATGACACATTCATCATGAGCATAATATATACACATCACCATAATGCCAATTTATCTTGTATGTATTAAGCACTACAAGCTATAAATTGCAGTTACGTTTCTCTACACAGTAGTGTCTCAATTTTCCAATTTATAAGATTTCAGCCTTTCGTTTAGTTAGAAATGGAAACTATCACAATGCAAACTGCCCCAGGGGTCTCAAGGAAAACTGACACAATGTATGACAGTCAATCATCCACTCGAGTGGGTCTAATGAATGGAGATTCAGTATTTGCCAAAGGCACAAAAATGACCGAAATCCCCCAAACAGCACATGATCTTGAAGCTATTGCACAGCAGCTGTTCCTTATACTTACAGCAGGGGGCGATATGAGGACCTAGCTGCATAGTAATGCATAATAATGCATAGTAATGCCGGGCCTCGACCTTCTTGCTGTGAGACAACAGTGCTAACCACCTAGCCACTCAATATACAATAAAACATACATAAGCAATTATTCTGCCTTAGTAAAAAAAAAAAGAAGGGTTTGTTTGGAGTGCAATCTCCATCTTTACACCTAATCCATCATTCTGAACATCCACTGACATGACGGCATAGACTCTCCCTGTGTCCCAGCTTGGCCAACATATGTTCTCGCTTAAATAAAACCTATCAGGAGACTGCAATGTATAGGTGCATGTGCTTTTGTGTAATGTAGCCTACATCCGTTGACAAACTAATGCATGTTAATGACACCCAACAGTCAGTGGGTTCAAGATGAAAACAGGGTATGTGACTCAAAGAACAGCGCATTCTTCTTACCACGGCTAATGGTGCTCAGTCTTATATCGCCGGTAATATGGAGTGTGTACATTGATGCAGTTTAATAAGGATCAGATGTTAAAGGCAGACAGATTCACGTGCGCGATAAGAATCCTGGAGAATGTCAAATGAAAATGGACTGGAATAATCCAAGCCAGACTGAATAATACAGACAGACAAAGAAAGGGAGGAAAGGTATGAAAAGAAGCTGCGGCAGAGGGCAAAGAGTTGAGGAAGACAGAGAGGAAATGGGACAGAAACACAGGAAGAAAAGACAGCTGGAGGAGGGGGAAGAGAGAAAGTCTTTGTTGAAGGGGCAGATGGCAGAGGACGCTTCTCTGCTGAATTGGATTCTTTCTGCCACTGATGAAATATACTATACACTTATTTACAGCTCAGCGAATTGGTCTACATCCATGTCTTTTTAGCCCCCTTGCTCATCCAGGGTTCAAAGACAGGATGCTTGATTTATAAACATCCTGTGAAACCAAGAGTAAAAGGACAAAACACTGTGTGAGAGTCAGACACGCTGAGATAAGTTACTACTTGTGCGCTGGGAGATGTAAACTAAAATAACAAAAAAGCGGACGTTAATTTGTAACATATTACGCAGTGTGTGACAAATTAATCCCATTTAATCGGCCGACTCTCTAGGGGAGCTAGCAGATCAATTTCTGTGCTGATCAGAACCAGGTCATAAACACACAAACCAAAACAAAAGGCTGAAGCAGTTTAACGCCTGTTTCTCTGTGGCCACCTCAGACCCGTGACGAAAAACTTCCTTCAGCTTGACCATGTGACTTCGGTCTGCTCCTCTGAGGCAGTTTTCCATTATCATGAGCAGATCAGTCTTTCTTCACAGCAAGGAAGGCAGTGTTACATTTCTGCAACCATATGATGCATGAAATAGCTACAGACAAAAAGCTGAAAGTGGAGCTAGAGACAGCAGTCTGAAATAACAAGGCCAAGACCAGAAATAAAGATGTAAGAAAGCATGCTGCATTCTAGAAATGCTCAGTTTAGAAGCACTAATACAATTAGAGAGAATACAAAAGTAGAAGGAGAACTTCTAAATTAAAGCAATTCTACAACCGAATGGATCTATAACTTAATTAAAATGCTCTTTAACTATTGATCACTGTTCACTGCAAAACTGCTGATCTTGGGCAGAAAGTTCAGTTGGATGCTATGCAGTGTGGTTTTAGAGCAAGAAGCAACATGTTTGGGAGGTTTGACATTGACGGAGCACGAAAAGTTAAAACCTTAGCAAACAAGACATGAAAATCATACAGTTGGCAAGTTATTCTATATAAAAACACAGTAGAGTTTGTTAAATTATAGACTAAACCCTGAAATGTCTTATGATGTGACTGATTATTATGTTCTGCAAAGTTTCTACAATTATGATCTAAAAGTTTCATGAAAACAAAACGGTTTCTGCAATATTTCCTGTTCCTTGTGTTGTTGTAGTAATGCAACATTTTTCAAGCCTTGCCAAAATCTAAATTACATTTCCATATACTTGGTTTAATTCATGATTTTGATTAACAAAAGCACCATCTTATTTTGAAAAAAATAACCATTTCTGTAAATCTTAGTAAAAAAGCATGTCACACTAACCATGCGTTTCCTGTCAGAAAGCATTTTTTTTGTCACTAAGGGTGACAAAACCACAATTTATCATTTTTATCACCAGTTATTCATATCTGTACTCAAAGAACACATCAGCCTCATCCATGACAGAGTTCAAGAGTGTTTTAAACTCATCAGCACTACAAAACCTCAATCACTGGCTGATTCAACGAATGAGTTCTTTGTTGTTTGCTCAAATGAGAATTAAAAACCACAAAACAGTTTTCTTCAGAAGCATAGGAAAGACATGCAGTGCAGTCTAACTTTCAGAAGGCCGGTTCAGAGATCAACATGCTCTTCAATCCATCTCAAATTTCCCACTATAAATCTTCTGGTCTTAATAATATCACTGCCAAATCATCTCTGTGTGACCTCATCTCTTCATATTATCCATGTCACTTCCCACATTACTCCCATAAAAGCACTTTCATGGTTTAGTGAACTGATGAGGCATTGGTTTTCAGATCTCACTGCGAAGTCATTTAGAGGTCACATTTTCACTTTAAATTCTTGGCTTCATTTCAACTGGCTGTAGGCCAGTGTGTTAATCATATAGTCTAATTATCCATTTGATATGCCAAAACAATATTCACACTATCTGGTGTGTGTATATTTGATAGCTTTAGTTGTTAGTCCTCAATAAACTTGATAAAGACATCTTAATGTTTTTTTCAACATACCTGAAAAAATATTTGCTGTTCAAACAAATAACACTGTGCCACATCGAAAAACATAAGATTCGAATAATACTCTATGCAATGTGAAAGGAGCTTAGCTACAAATGTCTATGATATTAAATGGTATTATTCCCACTGATTAATCAGTAGACTTTGACTAATTATTCAGCTTTTGCAATTAGTTAAATTGAGTTATATATTGTAACAAATAAATAAAAGGTAATTACCTTAGCTTTTGAAAATCATATTATGCAATTAATTACAATTATTATGCAATTAATTTACACAAATAAATGTTATTTGGCAGTAGGGCTGTGTCTTGCCAAGAATCTGGTGATATGATACGATACGTATCACAGTACAGGGGTTCCGATATGATATGTTGTGATAAATTGCGATACTGTCAGCAAGACTATATACTAGGGATGTCACTTTTGAGAAAAATCAAATTAGAACGGATATCAAATATCATGCAATGTATTCTACTATATTCGAATATCTACGTCATATTCCATTTCTTTCATACGCCATATAAAAAAAGTCACTGAATGACATCAATCTGCCTAACATCTTCTTTTGTAAGTCATATGGATACGAAACAAAATAAAGGTAAGGGATGAGATGCTTTATTTTCGGATAAACTACTTTATTCAAGCACAACCTTCACAACAAAATCTCTCTAAAGGTACCTGACAGGGTTATGATAATCAAAACAGTCCTGAGCTAGATCAAGTTTTGATCTCTACAAACCAAATTATCCCTTTAATTATATAATAATTTTTCCCACTAATAAAAATATTTTATCATTAGCTAGCTTCACACTGGAGAGCTGCTTTATAACAGAAAATCAGTTTGTAATTCTAACTGAAGGCAACACTGACTCTGTTTAATAATGTAAAGCTGCTTGATTTAAGATTATATATTGCATGAAGTACTAACATTATATAAATAACTGGACATGACTTCACTGGAGTAACGTTACCGAACTGCAGAACTTTTGCAAACATCCACATTGCTGTAATCAGATGCATTTTAGACTGCTGCTTTCACACCGCGGTCAGTTTTTGTTGTGTTTATTTCGTTATTGAGACGAAAGTGCACAGCACAAGTTCAATCCAAAGGTTGCGATTTTGAGTCTCGGGGCGGCAGGAATTATAGGTGGGGGGAGTGAATGTACAGCACTCTCTCCACCCTCAATACCACGACTGATGAGCCCTTAAGCAAGGTACAGAACCCCCAATGCTCCCTGGGCACTGCAGCATAAATAGCTGCCCACTGCTCCAGGTGTACGTTCACTGTGTGTGTGTGTGTGTGTGAGAGAGGGAACTTTGGCGGAGTTAAATGCAGAGCACAAATTCCAAGTATGGCTCACCATACTTGGCTGTATGTCCAATCACTTTCAAACGGCACACAGCAGCCGCAGGTTCCGCTCTGAAGCACTGTCTTCTTCTCTTGAATTGCATCCGGGAGGGCTGAAATACAGTTTTGGGTCAAACCACATTATTACAGGCTCTTACATTGGGTCATATGAGATAAAACGACTGCTAGACAACAATTTTTTGTTTTTTGCTGATCATGTCGACTTATCGTTTCAGCCCTAGTCTCTTCTTTGACTTTTCTGTCAATCCACTCATCCAAACATGTCTTACTTGGAATCCAGGTGAAAGCTAAAAGCCAGTAGACCCTCCAGCTATTAAATGCCCTTTCCTAGAATGAGAGTACCTCTAAAATATAGCTAGTCCATTTTGCGTGTCATTAATAAACATCAGGGGTCGACAGTTTGTGAGAACAAATTCCTATAAACTAGCTGCCAGTTCATTAGTTTGCTATGAACAAAAAGACTTTTGAATGTCACAGTGTGCATGGATGTGGCTGGCAGAGACCCAAATTACTCCATAATTCATGTCCTTGTGAAACAAGGCAGAGATCTGAACAGCTATCAAGGGGTCTGGATGTGAATTGCTCCCATTTGAAGACTGCTGCGTTTTCCAGCAAGAGAGAGAATGTAGACTAGAGCTCTACAAGCAAAGATCCAAATCATTTCCACACCAATTATTGTTGCTGCATCCTCCATGATTAAGTTGGGTTTACATAAACATGCAAGTAAGTTGCTGAAGAACGCAGGTGGGTTGAAAAAGTTTCTTAGTTTAATTTCATAGCACATGCTCTGGATTCCTCTCTCTCATCTACATATGACCTATGATTCAATTTGAAAATTCAGCTTTGAAAATAAAACATCTATAAACATCAAACAGAATAACTCCATCATTCTTTAGCATGCATTTTCAAGACAAAAAACATGCTGTAAACAAAGCTTTGCATTCAACCCATGAATTACAAAAAGTAGACCCAAACTCTTCTTGAAGAATCAAATAAAACACCCGTGATGTTCTGCAGTGTTTACAGAGTTTGGTCACAATGCAAACATACAAACAAGTCTATGAATGAGTCCAAACCACTACAGAGACACTACAGAGCAGGATCAGTAACATAAGCACATTTAAGTGATAAATCCCAGTGTAGTTTTGCACTTAAAAGAGAATAGACATGTAAGCCAATATGACCATTTCAGAGTTCAATGTACTGTACAACACTGCCATAGCAGGACATGTACAAATTCACAAGAAATCAGGATTACTACAACAGAACAGAACAACATGATCAAAAACAGAATCTCTGAAATGGATTACATTTTAACAATGTATTCTCAATCAGCAATAAAATCTGGAAAGAACCTTGTCTACATATAATTAATTAAAAACAATATTTTCTTACTGATTCAGCAAAACTAAATGAATAATAATAATAACAACAACAAGAATGGTTCTAAAAAGTAATAATAATAAAAAAAGCAAAACAAAGCAAAGAACAAAACAAAAAACACAACAACAACACAAAGCAGAGCAAACCCAAAATATATATATATAAAATTTGATTTACAATATGATAAACTATAAACTACATTAACCAGCCTGGAAATTTAGCAGACTGGTCTTTTCAGCCTTCAACTCCTAGAAATAATCAAGTTGTCACAACAAAGATCAGTTATTCTTCTGTGCTTGTCTTTTACTAATAAACGTGAAAGAAAACTGCAGAGTAAGTGTAAAACAACTCCATACGGCTCCACCCAAAAAGAAAAAAAAAAGAAAAATCTTTTTACTATGGCTCTGCTTGACTAAAGTGCCTGTGACCAACGAGGCCATATCAAAAGGCCAAAAGGAAACCACTTCCTCTTCAACTGTGCAGGCCTGGTGTGTGCTACGGTTGGGACAAGTTCCCAGTTCAACTGTGATATTGCTTTCCAAAGTCATCTCATAAAAGGCATCATTATGGGACCATTAGTTCTCGCTCATCAACCCTGTCCAGATTTATTAATCCCATTATATATTGGCTCCTCAGTGGCAACAGAAAATCATTGGGTTTCTTCGGACTCCAGGTTTCAGGTATCAGTCTAGGACACACGGTGCATTCTTCAACAATGACTCAATGACAAATGCAAATATATACACAGTCCTCAAACCCACACATACATACTAAAGTAGCTACAACACACCAAGGAAAACATTCAGCTCCTACAGGACCACACCAATCAGTGGGTGTAAGAGCAAAGCTGATCCTCGTGTTCTCTACGGTTTTCTAAAACTGAGCTAAAAGTGAAGCCAAATATGCCGTTCCAAAAACGCCCCGGGCTCATCCTCTGCAAAGCAGCTTCAGGCAAAGCATTATAGAGTTTGAGAATCTCTTCTCAAGTCCAATAACAGTAGATCAAACTACTCGAAATGAGTCAGATGAAATTCCTCATTCCAGACAGAAAATCAGCTACCTTAATGAAACCATCAAACACAATCAAAGTAACGAGTTGGATCCCTCAGACTACAAACACATTTTTCATCACCGTGACTGAACAAATAAAAGTGTGAGACTGGTTTGGGTTATCAAACACTATGAAGCCTGAGAGGCAAAAACTGCAGTGAAAAGTCTGAAAGCTGAAAGGGCCCAATTAAAAAAAAGTCAAAACATAGTCAAAGGAATGTGTCTGGTGAGCAGAAGACCGTCGCAGCACACACACACACACACACACACACACACACGTCATGAATATTGAGGGAATTCAAATGTAAATCAAGGGTACATTAGAAAGATTTTGTGCAGATTTCCTGAATCGGAGTCTGAGATTGGGCTGCACAATAAATAGAAATTGTGAGTAGACAAAAGCTACTATTTTCATGCATATCTTTCAGTGATGCACAGTTCTTGATCAGTAGTGAATCTCCATCCAAAGGCTCTCGTGCTGAAACTACAAATACACCTTGCAGAAGAAACCCAGGAAATCCCTATAGTGGTTGCTGAATAAACATAAGATTTAAATGCTTTCATTGATTGAACGTAACTATGGCACTATATGGTTTATCAGAGTTCTTATTATTATAATTTTCATTATAATAAAGGTTATCTATAATGCAATGCTAATCGACATAGCCTTTATCAACGGTTAATAAATATGTTGCATGCCTTATTCGGTTTAAAAAGCCACATAATCTCACAGAAGGATTTATTTCAAACACTCGACTAATGAGTAAAAACATGTTATTGAATGGATCATATGATGCGATTTACATTTTATCCTTTCTATTTGGAGTGTTTTTTTGTATTTGGAGGATTTGCCACTGATAATACAAACGCAAGTTTTGAGCAGTGTAGTGTAGCGCATGTTGTTTGTTGTAGTTTCTCCGATCACAAATGCCAACATGGTTTTATGTTTACGCAGCGTGATACAGAACACAATGCGTAAAAACATAGTATAAGCAGGCGGCAAGGAAGTCGACCGGAAGTTGAAGTCGGCTGCGTGCCGCCATCTTGTAGCAGAACTTCACTTGCGTTAGCATCCCATTGACCTCCCTTTCATTTTGGCGTCACTTTGACAGCGAATAACTTTACATCTGAGGCGTTTAAAGACTCTGTTTGTCCATTATTTATTTCTAAACATACACGACAATGTATAAAGGGCTCCATTACCTTCTATGTTACATTTTGGCCCCGTAGAAACATTTTTTGTAAAAATAGGCTGACGATTGCGTCATAACCGCTCAATTCTCTGTCGCACAGTAGAGAAATTACCGTACAGACAGGAGGAGAAGCTCACAGGCAATTAACTTAATATGGAGTACTGGCGTTACATTTTAAAATACTATACAAAATAATCAGAATACTTACTCTTGCTCACTAAAAATGGGCTTCACTTGTCTCAATTGAGTTCCAATGGGGTCGCTGTGTCCATTTCTTTTACTGTCTATGAGTATAAGTCATTATAGTCATTAATTATGTTAATTATGCAACAAATGATTAGTTTGTAATGGGTTTTACTGTTTTTTTTGGTTGTGCCAGGAAACGGCACCACAGTATGTTAAGGGGCAACACATTTGAGGTATTCGGCGAATCACAATGCAGGTGATTTTCAGATTTACTGATGAGATGCGCATGATAATCACATCCAATTAATTGAACAGCCCTAGAAAATTAGATGCTATATATAGCAAAAGAGATGTCATTTCCCTCAATGTTTACAAATGGTAATTTTTTTCCTCTAACCTTGTGTCAAATAAATGTGTCATCTTTCACATCAAATTCTTACATTGTTTCAAACTCAATTAATTCAGTTAGAATAATATGCAACTGTAGAGTTGCTACCATTCCAATGAAATCAAGTCATTATGGTGTCTAAAATGTAAGTCACAAAATTTTTACTTCTTGTTTAATAAACTACTATTGTAGGCTATTAAATCAATTATCACATTGCAATTGTTGATATTCGGGGAAACATCTTGGTCATGTAAGATTGCTTATCTAAAGTATGTATTAAACTTTTTTTTTTTTTTACAGCAGTATGCATCTATAATGTTCTGTGTGTGCGGTTTTGCTTATTTGTTTTGATTTCTGCATGAGTCTCTCTCACACACTCACTCCGGCCATTATGTGGAAAATCGGCTAATTCCAGTCCCTTGCCAGTAGAACGGTGCATCTCTATTCATGAATCAATATCAGTCCATCAAATTGTGACTCAATTAAAAAGAGAAAAATCTATCTATATTTTTAACCCAACCCTAACAATAATTACTATATTTTTAGAACTTTGTTTGTCCTGCTCAGTAGCAATGAACATAAATTAGCATGCCTAATTAAAGACAGCTTTGAGATCAATCACAAGCTTTTGCAAAACTGTTCTATTGGCAATGAACAAATGAACAGTCGGTAAGCAGTAATCCTAATTTGGCTAGCACCCAGAATTTTTACTTAATATTCATGAGCCAGGCTGATAAGGTTTATAATGTGCCCCTGCTGCTTTGCCACAGTTCTAAATAGAGACTGATGAGGACACTGAGCATAGACTAATTAACACATGAGATTCTGATCCTGTCCTTGGGCTAAACTTGTTACATTCCTGCAGTGCAAGTGCTGAAGCTGATGTGATGGACACAGAGAACACCATAATTAGACTCAGCTGACATTTAACTGGACTGACGAGTGATTTACATTCGACACAGTAGGCTAGCTATTGATTTTGAGCCATCAGTCACTCTGTACTTCAGATCTGAGTGACTATACATCTGACTGCTTGGAAATGGCCTTCAGATTGGCTATGCATAAGCCAATTATTTACGACAACACATCAAATAGCAAAGATATTCTTTACAAACGAATCTTCTGTATTCCATGCAGGTTTGGGAACACCTGAAGGTGAGTAATGGATGCCAGAATTCAGGATGAAGTCAAGTTGCAAAGCTGGTGGCTGTCTGGCGATCTCCACTAGTGTCCGATGGCCATTACTTATTCACAAGCATAGATCTGCCTCAGAATGAGGGCCTGAGAGAGAGGTGATATCATTGAGCTGCTTACTCTAGCAGCAAAAGTGCTGAGATCTCTGCATCTCTCTAAAATCAAAGCAGACAAGGTGCTTCTTAAAGGGACAGTTCAACTAAAAAAGTTATCATTTACTCATCCTCATGTTGTTCAAAACCTGTATTACTTTTTTTTCAGTGGAATGTAAATTAAGATATCTTATGGAAATTAAAAGGTCAACAATAAGATTGGTTGCAAACATTATTCGCCTTTTGTGTTACACAAACAAAAGTCAAACAGGTTGGAACCACATGAGAGTGAGTAAATGACAACAGAATTTTCATTTTTAAGTGAACTAACGCTTTAAGCTCATAATAAAGTTTACAGCAAAACAATATTTAGGAACAAATAACTGTTTTAGGAATCAGTTTATGTACAGACTCAGAAGAATGTATTTGTGCTTCGAGGGTATGATTTCAAGGTGAATACAAATAGAGATTATTATGTACCAATTTTTGAACCAACACATAACAGATGTTTCATCCTACAACATCCTGGTTAGAGGCAGATCTGCCAACGCTCATGACCCCTCAGGTTGAGTCTAACAGTCTGGGTTCAAAAGAGTGGACACAAAAGAGGCTTTTTGACCTCTCTTACTTTTTCACACTCATGAAAACAAAGTGACTAACAATTGACACTCAAAGCAATGCAGAGGATTATAAAGGCCATCTGCTTGGGTCCCAGTCATTCTTTGTTGGAACTAAGGCTAAGACAAAAGCAGAGAGGATGAGACCGTCTACGGTCCCACAGACAGACTCCTTATGTTCCCTGCCACTAATGAGGATCAGATGAGGAACATGATACACCACAACAGCGCACACCCACACACACGCACAACACAAAAAGACCTCCACTTGATGCCTGTGGTAGGTAAAAAGATCTAAATAATACCTTCAAAATACTACATGAACTATAAATATTGTAAGGCTATACTGAAATGTATTTCAAATGCAGACATATTGAGACAATTTTGTTATTTAAGGTCATTTAAATATAATACAGGATAATATAGAGGTATATTAACTTGCACATTCTTAATAATCATTCAGCATTTGAAGTGAGCTCTGGATATGAATGGAGAGAAAAAAAAAAAAGAGACTGTGGTTCAGCCAGAGAACACAAAAGCCATCAGGAGAACCCATCCGCCTGAAAGAAAACAAACACCCCCATTTCTCTCACATACTTTCCTTTGATTAAAGGACAGAGCGCTATAAACACAGCCATAACGCATGTTAATTTTAGACAGAAGGAGCACATTGTTTCTAGCCACTTTGGTGTTTAAATTGTGGAAAGTGGAAAATTATAAAACATAAGGCAGACTGTTTAACCGACCAATCAGATTAATTGTTCAGACGAAGCAGCAGGTTGGAGGTCACATCACAATTTGAAATGTAAACTTTATGGGGACAAACCAGTCAAAACAGACACAAAACTTGAGCACATAAGCAAAGTCCATCATCCTCTGACAACACATCCAGGGAAAAACCCCTCACCGAGGGGACAGCTCTCCGACTGACAATGCTTTTTCCTTACTTAAAGGAATAGTTCACCCAAAAACAAAAATTCAGCTGTTTTAAAGCCTAAAGACTTTTGTTCATCTTTGAAACAAATGAAAATGTTTTTAATAAAACCAGAGAGATTTCTGTCCCTCCATTTAAAATCTATTCACCCAGAACTCTCATAATTCAAAAGAGCTCTTAAAAGAGACCATAAAATAAATCCATAACTTCAGAAGAGACATGATTACTTTAAATGACCAGATTCAATTGAGCCTTTTATAACACATAAATAATACTGATCAATGTAAATATGGATATATTGATCAAATCACATCAAATATGGTTAATGGGAACCAGGTGAGGTTTGTTCTAGACATAAACCAAGTACAGTTCAGCTCATGTAATTTTTTTTATTAAATCTGTTCATGTTATAAAACGATCATGTTTCAATTAAACCACTTTATTCATGGATTTATTTTGTGATCTCTTTTCAAAGCATTGAATCAAATTAAAAAAATGAGAAACACGTCCTTCAGATTTTATAAAAAATATCTTAATGTTTGTTTAGAAGAAGAACCAAAGTATTATGATTTTGGAATGAGGCCAAGTAAATGATGACAGACTTTCCATTTTTGGGTGAACTGACCCAGAGAATCCATCTTGGGTCTTATTCTAGAAAATTCTTTAGAATATAGGACAGACACTTTGTTAATTAAACATAATATGTGCAATAAACTCTCAGGCACGAATATGTAACTTTTCCAGTCAACCTAAACTCTATAGTCTCATGTGCTGACATGACTAATCAACACTGACTGCATTGCATCAGTGACTAGCCATAAAGGCACTGTAAATATGTCAGCTAATAGCCTAACAGAGGAGAAACTACAAGACCAGAGAGTGTGATGTGCGCTCCCAAGAGGAAAGGTTTTATCACGAAATTGCCAAGCTTGTGAAAAAGCCTCATTCCACTCAACAACGGAGAGACAGAGCAACTTTGTCTTTTTGAATCTCACATGATAGTTAACATAAATCATCGTCTGTGAGGTCCAGTTCAGTGGGAATCACAATCGAAACGCCTTCCTGCCAAGCAAATGCAATGGTGATCTCAACGGACAGCTGGCTTTAACCCAGTCGACCACAAAGCAAGTGAAAAGAAATCCGAAGACACCTCTGGGGCTTCAATATGATTGTATCTAAAGAAACAGCCCCTCTAACACAACTATTAAACTTAGGGCTGACGCCAGCACAAAATAAAGCCTTGTCTTGGTTTTCTCATCTGCGCTCAACAGTGCAATGGAACAATACAAAAGTGTTGTAACATTTATGAGCGTGCGCAATATCTGCCAGTCCCATGCCAGATATCATCCAGTCAAGGCCGAAGCCTTCAAAACCCTCTTAAAGTATGATAATCATACTCAAAATCTGGCAAAAACATTAAAGAATGTGTGTAAAATGTATGGTTCAGGTTTGCACTTGAACTTTGTGGAACACAAAAGACATTTTGAAGAACCTTTCAACAGTTTTTTTGACCGTTTTGAAAAATGCAATGAAAGTTGTTATTTTGGACCCCATTGACATTTTCAAAATGGTCAAAAAGTTCTTCAAAATAGCATCTTTTGGGTTCTCGGGTCAAAGAATTTTGGGGTAAATTATCCTATTAAAGTTACTTGAAGTGGTCTGAATGTTTTGGATTCTCAGTGTTTCATCGAGACACATCCAAATGCTTGAATGTTACAGGCTTTGAGGGACCCAATTCTGGTTGCAGTCTAAATGCAGGTCAAGCAGCAAATCTCTACGTAGGCTTGGGTGGACTCAGAGAGGGCCCTCTCTAATAACCATTCATAGACTGTATACCGCAGCCCTTCCCTCTCAAAGCCACAGACCACTGCTATGGTGCATCTGGCAGATTGCTTATGGGCCCGGGGTGCAAGATAATTGGCCACAGGAAGGCACAGAATATCCAATGATGTAGCGCATTTAATCCCAGCTGGACTGGCCCCTGCTGTAGGGCCAAAAGGTAACTTATAAGCACTCTGAAGCCGGCATGAACAGTTGTTTCTACAGTAAGGAGAGTAAGGGGGGGTCATCATGGTTCCTTGAGACAACATCCTTTTGACTGTAACCCCCATTCTATCAGACTTCCTTCCTGCAGCTCCAACTTCAAAATGCCAAAGATCTTTATCGAGAATGCCTGCAATACAGCACACAGGGGTCCAGGTAAACAACAGCAATCAGAAATACACAATCAGCTTTTAGAGGTTTTTTGCCCCATTAACATGGATTTTCAGTCTTATCGAGAGCTTGTAATAAAATAACGTGCAAGGAGCTGCATGTCAAACAAAACGATGAAGTTTCCACTCTCGCAAACAACTGCTTTTACCACATGTCTTTCTGAACAGCTAGTGTGGTCTTGACCAGGCTTAACTATAGCACTGAGGTCACCACCATAATATACAGTGCAGAGACACAGCTGGAGAAATGACAAGAGAACAGAAACTTTTGAAAAAAGGAAAGGCTGACAAAACATTAGCTGTGTGCAAACACAGTAGGCTTGCTCAGTGCTTATATGAAGAGTTTGCAGACCAATGTAAAATCTGTGACTATTGCAATATGTCAAAACGTCACCAGTGATATGGGGCATAAGACTGTAATGAGGGAAGAATATTGGTGCAATTATTAACACAAGTGCCGGTTCATAACAGGACACAACACTCTTCACGCATGAATGAGGCAATTCTTAATAGAACATTTATTCTCCAATCCCACACACATAAATTACGGTGGAAAAAGAGAAAGAAAAACAGAGAGTTCAGGTATCTGGCGACAATATGTGAGAATGCAGGGTTTCTTATCGCAGGTCCTAATCCAAATCCCATGCATCAAATTCAGAGCTGACAGAACTTATCCTCCCATTCCATGGATATCGAATACTAAAGCCAGTCACTTCCCAACAAAAAGCCATTCTGATTTAGGAATTCTAAGGCTCTTTCCTTTAAAACATCCACATTTTCTGGTATTATTGTTAAGAAAAATATCATCAAACACTTGTGGAACAGATTTAATATCTTGAAATATACAATGCTGCAAATGTAGGAGACCAATCATTTATAGATGATTTTGAGGAAATTTTTATTTTAACGGAATGAAACTGCAGACAATGAATAAATCCAATGCTCGAAAATCCCATACACAAATATGGTGTGCAACTGCTGGTCTCTCAATGTAAAAAAATAAAAATAAAAAATTCTTACAAAAACAATACTGAAGTTGTTTGAAATAATCTCTCTTTAAAAAAAAATACAAATTCTTAAAAAATATATATTTGAACAAAACCGCTTCTCTGTCCATGAATATATAAAAATTAAAATTGTGCAATAAAGTATTTTAAAAACTTTTTGAAAAAGAAATAAACACTAGGAATCATTTACTTTATTAGGCCTTTAGACAAAAGGCAAGCACACCATGGTACAATTTAAAACTGACTTAGCAGATGTTTTTCAACCAATAAACTTTCAAAAGTGCTAATCACGCATTGTTGTCTCGCTGCGGGTAGAATGTGTTCCAATTTAAAGGGATATAGTTCACCCATAAATGGAAATTCTGTCATTAATTACTCAACCTCATGTCGTTCCACATGTTTCAGACCTTTGTTCATCTTCAGAACACAAATTAACATATTTTTTTATGAAATCCAAGAGCTTTCTGACCCTCCATAGACAGCAAGGGAACTACCACGGTTAAGGAACAGAAACTTTTTGTGCGCAAAGAAAACAAAAATAACTTTATTCAATGATTTCTTCTCTTCCAGGTCAGTCCACCGCCATTCACGAAAGTACCATGATGTATTTCACAAGAGTACATGCATAGTTCCCTTGCTGTCTATGGAGGGTCAGAAAGCAGATTTCATTAAAAATATCTTAATTTGTGTTCCGAAGATGAATGAAGTTGTACTAACTGGTTGTACGATCCCTTTTAATCAAATACGCAGAAAAGTGCAGCTGTAGAGCAAAAAAAAAACCTTGACTTTCACAAACGTTTGAGGCTCCAACAGCACACTTGCACCAATCACACCAACACATATCACATCACAGAAATGCTAACCATGAGCTCAGCTGCCACTTCCAATTAGGGGCTTCCACTGATAAATCCTGACCCTCAACATGATTTTACAAAACAGCCAGAGAATGTGAAACTGTATCGGTTGCTATGGATTGTCAAGAGGCGGCATAGAAGTTCTGCGGTTGCACAGACCTCAAGAGTTGGCCGTAATTATCACGGTGGGAGTGTGAGGCTGTCAGATTGTACGTCAATGATCTATACTTCGACGACCGCTTTTCGGTTTCCTGCTGATCTGCTAACACAGAGTTTGTATTTCGATCATTTAGGAGGAGTAGATCTCCTGTAGCCATTTAGTTCTGTTTGCACAGGCCTGAGCTGTGTGAAACAGAAACACTTCAGCCAAAGCCAGCGTTCCAAAACTATCACAACCGATTACAGCCCATGAAATCAGGAGGAGGAAACAGGGAACCAGAAAAGAGAGCAAGGAGAATTCAAAGGTGAGGTTCAGTGATGGGTGTGCATCTATACTGTCAATTCAACATGCAAGCTTGAGAAGCTGCGTTTCTGAGAAAAGCGCATCAAACACAGAAAACCTGCATAAAATAATCATACATTACCATATTAATGGTTTGATTTAGCTACCCTATGTGCAAAAGTACTGCTCGTGAAGCGGAAACAAGGATGTGGGTTTCATATGAGAGCAGTTTCTCACAATCATATAGCATACAGAAGCACATACACAAAACCTTTTATGAAAATCGCTACCGCCCTCATTCCCCCGTTTCCTCAGTCTACGTGGAGGCTGCAAGCAGATGGGTCCGAGTCGTCTGAAAATGTGTGGTCACCATAGCAACCACTCACGTGAGTTGTTCTCTTTTCAGTGAAAAGAGACACGGGGCAATAATAATGCTTTTTCACCTTCCATCTGTCTGGCTAGCTGCCTCCATGCTTGGTGCGCTACGATCAGTGAAGCGAATTCCTTGAGAAGGAGGGAGGCTCGGTGGCTTACGGAGGTATTTCACCACTGCCAGGTTGACAGTTGAAAGGGAGGGGGAGTCTGGCAGGTCTGACCTCCAGACCAAAACAAGACCTGTAATTAAATCAGGCTGATGAAGGCAGTCGATGCACCTGAATACAGAAAGGTCTCCATTACAAAAGCACTGCTGAGCCAAGATCACAAGTTCCTGTGCAAGCTTGAAAAAAATATATGTTTTCTGTGCTGTTTATACTTGAATAGTTCATCTAAATTAACAATTCTGTCATTACTTATGCTCATGTTATTCCAAACTTGCCTAGATATTTTATAGTGTTTACAGTCTTGCTCTTTGACCTTTAGATTACATGTTCCATCATCTAATGCTATTTTTTATCATGCAATTTCTATTTCTATCCAGCTAATTTATATATTTTTTCATAAAATGGCAATGTATAAGGACCACACCTGTTGAGCTCCAAGAATGACAAAAACAACTATAAATCAGTCCACAACCAACTTGTGTTTCTAAAGTATTCTAAAGCCTTACATTAGGTTTGTCAGTGCAAAAGATCAAAATTTAAGTGACGATTCAGATTCAACGAGTTGTTAAGACTGACGCAATAGATGATTCATAAACAACTCACTGGAGGGGAACACTGTCAGTGAATAATGACAAATTTCCATCTGTTCCTGACACAGAGCTATCATATGGGCTCAAAAGACTTATAATATAGGATTTTGGGAAAATATGAGTCACTACTTTTATGATGCTTTTGGTGTCGTTTCTTGGAGCTTAACAGTTGTGGCCACTGTGAGATTTTAATGTATGGAAAAGACCGGCATAAAGATTCTGCAAAATGTAAAAAAAAAATGTGTTTCCCAGAATGAAGTATTGCAGATTTGAAATGACATTAACAATAACAGAATGTTCAATTTTGGCTGAACTTTTCTGAAGGAATTCTGAAGACACAGACGTTTTGTGCACCAAGCAAACATCCTCGGAACTGACTAATTATATTCAGCTCAGTCTGGTCCTGACAACATTGCTGGTCATTGCAATTGCAGTTGGGATTGTCGTGGTTAGGGCGGCTACAGGGTCAGGCTCAGTGTGGCCTTGACTGTTCCTCCTTTCATGCAGTGATGCAGAGGAAGAAGATGAATTCACTACATCTGTGGGTGACCAAATTGCTCCAGATGTGGGATTCTAGAACATTCCTTAAAAAAAAAAAAATCCAAAAAAAACAAAGATAGACACAAGAGACAAAACCAATCAATGTCAAAATCTGATCCCAAATGTGCAATAAATGCCTTATTTCTCCAAGTCTTTCTTCGTGTAATTTACAAATCATCCTTTCGGGTGCATGTGTGCGTTTTTAAAATGCAAATCAATATTCATGGCCAACTATAAACTTGTCGGACAACCCTTCTCTGACAACTATTAGGGGATATATCACCAAAATGTATTTCTCTGTGGTCAGGGATTTGCTATTTCGAGTGTGGAAAAAGTGAGCCTGCCTGTGGCTTTGCGGATCATGTGTGACCTCCAATTAACACTGTTTCACTGTAGAGGAACCCTTATTTATTTTCTTTTTACCTGTTTTACAACTGCGAAAAACAGATGTCATGGTCTTAAAAGCCCTGTTTCGCTACTGTCATTAGCCAGCCAGTGACACAAAGATCTGTACTGTAAGCTGGACAGAGGGAGAGAACTGCATTTGAGGCCTTTAGGAACTAAACGAACTCCACTCCTCAAAAGTCAACATTTGAACTGCTTTGACTCACTGGGTTACATTTAAGACTGTAACATGTTACATAGAACATGAATGAATGACTCTGGGTTTCAGAGGAAGTGGACTTTGTTCCAAAGAGTGCATTTGTGAACTCCGAGTCAATTTCAACCTTTTGTTCTCGCTCACTTGTTTACTTCAATACCATATAAACAATGCTAATATAAAGTCTTAAACAAAACGGTAATAGAAAGGCTAACGATATTAAAACCTCCATAAACTTTTCCTTTTCAACCTCCATAACAGTTCTTATTCACACAGGACCTAGCAACTACATTTCAACGACGTGACTCAACGCAACAAGATACTATTTGTAACAACACATCAGCTTCGAGGTAAACAGAGTAGCAATTCACGGGTAAACTGCATATTTGAGAAGTTATTTGGCGTGTCCAAAACGACGTCTGCGTGCACATTTCTGTCGTGTTGAATGTCACTCGACAACGCTGCTCGGATAATTCACAACAATGCATCTGTTATCATGCCGTGATCCATTAGCACATGCACATACCTGAACAATATAAGAAAGAAAATCCTCCAGCGTGTGTTGCAGACCCCTGCTTTTCCAATAGAATTCCCGAGTTCAAATCCACCGTGGATGTTCCAGCAGGAATTTTCCCACCGAAGGGAAGAGCAATGTGAGCAAAGGATGGAAGGGGAGGGATAATAGAACAGAACGGAGGCGGTGCCTTCACCGTCACAGAACTTCCAGTCTAGAAGCTTTTTGTCAACAAAAATGGACTGTAGGCCTATTTTGCCAAAATATGTGAGATAGCTGACAGTATATATATTTTAGTGCCTTAAATGAATATAAGGTTGCTATAGTTTATTTTAAAACATACTATAGTTACTGTGAGAGAATATGAATAAAGAATAAAGAGATTAAAGAGAATAAAGAGAATATGATTAACCCTGTAATTGTAAAACCTGACAGAAATATTATAAGGTTACTATAGTTATGCTACGGTTATTACGGGTAATTTTTCTGCAAACAATTCATATTAGTAAACCTGTAAAGCCTGACATATTGTATGAAATAACATGAAGAAAAATCTAATTTATTGAAAAGAATTGTTTGTTTATTGAAAGAAAAATGTTTGCATATGGTTTATACAGTGGGAAAATGGAGCTCACAGGGGAAAAAAAAACCACACATCATGCTATTCAGAGAACCAAAGACATTTATTCAAAATATTATTATACAGTAAAGCAGTCTGTTTATGTTAAATGCTTATCAGTTAAATATAAATATCAGTTATATCCCAATAATATTATTGTAGGATGATTATATTTCAACGCTAAAGTTTTCTGATCAATTTTTTTAGTTTTATTTATTTATTTTGTGTTACGTGTACATGTGGATAGAAGTCATGCAAATGGTGTTCTTTGTATTATGTTGTTTTATGTATTTGGCAGACACTTTACATTGTATTCAATGTATAAATTTTGTCCATTCATTCAATACAATCAAAAACTGTAACAGAGAGAAATAGCCCAGACATATTTTCTGATTTCATCCTGCAACCATCACCAATAATAAAATTATTGGTGTAGATTGTGTAGATTACCCATGAACAAAGATAAGGCCTCTGCCAAAGCAGCTGCATCTTTCTCTGTCCTACCATCATCAGGAGAGACCGTCTGTATTCTAAAAAACACCCCCTACTGGATATGGTGCAAAACAGAAGGGGTGTAAAAACAGCATTGTATTTGGTAGGTGAGGGGTCTGTCAGTGAGACTGGAATCATTTAGAGTCACTAGAGAATAGGCAGACTATAAATTGCAGCTTTGCAGAGAATACAGATTCTGAGGCAAATTAAAGTATTTATTCAACAGCCAAAGCACATTCATACAGGTGGCTGTTATCATGTTGTATGTGTACCAGCTGGGTATTTGTAAACTGACAAAATATGTTTTGTTACATGTAAAATGAGCAAAAAAACTTCCTGAAAATGATGTAAAAGACCTCTAGGGGGAGCCATATCCTCAGTTATAACAGAATGACCACACCATCATAACCAGCATGTAAATCAGGCAGGATTGAAGTGAACTAAATACACTGAAAACCGGGGAAAAAAGCAATTAGACATTAAGTTATTTATTAGTAATTACATAATCATTCGAAATAATTAAAAAGAGTTTTGGTCTAAACCATAGACTACCACTTCTCAAATGTATTTTAATTATATTGGAATCGCTGAAGAAAAAATTCTCTCACTCCAATGAATAGAGATCTGCCAGACCGTCCTTTTGGGATTACATAATGTTTTTTTTTTTTTCCTGTAAATGGTTCATCAGAACACACCCATCCTTTACACAACATGGACCACCTCCCTCTGCTGGAAATAAATGACCTTATTTTTCCTTATGTGCTCTTCAGACTGAAAATATTATAAAGCAGGGACACATAAGAAATATATCACACCTGTACTCCACCCAGCAACCATGTCCCAAAATACACAAGTTTCACACACTCCTCTCTCCTTCCAAAGAAGATTAATGCTGCATTTATATTCCTGGATCACAAGATGTGTTCATTCTCACAGCCAGGAAATTTTACTTCACTGTGACTTTAACCAAACCATAGCAGAGAGCCACAGAGAGAGAGAAAGCAGGCCACAACAGGCCAGTTTTCACTTCTTTGGGATTATTTTGAATTGTGTTTTCTTATTACCATAAAATGTGTGGGCCCTGTTAAAACTGTCAATTATTTATCATTTTCATCCTGCTATGTGAAATATGGTTGTCATCTTTGAATTCTTGGTCACCCAGTCATACGTTAATGTTTATCTTCTGTTTGGCTTTTACTTGTAATTTTGCTTAAGAAGATAGATTTGGGTCGTGTTGAACTGTTGCTGTGCTAATAATACCTATCTGTGGTCTGAAAGTGGGTTTAGTGGGCTAACAGAAAACCCTGTTTCTCACAGTTGATGAAGAGGGAAGTGTTGCACGTCTTCTGTATCATATATCTTATTCATTCATTAATTATCTCTAATCTGCTTTATTTTTTCAGATACACATTCATTTTCAAGTCTTTGTTGTTGGCTTAATTTGGGTTTTTAACAGAAGAGTAAGACGAGAAAGCAGTGAGATACACATAAGCAGATGTAAATCAAGTGAGTAGATCTCTATTCATTAGTAAATAGAACTTTCTTTATTTTTCATGGACAAGATTATTTTGATTTTTCCAAACAGACATAGTCTTCCATATTCAAACCGATTCCAAAACAGTTGGGATACTGTACAAATTGTGAATAAAAACAGAATGCAATGATGTGGAAGTTTCAAATTTCAATATTTTATTCAGAATACAACATAGATGACATATCAAATGTTTAAACTGAAAAAAAAAGTAGAATGTTTAGGGGAAAATAAGTTGATTTTAAATTTCACTGCGTCAACACATCTCAAAAAAGTTGGGACAAGGCCATGTTTACCACTGTGTTTCATCCCCTCTTTTTTTATAACAGTCTGCAAACGTCTGGAGACTGAGGAAACAAGTTGCACAAGTTTAGGAATAGGAATGTTGTCCTATTCTTGTCTAATACAGGTTTCTAGTTGCTCAACTGTCTTAGGTCTTCTTTGTCGCATCTTCCTCTTTAAGATGCGCCAAATGTTTTCTGTGGGTGAAAGATCTGGACTGCAGGCTGGCCATTTCAGTACCTGGATCCTTCTTCCACCCAGCCGTGATGTTGTAATTGATGCAGTATGTGGTCTGGCATTGTCATGTTGGAAAATGCAAGGTCTTCCCTGAAAGAGACAACGTCTGGATGGAACTGATGGTGCCTGTAATGATGACTTGATAGCTAGGACTGTAACTGTAGCTAGTTGGGGACAAGTGACCACTGTGGTGCATCGATAAGAATGCAATTGGATGCTGTAAATCTCTTTGATGGTTTTATTGATACTCAGCAGAGGATTATCTGTCTTCATGTACGTACAGTATGTGTGTGTGGTTCTACAAGAAACAATAAAAGAAAGAAAATATCAGAATACAAATAAACATCAGTGCTGACATGATTCAATTAGCAAAGCTAATAAATTGTAATTATTATACATTTCCCTTTAAGTAGCATTAGCTGCTTATACATATCAAATAACCAAAATAAAATACCAGATAACACATTATCTTCTTATAGACTTAAAGAACTGTCTTCATACTGCTAGGTATCAATACTATCAAACCAAAAAACATAGGTCTCTACTTCTCAACCATAATTACCCTCAGATAATAACTATAAAGTGTCAAGTGAGAACACATATAAACACCATATTAATATAAAAATAATATTAATAGGTATTAACATAATGCTAGCGAACTTTATGCTAACATACTGCATTTCAATAGAGTATCTCCGAATAAACTCTTAACAACCCAAGGCACCGAAATACACATACGTAAACATTTAGATCAGGGTCCTCACATGTCTCTGAACGCACACATGCACAGATATCGACATGGAAGACATCTATTCACCTCAGTAAATTCTACAATGCGTTTACCGGCCAATCTCACAACCAACTCAAAACGAAACTAAAACTAATAGCGCTAAAACTGTGTTCTCTCTGTGACCCCGAAACGAAGCCGCTGATTGGCTAATCCCCATAACAGCAAGTCCTTCTTCACAGTGCCTTTCCAGATGTGTAAGCTGTCCATGCCACACGCACTCATACAACCCCACACCATCAGAGATGCAGGCTTCTGAATTGAACCGTGTCCTCTTTACATGTACTGTATGTGTTCTCGTTCATGAAACTGCAGGAATATGTTTCTTGATGTGGCATATGACTGTGACCGTGATACTTTATTGCAAGAATTTGGAGTTTCTTACAGAATACATCCTTTATGAGATTTATTTATATATTTCAAATGGAATTCGTATTTTATTTATAATTATGTTTATATGAAACACTTGTCTTACTCTTTTAAGAAATGTCACTGAGCATGTTTTCATCTCTCTTTAACTGAATTCTCTGTTGCTTTTCAAGTATCATTTATGAACCATAATCCAAGGACTGTAAGAATATGGATTATCACCTGTCTTTTGTTCACTTTGGTTCTAGGTAAGAAAGTGTCTCAGAATTCAACTCAAGGATAGAATTAATAATAATTAAAAGATATTAGCAGGATGAAATATGAAATGAAATGTAAAAGCAATATTTTTGATTTAATTTTATGGTTGTTTTGTCATTAATTAATTTTTCCCATATTTTTGCTTGTAAATTTAGCAGCAGCACCAACATATGATAGTTTGGATACATACAGTACATACAGAATGTGTATATAAACTGTACATTAAGCTTTATGACATTTAGTGCAAGTAGGAAGTCAGAGACCAGCTCAATGCAAATGATAGTACCTACAACACAGGGTGCAAAAAAAGTATAAACAGAAGATACAGTCAGATACATAAATAGCATAAGTTTATATATGGTTAAGAATTAGGTGGTCTATCCGCGTTGTATTTTTCAGCGCCTGAGATTGGAGTTCAGTAGGCTGACCGTTGAGGGAAAGAAACTGTTCCTGAGTCTGCTGGTGCGACAGCAAAGACTCCTATAACATCTCCCCGATGGGAAAGGAGTGAACAGTCTGTGATTGGGGTGAGACGAGTCTTTGATGATACTTCTCACACTCCTTAGACAGAGTTGTGGTAAACATCTTTGATGAAGGGTAGCCCAACACCAGTGGTGTATTGGGCAGTTTTCAGCACCTGCTGGATGTTGGGGGACAGGTGACTTTCCCTTAGTTTCCTAAAGTAAAGGCGCTGTTGTGCCTTTTTGATCAGTATGTAGGTATTGTGGGTCCTGGAAAGAATCCTCAGAGAGATGGACACCAAGGAACTTGAAGCTTGCCACGCGCTCCACTTCAGCCCCATCAATGTAGATGAGAGTGTGGTCCTTCTTAGTCCGCCGGTGGTCTACAATCAGCTCTTTGGTCTTTTGGGTGTTGAATGCAGAGTTATTGTTGGCACATCACATTGATGCTGAACCTCGTCCCTCATAAATAGCTTCAGAACTATTCAAACAAACCTTGCAGCTTAACATTTATTTATTTAGATTTTATTTTGTACTATATTTTGTTTAGCAGTGGGGAATGACAGAGACTTTAAGATATGTGGCATGTGGCCCCATGGCGATGCATCCCGGAATCTGAAATATGATTTGAAAAGAGGCTGTAAGGAAATTGAGATTTCAGCCAGTGAGAGCACACTCTGCTCTTATTAACCTGCTGCACGCAGTGTTCATTTCGTCAATGAAGATCGGGACAAAAAATATTAGTTAACGACATTTTTTCTGTGATTAAGACGAGACATTGACAAGCTAAAACTAATATATGATGATAAAAACTATGACGAAATTTATGCCGTGTCTCCATTAACAAGATGAGACGGGACTATAATGTTATTTGAAGACATAGAGACATTTAAAATACATCCTATAAGTTACTGTCTTGTCCTTCAAAATGGCTCATGTCATTGGACTGCAATCGGATAAGGGGCGTTTGCATATCTAGTCTCAGTATGGCAGCTGCAGTGGATGGATAAACTACCAAAACACGAATTAGCGATCTGAAACAATGGCCTCTGTATCCGAAGGGCTAGGGATGACAAGGTGACCAGACGTCCCATTTCTCCTGGGAGTCACAATTTTGTTGATTCACTTAAAGTTATTGAAGGCAGGAAAGGCGGGAAAGGCAGAATCGCGGTGATAGAAGTCCTCTCTCTTGCACATGCTCTACTTCTTCAGTTCGAATAGGGCCCATATCAATATCCATGTCATTAATGTTAACCAACAAAAGATGTTAAATAAATTTACACATGTTAAGTAAACTTAATGTATTTGTCTTATTGTGCTTCTTTTTTCAAAAGTTATAACCTATATATTATCTAGCTATATTATGTATGAACATCTATTATTTTTTATTGTTGCTCCCTTTTCACTACTGCTAAAGGGATAGTTCACCCAAAAATGAAAACTGTCATCATTGAAGTCTTTCCAAATTCAATACAAATTTCTCATAAGCTTAATTGATTTGGTCTAAAGAGAGAAGAATTAATGACTATTTTTGTTTGAAAATTACATTTTGAAAACTATAACTAGATTTTGTTGTCTTATAATTTTTGAAAACTATGAATAACAAAAAGTTACACTGACTGAACTCGTAACTTCAGCTTGTCTAAGCATGTTTAGTTTCCCACTCACAGAGGAAAACTTGTGTGATGAGGCAATTAAGCAGTGTTGCCAACTTAGCAATTTTGTTGCTAAATTTAGCAACTTTTCAGACTACCCTAGCAACTTTTTTCCCAAAAGCCCCTAGCAACAAATTTAGCTTTTATTTTATTTATTTGGCGACTTTTATCAACTTTTGATAAGTGACTCAAAATTACACAAAAAGAGGAAACCAAAGATGCCTAGCAGCACAACACATGAACTACTATTTGCAATTGTTCAATTTAATAATAATTTAATAATTGTTCATTTATTATACACTTTGTAAGTAGCTTCTACCTGCGTTTGTTGATCAGTTAGTACTTTGTAAGAAAAATTGAAAAGATACTAGTAATTTTCCAGGACATTATCCATTATCACCCTGCAATGCGATAACACAATGTGTAATTTAAAATGCAGGTTAAAAAAAATCAATACAGAAAATAATTTCATTTTAACATAGTAGATTATGTCCTATTTTTACAGACTTTTCTTAGAGTGTAGCACACTAACTAACTACTTATACACTGCTTAAAGCATAATTGTTGTAAAGGTGTAGTATTACTAGTTTACTAGCTATTTACAAATTGAAAAAAAATAAAAATTGTAATAAATAAAAAATGTGTTATTGTTCAATAATTCAATGAATTTAAAAATACAGTCATTTATATTTTAATATTATATTATGCATATTATTTTACAGACATCTAAATGAACGTATATAATTATTATTTTTTTTTTCTGAGATTTGATGTCGTGATACAATTTTGCGTCATGTTACGCAATGACATCAACGCACAATGAAATCATAACGTCATTTAGCAACAAATTTTAGCAACAAATCTACCTTCCTTTGGCAAATTTCTCTGAAAATTAGTTTGGCAACACTGCAAGTAAGAAGCCCAGTGGAGCAAATATGTAAGAAAATCATTACTTTCTTTTAATTTGTTAGTTTCCCTATTATTATTATTTCAGAGTGTTATGAACTTATGTGGTCTATCATGCAGATAGCAAAAGGTGATGATGTTCATAATGATGCGAAGTTTGAAGATTGTTTTCTATAGGTGTTATTTATGGCTTAAGGAAGATCTTGCCAAGTGAAGATGTCAGCAGTCTATATATTACTTTGTAATATGTAACCATGCAGTATTATATACCTTAGTTGCTGGATGCTGGATGCTGCCAGAAGCCCCCTCTTCCTCTTTTGCATTATCAATTCCTTTCTTGGTGAGATTTTTTTTTTTTACATTGCCGATACTACACTATTGCTGCTTACTTAAAGTTATAAAAGAAATATCAAATCCTGGCCTTGTCAATGCATTTATGTCAGTTTGACATAGTATATAATTTATAACAGTAAGCTGTGGTACCAGTATATTTTTCTTTGTTTGATCGTTTCAAAGCTTGCATGTAATTCATTAGGTTTCTGTTAGATGTAGACAATGCATGCATACAGTTTAGTGATAATTCTCAGTTATTGATTATAATATACTAATAATCAATATTTCTGTATACAAACAGGAGTTTTACATATGCTGCGATACTATGCCCTCAAAAAGATGAAAAAGATATGTGAATTGAGCTTGTATGGGGGCAGTAGAGGATCTGTTATGTTGTGTTATTTGGACCATTGACACTAACTAATTGAGATTGTAGATAGAATGTCAATGGTTCATTTGAGAGATAAGTGGCGGTAATGCACTTGTAAGTCTGTAATCCACCGTAAAGCAAGAAGAAGAAGAATGAATAATTACTATAATACTGATTTCTCACTAGAATTAACATCAAATGTGCAAAAGGTAAATCAGACCTATACATTTACACACAAACTGACCACCAAACGCAACTTTCAGATGCCATCTTTTTTTTTAGCTCTACCATCACGGAATGGAACGCACAGGATTGTGGGATATCAAAGGCAGCGAAGGATACATCTACATCAAAATTCCATCTGAAGAAGGTATCTCCTGAGACAGGAAGTAAGAAAGAAGTCGGATTAAAAATGTGCCTTGATGCCTTCCTGCCTTGAAATGCGTCCTCCAATGTCAGCTTTTCACATGTATGTAAGATACGTTAGTAAGCACAATCTGCCATTCGTTCATTGATTGTGGAAATCGTGTCGCCTTATGGGTAATATCAAATTCTTCTGTAGATTTATAGCATTTCACCTAAGCATTGCGAATCACACGTATGGCTTTGTTCTTGATTCTCATCAACAGTATCTCCGCCCATGATAAGCGCTGAATGAATGACAGGCTTTTTCCTTTGTTACCATAGAAATAAATATCTATGGTTGTGACATCGCACAATGTAAATAAGGGTGACATCTTCTTCTTTCAGGTTTAAAGACGGTTGGCAACTCATCAAGGATGACATCTAGTGTAGAAGAGTAATGATAAGATTCACCTTAATCAGATCTTGTTTTAAATGTGGGCTGAATTAAATAATGGGAAAGATAAATTTGTGGCTTTTGAGAATCGATATCGAATCAACGCCATTTCAAAAAACGATAAATCCCCCCCAAAAAATTTGCCCAGCCCTATTAATCACACACACACATATACAAACATGAAGTGAGAAAAAGTTACGTTAAGTTAAAAGAATGAATGAATGAATGAATGTTGAAACAGAATATTATGTCTTTCTCTGCATCTTCAAGGGAGTTGAACTGGAATGTTTTCATCTAATGTTTACCAAAATTAAATTTTGACTAATTTATGTGCTATCTTTTTCATCTGTGTTTCCTTCCTCGCTGTAAGCATTTAAACTGCTTCAGTAATCACAGTTTAAATATATGGGTGGGTTAGAACTAGACATTTGATAGTAGTTACACAATCCTTAAAGCTGTAGAACACTTCACCCAATCCATGACTTCAGGGTCTTCAGAACAGAATTTCAAGTGTGGCTCTACTTCAGTTCTATGTTGACAATGTAAATTTGCTTATATGTATGCAGTCAAATGTTATTTTTCATTTATTTGATGCAGAGGACTCGCAGTTGTAAAATCAGATTAAGGCCACCCTGGCAACTTTCTCTCTAAGCTATTAATAAACCAGAATAATTCCCCACTTACAGCGCTGGCAGCCCCAGAATTGACCACAAACCCCACGGGACCACCTTTAAACAGCATGTCACTAGTCAATCAAATAACCATGGTGACAGTAGAATGAACAATTCCCAGATGCAATCTCAAGCTGAGAGCAGCCGATTCAGTCTTTGAATGAATTTTAATAATGCAGGGGTGAGGGTCCATCTGTTTGGGGGATGTTGTTGGTAAATCCATCTGTCAGTTGACTGGCTAACCGACCGCTGACTGTAATGGTGCAGACATCATGCGATCACTGCTGCTGAACCGACACCACAATGACATACAAAATCCTCCTGACTTACCACAGCAGGGTGAGGGACATAGAAAATAAACAGAAAGCTAGAATAGTTAAAAAAATAAAGGAAGTAGAAATTAAGAAATATAGAAGAAAATAAAGCATGAAGCTACAGCATCATTAGTGTTGTGACTCAGTGGCAGGGAGTGAATAATGTTTTAGATAATATAATCATATGTATGTATGTATGTATACATTTTTATCATTTAAGTTATTTAGTTACATACTGTAAGATTATTATGTAATACAAAAATACTTCATATTTTAAAAAGTTCAGAGAATATTTTTATGAGAATTAAAAATGACAATCTTTGCAACTGTCTTGAGTATGAAGCTTATTATAGTATATACAGGATTCCCACGGGTCCTTGAAATCTTTGAAAGTTTGTGAATCTGAAAAAAATATTCAAGGTTCAAAGTTTTTGAAAATAAACATACTGTACATTGATGCAGGTCCTTGAAAATGCTTGAATTTATTTTGTGCAAGAAGTTTTCAGCCATCTCTCTCCTCAACCCGTGAATCAGTCAAATCTGACTCCTGCAGCTCGTGTTGAATGCAGGGTGGCCAAGTCCGCATTTTTTTCTCCTATGGCTACTTTTAAACTGTTAATGGGATGATTTTCCCCATGGGTTAAAGGTTTAAAATGTTGTTTAATTAAATTTGACTTAAAGCTTGTATTGAAACATTTTGCATTCTGCCGATAAAACTGTTCTAGAAGGAGGGCCACTGGTAGGAAGCTTTTTAGCTGTTTATGATCAGTATGAATAACAGTGACTGTAAAATATGTATTTTAGGTACGGAAATTACATTTTCAGTTTAGATATTTGGGATTTGTTCATTGCACTACTTTGGACATTACATGAACCACCAACCAACTACACCCCAGCCCCCTGCCCCGCCCACACCCACTGTCCCCTTTTTGGAAAACTAAAATATGGTCACCCTACATGGCATTCATGCATTCACAAAACTACTAGGACGGTACCTCTATGTTTCACAGACACACCTGGAAATTTATGTTGAATTGCTTTGCTTGTTAAGATAATGTAAACCCATGAGGCAAGAAAAAATTCTGGTCACATGAGCCTAAGCTCTTTTCAATAAAATCCATTCAAAAATTAATATCAGGTCATTTTATAATAACAGTATTGTCACAGTGTCTGGGTTGTTGTTCCCCGGGGTTCCACTAGATGTCCTCCTTCTCACGGTGTCTGTCCCAGATCACTTCCTGTTCCCTTATATGGTCACCTTCCTCCTTGTTACCTGATTGATTGTTCACCCCACCTGTCTCCTGTTTCCCAATTATCCTTCTGTGTATAAATACCCAGTCTGTCTTAGTCTATGTCACGGAGTCCTTGTCTGATGTCATTGTGTTTCAGGTCCATCAGTCTTGCTTTGTCTTACCCTATGTGTCTCATTCTCTCGTTCCACCAGACTTCCTCTACCTTCCATTCTTCCGAGTTCCCCGTTTCATCCGGTTCCCTTTTTGTTTGATTTGTCTCTCATGACTGTTTATTTTGTATTTACCCCTCTGTTTAAATAAAACCCTTACCTGCATTTGGATCTACCCTCTCGTTGTGTTTTTCCCCAATACCTATCGTGACAGAAGGACTCCGTCATGCCTAGATCCAGCGGTGTGGGATTTCGAATCGGTTCCCCAGCCACCATGGAGGAACGGAGGGGGAGATACCAGAACTTAATCACCCTTCATCAAGAGGGAAGTGAGGTGGGTGGCCTGGCGCAATTGTTTTGGACTATGGCAGTCGGGCTAGGTTACAATGATGCAGCACTAAAGGATTTATTTAATAATTGCCTGGATGATCCTTTACCTTCATGGGAGATGAAGGGGTTAGAGATACTGGACTTTTGGGGGTTTACCAATTACCTGCACCATCGTGCCCAGTGGAATGCAACAACCACACCAGAGTGTCCAGACAAGGCTGCCAGCTCAGCCCCACAGCACAAGATGGGCGCCAGCCCAACCCCACAGCACAGGATGGCCGCCAACCCAGCCCCACAACCCAAGATGGCCACCAGCCCAGCCCCACAGCCCAAGATGGCCGCCAACCTAGCGTCACAGCCCAAGATGGCCGCCAGCCCTGCACCACAGCACAAGATGGCCGACTCAACGCCACCGACTCCCCATCGTAGAGGGCGGAGGAGGAGACAGGCAGCTGCTGTTCCCGAGGCGGTGCCCGATGCTGTTTCCGAGGCGGGGCCCGATGCAGTTCCCGAGGTGGTGCCCGAGGCGGTGCCCGATGCTGTTTCCGAGGCGGTGCCCGATGCAGTTCCCGAGGCGGAGCCCGATGCAGTTCCCGAGGCGGTGCCCGATGCAGTTCCCGAGGCGGAGCCCGATGCAGTTCCCGAGGCGGTGCCCGATGCAGTTCCCGAGGCGGTGCCCGATGCAGTTCCCGAGGCGGTGCCCGATGCAGTTCCCGAGGCGGTGCCCGATGCTGTTTCCGAGGCGGTGCCCGATGCAGTTCCCGAGGCGGTGCCCGATGCAGTTCCCGAGGCGGTGCTCGATGCAGTTCCCGAGGCGGTGCTCGATGCAGTTCCCGAGGCGGTGCCCGATGCTGTTCCCGAGGCGGAGCCCGATGCTGTTCCCGAGGCGGAGCCCGATGCTGTTCCCGAGGCGGAGCCCGATGCTGTTCCCGAGGCGGAGCCCGATGCAGTTCCCGAGGCGGTGCCCGATGCTGTTCCCGAGGCCGAGGTCGTTCCCGAGGCGGTGCCCGATGCAGTTCCCGAGGCGGAGCCCGATGCAGTTCCCGAGGCCGAGGTCGTTCCCGAGGCGGTGCCCGATGCAGTTCCCGAGGCGGAGCCCGATGCAGTTCCCGAGGCGGAGCCCGATGCTGTTCCCGAGGCGGTGCCCGATGCTGTTCCCGAGGCGGTGCCCGATGCTGTTCCCGAGGCGGAGCCCGATGCAGTTCCCGAGGCGGTGCCCGATGCTGTTCCCGAGGCGGAGCCGGATGCTGTTCCCGAGGCGGTGCCCGATGCTGTTCCCGAGGCCGAGGCCGATGCAGTTCCCGAGGCGAAGCCCGATGCAGTTCCCGATGCTGTTTCCGAGGCGGTGCCCGATGCAGTTCCCGAGGCGGAGCCCGATGCAGTTCCCGAGGCGGTGCCCGATGCAGTTCCCGAGGCGGTGCCCGATACTGTTCCCGAGGCGGTGCCCGATACTGTTTCCGAGGCGGTGCCCGATGCAGTTCCCGAGGCGAAGCCTGATGCAGTTCCCGAGGCGAAGCCTGATGCTGTTTCCGAGGCGGTGCCCGATGCAGTTCCCGAGGCGGTGCCCGATGCAGTTCCCGAGGCGGTGCTCGATGCAGTTCCCGAGGCGGTGCCCGATGCAGTTCCCGAGGCGGTGCCCGATGCAGTTCCCGAGGCGGTGCCCGATACTGTTCCCGAGGCGGTGCCCGATACTGTTTCCGAGGCGGTGCCCGATGCAGTTCCCGAGGCGGTGCCCGATGCAGTTCCCGAGGCGGTGCCCGATGCTGTTTCCGAGGCGGTGCCCGATGCAGTTCCCGAGGCGGTGCCCGATGCAGTTCCCGAGGCGGTGCCCGATGCAGTTCCCGAGGCGGTGCCCGATGCAGTTCCCGAGGCGGTGCCCGATGCTGTTCCCGAGGCGGAGCCCGATGCTGTTCCCGAGGCGGAGCCCGATGCTGTTCCCGAGGCGGAGCCCGATGCTGTTCCCGAGGCGGAGCCCGATGCAGTTCCCGAGGCGGTGCCCGATGCTGTTCCCGAGGCCGAGGTCGTTCCCGAGGCGGTGCCCGATGCAGTTCCCGAGGCGGAGCCCGATGCAGTTCCCGAGGCCGAGGTCGTTCCCGAGGCGGTGCCCGATGCAGTTCCCGAGGCGGAGCCCGATGCAGTTCCCGAGGCGGAGCCCGATGCTGTTCCCGAGGCGGTGCCCGATGCTGTTCCCGAGGCGGTGCCCGATGCTGTTCCCGAGGCGGAGCCCGATGCTGTTCCCGAGGCGGTGCCCGATGCTGTTCCCGAGGCGGAGCCGGATGCTGTTCCCGAGGCGGTGCCCGATGCTGTTCCCGAGGCCGAGGCCGATGCAGTTCCCGAGGCGAAGCCCGATGCAGTTCCCGATGCTGTTTCCGAGGCGGTGCCCGATGCAGTTCCCGAGGCGGAGCCCGATGCAGTTCCCGAGGCGGTGCCCGATGCAGTTCCCGAGGCGGTGCCCGATACTGTTCCCGAGGCGGTGCCCGATACTGTTTCCGAGGCGGTGCCCGATGCTGTTCCCGAGGCGGTGCCCGATGCTGTTCCCGAGGCGGAGCCCGATGCTGTTCCCGAGGCGGTGCCCGATGCTGTTCCCGAGGCGGAGCCGGATGCTGTTCCCGAGGCGGTGCCCGATGCTGTTCCCGAGGCCGAGGCCGATGCAGTTCCCGAGGCGAAGCCCGATGCAGTTCCCGATGCTGTTTCCGAGGCGGTGCCCGATGCAGTTCCCGAGGCGGAGCCCGATGCAGTTCCCGAGGCGGTGCCCGATGCAGTTCCCGAGGCGGTGCCCGATACTGTTCCCGAGGCGGTGCCCGATACTGTTTCCGAGGCGGTGCCCGATGCAGTTCCCGAGGCGAAGCCTGATGCAGTTCCCGAGGCGAAGCCTGATGCAGTTCCCGATGCAGTTCCCGAGGCGGTGCCCGATGCTGTTTCCGAGGCGGTGCCCTATGCAGTTCCCGAGGCGGAGCCCGATGCAGTTCCCGAGGCGGTGCTCGATGCAGTTCCCGAGGCGGTGCCCGATGCAGTTCCCGAGGCGGTGCCCGATGCAGTTCCCGAGGCGGTGCCCGAGGCGGAGCCCGATGCTGTTCCCGAGGCGGAGCCCGATGCTGTTCCCGAGGCGGAGCCCGATGCAGTTCCCGAGGCGGTGCCCGATGCTGTTTCCGAGGCGGAGCCCGATGCAGTTCCCGAGGCGGTGCTCGATGCAGTTCCCGAGGCGGTGCTCGATGCTGTTCCCGAGGCGGAGCCCGATGCTGTTCCCGAGGCGGAGCCCGATGCAGTTCCCGAGGCGGTGCCCGATGCTGTTCCCGAGGCCGAGGTCGTTCCCGAGGCGGTGCCCGATGCTGTTCCCGAGGCCGAGGTCGTTCCCGAGGCGGTGCCCGATGCAGTTCCCGAGGCGGAGCCCGATGCAGTTCCCGAGGCGGTGCCCGAGGTTGTTCCCGAGGCGGTGCACGATGTTGTTCCCGAGGCGGTGTCCGTTACAGTTCCCGAGGCGGTGACCACAAGGCCGTGGTGGTCTTCGGCTCCGCCCTGGGAGACTCTGGCGGTGACCACGAGGACGTGGTGGTCATCCGCTCCGCCCTGGGGGACTCTGGCGGTGACCACGAGGACGTGGTGGTCGTCCGCTCCACCCTGGTGGACTCTGGTGATGACCATGAGGACGTGGTGGTCTTCTGCTCCGCCCTGGTGGACTCCGGCCTCGACCACAGAGACGTGGTGGTCTTCCGCTCCGCCCTGGAGGGCTTTGACTTTAACCACAAGGCCATGGTGGTCTTCCGCTCCGCCCTGGAGGGCTCTGGCCTTGACCACACGACTGTGGTGGTCATCTGCTCCGTCCTAGTGGACGCCTCAACATGTCCTTCATGGACTTATGTTTTGTGTTTTTTTTTGAGTTCTGTTTCTGTCTGTTCTTTTAGTTTAGTCTGGCCCTCCGTCCCTCCCCCTGTACCTCCTCCGGTCCTCCTCCCTCCTGGTCTCCCGGTTTTATGTATCATTTCTGGTGTTTGTTCCCCTTGTGTTCCTTTTCTGGCCCTCCGTCCCTCCCCCTGAGCCTCCACCTGTCCGCCTCCCTCCTGGTCTCTGTGTCATGTTTTGTCTTTAAGCGTCTGGTAGCCGCTCCGTAGAGGGGGGGTACTGTCACAGTGTCTGGGTTGTTGTTCCCCGGGGTTCCACTAGATGTCCTCCTTCTCACGGTGTCTGTCCCAGATCACTTCCTGTTCCCTTATATGGTCACCTTCCTCCTTGTTACCTGATTGATTGTTCACCCCACCTGTCTCCTGTTTCCCAATTATCCTTCTGTGTATAAATACCCAGTCTGTCTTAGTCTATGTCACGGAGTCCTTGTCTGATGTCATTGTGTTTCAGGTCCATCAGTCTTGCTTTGTCTTACCCTATGTGTCTCATTCTCTCGTTCCACCAGACTTCCTCTACCTTCCATTCTTCCGAGTTCCCCGTTTCATCCGGTTCCCTTTTTGTTTGATTTGTCTCTCATGACTGTTTATTTTGTATTTACCCCTCTGTTTAAATAAAACCCTTACCTGCATTTGGATCTACCCTCTCGTTGTGTTTTTCCCCAATACCTATCGTGACAAGTATAGGATCTACTGAATATTCTTCAGTTTTATGCAAAACAGAAATACAACAAATATATCAGATCTCTGTCATATGGCCAAAAAATGAATACAGAAAATAAGCTTTTTTGCATAGTTGTATTTGACACATGAAAACTGTAACAATGCATCTTACAAGATAACACAATGTAACCTTGCTTCACTTGAATCCCCAAGTGAACTTTATATTTAATCCTCTATTTAAAATGTAAAAAATGACATAAAATATAATTTAGATACCATTTAATATATATATATATATATATATATATATATATATATTATGTATGGAGCTTATTTTTATTTTTTTAATAGAGAATTAAATATCAAATATTTTAAGAGAAGACCAACCCCATATGTTCATAATTCATTTTACAAATATTACATATTTCAGAGAGAAATAAAAAATGATGGTTCAACTGGCTTACACTTATTTATACAACAATATTGGAATATAGTCTACTCTACTCAAACACATTCTGAACACGACTCAGAAGTGTAGAATATTAAAGCAGGTTTGTGGTTGTTTAAGCAAAACAGCCTCATGTTCAGAACAGGAACATAGATATTAAATGTTTCAGAGTCCACAAATAATGACTGTTTGGTGTACACTAAAAATAAAGGTACTTAAAAGGTTCTTTACAGCAATGCCATAGAAGAACCATTCAGTTAAAGGTTCTTTAAAGAACCATCTTTTTCTAACCCATTTATAATATGAAGAGAGCTGTGAAGAGTGCAGCTGGCAACTAGGGAAATACCTGGTGACAGCCTTGAGAGACAGCTGGCAGGAGGCAAAGACCCCAATGGGCCTTCCCCAAGTTATCTCCCTGTGGTAGGAGGGACCTGGCATTATCAGTGTATAGATCCCACCCACTTTTGGCTACAAAAAGCTCTAAGAAGAAAAAACCCCAGAGTCAGCAAGAGCGTGGGATGATGATGACTCACTGATAGACTACATCGCTTTTTGACCCAGTAATGAAACAGACAATGAGAATGATGATCAGCAAGACACCTGAGATGACAACACCTACTTCAGGAATTAAACTCCAGAGCTGTAGTTGCGGCTTGACCAAGGAAACAACATATGCATGCCTAAGAAGATACCAAGGCCTAAAAAAGTGCTTGCGGAAGATGAGGAGCCAAGCAAAGTGGTACCCCCAAAAGGCCAACCAGCAACAGTGTACATCCGGGAATAAGATCCAGGGGCGAAAACCACAAGTCAGATGACCAAAATCCTGTGAGAAAAAGGAGTGGGAGACAATTGACACAGACATCAAGAAACAAGTAATTCCAACTGCATGGAGGAGGGCAGGAGGTATCCCAATCCCCAAGGAAAATAACTCTGTGGACATCAGCCAGTTCCGCCAAATCAGCATCTTAAATGTTGAAGGCAAAATCTTCTTCAGTGTAATGGCTCATAGGCTGGCAGTCTACCTGGAAAAGAACCACTTAATTGATACCACAGTGCAGAAAGCATGGATTCGAGGGTTCTCTGGCTGCTTAGAGCATACAAACATGACATGGAATCAAATCCAATTGACAATTTATGATTGTACCACAGCATGGCAACAAGTCAAAATGGGAATAATGGCAGGATACACTATCTCACCTCTAGCTTTTGCAATGGAGCTTATCATCCGTGCCTCTCGGTGGGTGGTAGGAGGGCAGAAGCTCAAATCTGGACTTCGTCTCCCTCCCATCAGAGCCTACATGGATGATGTGACCATCCTCACTACTACAAAGGCTTGTGCTAGGCAGCTGATAAACAAGCTGCAGGAGACCATTCAGTGGGCCCAGATGGAAATAAAGCTTAGAAAGTCCAGGAGTATTTCAGTCATCAAGGGGAAGCTGTCGGAACATCAGTTTTATGTCAGCAAGGAGCCTATACCAACAGTGGCAGAGAAGCCAGTTAAGAGTCTTGGAAGTTGGTACCATGCCACCCTCAAGGACTCAGGGCAAGTGGACCAGCTAAGGCAGGACACCATGTGTGGCCTTGAGAGTATCAACAAGACCATGCTCCCTGGCAGGCTAAAGTTGTGGTGCCTTCAGTTTGGGCCACTACCCAGACTGATGTGGCCTCTAACCATCTATGAGGTTCCAATCTCAAAGGTAGAAAAAACTTGAGAGGTTGTTTAGCTCATTCGCCAAAAAGTGGCTGGGAATTCCCAGATGCTTTACTAATATCGGGCTGTATGGAAGAGGCATCATGGAGATTCCTATCTCAAGCCTTGCAGAAGAGTTCAAATGCTTTAAAGTAAGAATGGAGATGACATGAGTCCCATCACCCATGTGTTTCCCAAACAGCTTCTATTATGGTGACTGGAAGAAAATGGAACCCAACTGCAGCTATTCACCAGGTGAAGTCAGACCAAAGGCACAGAGACATCATTGGTATTGTGCAACAGGGAAGAGGAGGCCTCGGCCTTGGAGAGAGTAAACCATCGTGGCATGGGGCACCTCCAACTAAGCGCTGACAGCTGGTTGTCGAGGAGGTACGTCGGCAAGAACAGGCAACAAGGTGTGCAAAAGCTGCCTCACAAGCCAAACAATGAAAGCGGATGAGATGGGAGGAAGTTGAGAGGAGAAAGTTCTCTGGGAGGGAGCTGATGAGTATGGAAGCATTTCACATCAGCACAATCCTGCGTGCTACGTTTGACATCTTGCCTTCCCCCTCAAACCTCAACCAATGGTACGGAGAAGACCCGACATGCCCCCTCTGTCCCCTCAGACTAGACTTTGTGCTCTGCTCCTTCTAACTCCACATTGTGTACATCATAGAGCTTTCCGTTCCATGGGAGGCTGATGTAGAGGAGGCATTTAAGCTCAAGAGACTTAAGTACACTGAACTGGCAGCTGAGGATGATTAACGCGAATGGAAAGCCAATGTTTGCCTAGTGGAAACTGGCTGCAGAGGTTTCGTGGGCAAGTCAACCAATGCTTAAGGAATTGGGTGTGCAAGGCCAAACTCTATGCCAAACCATAAAAGCCCTCTCAGGTGCAGCAGAAGAAGCAAATCGATGGCTATGGGTGAAAAGGAGAGAATCCGCCTAGGCTCCTACTAACATTTGCAATGTAAGGGTGAAAGCAGAGGGTGGCACACCTGGGACGCCAGGTGGTGCCGATGAGCACTCTGGAGGTGTCATGGGCTTATCATTGAAACGCCAGAGAAGGAAGGTGCCCACCTGATGACCCAATGAAGCAAAAAAAAAAAAAAAAAAATCTCCCCTTTCTCACTCAACCAGACCCGTAGCCATTACAGCGAGGAAACCCCTCCTATGGATGCATCGTTACCACTCATACATCAGGTTGTTTAAATAGGGGATTGTTTCACCTAGTCCTAAAACATAACTGAAGAACCTTCCTTCGCCACAAAGAACCTTATGTAAAACAGAAACGTTCTTTAGATGTTAAAGGTTCTTTGGAACCATTTAGAACCATTTAGAAAAATAAAAGGTTATTATATGGTATTGTGAAGCACATTTATTTTTAAGAGTGTACGAGAAGAGTTATTTCGATTATTCAGTTCAGAAGCATTTTTTGGGTGTGCTTGAACCTGTTTTCATTTTTGTGTCTGTGTTTATCTATGAGTGCAAAACCCTTTCATGCTGGTATCCTTAATCTCTCTTTATAAACATCAATTTGGAGTTCCCCCAGCCTGTGAGATCACCATGGATTTACACAGCAGGAGTCAGCACTGCTTCACAACTGCTGAGAGAGGCAACAAAAGAGCAGAACTACTGCCTTTGTTGGCTGGTTGCCGTTTCACTATATACCATATGCACTTGCTGCCATCTGTTTCTTGTAGCTTTAAACTATGCCAAAATACAAGTAAGCTTCATAGAATGACCTAATGTACCAAAAGTGTTTGTCTATGACTATGCATGAGAGGTAGAATATCTCTCTGAGGTATGCATGAACTGCTGTATTTCTCAGAGGCAGAGCCATGTTGTGAAAATTTCTGTGACAGAGGCCCCTGATGCCATCGTAAAGCAGTGGTCTGTTCAACATTGGTGCTGTTGTGACCTTAAACTCCAATAAAATGGACAACTTTGCAAACAAGATGCATAGTAAGATGCTTAAGAGAAAGACTAGAGCTGTGTGAAAAGTCTCTTCTTTTTTTCATCCCACGTACAAGTTCAGACAAATGCGGCAGTGGCAATCTGAAACCTCACTGAAAGGAGTTTATGTCCTCTTGGGGAACAAGTTACACATTGTCTATAGCTTAACCATGCATGTTAAATACTGAAAGGGAAATTCTTAGTTCATTTCAGGAGGTGGTGGCCAGTTTACAGCTTTTAGTCATGTATAAATACATAATTTGGAATTAAAAACAAATAGTCTATGACTAATATGGGTCAACAGGGAGGGTATTTTTATTTTATTTTACATTTTGTGCTACACTTTATCAAGATGTCTATGTCTATGAGTTATGAACATGTATTGCAAACTATCTTTTTTTTTAAGTGCAGAAATGTTTCTTAACCATCAAATTAGCATATTAGAAGGATTTCCGAAAAATGTGGTGACCTTGAAGAATGGAGTTATGACTGTTTCAGAAAAAAAGTATCCTCTAGGATTATATTACTTTTAAAATACATTGAAATAGGAAATACTTGTTTCGTAATAATATTTCACAATATATATATTTTTTTACTGTAGTGACTGTGATAAGAGACTTCTTTCAAAAACAAAGAAACCTTACCGACCCATTTTTTTTTTTTTTACATATTATAACTGAAATATATATGTATAAATATTTCGACAGTGTCTATAAAGGCCAAGGTCTGACAAAGGCTTTTTGTTTCTCCAGAAGACTGATGTTGAAAGATGTGTATATATATGTATGTATGTAGCCTATGTATGTATACTTTCTGCTGTATTTCAGTAAAGATATATCACTGGCCTATATATTACTTCTAACTCCGGCAATGAGATGTATCAAACAAAATCAAACATGCTGTAAATGTCTGACTATTTATGGTCTTTCAACATCAGTCTTCTGGAGAAACAAAAAGCCTTTGTCAGACCTTGGCCTTTATAAACACTGTCGAAATAGCAGCTGAGACGCACAGGAAGCCAGGTGCTCCAACTGATCAACAGAAAGCACACACACACACACATACTGAGTATAGCACTCCCTCCCCTACATGTCCACTACCTAGCAATGCAATCTTATCGGTATCTTGGACATTATGGCTTTATTGTAGGGATTAATTTGTAACAAATTCCGAGGCACCAGAGGTTGCCCTTAAAAGGACATGTTTCCAATACTAAGAAAATACTTGTTTTGCATTTGTTTGTTCTTTTTCTTAGCTTTTTTGTTTATCATACAAAAATAAATCCTGACTGTTTAAACTCAATCCTGGCATCCCTCCTCCCATAACATATTGTAGCCCACCTGGCCTTAAATTTCTACAGAAGCTTGTTTTAAGTTTACGATTTCAGTCGCATCATCGTTATACAGCAGTTTCTAAACAAATATTGTCATGCTGTCATGTAACCGCCTCTGGTGCGGTAGTGTTTCTTGGATCTCGTCGTAGTGGTTAAGTCTACCTCCGCTTTCTGCATGACTAACTAACATGATAATGTGACACTACTAGCGCCTTCAGTTCAGTAACACGCTCTGAGAGAATGAGTCACTGCGCGCGGACTCTCTGAGTGCCAGCCACTTGCGTTTTTTTTGCTCTTCCACTCGTTTTATTTTACACGTGTATTGACGGGTTCTGTCTCACCGGGAACATTATTGCAAAATAAACAGCCACCGTTTACGCGACAGTTTTCCGACAACCAGGCGAGTGTTTTGTGTACGGGAGCAATATAGCAAGTGTTCTGCGTTCGTCTATGAACGGTAAGTCAATTTCTTCATGTTTGCGAATATGTTACACGATATGATGTCAGATCACTCGGTCTTTAAGAAAGGTGTTAGTGTAAATTTGATGTTTTCATACATTAGGACTTGGATATCTTATACCGATAACAAAATATGCTCGTGAATATAATTTTGAAAGAATGTAAAGAGGTTTTACTATTTTTATGTTTTTACAACTGAAGCAACAAGTTGTTGAAGTATTAATTTCACAAAAATTGAGTGTTTATAAAGCAATATATGAATCCTCTGAAAATTTGTTTTATCAAACCCTTAGGTAGCCTATAGCTGTTGTGACAACTAGCCCCGCTCTCCCATCATTCCTTTGTATTGTCATAAATGGACACGGTTTTTGTATTTGCACTAATAGAATAAACTATCAAATGGCTAAAATGTGTAAAAATTATTTCAGATAACCAAGTGGATGAGCTTCATGTAACACTTGACATGCTATAACCTTTAATAGGATTAGATTAACAGCACACATTCCAGCCTTTTTAAGAGAAACATGCAGTTTTTCTGTTTTCCGCATGCATTTCTCTCAATTGTTTTGCTGTACTCTAAAAAAAAATTAGAAAACATTTTTTTAAGGTAATTTGTTGCAAACAATATATTAGAGCTATATTTAATAAAAAAGTTTCTTTATTTAAATGTAGCTTAAATAAATTGTTTGCAACCACTTCCCTAAAAAAATGTTAGTAAATTCAGTGAATCATTTTTTCACTGTAATATATGAGACAAGAAGCTCCTTGGGGAAATTGGAGATCAGGTGGAGGAGCAGCAGCCACATATTTACTCCGAGGCTATGAACAAATCAAAGACACACTGAGACTGTGTGCTTTAGTGAAACCTTCAACAATCCTGTATCCCCCCCACCCCCTTCGGTCAGTGCACCTCAATAGAAAGGAATGCTTCCTTTATGCCTTCTATATAACTGACTGAGAAGATTGAGCCTTTGCCTACTACTGACATACTGACTTCATTTTTGCATATTAGAGGGCACAATGCAAATGCAAACTGAATTTAGAGGAACTGGTAGCTATTAAGCATATAACACCCAAATATAACCACAACTGTGTGTTTAAATGCTTATTAAATTGCAATCAGACATGTTTTACTTGTAACTTCTCTTCACGTCTAGTAAAATGTTGGTTTTCCTGTCTGAACCATGGTGGTTGACCTGCTCAACTAAATGTCAAAGAGGTTTTTTTGGTTTAATGCAACTTATCTTCAATGTGATCACCACTGAATTATTGAAAGACCTTTGCCCTCAGTCCCTGCTACTTGTCAGTTCAGCTCAGAATGAAGCGAGCTGAAAGGCCTCTCGCTTTTTTGTCTGGCACTGATGTCACAAAGGAAAAGCACAATAGATTGACCTAGTTCATCTCAAAGTTCACATTCTTGTTCTGTGCGAGTTGTTAGCTTTTCTAGACACAACACTGGTCATGGAAATGCTCTAGAAATGCAAGTCTTCACTTGGGTAGGACTTCAAAACATGTTGAATCTCATGTTTAGATTTTATCAGTGCAAGAACAAGTTGCATTGCATTGTTTAATCAACACAGTAGTTATTTTATGGAGCAGAGGCTCATGAGTTTGTGACCCAATTTTCCAGTTATTATAATTAAAAGATGAAGTGTTATATGATGATTGCTGTAGGAAATAACATAGCAAGGGCGAGAAAATGTTATGAATTTGAGCAAAGATTCCTTTATATGCACAGCTTAAAACTGGCAATGTGCCTCCTTTGAATTAATGGACTTCACCAGCTCTTTTCAGTGGTGCTTGGAGAGAAAAGGGACATTCTTTGACTGCTGTGAGGTCCTCATAGCTGGAACAATGGCAGTGGGAGAGAGTGCCAGAAAGGGCGGAGGCATAGACGCACCCTTCTCAAACATAGAATGGAGGAACTGGGTACTCTTAGTAGTAGTGAGTTGCTTGCTCTGTTAAAACCCCATAGTCATCATCTTTATACACAATTTCGATGTTTAATTTTCGTTTCCCATTTCAGTGAAGCACATCATACACATATTCGGTAAAAACGATCATAATTTTAGAAGACATAATCTAAGTGGACATTTCATGTGATTGGAAAAAATAAAGTAAAATACTGTTAAATGTAAGAACAAGTAATCTTATCATTTACAGTGGAAAAAGTCAAGCCGCATTCCCATAATTCTTTGTTTAGCAGCTCAGATTTGATGATTTTTCATTGAAATAATTGTATTTCTTCTTATTTTTTTCCATTCTTATCAATTATGTACATTTAGCATATCCCATTTTAGCATTTTCATATTTTTTGTTTATAAATTTGTTTTATTTTCATTGCTTGAATTTTTTCAATGTTTTGTTTTTGCTTGTAAAGCACTTTGAATTCCATTGGATATGTTTAAAAGGTACTATACAGTATAAAAATAAATAATAATAATAATTAATTAATTATTGATTTGATTGATTATTAGTGTGCATCCACGTAGTTTGCTCATCTGCATTGGAGGAACATGTTGTTGGGTCCTGCTAGTATCCGGTGACCAGTGTGGGTGGAAAAACTATGAAACCAAATGAATAACCACAACATAGGTATTAAGATGGCAGCTGCTGCTTTGAAGGTTGTTTTGTTATAAGGTTTAGGTGTTTTTTTTTTTTTTTTTTTTTTTGTGAAAAGGAATCCATTTCAAAAAGGCTCTCAAAACTCGGCATATTGTCCAGTTGATCTAAACTGCATATTAACATTTCATTTAGAAATAGACAACTTCCCTTAAACCCAAGAATATTTGTTGCTACAGTGTTAGTATAGGCTACCTTTGTGTCAAAACGCTTTCAGAAATGTCTCACACATATTTCTGACACTATATGCAATAGACATTTTAACAGATATTTTGCAGCTTTTGTCAAAATGTTTGTATTTTGTGAGCTCAGTCTGGTGAAAGGAAGTATGTATGTGCATGTTTGCTGTTTAGATGTTATCATTGCTCTATCCACACAGCTGCATTGCTCGACATTGTTTTAACAACACAGCAGTTATTTTATGTTAGTATCTCTTGTATCTCACCTATGTGTCTCTTACACTTCATGTTATGCAGACATGCAATTTCATTATAGTTGTGTCTTTCTAGACCACATCTTATTATAGAAGCAGCGGTGTTAAAGCACATTAAGTTGTTTCATCTTCAGACCAAATTGAGGAGCTGGGGGCGTTGCGTTTTGCATAATGCTTGCCACAACAGGCTGATGCATGTTTGTGCTCGAAAATGCAGGAAAGCCACAGTGGTGTCTTATCTTTACGGTGTGCAATATTCTCCTACAGTTTCATTTCGACTAGTTTGGCTCATATCTCTGACAGATGTAAAGGTCAACGCGCAGAAAAGCAAAACGGCAGATCTTTGCTACATATGTGAGAACTAATTGAAGTGTTGAAGCACTGGCCCTGTGTTACCCACAGAAAGCTTAAACCTATTTGTGAAATCGGCGTAGTGCACTGTTTAAAAAAATAGTTTCACCAAAACGGAAAATTTGCATCTCCAAGATGAGTTTCTTCATCGGAACTGATCGGGAGAAATTTAGCATTATGTCACTTTCTCACAAATGAATCTTCTGCAGTGAATGGGTGCCGTCAGAGTGAGAGTCCAAACAGCTGATGAAAACATCACAATAATCCACAAGCAATCCACACAACTCCAATCTATCATTTAACATCGTGTCAAGTGAAAAGCTTGCATGTGTGTAAGAAAATATCAAGGGTTTCTGTCATCAAAGTGAGAAAGAAACTTCAGCTGTTAACACTCAAATTTGAAGAAGAGACTTGGGGATCTGTTGTGTACCTCAATGCCTGTGCTGACTCAGGTCCAAAAAAAAAACACACCATTCAAGATCTGACTCATCCACTGTCACTGGCTGGGACTGAAAGTGTGTTATGATTCATCTTATAGGAGATCTGAGACATGCTCTTTGTCTTGAGGACTGCATTGCTAAAAAAAAAAAAAAAAAAAAAAGTTTGTGACAAAGATGGCATCATATCTGTGTGCTGCACTGAATATGTCCATTTGCATTATCATCTCAATAGTCCCTTTGTCACAGGATAAAGTCTGTTCTCATTGATAAGAGATGGCAGTTGTAGCCTAGCATGCATCAGAATGTATTTTTACCCCTGCATGTATGTGTTCTCATTGATAAGGGCCCAGGAATAGATGTGTTACTAGATGGCTGCCTCTTTATCACAAGAATAGTGAGCTAATGAGAAGGTTTTTGTTCCATAGATAAAGCAGATGTGTCTTTTACTTATTAAATGAGGTGGTAAGTGGAAGTAACAGACAAGATATTGATAACTTGATTTCCAATTCATATGGGTTGCTGTAGTATGGCTCTACTGAGGCATGCCATTATGTGTATCTTTAACTGAGTTCTCTCTTGCTTTCAGGCATCATCTCTGAGCTACAATGGAGCAGAATCCAAAGTCTGTAAGAATGTGGATAATCATCTGCCTTCTGTTTATTTTGGGTCAAGGTAAGGTTCATCAGGTTATTACTGATGAAGTGAAATGTATTGGCCGCCATTGTTATTAGTATCTTGTTTAATGAATCTATTTTTATAATGAAAATGCATACTTGATAAATGCATAAATGTGATAGTTCGGATAGTTTGTTATAAATATCTTTAGAATTCTTAGTTTGCAGCTTAACATTTATATATTTAATTTTACTTTATTTTGTTCAGCAATGGAGAATGACAGAGACTTTAAGATGTGTGGAATATGGCGCCATGGCAACGCATCCCGAAATCTGAAATATGATTTGAAAACAGGCTGTAAAGAAATTGAGATTTCAGCCAACGAGAGTACACTCTCAATTCAAGGCAGTATCACAGCCATGTGTACCCGATCTTCATCCATTCCTCTAATATCAAGTCCTCTTCAAAATCAAAGTCATTTCTGTGTGTTGTGGGAGCCGCTGCTGGACCTGCTGATAGTGCAGGTGAATGGAACCAATCACACTCTGTGTGAATCACATGGCCTTCAAGGAAAGTGCTGCACTGACCTCTCACAAGGGAAACACACACGTGCTGCTTTGTATGGTATTGTAAAAGGCAGCACCCATGGTGATATCATCATATATGATGCCATGGAAGTATATCGTTTTCGAGGAGATACAATCAACTGCAGTAAGAAACTTTAATATGTAAAATTTGTTATCTTAAAATTTGTAGAATATTTGACCTACAGGTCAAAAGGTTACACTAACTGAGCTCACTTGTGAGTTTCACATTTCTGAGCATGTAAGTAGTTTTAGTTTCAATATATTTCTTCTGTTTTCCCACTTACAGAGGAGAAATTCTGTGATGAGGCAAGTCAGAAGCACAGTGGAGCAAACATGTGAGAAAATCATCATTTTATTTTGGTTTGGTAGTTTCACTATTATTTTAAAGTCTTGTGAACTGATGCAGTCTATCATGCAGATAGCAAAAGGTGATGTTGTGCATGCCTGTAAAGAGCCCAATCAGGCCATGCTTAAGTATGAGTGAAAAGCAGAGGTTGAGTTGCAAACAGGAAACTGAACCCTTGACTACAATGCCTTACAAACTTTTGCTCACTTTTTATGCATGGACTGCCAAGTGTTTTGTTGAATTTTTAATACATTACACATCTTCAACATTTTATTTACTGTATATATGCCCCCATGTATTGTGCATGTTCATTTGATATGCTGAGTCATCTTAATAATTGTATGCATAAGCTATTTAAGAAATAGGTGTGTACATATTGTGTGGTTACAAAAGAGGTGTTTACTGTGGTTTTTATTATAACCATAATGCATACACACCCTTCACAACCCTACTATAAATAAGTAGTTTTTTTCTCTGAATGAAAAAGGTAGTAGTATTGTGGTGCAGTTTGTGTATTTACGGTTACTGTATATATAAATATGACATGTAATTTTACATGACGTGTATTTCTGAAGTAGAAAGAAGACTTCAGGGTTTTAGGTTTTGTATTTGTCACATACACCGTTATATACAGAATACAACTTGCAGTGAAATGTAAAACCTGGTCAGCTAGTCAGATCTATTGCATTAAATATAGAAATATTAGCTGGTATGCCTAATATGTTACAAAAATATTTGATCATGTTCGAAAGTTTAAGAATAACTTTTTTTAAATCACTTTTTTAACATTCATGAATGTGTTGATCATGTCTAAATGCATTTGTCTGTGTGTGTTTGCAGGATAGAGGAAGTGGTGATGAAATCCAATAAAACAGGTCATGTGGATCTACCTTGTGCTGAGAGCACAATCATTGAGATGAAAGAGGGTTTCACAGGACTCAATTTCACTCTGACAGTAAATATCACTGACCTTTTAGAAGCACAAAGTTCAAATAACCGAATAATTGAGTCACAGGAAGGTCTCTTTCCAGCATCTGAATAAAAATATATGTTGTATTCCAGACTCAAACTGTAGCACCAAACATGACACCCTCCGTTTATCTTCCTTCCTGTCTGAAATCCCAATCAAGAAACACATCCAAAGTGGTGTGTACTTACTTCCAAAAAAAGACCTTGTTCCAGGTATGACAATATTTGTCAAGCAGACATGATTATTTAGCTTATATTAGCCTACCAACATACACAGCAACATGTACAGTATGACATAACAGTATATGTGTTGTGTAGAGGGGCTCATATGATCTTCTGGGTGGCGTAGTTGGACTCTCTGTGGAGAACGAGATCATCAAAAACCTCCCAGAACCTGTCAGAATCAGGTTCCATCACTCTGCTATCCCAGTACGTCTTTTCGAGCATGTTTCGTTTTTTCATACTTTTTCATGATATACCATATTTGTTGTTATATTAACAGGCTATTTATAAGCTTAACATCAAGCTCACATCATTTTTTACTGAGTAGACTAAATATATGCCATTTTATTAACTCTGACATGACAAGGCTGATGAGGTGAAGCGGGATAAAAATCAAATTGCTGATGTTGTTTTTGACATTAAAATCATTAACTCATACAGAATAGCAATGGTAAATCTGTACTGTATGTGCTGAGCCACTCTCTTTGAACTGATTGTAGATGCATTTTTCCTAACCTCTTCTATTATCATTTCACAGCCAAACCATTCTAGAAGCTGTGTTTCATGGGACACAAGACGAGGTGCGCTCAAGTTCATAGACACATCAATACAAATGTTTCAATGCTAGCTGAAGCACAATTTCTGACTGTTCTGTTAATGTGTCTCTGCAGATAATGAAGTGACCTGGAGATATGACGGCTGTGATACTGTTAAAATCCATGACACAGAGACCGAATGTTGCTGTAATCATCTCACATACTTTGCTATTCTTGTGGTGAGTAGCAGCATTAGTTTAGTTATTGCTGGTAATATTTATCACTGAGAGACAATCTTTATGTATAAAAGGTACTTCTGGAAATGAATGAGAAGTGCTGTATACTGAATGGTACCTGTTGCTAAATAGTATTTAGAAAACAGCATTAGGTGTAAACTCTCTAAAATTAGAGCAATCCCAAATCAATGTATAATCGCAAACATGTTGAAGATTAGCCAATGGGTTGTAGATTTATTAACCGGTAAGCTGTTTTCCTACAAAAGCAGGTTGTGTAGCATAGTTTCAAGATTTCAAGAATAGTGAAACCTCTCCAACAAGACATCCACTAAAAAAGTGCCACCTGGTCCTCTTTCCAGAGTTATACTCTCTCTCTCTCTCTCTTTTTTTTTTTTTTTTTGCCAACCTTTTCATAAAACAGATTTGGTGATACACACCCCTTGTCTCTTTTTCTTTATTGCTTCAGCAAGTGGAACAGAAGGCTACAGTTCGCCATCTACAGACTCTGACGTTCATTACAGCTGTGGGCTGTGCTGTGTCCTTAGTTAGCTGTTTGGTTCTCTTCTACTGGCTCTGTAACCGCAGGTAACTATAACTTCTGTGGCTTGGAATTCAACACCATCACAAAAAATGCTAGTTCAGTGAAAATTCCATTGTGAATCTCACCTGTTTTTTTTCTTTTGTCTTGTTTTGTCTGTTTGTCTCTGTGTTCCAAAAGAGGGAAGAAAACCCAGATCTCACTGGTTCACCGTGGTCTAGTAGTGGCGATATTTCTTCTGTGCTTGTTCTTCATTCTTACTGGCACACTGGCCAATGTAGGAAATGAAACTGTTTGTAAAATAACAGGATCCCTTCTGCATTATGCGCTGCTGAGCACACTCTGCTGGATGGCCTTGGAAGTGTTTCACACGTTCTTACTCATCCGCAAGGTGTTCACCTCAACTCTCCCGACATGGATATTTTACTTAGTAGGCTTTGGTGAGTGAAAACAACAATTTTAATAGTTCAAGTTATAAAAATAGCGTTATAAAAACAAGCAGAAGAGTATTTCGTGAATATAAACATTATAATTAATGTTTTTCTTTTCAATTTCAGGTCTTCCGTTTCTGCTGGTCGGTATACTGCTCACGATACAGGATATTTATGACGTGGATATTTATGGCAAAAGGGAGATTGTGCCAAGTGATGATGTCAACAGTACTTACCGCATGTAAGGAGACATATTTACAGTACTTACGTTTAGATATAACAGCATACGAAAATTATAATAAACTCTGCTCCGGCTTACCCAGGTGCTGGATGTTGGAGAATGAAAAGAGCCTATTGGCTCATTACATCATAAATGTTGGCTTACTTGCTGTTGTGGTGAGCTCTGGAGCCGTCATGCTTTTCCTTGTGGTGAGGGAGATCCGCAACCGGCCTGACTGGAAGAAGATTCATGTGGCTTTTCTCAGTATCTGGGGTCTCACCTGTCTGTTTGGCACGACGTGGGGCCTTGGTTTCCTGGATTTTGGTCCAATGTCAGAGACCATTCTCTTCCTCTTCTGCATTATCAATAGTTTACAAGGTAAGGTTTGTCTTGAATGCACTATCACAAAATACACAAGGTCACATCGAGGCTAGGCTATTGTGTCAACATAAGCCGAGTTCCTGTTGCTCCATATAAAAATAAAACTGCCTTGAGACTTGTTTCCTTTTCTTATCATTTCCTTCAGATATATTGAATTTATATATTCATCATCTTCCATTCTGATGCCATTTCCTTGTGTTCCCACCAGGATTTTTTCTCATGCTGCGATACTATGCTCTTGAACGGATGAAAAAGAAAGATAGGTCACTTTCGGATGGGAGCAGCTCTGGATCTTCAAAGCAGCATATGTTACAGACTCATGAGAAGAGTTAAAACTCTGGTGGTGCTCAAACAGTGTCTTTCTGCCAAATTTCACTTCTTTCAGAGATGTTACCTTGAGAGATTATTCACAAAGGGCGTTTGTAAAAATCCTTTCTCATCCTGCTGGTTAGGGTGTTGAATGTTCCTCAGATGACATTGCACTGATAACGGGTCACAGAGCAACAGGAAGATAAGCATAAATGATCCACCTGTCATAAGCTGTATTTCTGTGTTCGTATTTTTAGTATGAGTATGTTAGTTTGCTCAGCACTTTAGCTTTTTACTACTGTGTAAAACTGCTGTATTCATTGTGAAATGTGAATAGGTGTTCTAGCAAATAACTTTTAATGATGAATAATTCAATTTTTGGGACAATTGTGTGAGAAAAGTTAAAAGTTAAAACTGCCCCCCCCAAAAAAGTGTATTCATTTTTAGGATAAAAGTAAATGAGCTAAGAAACTGTGTATTTGTTCTGTTAGAAGCAAGCAAGTTGCACTTTTGTTTGTTTTTCCAAGTTTTGTAATGAAATAGAGTAAAGCACAAACTTTGTTTTGTTTTTAATATTTCTTACTTTGTACGTGTATTTTTGTTGTCATATTATAATATAGAATATATAAAATCAATATTATTGGTGTTTGGTGATTTTTTTATTTTTTATCATTTGTTTTTCCACATTTTTGAACATTTTGGCAAAAAGATGGGTAAAAACCCAACATAATACTAATTTAAATGAACTGTATTTATAGCATCATAAAAGTTTAATATAGCACTTTAGCACCAAAAGGGGTTCTGCTTTTCTTTTCTTTTTTTCTTTCCTTTTTTTTAAATTGCCAAAGAACCCTAATTTTTTTTTTACTGTTTTGAAACATCTTTTCCAGCAAGTTATTTATTCATAAAATCACTCTTCAAAATGAGAAGAAATTGAATTTGTTTGATCAAGTAAAAAGAGAAAATAATTGAAGAGAATTAATAGAGACACTGAAAGAGGACATAAGTAGAGAAGTAAAGTAAAAACACAGGCAACATTTTCTATTTAAAACCCAAGGGATGATAGGGTACAGTGAAGGAAAACACCTTAAGGACTGACTTTTTTCCCCCCCTGTGAAACATAAGTTATGCGTCCAGAATAGTTATACTTTGATGATGACATCAATTATAAACCAAGAATGAAAAATGTAATGTTTTTATTTTATTAGATTTTAACATAGAATATTATTAATTTTATTATTATTTTTATTTATTTATTTTTATTTAATGGGCGTTTTGCCCCACAGGTTCCGAAAATGTAATTATATTTCCCTTAAATAACCTGTACTCCCTATCTGCTGGAAACTACATCACTTACGGTGGAATCTGTTTTTTCACCAGTGTAAGCTTAATTATGGTGAATGGTATTACATCATCTTGTCAATGTACTCCATAGTTACAGCAAAATGTATTGTGACTTTATCTAATTGTTATTTTGGGAAAATCAGTGGGGATGGGGGCTTTCCCCCACTCTACCCTAAACAACAGAAATAATTAATTACCATCAAACAAACTAAACCACTTAGAACTGTAGCCTTCAAAACAAGAATATGAACTAACTATCTGTGAATCAGAACCTTAAAATGATCATCGGGGAGAGAGAGGCGACCTCTGGTGGCAGGTGTGTGGAGCTGCAGTCTCAGAACCACGTCTGGCGGGAACAGCTGTGAGTCCCTAATCAATCTTCCTACTGGGATTTTGTCTGCGGTTCTTCTACGCAAAAATCCCCAGATTTTCATATGATAGGGACTCTGTGTGAAAGCAATGTTTTTTATTCATTTCACAGACGCCCATTGGGATTTGAGTCTGGGCTTTGCTGTGGTATTTGATGCATGCTCCAGGAGTCCAGGTCATTGTTGTTGTTGATTTGGAAGATGAACCATCATCCAAGTCCCAGTGCTCTTGTGGACTTCAGCATATTTCCAGCAGGAACTTTCTGTATCCATCCATTATTTATCTTCATGAGTTTCCCAGTCACCTTAACAGATAAAATATCCCCAAAGCGTGATGCCACGCCCACCACAATTTATCACAGTCAGAATTCACTTAACTGGCCAAATAAGTTGCATTTAATAATGAATTTGCCATGGTTGTCTGCTCCAACAAGTAGACATATAAGGTACTTTTGGTATGACATTAAATAGAACATATAATATCAACATATCACAAAATTTTTACAATTAGGCTATTATAAATGAAATACAACATAAGTTGCTGATTCTTTACTACACCTTACATTGCATTGGAAATGTTCTTATATTCTTGCTTTAATGCTGTATTTTTTATTTTATTTTTATAAATACATTTAAAAATTCCATGACGATCTGCTGGAATGTTCTGTTGTCTTTGTGGTATAGCCTAGGAATGAGCCCTGTATTGCATTCTGATGTTCTATGGAAAATATTAACATAATGGGTATTGCGTCGAAGTTCCCCTTTGTTCAGCTTGATTTTCATCTAAACTCCTAGTTTACAGTTTGTTCACTGTGTTGCAGCTCCTTTGTGGAAAGTTGCATAAGGGGTTTTACTGACTCTTGAGTGGAGTACTCACTTACACACGTACATGCACTAGATCACTGACATACACTCATGAATTCATATCAGAGCAGACGAATACTGAGAAGAATCTAGATGTGTCACATAACTTCATATTTTTATATATAAAATTATTAAAGTTTATTTGTTCAATTTAACAAGTGAGGGTTGATGGCAAGACTAGGAAACCAGATAAAGGGAACAAGCCTAGACATTTTCCATCAAGTAGCATGGAAATGGTAAGACTGATTGCATCTGTAATGAATTTCATGCCTTTAGTCTTGTATTGCTCAGGTAATGATAAATGTTAATCATTTTTGGATAAAAAAAAAAAAATCAATGTATTGACTAGTTTTATCAGATTACAATAGCTCAACAATGTGAATCATTGGCAGTATCTGTTTAACTCTGTTATCTATATTTAATTTTATTTATCGTTAGAAATTCTAAATGCCTCTTTTTGCTCATGTACAATAATTTATAATAAAACAGTTACAGTAATAAATTAACAGTAAAAGTGACAATAGTTTTTTTTTTTCTGAGATAACAGAGCGTGAAAGTGATAAACCAATAAATGACTCACAAGAATACTTTCTATTATGAGTTATGTCACTATGGACATCCCCTTTTCTTTAAGATAGAAATATCACTTCCCATTCACTTGTCACGTTGATAATGGATCAGCAAATGGTGTAAGGCTTAATTCTAAGTTTTAGCCTTGCAAAGAAAACCCCAAGTGTGTGACAGACACCTCTTTTTGCAATTTCGGCAGACATCTGAGAAAAAAGAGGAAATTGCTTTTATTGTTGAGAAAGATGGAGTCACATGATGAGCTAACACACCCACAGCTGTAGAAGTAGCATATGTTAGCCATGTGATACCGTTATGACTGGAGGCAATGGAGACACAGTGTATGTATACGCTAATAAAAATTGCTATGTTAAATGTGTGCTGAGTGGTTAATAATTAATAACTGTTGCCTGTCTATTTCCACTCCCCTGCCTTATTGTCTTCCCTTTATAGCTATTTTGTATGGCTAGTATGATGTTATTCATGCGGTCATTACTTTCAGGACAAATGAAGTAGGCTAAGGGGAAGTGATGAATACTTGGAAAAAAAGTGACAATCTTCATTTTGATGATGTTAATAGACTTCATAAACCACACCAATGATTTACCCTTAGATGACCCTGTTTTAGTGGGTGACACTTCCAGCACTATTTTCCCCAAAATTGTTCAACAATCCATGTGCTTCAGATATATCATTTTTGTCCTCAAAATATTTCAACCATAAATACATACAAACGTAGCCTACATAAATTACAAAAATAATTAAATGAATATATATATATATATATATATATATATATATATATATATATATATATATATGTACACTAACCTAAAGGATTACACCTGTTCAATTTCTCATTAATGCAATTATCTAATCAACCAATCACATGGCAGTTGCTTCAATGCATTTAGGGTTTGGTCCTGGTGAAGACAATCTCCTGAACTCCAAACTGAATGTCAGAATGGGAAAGAAAGTTGATTTAGCAATTTTGAGCGTGGCATGGTTGTTGGTGCCAGATAGGCCGGTCTGAGTATTACACAATCTGCTCAATTACTGGGATTTTCACGCACAACTATTTCAAGGGTTTACAAAGAATGGTGAGAAAAGTGAAAAATATCCAGTATGCAGCAGTCCTGTGGGCGAAAATGCCTTGTTGATGCTACAGTTCAGAGGAGAATGGGCCGACTACTTCAAGTTGATAGAAGAGCATCTTTGATTGAAATAACCACTCGTTACAACCGAGGCATGCAGCAAAGCATTTGTGAAGCCACAACAGGCACAACCTTGAGATGGATGGGCTACAACAGCAAAAGACCCCACCGGGTACCACTCATTTCCACTACAAATAGGAAAAAGAGGCTACAGTTTGCACGAGCTCACCAAAATTGGACCGTTGAAGACTGGAAAAATGTTGCCTGGTCTGATGAGTCTCGATTTCTGTTGAGACATTCATTTGGTAGAGACAGAATTTGGCGTAAACAGAATGAGAACATGGATCCATCATGTCTTGTTACCACTGGCGCCAAGGTTTATATTTTTTAGGTAAAAAAAATAATAAAAAAAAAAAAATAATAATTATATATATATATATATATATATATATATATATATATATATATATATATATATATATATATATATATATATATATATATATATATATATACACACACACACACACAGAGAGAGAATCAAGTAGAAAAAAAACATTCACATGTTATATTTGAAGAAAAATCAGAGAAGAACAAAGCCTACTTTACAATGTTAAAAAAAAAAAATCTTGAAACACCGTTGCCTTTATCACTGTATGACTGAATAGCTATTTTCTTACCCTAACATATATTTCATTCAGCTTCACTGTGTACAACATATATTTAGCGTATACTTGAGATTTATGTTGATTTTTGTGTGCATGGATTGAAAAAAAAAAAGGTTAGCAGTGAGATCAGCAAGCAATCTATCACTTTTTTTGCATATCAAACTTTAATATGTCTGTAAGTGTTACCCTCTCTCAAACCCAGGTGAATCAATTATTAGTGAAATTGGAATTGTTTTTCAAGACTTCGTGACTTTGTTAAAAATAGCCGGGGATTTCTGTGACCTCAACAGCCAATAGAATGCGAAGTAAACAAGTGACGTGTCATGAGCACGCGATATGGGGCCGGGCTCTCGACTCCTTTCATTTTCTATTCCTGACAGCAAATGAATCTAGTTGAGCATTCTCTCATCATCCCAGCAGGGCTGAAATCGACTGGGTCCAGAGGAATGGCTCAGGCCAGTCATCTGCAGATGATTGACGAGAAAGACTTGCGCGATGTAGTTTTGGTCCGAACGAGTGTAGGTGCGTGCTTGCGAGGACATTTCGGGAGGACAGGACGCAAAGTGGCTGTCAAGTTAATCAAGGATAGGTAAACGACATTTTCACTCATCATTTATTCGACTTATCAGTTTTGCACGTTTATTTGTTGCGCTTTGCATAGTAAATATTCATATATAGGTCTAATACATTGAATATTTACTAAATAATATTGATTAATTAGTACCAAATAGCTAATTAATAATTGTAAAACGTTAAACTAATATGAATAGTAATAGTAAATGTTAATATTAATGAACAAATAAACAATCAAACTAAACTCTATTAAATGTTGCAGTGTAAAATCTTTGTTCAAACATTGTGCAATGTAGGCTATAGGGTATTTCCACGGCAAACAATGTAAAACAAAACTTTGTGTGTGTGTGTGTGGTATCAGTAAATGGGTCGACAGGTTAAAGAAAGAAGGAATGCTGGGTCGGGTGTGTTCTGAGCAAGTTTTAGTCCCATTGGGTGTGTACACATCTCATTCTCTGGTTGGGCTGGTGTGGGACTGGATGACTGAAGGATCTCTAGATTCATTACTGCATGAGGTAAGTGTAAACTTAGTAAAAAAAAAAAAAAAAAATACAACTTCAATAGCTAGATAAAATACTTAATTTAAAAAGATGATTTAATGAGTCCAAGACAGGTGTGTTAACATACCTGATGAGCCTGTTATCTAAAACAGGAAGTAAATGTGATTTTTTTCTTTAGAAGATGGTGTTGACTTTTCTGACAGCGAGAAAGTGGAAATCCCCTAGGCACTTAAAATAGTGCCAACCAGTGAATAGCATTCCAATACATGCATTCGCTTTTAGTTATTGTGTCATCAGTAATATACTGTAACTTCTTCTTTCAGGAAATGCATTCTTATTTAATAGGCAGCTACAACTGAAAGTGACTTTTTTTTTTTGCTTTCATTAGTCAGACATGTTTCCAGAGCTTTCAATGGCTCTTTGTCTTCGGATCCTTTTGGACGTTTCTAAAGGTTTAGCTCATCTCCATGCCATTCGTCTGCCTCATGGAGCCCTGAAAGCCACTAATGTTCTTCTCAACCAACAGTACTGTGCCAAGGTATTGGCAAACAATATAAATAAATACCTTAAAATATGTTTTTTGTACTGTTGCATAGTAACTTCAACTTTTAAAATGTGTGTTGCATTGTAGTTGTGTGACTGGGGTCAAGAAATAAACCTGGACTTGAGCACGTCTAATTGCCGTGGACCATGTTACAGAGATCTGGCCTATGTGTCACCTGAAGTCATTCAAGGTGCTGTTCCTTCTGTTGAGGCTGACGTATATAGGTGAGGTGCATTATTTCAACATTTTAGATTGTTTCGGCTGTATGTTAGAGTAGAATTGTTGATTTTTTTTTCTTTTTCATGATTTTCCAGTTTTGGGGTTCTTCTGTGGGAAACGTTGAATAGAAAGCGTCCATGTGAAGGTATGTTATCTCTTCCGTGTAATCTAAAAATTGTCTTATTCAGTGAGAAGGATTTTTCATCATCCATTTGCCTGAAGACAATAATTTTCTTACAGGTATTGATCAGCTTCAGACCAAATTGGAGCTTGGTTTGGAGGTTGACCTTCTGCCACCAATGACACCTCAAAGCCATGCCCTCACCCAGCTCATCATTAGATGCTTGAACAGTGACCCTAAAAAACGACCATCAGCTGAGGGTGAGTTATGGAATTTTTATAGCTCTTAGAGATGTTATCCAATATTACTTAATCACTAATTATGTTCTGCTCATACAGAGTGTGCTGTGGTTCTAAGGAAAACCTTGGCAGTGTTTGGTCCACAGACTTTCAGCGAAGCTGTTCTTCATCTGAAAACATGCAAGGTACTTTTATTAATTAAATATATAAATAAATATATAAATACATTTTATTAAGTGGGATCTAAAGTCATTCTACAAAGTAAAAGTTAAGAATAAAAAATAAACATTTAAGATTTTCTGGCCAGTGATCCAATAAAGATATTAAATAAACTGTTCAAAAGGTAAGATATTCCTTCCACTGAAGAACAAGATGCTCTTTGGATCAAATCATTCTTACAAACTTGTGAACTTCATGCAGCTCAAATGCTGCTTTCATTAAAGCAAAATGAAGACAATGCTAATACCAATATTATTAATTTTTCAAATCAACAATATGTAGCTATATGTCAAATTAGAAACATTTTGACTAGCGATCGTGGACTCCACATCATGTTGATTTTTGAAATTCATTTTAATACAGATGAGAAGAACTGATTGTGTATTTGTGTGTGTCTGTTTCACCAGGAGAGGAGGCTACTGAGCTGTAAAATGCGCTCATCCTGGGAGTTGCCTATTGAGCTACATAACCTAGAGGTAGGACAACTGGTGCATTTATTTTAAACAAGTTTTACTTGATTTTTTGTTGAAGTGCTCTACATTTACATTTAATCATATAGCAGACGCTTTTATCCAAAGCGACTTACAAATGAGGAGAGCAATAGAAGCAACCAGACCATTGTGTGTGTGTGTGTGTGTGTGTGTGTGTGTGCATAATAAATAACTTTTTAATTTAACTTAAAGCTTTTGGATTCTGACAGCTGACTGTTTATTTATTTATTTATTTATTTATTTTACCACCAACAGGACAATAATTGCAAAAGTACCACAAAACATTGGAACTCCAAGGTGATTCCCCAGAATGAAACTCTGCCAGTGTCTCCACCGAATGCAAAAGTAAAGGCTCCTCTGCCAATAGCAACAAGAGGTTGTCCTCAAATTGGATGTTGTAGGGGTTAGTGAGCAATCATTTGATAGTATTTTGTATACAGTTTATCATTTTATTACTATAAATTGTCTTATAATTATGTTGTTCCCTGCCCTGCTTTTATAGATACTGGCAAAAGTTCACTCCAGTCCAATAACTCCTGCAGTGATAATGGTTTCACTCAGATTAATGGACGTCCCGGAGTTCCCCAGAGACAGAGCTCTGCATCTTTAAGGTCCCCATGTGTTTCCCCCACAATGATATTCCAGATCAACCCACAAAACAACGCTGGCAACCAAGGTGAGAAATTAGTTTGGTCTCCAAAATGTCCTGACAGTATAAGTTTGTGAATCTCTCTAACTCTCTCCATTCTTGTCCTGCACATTTCCAACATGTGAGTTTGAACCGAGAGAATAAACATGCCATTGCTGTGCACTTTAATCCATCTGGAAGAGCTCTGCTCTCAATTGCCTGATGTATTTTAGCTAAATAAATCTGGAGGAATTTTGTGTATATACTGCTGGCATAACTACCTGGACACAGCAAATGTATCAGATCTTTACATGTGCGCAGTAAGCAGTTCTGTGGGACTGTGCTCATTCGCTTCCTGAATGACTGCCCCACTCATTCCTTATCTGTGTCCAGTGTGTTTCCTCCCCAGAGGGTTTTTGTTTTTCTCAGAATTAGTCTTGTTTTGTACTTTTAAATGCTAGTAGTATAGAAGGTTTTGTCCCAGTGAAGTCACTGGCTAAAGGACAAGACAATAAAAAATAAAAAAAACACTATGATTTAAAGTGGGGAAGTTGTGGCCTAGTGGTTAGAGTTTGACTCCTAACCCTAGGGTTATAGGTTCGAATCTTGGGCCGGCAATACCACGATTTAGGTGCCCTTGAGCAAGGCACTGAACCCAAAACTGCTCCCCGGGCGCCGCTGCATAAATGGCTGTCCACCGCTCTGGGTGTGTGTTCACAGTTTATGTGTGTTCACTGCTCTGTGTGTGTGCACTTTGGATAGTAATTTTTTTTTTTTACTGTTTTGCATACCAAGGTGGCATTTACTTAATCAAATTTTATTTTTCATGTTTCTTAGATGAATTTGACATATAATTTTTTTGTAACATTATACATTTCTTTACTATTTTGTTATTAATTTAATGCATCTTTGATGAACAGAAAACCCCCAAACTTTTGTATATATTTAATATATATTTTACTTAACAGCAAAGTGTGTGCATTATTTCTATTTCTAATATTTATTTATTGTAATGACCTGTTAACTAATTATAATCTCTCTTATTTTTTAAGATCATTAACAGCTGTAAAATGTCTGAACCTAGGTTGATCTGATTTGCTTTGGTCACATAATAACAGAACAATATAAAAATGATGGATAAATGCTATCTTTGTGTTAGTTCCTAACTCAATGCTTACACTGTTATCATATACTCTGCTCCTTCCTCTTTCTCTAGTTAAATGTCAACTGTCTGCGGGAAGGAGCTGTTGCCAACTTCTGCAAGAAAGACGGGAGGCCATTGTTCGCTTCATGACTGAGGGCCGACTCAACAACGTACTTGACGTGTTGCGAGCCAGACAGGCTGTGACCCGCGAGACGTATGAGATCATCACTGCGGCCCTGACCTTGACTGCACGCACACGCTGTTTGCTTGACATCTGTGCCTGCCTTGGTGAAAATGTTGCTATCTTGGTGGCCACGACTTTAGGTTTAGTATCCACTGAAAATGCTCAGACCACTCATAGGTGGCATGCTGGTTAAATTATGGCAGAATGCCGCGACTGTTATGCAAAGGCAAAATGCAGTAACTGCACATGAAACAAATGATATCAGATTGATATAAGATTTGTATGGCACTGTAATGTGTCTTTAATATGTTGAGATGGTTTGTGTGTTCTTGTTTGGACTGCTGTATAACAGAAGAAGAGAGTCAGACTCTCTGGAAGGGTATGCTGCAATGCAGTTTTAGTATTGGATCTAAAAATCTCATCAAATTAACATTTATAAAGGGTACTGATGATGCCATTGTTTGCTTAAAAAGGGATTTGTCAAATACCTTTGAACATGATGACGTGCAGATGAATGGGCAAATATATTCCTTTTTTGTAGAGAGAAAAAAGTCATCACACAGAAACAGATTATTTTGAAAAGAACCTTTAGGAAAGATGAGGCTGTTTCTCTTAATCATACTTTGCAACTTGCACTCACAGTTGCACTCACAAATATTTTCTGTATTATAACCACATTTATCTTGTGTGTACTACAAATTTTCAAGGTTGCATGTTTTTAATCTTAGACTTTAATCCTAGATTTACAGTTGTGCATGTTGCACAATAGATTCAGTAGTTTCTGATTGTAGTGTATCTTGCAACAAGACATTATTTTTGTATTCCCTGTGTACAGTTTGTAGTATGGCATGTATAAAGCAAAAATAAATAAAGATGTATGGACAAAACATGGTATAAGAAATGGCATTAAATGATAATATGTTATATGATACTGTTTTGTCTTTACCATGGTTTAACAGTATGTGTCCCTTCAGCGTTTGACCTGAGCTTTTACACAAGATCCACTTCTTGGAGAACAGCTATTACTTGGTAGTACTCAGGTCAATACCATGCCACATACAGTACCTACCATGATCTTTACACTGGTTAGTTTTAAAAGACATGAATGGTCCTTGCTATGGGGCCTTTACCTACATTACAATGTTAGAAGTGAAATGTCTTTGACTTTGAAATTCAAGTAGCTTCAGCAGTGTATATTGTATTATATATTGTAGAGAACTTTATTTTATATATTAAGAATGATTATTATAAATATAATAAAAAATATATCCTATAATTATTATAAATATTAAATCCATTATAAATAAAGCTATGCTCATAAAAAAAAAAAAAAAAAAAAAAAAAACATTTGATTTGTATTTTTAATTGCCCCATTAGTAATGGAGGGCCATTCAAAATGAACTAGTGAAGGTAACATGTTATTAAAAGAACCACAGTTGCAGGACTCAAAATATTTGTTCCCATGTACTGTTCACAATTTGGACTAAGTGAAATAGTTTTTTAATAGATAATAATACTTATATTCATTGAGGATACATTAAGTTGTGACAGCAAAGTCTTATAATGTTTAAAAATGTATTTTTGGCATGTCAGGAATAAATTTAATTGTAATAATATATTTAAAGATTTATTTTTACTGTATTTTTTATCAAATAAATACAGCCTTGATGAGCATAAAACTTTATATATATATATATATATATATATATATATATATATATATATATATATATATATATATATATAGCCTATAACAAAATACCTTATGCTTTTTATCCCTTTCTCTGCAACAAAACCCTATTCCTCACTTTAAAGTTAATCGCTTGACTTTGAACCTACAGTATTCAGGTGTGAAGCAGCGTTAATAAGAAACCACTTAAACACATACACACGAAAACATTGCTTTTAAACGAGTTGCTATTGGCAGTAAGAGAACACCTGAATGGGTCTGTTGACAATCCGTGTTGGTCTGTCTGATTCGCAAATAAACCCACGTGACATTAATTTTTACCGGTGTCACGTGACATTCTGGCAGCTTGCCCTTATCTTTTTTTGCTGTAGTTAAAGATGCTGCCCTGTCCGCTAATGTCACCAGTTAGACAAAGAAGATAAACGAAGGACACAACAAGGTAAGGACATGTTTATGTTTTTAACGTTGAAAGAAGAAGAATAAGGACTTTGCTGCTTGTGTTAAATCAGCAAGAACAGCTATCCTGGTATAATTCCATTATTTTTATTCTATTTTTTTTTCTAATAAAGTAATGAACTTTATGTCTTCAATATGTTGAATGAAAAAAGTGGAGCGGAGAATATCTCTGTTAAAATCACGCAGTGATCGTGTCTCATATTCTGCTGCGCCCGATCGTTAGAAAAACAGGATGTCGCTTCTCATCATCATCCAATCATTACAGAATGCTTTGCGTTTATTCCAGTCTTTCACTATGCCAGATATAGAACTTAGATTTATAAGAGCTATATTCATTAGTCCATCGCTCCAAATTCTTACCCACAGAACAGAGCAGACTACATGACAGCGCGTTTTTAAAAGCTCTGATGGGGTTGTTTTGTTGAACAGCTGATATGCTTGAGGACAACCTTAGCATGAAAGTCTCCTAACACGTCGTCATGTAGTTTCAGACACTTGTGCTGTTTTACTTATTTCATTATGTTTGTGTCAGCCGATTACATGTAGCCTAATACATTTCTCATTTTGTATAGAACCCGACCTTTCTTTTCTTTACTTTAATGCGACTGCTGCGAGTCTCGATGTAACAAAGAGGGTTGCCAAATATCAACTTGTTTTGATCGCGGTGTGCCAAGTTGTTGTAGCTGTTTTTAAGTGATTTTAGCTTTCTTTTCTTATTATATTTTATTATACCCCTTCAGTTTCTAGTTGGATTTCTAAATCTCTTAATCTAAGTGATAGCAAAACAGTTTTTTGAGAATAGTGCAAGAGGATGAAAAGTAATTGTATTTAACATATATATATATATATATATATATATATATATATATATATATATATATATATATATATATATATATATATATATATATATAAAACATAATAAGGAATAACAATTAAACAAAATTAAAATGGTGTGATGAAACCAGTCGTTGTTATTGACCTTATTTAAATATTTAATAAGAATGACAACGAGGCTGTAAGGACAGACGAACAGTCAGTTCAATGGGTGTTAGCACTCAGCTGATGCAACATGGAAAATGCATCTTTCCAAAACACTTTTTTTTCTCCTTCCAAAAGATCCCTTCTAGAGAACACATTCAAACACTCACTACATTGTTTGTACTTCCCTTTAAATTTTTATCTGTATGGATTAAACTTGTTATCATGCACTTCTATCAGTCTGTGTATGCACACTTAGAAAAAAGCACCAAGAGCTTCAATCAAAAGATATACAGGTTCCCACAAAAAAAAGTCACTCATCTCATTCAAAGTCAAAACTAAAATGATGTCATTGAGTATCCAAGGCAACGGTAGTGGACTGCCCTTTACCACTGTATACTGATGTGTCATGAGTGCAGATGTTTTTGTGAATGTTCCAGTTCTGGGAAACATCATTTAGGATGGGAAACAAGCCTCAGGGAAGGAAATCTCTCTGGGGAGAATTTGGGAACAATTTAATCAGTGCTTGTTTATCAAATGCATGCTATATTATATATTAATTTAAAATGATCTGCCCTCTGTTTGAAAGACAAGACTTTTGGTTTTCAGGCACACTTAATGTAATGAGCGTTTTACAAGGATAGATGTTAAAGTGAGTGGTTAAGGTCAAATAATCAGAGGAATGTGCTATCAGCTTTCCACAATAAGAGAGGTGGCAGCAGTGGACATGTCATGCTTAATCATTTATAGAGGGCCTACAAACAGCAAGTCAGGATTGTGAAATGTGTGATTTTCCTCATTTAAAAATCCATATAAACCCATATAATTTTCAGCTTGTGATTGGGAGAGGGGTTATGAAATGTTTCACCAAAGAAATACTTGTTTACACAATCCCAATGATGCAATCTTCACACTAGCTTTTCGTCAATTAGCATCAACACATTTTGCACGTCTGTAATATACTTATCATGCTGGCCTGTACTGACTTCACACCATCACTAGACATTGGAGGCCGGATGTGACTTTTGTTATGTGTGGGTAATTGCATGATCCACAGTGTTATCATGCAGTATCAAACATGCACAAATATTTCATCCCATAATGAATATCCTATAAATCCTTAGTTGCCCTCATGTTGTTTCAAACCTGTATTGCTTCCTTCAGTGGAGCACATAAGAAGAATTTTTGAAGGATGTTCCTTAGAAGAGCTATTTTTGTTTATACACTGATAGTCAGTGTGGTCCAACAACTCCGAACTCTATTGTTAGTGTTATAGTAATCATTTATTTATCTACTAATATAGTATATTTTGAATAATTTCAATTAGTTTTTTTTTTATAAATGCGTGTTAATATGTTTTAATATATTTAAATGTATTAATATTTTTTATATATTTTTTATATTATTTAAATTTTAGTTTAACTTTTTATTAATTTTGTCATTAGTATACTTACCTTTAGTTCATTAATTGTAGACTTTTTATACTTCAATTATATCAAAAATATTTTGTTTACTGTATATATTTTATTCTATCATTCATTTATACTGTTTATTTTATATTTTATCTATGTTTATTATTTGTGTTTTTTTTGTATCGATTTTTCAATTTAGTTAGTTTAACATCACTGACTTTCACTGTATGGAGAAGAAAAAAAATAACTTTCAAATGATCTTCTTTTGTGTTTCACTAAAGAAAGAAAGTCCTACAGATTTGTAATGACATGAGGGTGAGTAAATGATGACAACATTTTCATTTTAGGGAAAAATCCAAAGTTTTGGCATGAAACTCTATATGGCGCAGTACGGTAGGTCAAACTTAATCTGCCATAATTACATAATTATCACAAGGCGCAGCTGATTGGTTATTTTTGTATCAGCAGCGAATGAGCTCACTGCTCAGCATTCAAATACTTGGCTAATGATTGCTGTAGGAGTTGCACCCTCCACCTTCCCCAGCTCCTCTTGTATAGGTCTGCTATGGGGTGCTTCATGTATGTTATATGAGGGTTATTTCATATAGTATACTATGTTCTATTTGCAACAGCAGTATTTCTTAAATACTCAAAGCAGCATGTTACAGGTATGGATGTATTGGGAATACCAAGTCGCGTTACTTCTTCTGCTGCAGCAGCAGCAACAGAACAGATCTGTTCCGCCAAGTCCAAACAAATTAACATTGTCATGTACATTACCATTCCCAGCTATTCCTTATATAACTCTAGTTTTTCTGCTCTGTTAGGTTGGATAAGGCTGACAAGGACCCTTTCTGTCTCTGAGTGGCACCACTTATGCCTGTGGACAGAATGGAGAGCGATGCTGAATCCAGAAACCTGAACGTCCAGCCTGAGGGTCCTGCAGCCCTTTCAAAACCCAAAGAGAGCATGCAGCTCAAAAAGGAAATCTCTCTCCTGAACGGCATAAGCCTCATCGTGGGGAACATGATTGGCTCGGGCATATTTGTGTCACCAAAGGGCGTTCTGATCTATAGTGCCTCCTATGGACTGTCTCTGGTTATCTGGGCCATTGGTGGCATCTTTTCAGTTGTGGGTGCTCTCTGTTACGCCGAGCTCGGCACAACAATCACTAAGTCTGGTGCCAGTTATGCCTACATCCTGGAGTCTTTTGGAGGCTTCATAGCATTTATACGTCTTTGGACATCACTGCTTATCATCGAACCAACAAGCCAAGCTGTAATTGCCATTACTTTTGCCAACTACTTGGTTCAGCCACTCTTCCCCACCTGCCAGCCTCCGTATTCTGCTTCTCGGCTCATTGCCGCAGCTTGTATTTGTGAGTAACGTGTACATACTGTTGCTCTACACCCTTGTTTTTCACATTCTTTAACTTTTTTGTTGTTTTTCTCACTCTGCTGTTCTCTTTTCATTTTTCTGTTTTCACCATGAGATGTGATAAGCTGTTGAGACCCATTATGTTCTAACTTTAAAAATGTCATGGGTTAGTTAATGAATAACTTGTTTTTGAGTTCAGGGAGCCCATTCTTCTGGTTCTGTGGTGCCTTTCCTCGTACATCTGTTTCACTTGGATACCTCATCATTAGATGTGCCACTCTAAACATAAGTGATGCCATGACTTAACCAAACGTTTACTACTCCGCACTAATTCATTCTAGTATCAAATTAATTTCATTTGAATTGCTGTCTTTGGGGAGTAACTGATGTTGTTTGGTATCAAATACACAGTTAGCATTCCATTGTTATCATTCAATTCAAGGCTGAAATGCTTTGCATCACTTTTAAAATCAGAGTGTTTTAAAACACTAGGCATTATATACTTTCCGACTTTGTTCCAGAGAAAAACTGAGTATCATATGCTAAAATCCTGAGGATCACAAATTACCAGACTTTGTCGTTCCAGAAAATGACAAATTAATGCAGAAACATACACCAACTTGCTAATAGATGCACAACAAATTAAAACAATGTTTAATCTTCTCTAACCGTAAGGAATCAAAAAAATCTAAGTCGGTACTTACAATTGTCTTTTTGATTTTCAGTGAAATCTGCCAGCTCCGATTGCATAAAATCTGCTGACTGACTCTGACTTATAGCGACTAGCATTGACTTATATATATATATATATTCTTATGCTAACATGATTTATGGTCTTGATATTGCAGGCCTGCTGACCTTTATTAATTCCGCTTATGTTAAGTGGGGTACCAGGGTGCAGGATATCTTCACTTATGCCAAAGTGCTGGCCCTCATCGTTATTATTATCACGGGGATAGTGAAACTGTGTCAAGGTAAAAAAAAATAGTCTAGTTGAGTCTACACAATCAGCCACATCTCTTTTAAGATGTTTTTGCATGATAGCATTTGCATGATTGTTTTGCATGTTTGTGTCTGGGCCAAATGTTCTCATGAGTTTTGAGTCAGCTTAAAGGGATAGTCACTCAAAAATTAAAATTGTGGCTTTTGTTCACCCTCATGTCACGCCAAATCTATGATGATTTTTTTTTCTGCAGAACACAAAAGAAGATATTACATGTTTATTATTATTATTATTATTATTATTCATACAAAGGTAACCAAAAATACGTGATTTCTTCAAAATATCTTTTTGTATTCTGCAGAAGTCATACATTCTTGAAACTAAATAAGGATTTTCGACAGAATTGTTCATGTTGGATGAATTATCTCTTTAAGTTAAAAGTAAATAGTTTCTCTCACTGGCTGTTTATTTTTATTTTTATTTTATTTCCTTAATTTATTTAACAAGCAAGGTTCACACTAAAATGCATAACTGTAAATGTTTTCTTTAGTAGTCCATTAACAGAATGTACAAGTGAATATGTATCTGTATGTTGAATATGTAAATGTAACACAAAAAAGGAAAATCACAATAGCACATGCATTCACATATATATTGATCCTGAAAAGCTGTTAATCGTTTCAGTACTTTTGTAATGTTTCCCACACAGGTTTTACAATGAACTTTGAGGATTCGTTCAAAGGCTCATCTCGTGACCCGGGAAATATCGCTTTGGCATTGTACTCGGCTCTTTTCTCATACTCAGGCTGGGACACGCTTAACTTTGTCACAGAAGAGATTAAGAACCCTGAAAGGTACCACTTTGAGAGAAAATTGCCCCTTAGTTCCAGTTCCTGTACTGAAAATACAGTATGTAAAAACAGGTACTGATAAGATAAAACATCTGTGTCCATGCATGTCCCAGGAACCTTCCTCTCTCCATTGCAATCTCCATGCCATTTGTTACGATCATCTACATCCTCACAAACGTGGCCTATTATGCTGTGCTGGACATGAGTGCCATCGTCGCCAGTGATGCTGTCGCTGTGGTGAATTCATAGACTTCTGTGCTGTCATAATGTCTGTAGAGTCTGTAGTGTAACAGCTAATGTTTCCTAATCGTCCCACAGACATTTGCAGACCACACTTTAGGAGTGATGAGTTGGACCATCCCTATTGCGGTTGCTTTATCCTGTTATGGAGGTCTTAACGCTTCTATCATTGCTGCATCCAGGTCAGTCTGAAGCTTGATTTCTACATACCATCACAGAACAGCTTTAGATTTTTCCCTCATTTTCTGTCTAAAGAGGCCAATTGGGAACCGTGTTGGTATTATGCGTTTTGAAAATAGCCCTGTATTGCATTGGTTTTATGGTTTTATTATTCCACTTGAACCTCTGCTTTGTTCCTCAAGTTTATTCTTAATGACTGGTGTTAACCTCCAGGAGGGGGAACAAAGCTTAGTTCAGCTCCTGTGGTTTTTATAGGGAGCTGCTCAATTGCTCACACCATCTGGATCTGCTTTGTAAGGGCCGTGTGGGGGTTCATGCCACTATTCCATGTGGAAGATAATGCGGAGTACAGAGGATTTTTGGGAGTGTTGAGAAAATTCAGATGCACTGAGAACTTAAATTCCTGTTTATGTCTATAGCACTTGTTTATTCAGGTGTTTCATGTATGATATGTATGATTATGTACTTATACAGTTGATTTTGTTTTAAGGTCAAGAATGTGCAAGTATATGAGTATGAAGTAAATTTTCTTACAGCCTTGATGTTTTTTATCTTTTAGTATTTTTGTGCAGTACTTTTGATTACGTGCAGTGTTATTTTAATATATATTAATGTATACTATGGTAGAGTTTATGTTTCAAACTAATTTTTTTATTGAAAAGTATTAGTAATTTATTAGTTTTGTAATTTTTTTTATTTTTTTTTTATTTTTTTAGTACATCAAATTAAACTGAATCAAAATGAAACCTGTTTCTTTTGGCAACTAGCTTTATGGTTTTAGTTAATTATTATAATCCTGAGTAGGTGCACTTATAGAAAATGCATATACATTTGAATAAATATTGAGTCTCTTGGCGCTGAAGGTTGTTCTTCGTGGGAGCTCGAGAAGGTCATCTTCCAGGTGCTTTGTCTATGATTCACGTGGAGAGATTCACGCCAGTTCCTGCTCTGCTTTTTAATGCAAGTGTATTTCATTCACAATTAACACTGCATGCATCCTAACATTCTCTTTTATCATTGTGATTTCCTGTGACCCCTGAGAATATTGGAATAAATATATGATACTTATACTAATTAAATATTTATTTAATGTATTTATGTAAAAGTTATTCAAGTTTTTATTTTATGCTACATTTAGCTCTACAGATACAGATGCAGTTGTAGAGTCTCTCAGTCTGGGACATTTGAGGTTTTCTGTCTCCATCTAGTGGACCAAGTCACTTAGGTCGTGCTTTCTGTCTGCAGTGTGCCATGGCCCTGATCTACCTTACAGTGGAGGATGTTTTCCAGCTGATTAACTATTACAGCTTCAGTTACTGGTTTTTCGTTGGCCTGTCTATTGCTGGGCAGATCTACCTTCGCTGGAAAGAGCCAGACAGACCCCGGCCACTGAAGGTGAGGAAGTAGAGACTATTCAGATGAAATAAAAATGTTTGCATAGGTTTAAAAAAAAAAACCCTGCAGAAGTATGTGTGATCTATAACAGTGTATTTTGAACATATAAACCCAATACAAAAAGCTGTTATATACTGTTATACACTATGAACAGGATTAGTAGGTAGGATTTAGCAGGATTAATCAAAAATGACTGTAAAGACATTTACAATGTTACAAAAGATCTTTTTTTAAATAAATGCTGCTCTTTTGAACTCACTTAATAATCAAAGAATCTATAAAACGTGCACCGTAGTTTGTACAGACATAATTAAGCAGCAAAACTGTTTTCAGAACTGATAATAAGTTCCTTGAGCCCTAAATCAGCTTATTTGATTGATTTCTGAAGGATCATGTGACACTGAAGCAATCACAGGAGTAAATTACATTTTAGAATATATTCTTCAGTTATTTTAAATATTTCACAACATTACTGTTACTGTATTTTTGTTCAAATAATTGTAGCCAATTTTTCAATAACAATTTTTACTGACCCCAAACATTTGAATAAGAAAATGTGAATGTTCAGAAATGTGAAATGTTGAGACCGTAAGAAGGGAAACAGAAATGACAGATTTAGTCAGGAGTTTCCATCCTAGTATCAGATGCAGTTTTGTGATAAGATATGTGAATTCATTGTTTTCTTCCATTCCCCTTCATATACAGTTGAGTCTGCTGTATCCCATCATCTTCTGCTTGTGTGTTGTGTTCCTGGTGGCTGTGCCACTTTATTCTGACACACTCAACTCACTCATTGGAATTGCTATTGCCCTCTCCGGAGTGCCTGTTTACTTCTTGGGTATCTATCTTCCAGTGTCCAAGCGCCCACCCATTATCACTAAACTGTTAGGTAAGTACCATGGCCTTTAGCAGAAAGACATTATTTTGTCCTTTAATAAGACTGATTTACAGTTGAAATTATAGTGACTGTGATTCTTTTTAAAGCGTGTCTCCCTTACACAGGTGCCATCACCCGTTTCACCCAGTTCACCTGTTTTTGTGTGCTCACCGAATTAGACACTGTTGATTAGAACACTTGCACCTCTTTGACCCACAAACCCACTGGTTTAGGAAGAGGAAACCAATGTCTGGAGCAACAGGAAAGAGATCTTCCACACTTTTAAAGACACAGATCCACTCTTAATGTCACTGCGTTGGATTCTTCTTTTTCTTTATTATAAAAGGGTTCTGCTAAAGCCCCAGTGTACAGCAGTATTAGCCTGAGAACCATTTGTTATGATAATGAAGGCCATAATGGTATTGAAGCGCTAAACTGTATTCCTTTCAGAGAAATGAGGACATAAACAGGATGCAGTGATTTGTGTGTGCCATTATGAAGAACATGGTCAATAATTCGATTTATATTTATCAAAATTGTTTAAAATATCTATCAATTTATTTTATCCAGTTTTTAAGTGAAAGATATTTAAATTGTCCTAATTGAGATGACCTTCTCACGAGTATGTCAGTTCTCTTACAGTATTTGGAGAGGTCATTCCTGTGGCGTTGTCCACATGCCTTAGCTGGTTTTAGAGGGAAGGTGACTATATGCATTTGAAAGCTGAAATCTGCTGCTATGCTTCTGTACATGTAATGAAGCATCACATGGAATAAAGTTGAAGAGTACATCAGATGTGCTGGAAACATTGGTCTACTCAATCCAGGTATGTTCTTAAGTATATCTGTTCTTGGTTTGGACCTCTATCGGTGTATTTGAATTCAGTTAACATAAATTTTTAAACTTAAAAAAAAAGAAAAAAAAAAAAAGCTTTTTATAAAATCATCCTTAAATATTGACTGGCCAAACAAGCAATACATTGTTTCTTGTAAAAATCCCAGTAATCTCAGGATGGAAGTCCAGAAGTGATTTAAAACTCTGATAAATGTTTACCTTGTAGCATGAAACACACTGAACAGCTTTCAAACTATTGTTATTTGCCTTTATGTACAAGGGTTTCTATTAATTTATTTGATATCTCAATAAAATAATTTTTTCTACCAGACAAGAACTGTTTGAATAAATGAGATTTTCAGTTTAATTGTGAAGTCTTTATTTTTTTTTTTTATACACATCTACATATTTACAGGTATTTTGTTTCTCTCCCCTTAGATGTGGGGAACGTACAAACACTACACACATAACTGACAACACAAAGCACCCCACACTTACACAAACTCAAAATATCACCACTTTCTCTCCATACCATCTTCACATCAATCGCAAATAGTAAATCAGTCGTCTCACTAACGCGCAAGTCAAAGCAACCCACACAAGTACACAGACATGGGCTACTGCATACATTCACTTCTCACAAAAGAACATACAGCTTCACTCAACACACGTCAGTAAAAATGGCCTCTCTCATGCTCGGATCCACACACAAGAGGCTCTCAGTCAGAATCATTACACTTTCGTTCCTCCTCATCTTTGTCATTCTCCAACTCCTCCATCATGTCCAGCTGGTAGCGTTCCCAGCTCCTCCTGCTGTACGAGTGCTCTTCACTCCAGAAACCTGGAGAGAGTGATGCATTTAATATATGATGACATCACAACAGACCAGAAGTCAAATCAACTGCAAATTATGCTTTCATAAGAAGCTATTTGCTTTGCTTCTTGATTTCTAAAAAAATGTATCTAAAAAAAAGGGCCTTAAAGAAACCAATATAAGAGCTTAGATGCATGACCTCCATAACGCTCTTCTGCATCACTGTCATCCTCGCTGCTCTCATCGGGGTAGTCATTTCTCCAGTTGGTTTCAGCATTCTCATCATCCTCATCTTCATACACGTCTTCCTCCCAGGCCACTTCATCAGGGACCTGAGTATTTGAAAAGAGGGCAAAAAGACCAATGAAATAAAAGTAAAAGCAAAGTTTATCATTAGAACTTATTAAAACTAAAATATTAAAACTCTTTATTTATATATATATAAAAAAAAAAAAAAAAAAAAAAAAAGGCATCTGTTAATTGAAACAATGCTGAAATAACCATTTCAATATTAGATGAAAAACAAACAAACAAAAAATATTAATGTTGCTTGCAAAGTAACAGAACTCACTTTAAGATGAAGCACTAAAATCACTAACTGGAAATAAACTAAATATAAACTAAAACTAAATTTTAAATAGAAAATTAGAATTTTAATAAATAATAATAATGACAAGATACATGATCTTAATAAAAATTCAACTAAAGCTGAAAATATAACATGGTAATACAAAAATAATAACACTGCAACTAACCAGGTCTCCCTCTTGTGTGTATGGTCTGACAGACAGAATGTCTTGGATCCAGCCTGGTGTGACCGTCTCCTGGTAGTACAAGTCATACACATAATCATCCTCTTTCTCTCGATGTTCAGTACCGAGCCCGGCTCCCGACACGCTCAGCTTCTCACGAATCATCTTCACAGAATTACAAAGGATTGTCTCTGGGTCAGACATAGTCTGGGGGAAAACAACAAGTACATTAAGTCAATTTGCTTTTGAAGACAAATGTAAATTGTGCATACATATTTCCTCCATGAGTTGGAGTGATTGGTAAACAAACTTAGTAAAAATTTACATTCAATATATAAAAAGTGTTCAAGATGATTTCTGCATAATGTTGCCTGAGGAAACTTTTTTTTGGCTTTACCTTAACAGGCATTTTGACATCCTCCTCCTCATGCACAATATCAAAGACTTGCACTTCTCCCAAAGAGAGGCCTTCACCGCTCTCTGATTGGTTGTCATTGCTCTCCTCTTCTACTCTTGCAGGAGTGGGCTCTGTCTGCAGTCCGGCCCGGTGGCTGGACAGGATCCGGTACCGTTCCTCTTGCCTGGTGCTCCATTTGACACTGCGCAGATCACCCATGATCCTCTGAGTGCTTCCTTGTGATGGCCGCAAGGCATGATGGGCCAGACGTGGGCGAGCCAGAGCCTCGCGGACATGTGGCTGTACCGGAGCATCCTGTAAAGAGAATTGATACATACATTAGACTTCAATAGCAAATGACAATAAAACAGACAATTATGGTCATAGAGATTTAACCACAGCTGATGTTTGATTTTGACAATTATTTTGATCAGGAGTCTAATTATTTACACATTATATCTATCCATACATCATTTACTACATAAATCTATAAATCCATGGTCTTCAATGGGACTGTACGACACATCAAGTATACCACCAATAATTTAACTATAGCATACACTGTAGTTCTTTTTTTAAAGCAGACGTGAACAACAAGTGATACAGTACAAACACACTTTAAAAGAGCATCTGGACAAAAGTCGAGCAAGAGATTTTTTAACAGGCGTTTTGACATGTGCGCTCGCGAGTCGTGACGTAATTACGCGTCATCATGACCACCGAAAACAATACAGCGCGTTTCCCCTGAGGTTCAGACATTAGTTACCTGCGACACCACGGTGGCCACCAGTTTGAACACGGAGTTCTCTATCTTGGGTTCCTGTGGCTCTGGTTCACTCTCCTCGCTGGGCTGAGCCGCCGTGGCCTCCGGACGGATCCGCTTACAGGCCAGCAGCAGCGCGTCCGCCGGGTCAGTGCCTCTCTTCCTCTTCACCCGCAGGATGGTCGTGCTCGGGTCCATTTTGCCAATGACGCGTCTACTGTGTCACCAGAGAGTGATTTCAGATGACAGACAAATGAGTACACGAGCCTGCCAGTGACAAAAACAACCTGCGATGTAGCCTTTCTTTCTTCCTTTTCACTCGTTTTTCTCCTTTGACGGTTATCTCTGTATTGACCGTCTTATTCTGGAACAGTAGCGCCACGCTGCGGCGTGGAGTCTCTTTAACGTTACATGCTTCCCCATATTGTTGCAATTAACCGCCTGCAGAGGTCGCGGTTTAATTTGGTTTGATTAAAGATTGGCGAAAAGAGGCCACTTAAAATCCTTGGATCAGCTACTGTTTTGTTTATTATAGACCATGGATTTTTTTTAAAAACAACTTAGCTGAGCAACTTAACATAATATTTTCTCACAGTGACTTTTCTGTCCCTTTGGAACTTGGGTTAATTAAAATCCCATAAGGTTTATTAAAGTATATGCCCATATTATAGGCCTTATAGATTTAAACATTGGAATAAAATTATTTTAAAACGAAAACATTTTTACATCATGATATAGACTACATTCTATTATGTTTGATTTATAAAATCAAAATTAACCTGCTGCTATGTAACCTTTTCCAAGAAAAGTAAAAAAAAATGTATTACACTACAACGTTAAACAAACAAACAAAAAAAGTTATAATAAATTATATGAGAATTCACCTGGCTGAACAAGACCATAACCACATCTTTATGACTGTGAGTTGTATAGTTTGATAAAACACACTTTGAAGTAGTCATGCCTTAATTGAAGAATCAGCCATAGCTGAAATTGTGTAGTTTTAAGGTAGAGCGCATACATATTTACAGTATAAACTGCTATAATAATCTACTACAATTCACTAAAAATGAATGTACTACGAGGGAATGTGCTATGTTTAGTATAATCCTGAGTTTGTAAATTATTATATCGCACTTTTTTTGCCCCCTTTTTATTCTGTGGCATTAAAATCGATTGAGACCGTACTGCATGGGCTCTCGAAGATCAATAAAAGAAACACTTCTGTGTGAATGTGCTCACACCCCCATCCCCCGACACACACAGAATCATGGAGAGAGACAGAAAAGGCTCTCTTTCACACACACGCGCGCGCACTCGCTCTATTGCACACATCTTCTGTTGAAGCGCTCACAAGCGCGAATCCACTGACGAAGTGCGGATGAAAATGAGAGGCACACTCGTGTTCGAGTAAACGCGTGTTTTTGAGTCGGACCCTAAACTCTGAACGGATCACCATGGGAGCTGTTTGGACTGCACGGCTCCTCTGTTTGTTTTTGCTCTTGTTAAATACTCGCCAAAGCGCCGCAGTTCCTCACAACACTGGTAAGAGTCTTCACTTTTGTTACGCGCGATGCTCTACACACGCAATTTCAATGTGCACGCTTTTTTTGCGACTTGTTTACCTCCCTTTTTTTGATTTCTTTTTTTCTTTTTTACTTTTCTGTCAAAACTAAACAGCTATTTTAACACTTATTAATATTTTTTCCTGTCATTTAATCTATTTTGAGTATCAGGTTATATTACAGTGTCCCTGTTTACGCACTCTAATTACTACCATCACAACAGTAGTGACGTTTATTTACAATAGTGAAGTTTTGCAGTTCATTAGTAATCCGCGGTGTAAAGTCAGCAGTGTTTACAGTAAAGTCTCGTGTTGTATTTTTGTGATGCACAGATTCAGATCAGTGTGCAGACGGCAGCGATGCCTGTCACATTGATGCTATTTGTCAAAATACCCCAACTTCATACAAGTGCACTTGTAAAACAGGATTTAAAGGGGACGGGAAACATTGTGAAGGTAACAGCTCCCTTTCACTTCATTTAAACAGACTCGGGACTACCCTGTAGTCTGGAAAACCTCACTTTTTAAATTATTGTATACAAGCACTGTACACATAGTATGGAATTTCAGTTGTTTATTCTTTAGTAGTTTTTAGTTCATCTTTACTTTCTTTCAGAAAAGTGTTTTGCTGTTGTATTTAAAGGGCAATGCCCACATAATGCAGAAATTGCAAACATTTGTCAGCCTTGATTTCTTTTCCATTTCCTAGACATTGATGAATGTGATCTGGAATACAATGGCGGCTGTGTACACGAATGTAACAACATACCCGGCAATTACCGCTGTACTTGCCTTGATGGGTTTCATTTGGCACATGATGGACACAACTGTCTCGGTAAGTACAAATTCATGAAGAAATCACGTAAACATGTGCGAGAGGTGAAAGTTAATGATGGTATGGGATGAGTTACTCCCACAACATACTACAAGTGTTTTGAAACAGAATTCCCTCACTTCCACTTAGTATATTTGTACAGGCAAGTATCCACATAACCAAATCTGATCAAATGTTTGTGGAAATGTGCTGTTTTGTGATGCCATTATCAGTGATTTAACACACTCTGTCTCTAGATGTGGATGAATGTATCTTCAACAATGGTGGCTGTCAGCATGTATGTGTCAACACCATGGGAAGCTATGAGTGCCGCTGCAAGGAAGGCTTTTTCCTGAGTGACAATCAACACACATGCATCCATCGCTCCGTGGGTGAGCTACTGACTTTAACAAACCTTTAATGGCTCAATGTCTAACATGTTCCCCATCATACTGAATGATCAATATATAACAGGGTCATCATGCATCCTCTCTTTTTCCCTGCTTGGACTTATAAAATGTCTTTTTTTTTTTTTTTTATTGTTTTCATACTTGCAGAAGGTAATGACTGAAATGTAACTTAGCTTGTGGTACCAAAAGCTTAAATGCTTTGTACATAATCGACCAGTCGTGGCATGTGAGAAGATGGGATCTACATAGAATGGTTAAAGCATTGCAAATACATGTATTTTTGACCCTTTTGAAAGCCTGACCAGGACATGTCAGGGAAAAAGACACCATATGGTCTTGGTTCATGAGTGGCCAGTCAGGTCGTGATGGATATTTTTCTGAACTTGGATGTCAAAAGTGCATCAAGAAAGGCTTGTTTTGTGTATTTGCAGAGGTGTCAGTGTGCTAAGTCAGGGGTAAGTGCAAAGGAAAGCCAACCTAATTTCTAAATGTTCTCACATAAGATCATGATTGACAGCACAATGGCGAATGACAGCTTTTAAGTTGGGTTCCCTCTCCGGGGCATTATCTATAGCCTTTCAGTTCCTAAGGGCCCCATGCTGTGGGAAAGGGAGCCCCATGTTCAGAGGAACAAAACAAGTTAATAACTGCAACACTCAGGGCTTTGTGGCCTGTGTCATAGATGAGAATAAAAAACCTTTTTATGTGTCTGTAGCTTCTCAGCTGCGAGTATTGTTTTCTCCTCGGTAAATTGAGCTAAGGTTTGCAAGGCTTTCCACCCCATTTGCTTTCTCTGGGTAAACTTGCTAAATCCTATCAGCACATCCACTGAGCTGCAGAGTGAATGGGAGGAAACCGGCCCTCTACACTGACCCATAGACCCGCTATTGATGTCAGGTCAGGCTGGGTGGAATTAAATGGTGTTGAATTTGAAAAGAATTGTAACAACAGGTACCCCAAGGGGTTTGGATATTTTTTCCCTATCTGATAAGAAACTACTCTGATCATTTTTGTTATTCCTAGAAACTAATTAGCAATGGAAAGATTAACTAATGTGTCCATTAACTTAAGTAGGGATGTAAAGTCCATTATGTAGCTGAAACAATTACTAAGAAAAACCACAGAGCTGCATAGGGTTTATGTCTTAACTGGCGTGGAATGTTCATCAAATCAATTTGTTTTCCTTATATTATTATTATTATATTTATTTTCTTACAATAGGTTTTGTTTGGTTGTCAAAATGTTATTATTTTATTACGTAACCACCTTATTTTTCATTGAAGAGCGGGTTATTCGTACATTTTATGGGATTGGCTTCCAGTGTCATTCACTTCCAACTATTTTAGCTGTACAATACAGCTAGTTTTTCTTGATATTGCAAACTAGTGTGTCTTAGAATAACATTTAATGTATTATTTTAATTATGAACACACTGGTTTGTAGTACAAATAGTTTTACAATTTACTACACTTTTTTTATTCTTCTCATTATTTCCATAGAGCAACTAATGAACCGTAAGTCTTACACATTCACAGAATTTTTCTGCAATGAAAAAAAGGTGGATAGCCTATAAAACAAAAAGAGCACCATTTAATTTTAAAGGGATGGTTCAACCAAAAATAACAATTAAAAATGCTCACCTTCATGTTGTTCCAAAAATGTATGACATTCTTTCATAAAAAAAGAAGATATTTTGAGGCATGTCTCAGTGTTTTTTACCTATTTATTTGTCCAAACATTGAAAGGCAATGGTCGCCAAGACTAATTTGGTTACCAGCATTCTTCAAAATATCTTCTTTTGTGTTCCACAGAAGAAAGAAAGTCATAAAAGTTTGGACTGACATGATGGTGAGTAAATAATAACAGAATTATTTTTGGGATAACTATCCTGTTATTATGTTTTTAAAGGAACATTCAGTTTAATACAAACCGATGGTTGAGTCAGATTTATTTTCTGTGGTAATCAACGGCATGCCACAGTTTCTGCAGACAATGCCGATTCCGCAATGTTTCTTCAAAGTATCAATACGTTTATGCAATACCGAAAAGAAGCATTTCAGGCTCTCTGATTGTATCTCTTCTTCACAGAAGGCCTGAGCTGTATGAATAAAGAACACGGCTGTGCTCACATCTGTAAGGAAACACCCAAAGGTGGCGTGGCCTGTGAGTGCCGGCCAGGTTTCGAGCTGGCCAAGAACCAGCGGGGCTGCATCTGTACGTGTGAATGCCATTTCTGACCCACCATTAAGCTGAGAAATACCACATGACGACTCGCCGGAGCTGTTGATGTGATGCTGTTTGTGTGTGTTCTGTTGCATAGTGACCTGTAACCATGGCAACGGGGGCTGCCAGCACATCTGTGAGGACACCGAGCAGGGGCCCATCTGCAGGTGTCACGTCAGGTACACCCTGCACACAGATGGCAGGACCTGTGTAGGTAAGGCTGCTTTACTACTTTTAAAGCTTTTGTCCCCACCCACTTCTCCGGCTAGTGTTTCTGATGATCTCTTGGCAAGTATTTTAAAATGATCTATAATTTATCTACTTATGTGCAAAGGTGGTGATAGAGATCTCTCATTCAGACACAAACACACGCTTTATCTGATAATGAGGAAGTACAGCTGGAGCCTGCAGGCTGTGTGTGTGTGGGGTCTGCATTTATCGTCGTCTCTCACTGTGTTCTGTCAGCATCGTCCGTGATTTCGCTCCTGAATCTTCTTGATTGTCCTGAAGCATAGAACATGACGATCTTTATTTATCTTGCGAACACTACAACACAGCGCCACAGTGGTTAGGACAGAGTCATTCAGTCAGGGAGGTCTCTTCACCCGGGATTGGTAGCTGTTGTAGTTGTTTTTGGTTTATGAAAAGGTGTACTTATCGGTGTGGTTGCTTTTTAGGTCAGATTGCACTGTGTGATGATGCCAGAGAAAAAAACATCGCGGCAAAATGTGATAAACAGTCTCCTGTTTAAGATGCAGCTGATAACCACTCCTCTACTGTATATATGAATGTTTTCATTTAGTGGACACGTTCATTCAAAACAAGTTTCAAATAAGCCAACAATATTTGTAATATTTATCTATTTATAGAATAATTTCTATTATATACTTTATGTATATATTTTACCACTAGTGTTTAAAAGGATGGGCTCAGAAGATTTTTTTAGTGTTTAATTTTTTTTATTATTATAATTTGAAAGTCTCTTATGCTCACTAAGAATCAGAAATACAGTAATATTATTAAAATTTGTGGCAACTGTTTTCAATTGAATTTTCTGCTATGCTGATTTGGTGCTCAAGTAACATTTCCTGTTGTTATGAATGGGAAAAACCATGCTTATATGTGACCCTGGACCACAAAATCAGTCATAAGGGTCTTTTATAATAACAAATAAATAAGCTTTCCATTGATGTATGGCTTGTTAGGATAGGACAATATTCGGCCGAGATACAACCATTTGAAAATCTGAAATCTGAGGGTGCAAAAATAAATAAATAAATAGAAATCTCAAAATATTGAGAAAATCTACTTTAAACTTGTCCAAATGAGACTCTTAGCAATGCATACTACTTAATAATGCATTAATAAGTTTTGATATATTTATGGTAGACAAAATATCTTCATGCAACAGCGTCTTTTCTTAATCTCCTAATGATTTTTGGCATAAAAGAAAAATCGACAGAAGAAAAATTTTAACCCATAGATTGTATTGTTGACTATTGCTATAAATATACCCATGTGACTTATGACTGCGTTTGTGGTCCAGAGTCACATATGTAAAATATTGATTATATGTAGTAGGTAGTATTAGTATTTTGTTTAAAAACTACATCTGTGCATCTGGCTCTGATTTTTTTTCTTGATCTGACACTTTAAAAGAACTTTCGTTGGTGTAAATTAAAATAATCCGATTGAGTATTCAATTTTTACATGTCAACAAAGCATTTCTTAGGTGACCTGGCAATGTAACTTTTTTAGCAGCGCGGAAGGTATATATTGTTCTCATGCTCTGTTGTCTGTCTTTTTTAGAAAGGGATGAAACGGCCCCCACCACCCCTGATCACAATGCCACGTCCTTGGCCGAGGTAGACAAACGAGTTAAGCGTCGACTGCTTATGGGTAAAATCCTACCAATAACAATCCATACATAATCAAATCAATTCAAAGTATGCAGTTTCATCAAGATAAATAGGGTTAAATATATCAGTTCTTATAGAGAAAACCAAGAAGTGTTGTGTTAACCTATAGTGCATATATTTAGAAGCGTATACCCCGGCCAGGCTAAGCATTCCACAGTCTTTTAGGTAAACTGTGAAATGACTGGAGACCCACACTTCACCACCTCTGATTTCTCCCTTGTAAAATATGTCCTGGTTATAGAGTGGTACATTTCACATGTTATTCTCTCATGCAGAGAGAGACAGGGACTGGGGATGTTTATCGTACAGTGTTGAGTGTTGTATTTGTCTCTGCCAAGTACCAATTCATATTTACACAGAACGCTGCATATGGCCTCTTTGTCCTTGGCCTTCTACATGTGTGGAGTGTGATGTAGCATATAGACTTCCTAGCACAGACTGTTAAAATATTAATAAACTGATTGATCTTGCAGTGACTGATTTACATTATTGATCAACCTGAGGCTTTCTCTTTCAGTCCTGCCTTTTCTAACTTGTCGTGTTTTTCTTTCTTATGCTCTTCAGAGACGTGTGCATTGAATAACGGAGGCTGTGATAGCACCTGTAAGGACACATCCACAGGTGTACGCTGCAGCTGCCCAGTAGGATTTACTCTTCAACCCGATGGCAAATCCTGCAATGGTATGAATCCGAATTTTTCCTTTATCCACATATTTCAGTTGCCTTTAGGCTAAATCTCACAAAAACATGTCCAATTCACAATTCACCTGACAATCAAAAGCAAACAATGTTTTGGGGTCGTTAAAATAATACTTTTATTCAAAGGGGGTGCATTAAATTGATCAAAAGTGACAGTAAATGTATCTCAGTTTCCACCACATCAGTACCAAATCAGCATATTAGAAACACTTCTGAAGAATCATGTGGCACTGGAGACTGGAGTAAACTTCAGCTTTGATTTTTCGTTTTTATTGGTAAAATATCCTTATTATGCATGAGAAATAAATAAAAAACTTACGGCCACAAACCTTTCAACAGTAGTTTTATATTATATTATATTATATTTTAGATTATATATTATATTATATATTATATTATATTATATTATATTATATTATATTATATTATATTATATTATATTATATTATGTTATGTCAAATAAGTAATCGTGATTAATTGCATCCAAAATAAAAGTTTTTGTTTATATAATATATGTGCGTGTATTGTGTATATTCATTATGTATATATACAAACACACATGCATGTAAATATTTTCAAAATATATACATGTATTTACATGTATATTCATATTTATATTATTTATAAATCTACATTAACATAACATATTTTTTAAATATATACATGCATGTGTGTGTATATTTGTATATTAATAATAAATATACATAGTACACACACATATATTTTGTAATCAAACACTTTTATTTTGAATGTGATTAATCACAATTAATAATTTGATTTGATTTAAAATAAAATTTCAGCATTTAGCAGATGCTTTTATCCAAAGCGACTTACAGTGCATTCAGGCTAATATCTTTTACCTAACATGTACTCCCTGGGAATCGAACCCACAACCTTGTCCCTCCCCCCCTGCCCAGATTGGTTCAAACTGTCCCATATTAAACCAATAAGTAGTCTTCTGAACTACTGCTTAACATATTGCTTTGGAAAATGAATGAAAACAAAGTGAAAGTAAATTCTGTCATGAGTGCATGGATACAAACACACAATAAAAAATTCAACACAATAATTTTCTGAGAAAACTCTCAGAAAAAGCACAAAGAACACATGAGTTTTTTGACATAAAACAAATCAAAAACAAGGATGAAACAGTGGTACATATGTGATAAAGCACTGGAATATAGGTAATGGGTGGCTAGGCGATGTCCGGGCAAAATCGATTCTGACACAGATTACAGCCAACGGATCGATCATTTTTATTATGTATACTAAGTAAATCATTATATAATTATACAGTTCATAAAGATAGTTTGCACTGTATTGTTGAAGACAGTTTGTGCAATTGTTTTTACTATATGCTGCATAGTTTGTGTTTATTGTCCACTCAGATTGAAAATATATTTCTCAGAAGAAGAAAAAACTTGTTTTGTTTGGTTTTGTTATCATATATCACTCTTTCCATTTTCTTTACTCATTAAAATGTTTTTGTTAACGAAATAGGCCTGTTTTTCACTTAAAAGCATCGATAACAATAGTTAATAAATGGCTAACTTGCTTGGGGAATGGTATATGTAAACAGAATTTTAGTTTAGGAAGTGTAAAACACCCAGACACAACTTTCTAAAGAAAAATATCCAAACTTTAGGAGTTTCTGTTTGAGTACACAGTAAAAAACACCCAACTGTTGCTTGCATTTTTCTTAAAATTCTGTAATTTCATTAATTCCTAGAGAAAACGAAAGGAAAATTGAGACTTTAAATCAGTTAAACTTAAACTGTATGTTCTCCTATTTATAACTATATATGGCACTTGATGCTGACTGCTAGAATAACAAAGAAAAGTGCAGGTGTGTCAGTGCGCCACAAAAATGTTCTAGGTCTTTAAAGGGTTAAGCAATATATTATTTTGGGGGGTGGGGGGGGGGGTGTTGTTAATGTCACCGATAATAATCTTGACAAGTTTTGTGAGATTCACCCTATAGCTGATAAGTCCATCTATGTTCTACAGTGTGATTTGGTCCTTCTCTGTCTCTCAGACATCGATGAGTGTGAACTCCATAATGGTGGCTGTGACCACTACTGCAGGAACACCATTGGCAGCTTCGAATGTAACTGTCGAAAAGGCTTCAAACTGCTGACGGACGAGCGTTCGTGCCAGGGTAGGATGCTCTTCTTCTTCTATAGGTCCAACACAATGTAGAGAAGCAGCGTGGGGGTTGGTGTTAGTATCTGTGTTTGTAACTAAGCTTAAAGATAAGACAGGGGTGGGAGTCTCATGAAGGGTGCCAGTATCAACTTGCAAGATTCCTTTGAAGATCCTTAACATAGACTAAGAGTATTACTCTCAACCCTAAAAGAATATATTTTGTTTAAGCACACAGACACTTCCCTCTCCTGGATACAAGTCTTCTGAGAAAGCACCTTTCCCTGTTATTAATAAAAAGCCTTGATTGATTTCTTTCAAACTGAATATGGAGCCTTTGAACAGAAAATGAGAGTGTGCTTGATGTAGAAGCAGTGCAGTTTTCAATTTAAGCTAATTTTGTTTGATTATAGATATTGACGAGTGCTTTTTTGAGAGAACATGCGACCACACATGTGTCAACTCACCTGGTAGTTTCCAGTGTGTTTGCAACAAGGGCTACACTCTTTATGGGCTTGCCCATTGTGGAGGTAAGGTTAAAAACAGCTATTTAAAGATTCAAAAATGATAATAATAATAATCAGAATTATTACAGATGAAGTGCAACTAAATGACTTGTCGGTTCCTCCATTCTCAGACATAAACGAATGTAGTTTGAACAATGGAGGATGTGAGCACACCTGTGAAAACACCATGGGAAGCTTTGAGTGCCACTGTCATGCTGGTTACAGACTGCACTGGAACAAGAAAGACTGTATCGGTAAGATGAGCCTGAGTGATTCTGAATGCTGGGTTTCTATATCTGATGATGTTGGCTTAGATGGAAATCAGTTCTTCATCCCTGGGAGTTAAAAGCAGGAGATACTTTTGTGTTTTATGTTTGTGTTTCTCTATCTGGCTCTCTCTGTCTGTGCTATTACTGAACAAACAGATACCAGGTGCTATCTAACTCAAATCTCACATGTCGCGTTGTACATTCATATTCTCATCTCGAACACACTGCATTGTTGAGCTTTTGATCTGTCTTTCTAACTCATAACACGTCCACCTTCCTCTCAGCATGCATACCATAGCTTCAGATTTAAGCACTGTGATTTTCACATTCAGAAGCAGAGGACTCTGCACTAGTGAGGCCACCTGCCAGGCCCACTCTCAACTGCAGTAAGCAGGGAGGGGGTGAGCTCTGCTACCTGACCTGCCAGTCGCAGGTTCATATCAGTAGTGGTGAGTGTTACAACATTCAGAGCTCTTCCTTTTTCTACATGCCAGAGTTTGCTTGGAGCTTTTCTGACACCTTCACCTTCATCTGTAGGAGCTGAAGATTCATACACCGTGACCTGTGGCATGCCCTTGCCGTGCCACGCAGGAGGACAGTGGAAAGGGAATGGATCCTATTGCCCAGGTAAGTCAATGTGGATGTGTACTGGGTTTGAACTGTTCAAAGCAGTGTATACTGTTTACTTCAAAATACTATTTTGAATTTGCATCAAATTCAGTTTTATCCATTTCATGTTCTTTTATTGTTTTTATTCATTTTTATGTTCTAATATTTGTATTTTACATGAAAAAATTTATAATTTTAGTTTTAATATTTTTATTTAGCTTTAATATATTTATTATATATTTGTATATATTTTTTTTATTAATTTAGTGATTTTTGTACGTAAAGAGTTCACCCAAAAAGGACAATTCTGTCATTAATTACTCACCCTCATGTCATTCTAAAACCATAAAGTCCTTCGTTCATCTTCGGGAAAACAAATAAAGATATTTTTGATGAATTCCGAGAGCTTTCTGACCCTGCATAGACCCAAATAGTCCTGCCACATTCTTGGCACAAACAGGTAGTAAGGATATCGTTAAAATAGTCCATGTGACATCAGTTGTTCAAACACAATTTTATGAAGCTACGAGAATACTTTATTTGTGCAAAGAAAAAAAAAACTTGCACAAATAACATGCATGCATCGTGACACTCTCAATAATGGTGGAGAACTGTCCCTGGAGACAAGAAATCATTGTATAAAGTTGATATTTTGTTTGTTTTCTTGTAGCTTGTCCTTGTGATGAATATGATGAGTGTATAAGTCAGTGTTCCTTCCTGTTACAGGTTCTGGAATCAAAACCATTGCTACATTTAAATCTGGACAGGGGAAGTGCAATCTGAAGCGGAGTCAGGAAAATCTTGCACAGAGCTTTAAAACCGCCCTGTCAGGTACCGGTTTTCACTGAAAATAATAAATGCAGTTGACTACTAAAGCAGCAATTTGTTTGCACAGGCTTTAAGTCAAAGTCTGAAGTAAGCCCATTAATAAAACACTGTGACTTGACTACATTTGTCAAATTGTACAACCGAAACAGAAATCATTAGTTTTCTTTTTATTTGCCCTCTACGCAAGTAGTGCAATTAATGGAAATAAAAAGCAAGTGAGTGATGCAGCAAGCCAGACACAGAGATACTTATAATAAAACGAATACAAAAATAAAACTATATATTTCATCAGTTTGGTCTGAAAAGAGTCCCACACTCTTCAGTGAAAGACTATAACTTGTAATATTTTATTCCTTCTCCGCTCATATTTGATTCTTTCTGCATACTGGGAAGCAAAAGGGATGTAAGAAAATAAATTTGATTTCAGTTCTCAAAGAAAATAGGAGTTGAGCCTGCCTTTTCATTTCAGACCCTCTAATTCCATTAAGTCTTTAATATCTGTTTACTCAGATAAAAGAGCCACCGAGAATGTCCAGTTCAGCTTTGTTAGCCTGCACTGTGCCTCTTCAAGCAGACAGCAACGTAGTCGCCACGGGCGGAAGGCTGGCGAGGAGGAAGGATCCTCCATCACTGCCCAGTTTGAGCTGGATGTGAACCTGGAGGAGGTAACAGGTTGGTTTCGTGCACCGCATGTGTATGTTTCAGTAGAAACCTTAGGCCTCTCACTGCTTGCTTGCATCTCTCCCTCTTCCTGCTCCTGTCGCTGTTACTAAAACAAGCCAACAGGTGAAAGTATCTCCTGGTTTAAGATGGAAGTGGGTTCTATATTTAATAGTGGATAGTGTGCATTATGTACGAGATATGGTATCCATTGTTTCTCTCAGCAGAGGGCTGTGACCTGGCATGTGTTCGGCGGCGCTCTGAGAAGCGGCTTAGGAAGACTATCCGCACTCTTCGGAAGTCCATTAACCGGGAGCAGTTCCACCTGCACTTCGCTGGATCGGAGTATGAGCTGGCTAAGAAACTCGTCCGGCCCGCTGACCCACCAGACCACTGCGGCACCGGACAGATTCTGCTCGACAAAAAATGTGGTGAGTGCAAATACACGCACCCACTTACAGTTGCTCGAGGACTCGAAATATTTGTTAGGATTCACATATGTATTATATTATTTACTTTGCATGTTGGTTGTGCTCCAGGTCACTGATTATGTCTAGCTGGAATGAATCGGGTTATATCCGACAGTTTTTCAAATATTGTATACTGTAAAAGAGGATTTGGCATCAGAGCAGGCCAGATGACTGATGTATATTAGGTGTTATATAGTATAATATGGATGGTGTGAGAAAGTTGGCGTGAGTTTTATTCAAGAGGCAAGACTGGGAAACAGAAGGCTGCTGTTGGCTCTTATAGCTAAATGCCGTTCCAACCTCAAGACTGAAGCCGAGGACATGTTTTGTGTGACAGGCGTACTTCAGATCAGCTTGCTACAGCATATGTTCAACTTGGCATCCGTTTCCTTTAGCCTCTAGAATAAACATCTCAGAAGGACTGTATGTAAGGCACAGCTAACTCTTTGTCTGGAGGCCTCATTGTGTTGAACATTATCTCATTGCCTTCATTGTCTTCGACATAAGGCTCTTTCAAAGATGCCTTTTTAAGGTGACGGTACTGCTGAGGATGTTTGTCCTCTTTTATGATGGAAAGGTCCATTATCTTTTACAGGCTCAGTTTCAGCAGTGATGCAGACAATCAAAGGCTCTCTGCTTTTTTGAGGCTGTCAGTTGCTGTAAAGACTTCTTTGTAATTCATCTAAAGAAATATGAGATGGTTGGTGACAAGCAGTAAAATAGAAACCAATGCATAGTATGACTGTTTTGATAAAAAAAAAAAAATTGAGCATAAGAGATCTCTTTCAAAACATAAAAAAACCTTGCTCACTTTTGAATGTCAGTATTGCGGTCCAGATACCTGTCTCTATCTGTGTCTATCTGGGGAGTTTGCAAAAGACTCGGGGTGTGGGGTTTTGAGCTGTTTGATTTTGGGTTTCTCTTCACTGGAGAATGATAATGGAGGAAAATGAAGTAAGAAGACTGATGACCACTGACCAGCTCCCTCCTCATTGTTTTACAGATCACAAGTCCCACAAGTTTAACTTAACAGACCCTAGCTATACGTCTACATCTCATTTAACATGTTTGGAAAGCGACGCCAAGTGAAATTTACATGCTTGCCAATAAGTAATTAATTGAATCCATGCTGAATATGGGATTGTAAGTTTTGCTCTTTTCACTACAGCAGGCGTACAATTAAGGTACACAGAAGTGTAGTGTCCAAGTGCCAGCTTAAATCGAGCTCTAAAAAGAGTTATATTTTTTGCTCCCAGCTCTGGCCTCCCCCACTGGCTTGCCTCACTAAGTGCAGTTTAGTCTTTTCAGTTTGCCCACTCCATTGTAATTCCCAGTGGGGTTTGTTCAAGCTCCTGGAGTGGGTGGGGAAAATCTGTGCTTCAACACTTCTTCGCAGCTTTCCAGACCTGTCTTTGCTTTTTAAACCCTGAAGAGCGATCAGAACTTTCATGAAATGTTTTCTAGTTCACCCTGTCATTTTCACTCCTGAACTGCATGAATTTCTTTCTTCCGTTGAACGATATTTAGAGTTTTTGAATATCTCATTTTTTCCTCGCAGTTGATTTTAATGGTATGGGCAAAAATATTGTTCAGAATATCAGCTTTGTGTTCCACTGAAGAAACACGATTATCATTTTTGTGTAAAATGTCATGCTTACATACATTTTAACATGGATTGAACTTGTAATCCATTAGTTTTATATCACAAAAACACACAATGATGAACTCTACATGAACAGCAAAGCTAAACGGTCACAGAAGGAGGGTTTCGCATAAGTTTGCCCTCTCAGCTGCCGCTTTCCTCTCCTGTCCCTGAATGTGCTAAGTTATTGTTTGCTTGTTTGTTTTTGTAGGGGGGGTGTTTTAGCAGGCTGTTTATTCAAGCAAGCAGTTTAAGAGCCAAATTCCTCCTTAGGCAGGGCCACTCTGTGTGACCCCAGCCAGTGAGGGGCTCAAGAGAATTGACTTCAGCGACACCATGGGAATCAATTATCATCAGCAGTTCGGGCCCCTGCCTGATAGGCGCAGGGAGCGATTGGACTCCGCTGAATGGGGGGATTCACAATCCTGACCCCTTTTATTGGGTTCAGCTCCTTACCGCTGTGATACCATAGTGTTTGCCTATGTCATCAAATAGGCAAAAGCCGGGGGGACTTGAATAGAGGTGAAAGGTCCTTTAAACCTCTTTGGGACCATCAATTCGAGGATTCAATAGAATCATCACTTTGCATTTGAAAGGCTTCAAGGTTTTTTTCTCTTTCTCTCTCTCTCTCTCAGTCTTTTCCTCTCCTCTCTCTTACTCCGTCGCTCCGTCAAATAAAAGCTGCCCGGGACAATGTGACGGTGGCTCCTCATGGTCATTCAGGATTAACAAAAGAGAGTACAAAAAATGAACTGCTCTTGAGAGAATTACATTTTCCTCTTGGAAAATTGGGCAGTTTGCTGAGGCATACATAATTGTCATGCTGTTTAAGCCTTTGTGGAAATAGCCATCATTACCATAAAACCTCGGGAGTAAAAGGTTTGTCTAAATTCGCCTGAACACTGTCAGTTGGATGTTTGCACAGAGACACTGAGATGAAAGGAACGTTTCTAAATTGCCGTACTTACTCGGTTAAAGGACTGAACTGTACTGGTGCGTGGCTTATTTTAAGGCACAGTGTGTGCAAAACACTTTTGAAAGCGGGACTATAAATCAGAGCGGTTTATAAAGCGAACATTAAAAAGACTTTGTTCCGCTCCCTTTAATCAGACATCATAGGTTTAGGCGAGGTAATATTCCCTTTGAGCGTGTTCAGTAAGGTGAGGGATTGTGTATGTGTGTGAGGGCTGTTTGATGTGGGGGATCAGGCAGCTGTGGAAAGCCTCAGTTCTCTTATTTGTTTGAATTTTTGGCATAGCTGCATCAGGTCGATTTGCAGCGCCCCTTTGGCGGCTTAATGTGAGGCCCCTCGTTTGTGTTCCAAGTTTAGCCTCCGTTTCAGCTAATTTCGGACTTTTCTGTGTGCTAGTCAAATGCAGCGTTGGCACGTACTATGATGGAGAGCAGGGAAGGTGCTTTCTTTGCCCCCCTGGGACGTACCAAGATGAAGAGGGGCAGGTGTCATGTGACGTGTGCCCGGGACCCGAGGGCCGGGGAATCCCAAGAACCAAAGGGGCACGCAACATCTCAGAGTGTGGAGGTGAGACTTCACAAAGACATCTGTAGTCTTTCCACTATCACTGTCAAGAGCTTCTATGTTTGTCTGTCATTTAGTTTTAAATTCTGTTTATTGGTTCTACCAAGAAAAGGCCTGTTCACACCACGGATGATAACTATGAAGATAACTAAAACACTACCTATAATAGCATCTACAACAAAGCACAATAAATTTGTCTATTATAAATGTTAACTGGAGTTACATCATCACATACATTATATATTTGAAAAAAGGGTCAAGTTGTTGGCCTTTTCTTCAAGAAATAAAGGCTGTCCTGAATATTATGGAAGATAAAGCAGTTAGAGATGACAACAAAGATGGCATTCGACTGAAACTAGAGATGATCTTAACAATGTACATTTATGCCAATCACAGGCTTTTATAATATGTTAATATGTATATATAACATTAACTTAACATATTAAACTAATAATAATTACCTAATAATATAAAATAAATATTTGGTAATACGTTAGTACTGTCAAATGATTAATCGCAATCGCAAAGTTTTGTTTACATAATATATGTGTGTACTATGTATGTTTATTATGTATATATTAGGACTGGGCAAGTTAATGTGTTATTATCGTGTTAACGCATTAACTGATTAACGCCGACAATTATTTTCTCACGCGTTAATGCAGTTTTTTATTATTATGAAAGTCCATTGCTCACTTGCTCTGAATACACATACAGACAAATCATGGGCCACAGGAAGGGATGCTCTTGATCAAATTATTTAGGCTAAGCATCAACATTCACAAATCACTGTCCACTGTTATTTTTAACAGAAAAAATGAGCTTGTAATCATGACTTTTATAAGTTGGAAATAGAAAGTTTCCGATAGCACGTGAAGACACTCTCGTGCACAGAAGCACTCTCGCTCAACACAGTGAAGTGCATCTTTTTTTTTTTTACATTTGTTGTTTAGTTTTTTGAGTCTTATGGGATGCAGTAACACACATCCCTCTCACAATATATTACTTTACAGATCTATCGCTTTTGCTGCTCAGAAATATTCACGCAATTATGCAGCACGCATCAGAAGATCTGCACTCTGGTGCGGTTAGCGCTCACATTCACTGACCTAAATATAACTGAACCGCGCTCTTGCCCACCTCTTCCAGCCGAGCCAGGGACTGCTGAACGGAACGACCACACTAGTAAAACCAACCAGGCTTTGGGGTTCAAATGTGCCCTGACATGGTTAAAATTGCCTAATTGCCTAATTTATATTATATATATATATATATATTTTCTTAAATATATACTGTATGTGTGTGTATTTATATATACATAATAAATATACAAAGTACACACACACACACACATATTATGAAAACAACTTTTATTTTGGATGCGATTAATCATTTGACAGCACTAATAGAGACCAATTCTCACTATTAAGTAGTTGCTTATTAGCATGCATATTAATAAAATATTGGCTGTTTATTAGTACTTATAATGCACGTTTTCTGGATGACCATATTATACATCTGTAATTCTACCCAATACCTAAACTACCTTACTAACTATTAATAAGCAGTAAATTAGGAGTTTAAGGGAAACATCACAGTTAATGGTTTGTTAATGGCGACTGGGCCTTAAAATAAAGTGTGACTTAATATTTATTTATTTTTTAATTATTTAGCATCGTAATAATTATTATTAACATAATAACATTTTCTTAACAGAGAGTTTCCATTTTCTTCATTGTGTAAGATGTACCACATTCATTCATCCTATCATCCTATCATCCAAAGAAAGAGTATGAATCACATCCTGTTTTTTGTTTATGCAATAGGCAGGAAGCATACCTGTATTGATGGTAATCTCTCAGGCTCATGGCTAGTTGAGCTTGAGTGCTGGGAGGGGTCATTTCATGCAGTTCTGCAAATCTTCAACTGTCTGATTCATTCACACCAACAAAGAATTCCAGACCTGTCTTGTGTTTGGAGAAAAAAAGGCACCACCATTTTTTCTGCTTCTCAGACGCGCTCATCAAAGGCAGCTTACCATGCAGATGACATCTTCTGCTTTCTGCTGATAGACACAACTAAAGGGGCTGTTAGGGTCCATCTCAGTGGTAGCCAATTCAGTGTGGTCACTATAGGGATGAGAGGAGGCCAGCAGTTTATTAGATAATAAACTTGCATGACATCACTTGCAGTTTGCTTTCTTTGGAAGGCAATAAAGTGTTCAACTTGGTTTGTCTGGCATTTTCTTAACATTTTTCTGATCCTAGGTCAGTGTCGTCCTGGTCAGTTCTCCCATGATGGTTTTGTGCCCTGTGTGCCCTGCCCACAAGGCACCTATCAGCTTGAGGTCGGCCGAACTTCCTGCTTCCCATGTGGAGGAAGCCTCACAACCAAATATGATGGTTCTGTGTCCTTCCAAGACTGTGAGACTAAAGGTGAGAAGAATATGGCTATAATACAAGTCAGATTATAAAGCTGTTCAAAAGTTTGGGTACAGTAACTATTTACATTTACATTTTTTATGTATTTTGAAATTTAATTTATTCATGTGATGGCAAATATGAATCTTCTGCAGCAATTACTCAGTCCTCAGTGCCACATGACCTTTCAGATTTAATTCTAATATGCTGTTTTGGTGTTCAGAAACATTTCATTTATTATCAGTGTTTAAAACAATTGTGGCTATTAATATTTTGTGGACTCATGTGGATGCATTTTTTCAGCATTTATTTGAAATGGAAATCTTTTGTAAGATTATAAATGTCTTTACTGTCAATTTTTTGTCTTTCAAAAAAATTAATTCTGAATGACCCATTTTGACCAGAAGTGTAATTAATGAAGACATCTCTGCTAGGGGGAAAAAAACTGCCTGAACCAGCCTAAATTTGAAATTGTTTGCAACTCTTTTTAACTGATCAGACTGGGACAGTTTTATAAGCAGATTTAAAGAAGGTTATTATCTTTAAATGTATAATTCTTTTATATTTAATAGAATTTTAAGTACTGATTTTGGTGTCCCTACAGTTCAGTGCTCCCCAGGGCATTACTACAATACCAGCACCCACCGTTGCATTCGTTGTCCCATTGGAACCTATCAGATGGAGTTTGGCCAAAACTACTGCATTGCCTGCCCTGGAAACACTACTACTGATTTTGATGGATCCACAAACATTATGCAGTGTAAAAGTAAGAGCAATTCACAAAATGTTTATATTTGAGGCTCTTAAAAAAACAAAAAGCAAACAAACTCAGATTATTCTTTCAATTCAGCCTATCCTTTTCTCAAAAAAAAAAAGTTATCTGCATAGTCTAGCCTAAGTGGTTTAATTTGTTCCTGCCAGACAGACACTGTGGAGGAGAGCTGGGAGAATTCACCGGCTTTATCGAATCCCCCAACTACCCCGGCAACTACCCGGCCAACATCGAGTGCACCTGGACCATCACCCCTCCTCCCAAGCGCAGAATCCTCGTTGTGGTACCTGAGATCTACCTTCCTATGGAAGACGAGTGTGGGGACTATTTGGTCATGCGGAAGAGCTGTGAGTGTTGCAGGGCTGTGGTCTGGTATTGAATGCATTGGCTCAGCAGGGTGATTGTGAATACACATGTGAGGAGAGGGGGGGGGGAGCCGCATCGATGGGCTCATTAGGGCTCTCCTTCATCTCTTGGGGCTCGAATAAGCCACTGAAGAGGTCTTTAGAAGTTTCTTTACTGTTCCCACAGCTCTGCCCAATTCAGTGACGACTTATGAGACGTGCCAGACATATGAGCGACCCATTGCCTTCACCTCCCGTTCAAAGAAACTCTGGATCCAGTTCCGCTCCAATGAAGGAAACAGTGGAAAAGGCTTCCAAGTGCCGTATGTAACATATGATGGTGAGAATTGAATTGCTGACGTGTTTGTATTGTATGTTAAGTGTTGAAAGTATGTTGAGTATTTATATGCCGCCTATTGTGCATCTCTTAGAGGACTACCAGGAGCTCATTGAGGACATTGTTAGGGATGGAAGATTATATGCCTCTGAGAATCATCAAGAAATTCTTAAGGTATAGTGCATTATTTTGTCTTTCAAAGCAGCTTTTAAACAGGTTTAATTGTAACTTGGTTTTAAGTAATTAATGTGAGGCAAGCACTAAAATCGAGAGGTTTGCCGTTGCAGATCCCAGTAGGAAAAAAACAGACAATAGTGCCACCATGTGGAAGACGGGAAAATATATTGCACTGATGTTTTTTAATTGATTTAAAATGCTTTTATGTTTTCTAATTAACTTTACAGGACAAGAAGCTAATGAAGGCCCTGTTTGATGTCCTGGCTCATCCGCAAAACTTCTTCAACTACACTGCACAAGAGTCTAGAGAAATGTTTCCAAAATCATTTATCAAATTTCTCCGCTCCAAAGTTTTGAGATTCCTACGCCCCTGAATTATGTGAAATAATCTTCTATGGATTAAATATTTGGTGTTCCAGAGAAATTTTAAATGACTGACCTGGAACAAATATTTCCTGAATGTTCTTGGCCGCCTGCATACTTGCGGATTCAAGATGACTTCTTGGACCGATGAGATGAGAGCTCACAAGAAACTTTCCTAAATGCGTCATTGGAATTTATTCTCCTGAAAAAAAAGAACTGTTTTTCCAGTGAATGGATTTATTGCTGCCCTTCTAATAATTCTAAAATGAACTGCCACCTTTGAAGAAAATAATTCTTCATGTTTCATTCCTTTATTGCCCAGATGTGACTGTTACAAAAACATTTTCATTACAGCCTGAAGTATAGTCAGGAAAAAAGAAGAGCAACTAGATTGCTTGTTATCTATTTTAAGTCATTTCACGAAAATTGGCAAATTTTTCTGAAAATATGTTTGACCAGCTTATTTTGAAACTTCAGACAACTACCAAGTCATTTTTGCAAGTTTGAATGTGTTGTACATTATGTAAAAAAAATTGCATCAGCTCTCATGTTACTATATTGTATCTTTTTTTTTTTTTTGCATTGTAGCCTTCTTCAGTACATGACATATATGTATTCTTCATTTGTTTTCGAGTAAGAAACTGTAGATGTACACAGTATTTTTTCAGTGATACTGGTTAGACATTATGGTCATTTAATATATCACTTATCAGTTTCTCTGCATTCACTTCTATCACACTTCCTTCACCTAAACTGACTGTTGGATTAAGGGGCTCTTGATGTAGGATTGATTACTCATTGATGACATGCAGAGTAAATTAAATGTTTATATTTTATGGTTGTACATCTAACATGTAAATAAAGAAATACACTCAAAATGTCTTTGTTGTATCAAAAGCAATGCAATTGCAATAGCCTAGATCAGTGATTTACCACTGGGGGGTTTTGGACAAGTTAAACTTTTCTTTGTTAAACCACTAAAACAGAAATTATGGTTTAAGGCAAGACACCCCAGGTGTAATTTTTTTTTAAATTGATCTCACCATACCTCCTTAGTTGAATTAAGAATTGCAAACCGTTTCTAAAATGTTATGTTAAAATATGGAAATTCATATATTATCTATTTAAATATGCATTCATTTGCATACCGTTCCAGAACCGAAAGCTGAACATTGGATGAAGCCAGGTTCAAAATGTTTGTTTCATTTTGCTGGCATCTCTTTTTATTATTCCATAAAATGGATAAATAACTTTGCTTTATGAATAAAAAGTTGTGTAAAATGAGGCATATTAGAGTATATTTACAGGTGCTGGTCATATAATTATAATATCATCAAAAAGTTGATTTATTTCACTAATTCCATTCAAAAAGTGAAACTTGTATATTATATTCATTCATTACACACATTGATGATTATAACTGACAACTAAGGAAAATCCCAAATTCAGTATCTCAGAAAATTAGAATATAACTTAAGGCCAATACAAAGAAAGGATTTTTAGAAATCTTGACCAACTAAAAAGTATAAAAATGAAAAGTATGAGCGTGTACAGCACTCAATACTTAGTTGGGGCTCCTTTTGCCTGAATTACTGCAGCAATGCGGCGTGGCATGGAGTCGATCAGTCTGTGACACTGCTCAGGTGTTATGAGAGCCCAGGTTGCTCTGATAGTGGACTTCAGCTCCTCTGCATTCTCGGGTCTGGCATATCGCATCTTCCTCTTCCCAATACTCCATAGATTTTCTATGGGGTTAAGGTCAGACGAGTTTGCCGGCCAATTAAGAACAGGGATACCATGGTCCTTAAACCAGGTACTGGAAGCTTTGGCACTGTGTGCTGGGGCCAAGTCCTGTTGGAAAATGAAATCTGCATCTCCATAATGTTGGTCAGCAGCAGGAAGCATGAAGTGCTATAAAACTTCCTGGTATACAGCTGTGTTGACCTAGGACCTCAGAAAAAAACAGTGGACCAACACCAGCAGATGACATGGCACCGCAAACCATCACTGACTGTGGAAACTTTACACTGGACCTCAAGAAACGTGGATTGTGTGCATCTCCTCTCTTCCTCCAGACACTGGGACCCTGATATCCAAAGGAAATGCAACATTTACTTTCATCTGAGAACATAACTTTGGACCACTAAGCAGCAGTCCAGTCCTTTTTGAAGTGAGAAGCTTCTGACGCTGTTCAAGAGTGGCTTGACACAAGGAATGCGACAGCTGAAACCCATGTCTTGCATATGTCTGTGCGTAGTGGTTCTTGAAGCACTGACTCTAGCAGCAGTCTACTCTTTGTGAGTCTCCCCCCTATTTTTGAATGGGTTTTGTTTCACAATCCTCTCCAGGGTGTGGTTATCCCTATTGCTTGTACACTTTTTTTTATACCACATCTTTTCCTTCCCTTCACCTCTCTATTAATGTGCTTGGACACAGAGCTCTGTGAACAGCCAGCGTCTTTTGCAATGACCTTTTGTGTCTTGCCCTCCTTGTGCAAGGTGTCAATCGTCGTCTTTTGGACAATCTGTCTAATCAGCAGTCTTCCCCATGATTGTGTAGCTTACAGAACTAGACTGAGAAACCATTTAAAGGCTTTGCAGGTGTTTTGAGTTAATTAGCTGATTAGAGTGTGGCACCAGGTGTCTTCAATATTGAACCTTTTCACAATATTCTAATTTTCTGAGATACTGAATTTGGGATTTTCCTTAATTGTCAGTTGTAATGATCAAATTTAAAAAAACAAACATTTGAAATATATCAGTCTGTATCTAATTAATTAATATAATATACAAGTTTCACTTTTTGAATGGAATTAGTTAAATAAATCAACTTTTTGATGATATTCTAATTATATGACCAGCACCTGTATATATATATATATATATATATATATATATATATATATATATATATATATATATATATATATATATATATACATATACATATACATATACTGTACATATATATATATATATATATATATAGATACATAAACATACATTTAATTTTAAATAAATAACGGTGACTGATCTATTTGTAGTTAATGCAGTTTGGAGCATATAGTGCTTGACTGAACAGTGATATGAGGGGTTTTTAATTTATTTTTTATTTTGAACGATAGAACGCTGTTTAGTGTTACGGAAGAATGGTTCCCACCACCCACGTGTTTCCGGAGGGAAGTGATAAAGCGCGGACCGGTTGCTGGTGGTCAGCTGATGTGTCAAACAGAGTCCAGCCCTCACGCTTTGTTTTATTGACGTTTATTTGGACCAAAAGAGTTCTGGTCACTGTATGAGTTGCTAATGTAATATCTACTCGTTATTCTGGTACACCTCTCTTCGATATTTGACGACGTTGTCTTTAGTGGAAGTGAAAAGATGTATCGATTGACCGCTGTCAAACTGTTGACGTTTTCATCGCTAATGTGTTTCCTGATGTTATTATCCGCAAAAACATCAGAAGCTAAGGTAAAATATGATATTTATTGCTTTGTTTTAATACATAAATGATATACTTCGTGTAGTTGTGAAACTGTTGTGTTGTTGGCAGTGCCAACTAGCCTTTAGCATGTTCAATGTTTCGGCTAAATATAAGATAATAATAAATTAACAAATCAACACTTTCTTTTTAGGAAACAATGTCAGGTGGATTCTAAACCGACCAAAGTATGGTTTATATGAGCTTGTGTAACGTTATATTTGGTCACTCTTCACAGAATTCAGAAGACATCCGGTGCAAATGTATCTGTCCACCTTATAAGGACATCGCTGGGCAGATCTACAATCAGAACGTTTCCTTGAAGGACTGGTAAATGAATTACTCTTCTCAATACGAGTCTACAGTAACTTCTGTAATAAACTAACCCCATGAATCTCTATTCACTGATCCATAACTTCTCAAATACAATAATTTGCACAGTAATTGCCTTCATGTGGTGGAGCCGATGCCCGTTGAAGGCAAAGATGTGGAGGCATACTGTTTACGCTGTGAATGCAAATATGAAGAAAGGAGCTCTGGAACCATCAAAGTGAGTTCAGTGTCTTCTTTATATGACATGGTGTATAATACACTAACTTGAAAATGTTTTAATATTAGAGAAATAATAATCATTCTCTCTTTTACAGGGCACCATTATAGCATATCTGTCTATTCTGGGCCTTCTGTTACTGTATATGGTCTATCTGACACTGTTGGAGCCTATTTTAAAGAGAAGACTGTTTGGCCATTCACAGCTCATTCAGAGTGACGATGATGTTGGGGTAAGTGTTTTGTTTGCAACATCTTTATGGATCCAAGATTTAATACAAGTTGTAAGCATTGGTAGTTTGGATGAAAAATCTGTGTAATGAAATAGATGCATGATCCGGTAGGTCTTTATTTTGTCACTAATGATAGTAATGTCCTATAAAGTGTGCTAACATTATATTCTGTTGTTATAGGACCAGCAGCCCTTCGCCAATGCCCATGACGTGCTTTCCCGTTCTCGCTCTCGCTCCAACATGCTAAACAAAGTGGAGCACGCTCAGCAGCGCTGGAAGAGGCAGGTCCAAGAACAGCGCAAATCTGTCTTCGACCGTCACGTGGTGCTTAGCTAAAAGCCTTCACAGTCTGGACTGTTATCCATTGGTTCTGGTACTGTGTTAAAGGCGGGGTCTTTTCCATCTCATTGGTCTGCCTGAGCAACCTCCAGTGACTCCAGTGTGTACATTTCTTTTTCATGTATAGGTTTGTCATCTTGACCAATGTGTGCGACTAAACCCTGTTTGTTATTAGAGTTTGCTTGATACAGACAGTTAGCATTAACTCTCACCGTGCTCTTGCATTTTGAAATCATGCACTCTAAAATTAGCAAAGATTTTTTTTTACCTTTACTGCAGTCCAGTCACTACTAACTTGATGTGGGGATAGAAGTGTCAATTTCCTCATAAAATTAGGGTGATGCGTTTATTCATTAAATCATTTTATATAAATTCCAGAATTTTTACTAAAGAAAAAAATATTGATTTCCAGTCTTATTGTACAGTGTAAAATTACCCTCTTTTCTCTTCTTACCTTGCGGTTTCCTGTCAACTATTATATGTAAATAATGATAAGTGAATGTGTTTGGTCATTGTCTCCAAATGATATGCTGTATGACTAACTTCTCAATAACAGTTCCTTTTGTTGTTGTTTTATAAGGACAGTATTCATGAGGTACATGCTTTGATGGTATCAGAATAATATTCTTTGTCTTTACTATCTGTATGTATAATAATTGAAATGTTCAAGTACACAATTTAACAAAGATAGCTGTTTTGAACTTTTAAATTGCATAACAGTTTTGTTAATATGTGAATCCCGGTTTCTCGTCTCCGTTTGTTCCTGTCAAAATCAATGCAGCTCATGTGACGCAGTTTCTGTTAATGGTAATGGCATTTTTAGTCCCCAGGAGGCGCTGTTTCCAAACGGGCTTTTTGCATTAGCGTCGAAGAACAGCGCTAGATTTATGCATAATTAAACGTGCTATGTTATAAAAAAATAAAAAACAATTATAAAATTGAGCCGACTACTTGTAATTAGTAAGATAATTATCTCAAGTATGCAGTGACAGTATTTCCTACTCATTTACCACTTTTACCATCATAAATACAGTGAACTGTTTATTTAAAGTATTTTACTGAAAAGCTGAGCGTATTAATTAACCCGAAATTATTTACCTGGTAAGAGATCTAGACAACATGAAATAGTTTAACATAAGACAATGCATATCACATTTTTCACATAACGGTTCTCATCACTTCCTGCGCTCCCCCCTCCTCCTCCTCCTCTCGGCCAAAAACACTGGGACACATATATCAGCGCGCAATCAACGCACTCCACTGAAAACTCACTTACTCAAACTCACAGCATGGATATGTGGAAAAAGTAACCTTGTCAACACGAGCATCACTTGCACACAGAAGGTAGGAATCTTTATTTACCTGACTCTCTTTATGTTCGCTGTTTCAACTCTTTTGAACTTCTTGTTTTGTGTGTGTGTGTGTGTGTGTGTATATATATATATATATATATATGTGTGTATATATATATATATATATATATATATATACGCGCTGATATATGTGTATAGAGATTTGTTTATGTGTATATATATATATATATATATATATATATATATATATATATATATATATATATATATATATATATATATATATTTATATATATATATATATATTTATATATATATATATATATATATATATAAACAAATCTAAATCATAACCTAAGGTGTCTGTAGAGACAATAAATAAAAGCGTAACAGAAAAATATAAATATGAGTGCAAGTTAAATAATAGGATAATAATAACGGCATAACAAAAGTTTACATGCGTTTGGATATGAACGATTAAAATGGACTGAGCCTCGAATGTTTTTTGAAGTCGCTTGAACAGTGAATAGGGGAAAGAAAAAATCCTTCATTATTAGAGGTATAATAAACACGGCTGTGAGAGCAATGGAGGATAGTAACCAACTTATCAGGATGGATTGAGACTCATAAACTCCTCTGAGGTGTTTTACTGTGAACTAGAAACAAGGAGGCGCTCTTAAACCTTCTAAAATCACGGAGAAACCTGATGGACGCTTCTGAGTCAGTTTCTTAGAATTATCATTATAACAATATAAAGGGAAATTAAAAGGAATTGTTATGTTTAATCAGAATATAAATATGTATTTTTACAACGAATTCTTTTGGGCTCATCGGTTGAGTTTCGCTATTGCTGTTAATATCTGAAATTTTGATTACGTTTTCAGTCTGACCTCAGACTAACAGCAACAGTTCACTGTTTTTACACTCTTTCTTATCTCTGTGGTAAATAAGCCCATCATCTGGTTGTCTGTCCCGTGGGGCCACAGTGTGGGAAATGATCAGGGCACAAACCACAGCTCTCTCTGTATCTCTCTTTCTGAGTGTGTCTCTGCCTCCCTCAAGGCTGTCAGTTCTTTCCCATGGGCTTATCATGGTTCCTTGACATATCTATCTTGAATGTTACTTTTTGGTGTGCCCTTGCTCTTGTTTAAAATGTAATTATGTCATTGCAACATTGCAAGAAACCCTGGAAACAATGATTCATATTGATGTCAAAATATATATGCACATTTTTAAAACAGATTCAAGTATGGCTTCAGAAAGTTAACAGAGTCGATGGTAGTTGTGTTGACAGACACGCTTGTGCTCAAGTGCCAAAATGCTACCTTTAATTTTCATGTATTTTGGTTATCAATGAAAGTTTGAAGACCAAACTTCTCCTTATTAAAGTCACCCTTATTGAAAAAAAATAAAGCTGTGTTGTGTTACAAAAATTTCTATATTAAGACATTTTTAAGAAATAATTTCATGTTGCATTAGTTATTTATTGTTAAATTAATGTCTACACATGTTGGTTACATTGTGAACACTAATGGGTTCAGTTTTGTAGAATGACCCATATTACAAAAAAATATTTCCCCAAATTTTGAGCATTATCCAAGTATAACTTGAATATTGAATACAATATTCTGCTTTGTATTTTGAAGTGCCTGAACAGAATGATTGTGACAGGGATATTTTGTGGTAAGGGTGTGGTGAACATTCAGGGCTGCTGGAAACATACTGTTGTATTTTGGAGATTTTGTGGGTTTTGCTGAACATGACTGATGGAACCCTTACAAATGTGTTCAAGGAAGAGGAAACAGTTTAATGGATCCGGCATAATGTTTCTCATACACCCAACTGCTTTAACAGGTGTAAATTGTACTTTTGACTTGTAATTGACTTGGTAAGTAGAAATGTGTATTTGAAAATGAAAAATCAGACCAAAGCAAATACCCTAAAACCAATTCTGTTTTCCATCATGACAATGTAACATGTAAAAGAAGCAGTTCACCTCCCCCGCCACCCTCAAAAAAGAAGAAAATCTGCGGAACATTTACCTAACATCAGACCATGATTTGATTTGAATCATGAATGATTTGCTCACCAATGGATCCTCTGCAGTGAATGGATGCCGTCCTCTAATGTGAGTTCATAGAGCTGATAAAAACATCACAATAATTCACAAGTAATCCACACAACTTCATGTACATCAATTAATTGTGAACTGAAAGCTGTGAATTTGTAAGAAACAGATCCACCATTAAGATGTTTTAACTTAAAGATATAAAAATATCTATATCCACAGTATTGGTTAAAAAAAGCTTCGGTCTTAATCAGGTGAGAAATATTCACAGGTTAATCACCATTTATAAGAGTAAAAAATCCATTACTTAACAAATATGTCAAGGCATTTTGATGTGAGAGGACAAAAGGGATTGGACTTTTTACTGGAGGAGGCATTATTGTGCATTATGGACTCATATTTAGGCCATAACTGAGGCTTTAAAATGAAAAAGCCTTACTAATGGATTTTTTTTTCTTACAAACATGCAGCTTTTAGCATCACAAGACATTAACCAATTGACTGGAATCATATTGTGATGTTTTTATCAGCTGTTTGTACTCATTCCGACAGCACCCATTCACCTCCATTATAATCAACTTTAAACTCAATGTATGACTGTTGAAAGGTGCAAGGCACAAGTAGTAGATGGTAGCGTAAAAATTTGTTAAAAACAAAAAAATTGCAACGAACTCAATCACTAGTAGTATAAACTTGGTTAAATATTAATCTTTAAGTTAATATGTAGTACAATATGTAGCAGACAAGTTCAAATTTTCTTTATGCTAAAAAAGAAGATCCTCTGAAGAATACAGCTGCATATTTCACCAATTTCCTCTTAGAAAAGAGCAATGGAGCATTGAGACTTGCGTAATTGCAATCACAGGGATGATGGGATACCCCAGGGGCATGAATCTCAAGTATTTGTCACAGCCCTTACCAGTCAAGTGCTGTTATGAGGTTTCATTAGAATATTATTATGTGCTGGACACACTTGCATGGAAATTGTGGAGTTGTTAAATGCTGCCAACCGATTAAAAACAAAGCCCATGTGGAGAGGTTGATGATGTTTTTCTGCACAAAACAACAGAATTTAGCTCAAAGTTGAGGTTCCCACTGCTGAGCTTGGCTATCCAGAGACCATACTGAGAATGCATTATGTTTCGATTGGGTCAAAACTTGCAATGATTAGAAAAAGGGATGTTTGGCTTTTAGATTAGTCAATTTCTAGCTAACACTTTCAGTTGCATTTTTAGTATCATGATCACACTAACAGGCATCCACATGGGAGATGTTTAGTCTGGGCCTCTAATGCGTTCTTGACTTGGGCTGCACAACATCAGGATACAAGGTTAAATATAGTGAATGCTCGCTTGCAATGTAAGAGTAAAATGACAGACTAAGATATGACCTTAATATATAATAGTATGCCAAATTTCATATCATGTTTTATTCATGATAATATGGGTTTTCAACAGAAACATTAGAAACAGCAGTTTTATTGTACAAATCTCTCAAGGTTTTGAAAAAGAAATTTCTATCTTGTTCTTGTTATTAAGACAATAATAACATTTTCCTTGAGCGTCTTGCATTAGCTCCCTCTAAATAACACCTGGAGGGAATGATTGTTCTTGGAACCCTGATCCGTGGCAAAACTGTCCCTGAACCATTATCTAAGGAATTTAACACAGATTTGAGAAAGACTCCCACATCAAGTTCCAACACCAGAAACCACAATGCTGAGGTATTGGTACAATTTGAAAGAGATCCAGAGAAAGTTATGTCATCCTAAAGCTTTTGTCAACCGCAGATCCCTGCTTCTCATTGCGGTTGCTTATTTGGCAGCAGGTTGCTTATTTGCACAAGTTTCAATCCAACAGAGACCGTTTTTATTGTGTCAAACTTCATCTATTGAATGCTGGATTTTAATATTAGACTGGCTCGACAGACTTGGATAACATGGAGATTCGGTAGATTGCTCAAAACATTCTATTATTTTTTTTTTTAGGATTAAACAAGTTGACAGCTTGGTTTATTCCGTAGATATTCCTAACAACTAAAGCCATAAATTTGTCTCAGTATTGGAGTTTAGTTTGGATAGTTTGACAAACTTTTCCTTCCTGTCAACTTAATAATCAACAGCTGTTTGTTTCTTTTTTTTGTCACAGATTTATACTATTTAATATTAAACAAATCCATAACGTAGAAATACCTTTGTTTACTGTTTTGTGGCTGCAAAATGCGCATCATTATCATCTATTGCTTAAGAATCTGAGCTAAATGAATTTGTGCATATTTAGATGCAAGTGGCTGGATTCACTCCAAGTACACTTTCAAAGGTTCTTTGTCTGTTTGTTCTTGAACTTATGCTTCACATACATGTGATTGCATACCACAGTTTAGACAGCTGTTAGCAATGTGTTAAGCTTGTACTCTGCTGCTCAGAATCTGAAGCTCTTTGTAGCATATGGGTAATTGTAAATCACAGATATCTGAATATGTCCTGAAATTATTTATTCTATACCTTAAATAAAACAGAATTTGTGTTAACTTTCAATTCAAAAGATGCTCTTTGTAAAATGGCTCTATACAAGCTGCAGTCATTAGAAATGAAATCCAAAGCAGCAAGAAAACAAATCAATAAATGTTGCTTACTACAGCAAGTATTCACATTACTTCTAATTGCGAGCCTGTGGGTTTGCCTTCAGCAAGATCATGAAAATGGGTGTACAAATGTTATAATATTAAATCATCTATACAACCACTGCAATCATGTGACACTGAAGGCCACTGCTCCAAATTTCATAACAACCAACATAATACTGTCTGTAAATCTATATTTTAGTGCAACAAAAGCTTGCAAAAGAATAAAATAAAAATAGCTTAGTCTAGGTGGGGGAAATATATATATATATATATATATATATATATATATATATATATATATATATATATATATATATATATATATATATATATATAAAGCTGAATAAAGTATTACTGAAATAATTTGTGTAATCATTTAGAATATTCTATAACTAAAAGAGCAGATTTTTGTATGAAATGCTGGTTGTCACGAGATAACAAAACGTATTAACTAACTAACTAACTAACTAACTAACTAACTAATTATCATTCAAAATGATGCAGATTATTTATTGTGTTATTGTGTTAACATTTTACCGCTCACTGCTTTTATTGATAACTATTCAGAGCTCATCCGTTTTTTATGTTTTGTGGTCACCATAAATGTATTTTTCGGATTCGTGCGCGTTTGCAGAAGATTACAAAGTAGAGCGGAATAGCATGTGATTACGATTCGGCCAATTAATATGGATCTCTGTGAGACCCCTCAACTATTTCTTCGGTGTCCCGGGAGACCGCGAGCTCTTCTGGCTGTTTGTTTTTTTCCTGGTGAAGGATGACGGAACGATCAGGCAAACTAGTTATGTTACATGAAATGTGAAAGACACTTATTTGAACCTCGCTTAATTTGGCACTGTAACATACAGTGTAAAGTTCAAACTCATGTGGCTCGTGTGAAGAAGAGCAGTTTAGTTTCGTGTGGGAGCTCGAGAACTTGGAGAGGCGAGTGGGGGGGCAAAACAACCCGTCTCCATGGCGACTAGCTCAGCCTTCTGCCAGAAAGAGTTCTCAAGTAGGGAGGGATTTACCCCGCTCGAGAGGACATGCCTGGAAGTTTAGGGAAAAGTTCCAGGTATTACCGGCAAATCGATGATTTTTTGCAATCGCTACGAGTGTTTTTTTTTATGAGACCATGAACAAAATGGCACGAACTGCGGGATGTTTCTTTCAGGTAAAACTTTTATCTCATTCTAGCCGGGGTTACATTGTATGAAAATGAGCTCAGTCAATCGCAAACAAAAGCTGTGTGTCAGAACCCAGTGAGCTTGCTTGCTCGAAAGCGTTTTTGAGCATCACGGAACAAAAGTCCGTTCCGTGATGCTCAACAATGATTGTAATTCGGAACGTTTGTGATTCCTCAAAACGTTTAAAAACATGACGTCCAAATCTAGTCTCGGTTAACGTTAGTTAGGCAGCTCTCTCGCTTTGGAGGCACAAAATTAACAGTAACGGATGTTTTATATGTAAATGTGGCTCAAAACATAACTTTTTGTTTAAATGCGGTTAAAAAATGTTAACTGTATAAAGCCATATGTGTTTACCTTATTTGGTAATTTCCCAACTCATTCGAATCTTGTCTATTGTTAACTTGATCGTTTAATAGGCTGACGTTTTTCAGCTTTATTCTATTTGAGGAACAGCCAAGGTCATGTATGGTTTATATCTTTCTCTGATGGAGCACAATAAGTTTATGGATTGGTTTAGTGGCCAAAGCAGTTGTTGCTGAGCATGGAATTAGCAGCGCCAAGGTTGTGGGTTCGATTCCCAGGGAATGAGACATCAATTAAAAACTATACTTTGAATGCAGTGTAATCCACTTTGCTTACATGCATCTGCCAGTTGCATAAATGTAAAATGTAAATGTTGAATGAGCGAGGATTGACAGCGGATAAAGGCACATTTCAGTTGTTACTTACCACTAAAATCATGCACTTATTTGTGCACAAATGCCTGTGGGTGTGTACACATGTACTGTAGGTTACATGATCACTGTTCAAGTATACAGTGCCCCCTGCTTTCATTTTTGGCTGCTACTGCAGCTGCAAGCTCTTTTTTTCCCCTGAACTTTCTGAACAGACTGTCTTTTGTGCTTTTGGAACAATGACCCTTCCTTCTCATTGGTCTGGATTGTCAGCTCAATCATGGGAGCCGCTCTGTTCTCTGTCCAGTGCTTGCGCAATATGGATCAGGGTGGAATGTCACCAAACCTTGAACAAAATAGACAGTCACCATCATAATGTGTAACAAACCTTTTCATAAGGTTATGATCTAGCTGATCCATAGCTTGTCATTCCACAGTGAATGTGATTTTGTGAGCACACTGTGTCAGCTGAAATAACAGTCATGCAAGGACTCTTATTTCCACTGAATCCAGTCAAACAGATTTGCGTCAAGTATTACTTGTGTATTTATGCTTTTTCTTCCCAGATTCTGTGTCTTGACTTTTTATCGAGATGTAGAACCTAATGCACTTTCATTGTTCAATTTAGTAGCTTGATAATAGTAATTGTTTTAGTGTGCGATTGCATCTTTTTCCTAAGAAAATGTTCCTGGAAGCGATTCATGCATGACAGCAAACATGACTATAACAAAAGAACAATTGAACTTGTAAAATCCTTTTCAGTGTGGTGCACTGAATAGACATCATTGCCTTTAAGGGAGTGTGCATTGTGGGTTTTTTTCTCACATGCCTGTAATTTTCAGAAACTTCTAAAAGGAAACAAGTTGTGACTTGCTTTAATAGATAGCTGACTTTAAGATTAAATGATGTGCTTCAAAATGTGTCATCTCTAGTCTTTAATAAAACATTTATCATCCCAGGTCTAAGGAGGGATTTTATTATAGCTGTCCTTGAATAACTTCTTCAGTCTAGGGTGGAGAGTCTTATCAGTGTTGTGTGTCATTGGTATTACATAGAAACAGTGCATGTCCTGTCAATCCGACAAGACTAGGGATTATACTAGGTTTACATGAGTCAGTGGTAAGCTTTTGGTCTTGTTGTTGTGTAATATCCATCAAATCTGTGTGATACACTGTATACCAAACACAATAGACTGTGATGCAAGTCTGATGCATCAACATGTAGGCTACAAGTCAAATTGTCCTTACATGACACAAATGGCTTCGTGTTTAAAGGAATAGTTCATCCAAAAATGAAAATACTTGACTTTGTGTGTGTTTTTTCATGAGACACAAAATTAGACATTTAGAAGTTTCTTTGTGTAGCTCTTTGTAGTAGCTAGGCTCTCCAGTGGTCCATACAACTTCTACCATTCAAATAAATGGGGTTGAGGAGGTTTTTAAAATGATTTTGATAGTCATTTAAAGTCTCATGTTCATAGAGGTTGCAGTTTTTGCAGTTTTGCATGTATGTGTTATTATATTTATTTATTTATTTTTACCTTTCAGTGTTTACAACCACATTGTCATAACTCAACACACTTCTCTTTGGAGACAGATGCCGGACTTATCATTTACTCTGCTTAAAGTCATCTTGCTAGTCTGTTTAAAATCAACTGCAAATCAGAATTAAGTGTGTGCAGTGGCCGAATCTCAAAATCCCATCAACAACCAATGGATCAACCCGTACCTTATCCTACCCCTTTTTTGATTTTCTGCTTCACTTGAATGTACATCAAAATACAGAAGAAACTATTTCATCCATTTCATCATGACTTTTGACTTCTATCTGTTTCTTATGTCTGTAAGTATGGTATGGCTTGAAATATAGTATATAAATCATGTAGGCTATGCTACTTTTGGCTTAGATTTGTCTTGTTTTTTGTTCACTATGATAACTTAGAACTGTTCTATGAAGAAGTTCTTCACTTTTTTTGTGCTGCACAAAATAAACCATAAACAGGTTTTAAACCACATGAGGGAAAGCAAATAAGAGCAAATAATGAAAGAACTACCCCTTTAAAATAATATTTGCCACAACTGGGATTTCATAGGAGCTCTACAAGGTTTTATAGCTCATTGTGAGCAACTGTTCTGTCTCCAGTCTGTCTGATAAACTCTGTAAATCCTGATAAGTACGGTGTACTAAATTGTTTATGGAAAATGACTGCTTTCAGTCTTTTGAACTGAATGGACACTTGTTTCCATATACATGTTTCTATTTTTAGTGTTTGCATAGTTGAAGATTATTAGGATACCAGTATGATTTTGAATACACGCTTAATTGAAAGTCATAAACGAATCGAATAACCCCAACAGTTTGAATCAAATGAGCACCGAAATCAAACTGGATCTTCTTTGCCACTTATTTTCAGATTTCCACATTTCAGTTTGTGAGCAACATTGCAGTTTTCCTTAATGTGTGATTTTCTCATGGACTTGGAAAACAGAAAGAACTCTAAACAGCTGAAAGTCAGGGAAGACAGAGACCAAAAAGGGCTTAAAAATTGGTTCCATCTGGCCTGTCCGGTCAGCACTATGGGAGCAAGGAATCGTGGGTATTGTGTGGGGAGCGTGCAGCTGCTGGGCGCTGTGACAGGCCAAGTTCCACAGTTCATGAAAGGCTCAGAAGGAAAGACGTTTAAGCAGCTCGACAGGGTACAACAATTCCCTCCACCCCACCGCCCCAACACAGAGACGAACCCGGTGTCATTATTCACAGGCTCTGTGGACTCGGGATTGAAACCGGGTAAAAAGGAAACAAAAGACACCCCCTTTGTATGCTCTGCTTTTTCCTTTTTCCCATCGGACTTTTTAGGGTAATTTTAATTAGCGGTACCAGAGGGGTTCACCCAGGTGCAAGCATGTTTAAAAACTCCTCATAGCACCACAGACGAATTGATCTTCTTTTCTTGCCTCAATCTAAACACAACGTGCTTGGCTGATAACAGCAGCATTAACGTACCTCGTGCATTATATAAATTTCAGCCAGAACCCTGATGAGGACCATATGATGGTGTGAGCTAAGAACCTGGAAGGGGGGGGGGGTCTCTCTTTCCTGTGGTATTTATGCTGTAATCTAACCCCCCATTCTCACACAGTCATGTCTGATTTGGTAATAACAACATAGATTTGGAGTTTACAGGCTACGAGGAAAGAAAGGAGAAAGAGTAATCATCTCTGTTGCAAAATGGTCTCTGGTGAATGCAAAACCATGTTCATTTTCTCTTAGGGGTTTTGACGTGTAGGAGCAGCTGAGAATATGTGGTTGCTTGTTTTAGAGATGTTAAAGATGTTAGTGGCTGATCAGCAGGGACCAATTATGGCAAATGTAGGGTGAATTAGGGTCACCTGGGACACCTTAGATCTGATCATGGTACACTGGAGAAGTCAAAGGTGCAAAAAGTCCCAGAAGACTAATTCACCCTATTGACAGGAAAATAGAATTAAAACATGGGTCTTTTCATCTTGTGCGGAATTATTTTGATTGGACTCAAGTCAGCTTCTGCTATTCAGGTTCAATGAGTTGTTTAATTTTCCGAAGGAAATAAATAACTTTTTGGTCAATGATCAGCAAAACGAGCAAAGATTCAACCTCGATTTTATGTGATCTCCATAGTATAGTAATGAAAAATATCTACCCTGTCAGTGGTGTCATGTTTATTGACGTTAAATGAATCCCTCCCTGTCAGTTTAAGAATTCCTCCTCTTTCAGAAACTCTAATGTGTTAAATGTGCGCTTTGACGGACGGGGCAAATATTAGTGCATTCCTTTTGAATAGAGCACCACTCCACTAGTCAGTTGGCCCGTCGTCACTGACAAGGCCATGGCCCGATGGTCTCGTCTTGAACCCTTAACATTCCTCACGGTGTCGCTCACCCGAGAAAGCTGGTCAGAGAGTGTTTGTTTGAGTCGCTGATAAAGGAGCTTACTTTTTAACCACCGTCTGTTCAAGGACACATTGAACAAAGATGTCCTCTCTTCTGTTGCTAAAAAATGGCTAATGGAGAGGTGGCTGCTCTGAGTGTAGAGCTGTTCAGTCATGACATCAGTCATTTGTAGACCAACCCAGAAGGCTAGTTCAATCAGTTCCCTGGTAATCTCTAAGAGGAAAACTAACATCCAGTAAAAACTAACAAAAACAAATATACACACTTCGCTTACTGGGATTTATAATGTCAATAAAATATTCAATACCAATTCTAATACCATGGGGAAAAACTATACTACTCTGTAAAACCGAACAGTGAAATTAATCAAATGAAATTAGTTAATTGCACTCAAATAATAACGAAAGTTCATTGGACTTAATTTAAATAAGTTCTGTTAACTCAAAAATTTGTTGTAGTGAGGTGAACTTAAAATGATTGTGTTTTCTAGTTCCCAGCATGCTTTGCATCAGAAAACAAGGAAAATAAATTTAGAAATTAAGTGTTATTTTGTGTGTTTTTACACAAGATTAACATAGAGGGACATAAGTTAATACATAAATGTTGTGTTATATTAGATTTTACAAAGGTTTATGTTATGTTCGATTTGTAGTGTTACCGTTGTGGTGAAGAGTAGAGCCTGTGGTTAGACTGAGGATGGACAGCAAAAGCCTAATTTTGAGTGTATTTCCCACATTATAGGAGTTGAAAAATAGATAAAATTATGAGTGAATTACTCCCTAATTATAAGTTCAGAAATATAATTATTTAAGATAACTCTGAGATAATTTAAGGCAACTGGAATTAAATTTTTTAAGTTTATGTAAACTTAAAACATTTAAAAACATCACTTAAATGTTTTTGTGTAATCTGTTACAAAATATTTTTTGAGTTCTGTGAACTTATCAGGGTTTACAGTGATAGTACAAAGCTAGAACATGACAATAAGATATATTTTTACATTAATGAAAACATCTTGAGGTGATAAAACAATCAGAACTGGTCAGAAAGAAGAGAGAGAGAAAGCACAGCTGGTAGTATTGGTGTATAGATATTAGATGCTGTGAAAAAAAAAGTACTGAAACCCTTTTAGATATGTAAGTATCGATATGTATCAAAAACCGGTATTTTTCACAACATTTCTGGTGACCATGTTCATGATACTTACCATTTGTGAAGTCCTAGTAAACTCGGTGAGCTGTCTTCTCCATCAGTAACATAGTTGACTGGTGATATGTCCAATGGAATGCATATTGAGAAACATGTTTTAATTAATTCTCTGTCATTTTGAGAGAGATGTGCTGTGCCAGTAAACATGTCAACTTCAGATACTCAAGTAAGATTTGACCCATTTTTAAAGGGTCATATAATGTGATTTAAATTCTTCCTTTGTCCCTGTAGTGTTAAGCACTCTAAAACTTCTCGTTCTATCACGCCCCCAAATGTCTACATCACTATGTGTCAAGATTTGCATAACGCCGCCCAAATTGTTCACACAAAGAAAGAAGGCAGAACTTTTATTCTCGCTGTTGCCGCTGTGTTTCATTGTGAAAGTAAAGCTACTTTGTTTGGCCTTCCAAAAGAGGACACAAATAGAAATCAGTGGTTAAGTTGTATTTACAACACTGTTCCATAAAAGTCTTAACCCAAATATTCAGATGTGTACAGCACATTTAGCAGAGGACAAGGACTGTTTCCTGTTACAGCTGCGTACAGTGCCGATGTCCGTTTTGATAAAGTGGGCAATTCTAACTTTACAAGGATAGTCTGGCACTTCTGACTCACAGTCTGTAAGTACGTTTTCATATGTAAAGGATTTGCCACAGATGATTCAAACGCGAATTTTGAGCAGTGTAGAGTAACTGTTAGAGCTTGTAGTTTTTTGTTTCTTTGAACACAAATTCAGACATGGTTTTATGTTTACACAGCGCGATACACAACACAACACGTTAAAACACAGTATAAGTAATTATAATCTGTAATTATGTCCATACTGGATGAAAAAAATGCTTGTCCCTTGGTTTTGTCTCATCGCGCCTGGAAAAGGGGCATAATATTTCTGTCACATGTTGAGGCATTCAGCCAGTCACAATGCACCGGATAGCTGGCCAATCAGCGTACACCTCACTTTTCAGAATTTTGAGCTTTATAAAATTTGAAATTTTAGAAAGGTGGGGCACAGAGGAGCAACAATAATTAGGGGTGCACGAGATATATCGGCCGATGATGAATGTGCATATAGTCAGTGAAGCCGGTTATCTAATCAGCGGTAATAATGGTGTTACTGTGGTATTATGGTTGCAGTTGTGGTGTTGATTTCACTTTAAATCATAGAATTAGAGTATTCTTTATCGTTATTAGTAATCATACTTGCTGTGAATGTTCCAGTTTTCTGTTTTAAAAAAAAACTGATTTGCTGGTAGACCAGTTGAAGCATTGAAAAAATGTTATTTAAGCCATTCGAAATTTCCATTGAAATCATAGCATTAATGGCTTGTTCCAATAGACTCCGCAGATTGTGATTGGGGAAATATTCTGTAAATGAATTGTTATTCTATCTTTTTAATCTTTGGCATACAAAGTAATCCAAGACTTATGCTTCCAAGGATTTTAGTAACGTCCAAGTCTAAATAAACATAAAGCATTTATTCTCTTTTACAGTGTATTCAGTAGGAATTATGAAGGTTATGTGGCCTTTTCTGAGTGAAATGGGAGCAGCTCTTCCTCTTCCTGTTGCAGATCAATATCTGAGAGAAAGAGATGATTGTTTCTTACTGAAATGGTGCCACTGTGCAGATCACGAGTCACATCATGGTTACTGAGCATATTAAACATGGAAACAGGAATAATGAATCACAATGATGGATGTTTAATGCAAGCTAAAATAAATATGACTGTTGTTTCCTGTGAAAGCGATATGTCATAATGCTTATGTATTCCGGTATTATGAGTTCATGGCTTCGGTAATTACATTTAATGTTTCAGTGATACATTGTTGGAACAAACCCTGCTTCTTTTCGGTCATCCATGCAGAGCGGACTGATGTGAAACAGCATCTTCAATAAGCAGCTTGTCAGTCACACTCAACAAGTCTTTTTTCCTTTCCAGTATTTCCTGACACAAGCAGGTTATACTTCTCAGTCAATTTGCAAGCCATAACTCGTTTTCATAACTCTTTCTTGAACTGCGTCAACTATATCTAAAATCTTTAAGTATCTGTTTGTTTGATTGTAATTTCATGTAATGTATTTTATATTGTATTCTATGGCAGAAGTTTGTAAATGAAATCAAGCGGAATCTACTCTGCAGTCTCAATGATAGTGATGCTTCAACAGTCTAATATAGTTCCATTATTCAGCAGACTTTATTTTTACAGCTGTTCACCTTTCAACAGCTCAGTGAAAATATCCAGTCTAGTTGGGGAAAAAATAGGTTCCGGAAAACATGTGCCTCCCATGTCATAGAAGAGAAAATATTTGCATTTTCAGCTATGTTTGGTCGTAATTTTATCGTTCTTTTGCAGCTTGAGTGATTTTTGTAATAACAACAATAGTTTGAAGTATATTCAGCTGAAAATATTCTATGCTAATCACTGCATTGTAAGTCACCCTAACTTTAGGATAGGTAGTTCTGAACCAGATAGATTTTCAAATTTTATTTGAAACATGATAACTTTCTTTACTGAATAAAAGTATTATTATTATTATTATTTTAAATCCTTCTGACCACAAGCTTTTGAGCAATAGTGTATAGGCTCTGTTCACTGTCAGTGCAGTAGTATTTTAGTAAGATGACATAAAGGCATCATCAATAATTCATCAAGAGTGAAAATAAACTGTAAGTACTGAGGCGAGCTGTTAGAAGGCCCTCCAGTTAGATTGAAGATGCATGTTCTTTGCAGTCCTCTGAAACAGGAAATGGCTGACAGAAGGAATGCTGTCTCTCCCCTCATCTCTCTCTGTTGGGCTTTCAGCTCCGCTGCTGGTTGGATGACTACTGCATACAATAACTTCCTGTAAACAAGCCCCCCAGTGCACCCAGTTACACCCAGTCCTCTCTGTATTTGACTGCTTGTAATATTGACCTCCTTATAAACTGTACACAACAGTACGAGTGAACGCATGCCAGTATGGGAGGTGTTCCCTCTGCATGTGGAAGATGATTTTTTTTCCCACTTCTGTCTCTGATGAGGCCCTTTAATTTGTCCGGAGGAAGTGGCAAGTGGTATGCACATGGCGCTGTGGTTGTGAGGAGAGGCTAATTAAGATGTCTCTGGGTGTGAAGGCAGTAGTTGCAGTGGTTATGTTGGTGCGAAGAGCCTGTGATTGTGGTGAGGAGAACATCTGAGATCATAATTACATTAATAGAAAATTCTGTATTTAGTACAAGTTGAAGTCAGCATTAAATGGATATTCTGTTTTCAAAATGTATTTTATTGATCTTATCGTTAATGAATTATCCATGCATATGTGTTTTTCCCCCCTTTTTATTTGTAATCAAAATGTTTATTAAAAAGACATCTCTCTGGTGTCGGACTTCTCCAATCATTTTGTCTACTTAAACCCCGACCCTTTCTTAAAATCAACAACTGATGGATAGATCCAAGAGCATGTTTTTTGGATCATCCATTTCACTCGGATGTACAAAACAATGGTAGAGGAGATTTTTCGCTACTTCCATTATATCGCAACTTTAGGCACAGGCATCTGCATTTGTTGATAATCACAAAAGATCATTTTTTCCTTGGTTTCTTTAAAAAGAGAGAGCAAAAACTAGGTTATAGTGAGACACTTACAACTGGATTAACTAAAACACCAATATCTGGTGGATTAAAAAGCACAATATATAATTTAATAAAAATGCTTACATTAATTTTAAAAAGTCTTTTTTTTTTTGAAGAATGGAAAAATATGTTAAAATCATCATAATGCATATTCATGCTTTAAGTTCTGTCAGTTGAGCTTAATTTGTGTCTATCCCAGAAAATGTTTAATAGATTTTGGGATGTAAAAAGTAAAGAGGATCTGTTCATCCAAATGATTTAAGGGACTTGCTGTGCAAAGCATGGCCTTTTAAATCTGATTTACTGCTCATCAAAGATTTTCGAGTCTTCAACTGACAAAATGAAAAAGCAGCTCCCTGTTTCTCAACAACCAACCTGAGTCCCCATGTGCTCAAAGCCCCTAAACCACAACTCCCTGACCCAGCTTGTAAAACTAATATCTGTCGTTAAGCAGGGTCTTTCTTAGTCCTTCGGTGCAAATGTTCATGGGAAAAAGCAATCACTATTTAATGAGCCAAGAGACTAGCTCAGCTCTGTTAATCTTGGCTACTCTATTCAAACAGACGTTAATACAAACATACTCCAAATATTGCTTCATAGACTAAAGGCATTTGGCATGGCTCTTTGATTCTACAAACAGATTTTTAGAAACTCTCTTATACTAACAGGCCATGTAAACCTGGTCTGTAATTACCTTCGGGTCATAGTGCTGCTGTTCTTTTGACTGCATATTCCGGGATTGTAGAAATCAATTCACAATTTAATGTTGCTATTATTAGTGGTGCTTGGCAAGAATCACTATTATTATTGCTCAAACTTGGGGGTCGGAAAGAAAAGCCTTAAGAGACTTAGAACCAATATTTACCTTTTACTTTTTCTAATCGATCTAGTGCAAAAATTTCATACAGTATGTTAAAGCATGGTCTCAGGGGGGCCATATTTCTTTCTTTCTTTCTTTCTTTCTGTCCTTTTCTGGTTTTCTTTTTTTTACATGGGCCAGTATGCAAGCAGCCATAATGCCAGAATGTATACATCTGTTTTCAAGCTGGCTTGTATTTTCTTTTTCTAAATGATATCTGTTATATATTATTCCTCAGTATCTTAAAGTCACCATGAAAAAAAAAAAAAACTTATTTTTTAATGGAATACTGCAGTGTTTATTATAAATAATTTATCCATGCACTTAATTTTTTCTTTTAATTCATGTGCCCCCGTAATCTATAATCAAAAACGTTAACCTCCCCTCACCCGCAAAACGATCAATCTTCTCTTCTGGTCACGGGGTATACCATGAGGGTGGAGCTAGTGACGAGGGCTAAACGCTTGGGGGTAAACTGAAACTGATGCTTCACTTTATAGAAATCAATGCATTGACCAGCACTAACGCAAGCCATGGGGGAGAACACTATCCTTAAAAGTTGAAAGGATATTGGGATATTACCACAACATTACTCTTAGGAGATTGCTAACTTTTTTGTCTTTTTTATTTTATTTTTTATGAATATGACTTAATCTGATGGAGGATGCACTCAGTCATTCAGGCAGTCTCTCTCTCTACTTTACTCTCGTGCGCATGTGCGAACTTTTAGGCATGTTTTGTGCCATTGATTGTCCTCGTCTTCATCTTCCTTGATAAATAAAACATCTCTTCATGCTAGGGTGTCGCTGGTGAATCCAGTGGAGAGAAATCCCCTCACAGCTAACTGCAAACTGGCTTTCTGATCTGCCTCCATTATATCAGCAAAGCCTAAACTTCCAATGATCAAATCAATTCCCGAGGGACGAAATCAAGTCCTGCCCTCCATTTCAAATGCCGTTTCACTCGGATAGACGTCACAGTAGAGAAAAAAAGACAATCGCTACTTCCGTTACATGCCGAAGGAATACTCTACCCCACAAATAAAATGTTTTCATTAATCATTTACCCCCATGTTGTTCCAAACCCGTAAAAGCTTTGTTCATCTTAGGAACACAATTTAAGATATTCTGGATGAAAACCGGGAGGCTTGTGACTGTCCCATAGACCGCCAAGTAAAATACACTGTCAAGGTCCAGAAAAGTATGAAAAGCATCATCAGAATAGTCCATCTGCTGTCAGTGGTTCAACGACAACATTATGAAACCATGAAAATACTTTTTGTACGTGAATAAAAAAAAAAGAAGACTTTATTCAACAATTTGTCCCCTCTGTGTCACTCCACATCAGCGTAGGGCCATTTTGGAGAATCTGAGCTGTACTCGGTTTCTTACGCTCTTCTATGTCAGCCGCCCTGCACTGATTAGGGATATGCCGGTATAAAATTTTCCTTTTGCGATTAATTGCTAATGCTTTTATCACGGTATACGGTATTGTCACGGTATTGAAATTTAGTTTACAAAAAGTGGTCAAAATACAATATAACAGGTTTAATAACTTGTCTCTTATAACAAAAAATAACTGAATATTTAAATACAATTAATCAATGTAGAAAAAAATATATAAAGTTAAATGTTTTACTTTACAATGTTTAATTACTTTACAATAAGATCTCCTTAGTTAACCATTAACATTCACAATGAGCAATAGCTATATTTGCTACAGAAGTTATTAATCTTTTAAAAAAGTGTTCATTTTAGCTAATTAAATAACACAGTTGCAACTTTAGATTTTTAACAGTGTGCTATTAAATATTGGAATACCTCAAATTAATGAACGTTCAGAATAATTTTTAATTGGCAGTCTGTTAACTAATGAATTAAATAATGCTAACTAATGAAGCCCTAATGTAAAGTTTGACTGAACAATAACGAATCAAAACACTTTCAAACAATATCTAGGCATGTTATAGTCCAGATTAAAATGTAAGAAAAGTCTAAATATTTAAGTATTTGACGCTATGATGAACAACATAGCTAATCCACAAATCTGAATGGCTATGTAAATATTTTAGAAAGTAGAGCAGCTGCTTTATTTATGGGATTTCCAGGGTAACAGCTACATTTTTCTGCAGTTTAGCACCATCTGCTGTCAGAGAGTGAATGTGCTTTCATTTAGCACGTCTCTCACATGCTTCTCATGCGTGCTTGTTTACATCAGAGCGTACACATGTCTTTTAAGCAGTATACAGCTGTGTTGTGCATTTTGACCAGTTGATGGGAAAAGTATTCTTAAAATGAATCCCAAATTCTGAATAATTTGTGATATATAATTAATCACGGTATTTAAAATTGCCCATGACAACAATATCATACATATTCATTACTAGGGCTGTCACTTTTAGTTCAAAAATCGATTGGACAAGCGATCGGACCAATCAAAAAAAGTTTTAAAAATGAAAATAGGGAATCGATTTTAACCAAATATGTACACTATTAATTTTAAAAGAATTAAACCATTAAAAAATATAGATTTAACAAAACTCACAAACAAGCAGAAAAAGAAAATAAAGAATTCCGAAAAGTGCAGTATGCGTTGCGAAAGCTAGATAGAAAATACCAGCAATTTTACGGGCCTATAAGACCCAGTGATGTCGAAAGCAACCTCTTATGCTGCATTAACACCAAAACGTGAATAGAGCGTCTGGCGAAAATGATTTCAATGTTAAGTCAATGTAAAGATGTGTTTACGCGCATCTGGAGGTCTTGCGGCGTGTTCGAGGTGAATTCGCCTCATTCGCGCATCTAGTTACAGGAGATTCTGAGTTATGAAAAGGACCATTGCAAGCTGACAGCGACTGGCTTTTGTGGTGGAAAATTGGCAGTAATACCCCCACCTTGCGCAGCTGTACCTGTGTCCCTGGGAGATCAGTGCGGTCGGAGCACGTCAACAGCTGGACATATAGTGAATAAAAAACGCTCTGCTCTGGACCCCGAAAATGTTGATCGACTTGTTTTCCTTTCCAATAAATTTGTAATTAAATTTGTAAAGAAAACGCATCATTGTGGCACGTCTGACACAGAAGAGCGTACACTGCCTGTGTACAGCTCAGATTCTCCAAAATGGCGCTAAGCTGATGTGGAGTGACACAGTGGATACATTGTTGAATGAAGTTGTTATTTTTGTTTTATTTGCCTACAAAAAGTATTGTCGTCGCTTCATAATTTTACGGTTGAACCACTGATGGCAGATGGACTATTCTGATTATGCATCATACTCTTCTGGACTTTGACAGTGTGTTTTACTTGGCAGTCTAGGAGACAGTCACAAGCCTCCCGGTTTTTCAACCAAAATATCTTAAATTGTGTTCTGAAGACAAAGAAAGATTTTACGGGTTTAAAACAACATGGGGGTAAGTGGTTAATGACAACATTTAAATTTTGGGGTGGATTATCCTTTAAAACAGGATTTATTACCTGCATTTATAAACAAAACGCAGTCTTCTCTTGAAGCATGCTGTCTGGGGCATTTTGTGAGGGTCATAGATTTGTTTGCATGACAGGGATGATAGAGCTCTTCTTTTATAAAGATCAAGGTCCATATTTGTTGTTGTTTTCTGTTTCTCAGACAGGGTTAATCCATGGGTGTCTATTTCAATTGTTGTGTTTCATGTCTAAACTTTTTGTAGCCTTTATAATTAATAGAAATAATAATTTTTCCCCTTTTTAAAATAAAAATTTCCATATTCTATCAATCAACATTGTTCATTAAATATGTTCTCAAGTGAAATTTAAATACTTGTTCTTTGTCATTTCATACATCCTGTCCTGATTGTAGAGAGATCATCAGCATAATGGTTTCTAGCACAGTAGTGTTCAGTACCTTAACTTTAATGGTCATGATACATTCTTTCTTAACAAAGTAACTTATTTTAAACAGGTGAGGGGGTCGTCAGAGGGAGATGACTGCCAACAAGAGCTCCAAAACTGCACCAAAACCAGAAGCAGCTAAAGGTCCACAGGAAAACTCAGACAGGTATCAGTCATGATGAAGAGTCATCCTTAATGTCCAATGTTTGTGCTTTTACAGGTTTTTTTTTTTTTTTTCTCAGAAAGCCTATTCACACCAAAGATGGTAACTATTACTATTAACTTTTAGGATATTTTTTCTAATGTAATGAGAACAGTTTCTTAGCACTGTACTAATGTAAATCAATTTTTAAATCAACTTTTAGAGCAATTTCCACATTTACACTGTTATAAATATTTTACTCTGTGTAAAGATTTTTTTTTATAAATTCTTGTTTAGATGTGCAGCTCTATATAGCATGGATTTATATAGAAAATACAATTAAAATCTGTTTTCAAATAAAACAAATTACAGAGAAAAATTATTAATCATATAAATATTTATAGGCAATGATTGCTTAGGATAACCAGAACTTTTATCTATAATTGAGGAGTATTTAAAATAGATAAGAGTCCAACGGTACTTCACTGGCCAAACGGTTGTATACAAAGCTAAAGTAAACATCCTGGTTATGAGCAAAAGCAGGAAGTTGATTAGAAAAGAGGCTTTGTTCTATTTGTGGCCTTTGGGGCTGTGTAGTTGCTATCAGAACAAGTGAAGAACGACCAGTCCTTGAAGAGTAAGAGGGGTTGCTTTCATAATTACCTATGAACACTCTCTGATGTCAGAGATATTTACCAAAGGAAATTGTGAAAAAGTGATTTATGCAAAGTTGTGTGGAGGGAAAATGATGGCATAGTTTCTGCTAACCTCTCTTCCTAGACATGGATATTTTGGCTTCAGTTGTAAATCACAAGTAAAGGAGAATGCTGAAGAAGCAGATTTATGTCAGACGGGGGTGGCGGTAGGTAGGCCTTGCACTGAGAATATGCCCTTTTTATAGCAAAGATAATAGCTGAAAAAATATCCACATGTCTGTGGGGGAGAACCCACTGGCTCTGGGCTTGACATATTTCTTTTGATGTGTGTTCCTGGAACCTCATAGTTTCACCATCCTGGCATGGTTCTCCAACAGGAAATGGCCTGTGGTTGACATTGCCCTCAAGACCCAGAAAGAGCCAAACCAGCCCTGGCATCCCACTCAGTCCATGTGTGGCCAGACCAGCTGGCATCCCCCGAAACTGGCCTTGTTTTTACTGGCCCTGTCCGGCATCTCAGACAACCTCCACAGACGCAAACTCATGGAGGACACAATGAAAGAACTCTCAGACTGTTGTTTTTTGGCATCTGCCTAATATTGCAGTTATAGAACCAATCATTTTTTGCTTTGTCGGAGTGGAGGCCAAGGCAGTCGTGGAGGTATTTTTAGACACGCAGTGTTATTCTATGGAAAACATCTGAACAAAGATAATAGAAGTTTAACTGTGCTATAAATACCAGCTTTGATGCAAAGATTGGCCTCCCAAACAATATCCTTTATCTCCTTTTGACAGATTTGGCATCTGTCCATACCTTCCGTTTGATTATCCAGGGTTAGACTGTTGTTCTCAAGCCAGGGATCCATTGTAAAGGCTGAACCTCAAGAATCTTTTTTCAACACAGGATATATTAGTCAGACTCGACTATGACGTTTTTCTGTCACCATTTAATACAAAGAGGCCTACAGCTTTTTCTTTATCCGTTTCTTTGATTCCCTGAATTGGGTCTTTTGTGTACATGCTTTTGACGAGTAAAGATTTATGTTTTAGTTAAAAAAAGTTTATTATGCAACTTTAAGATTTGACACAGATAAGGATATCATAATATCGTTTATTGTAAAAATCAACCTAATATGCTGATTTAGTGCTCAAGAGCCTTTCCTTATTATTATCAATGTTGAAAAAAAGTTGAGCTGCTTAATATTTTCTTGGAAGCCACGATAAAAGAAATTTTTTTATATTTTGATAAATTTAATCCATCCTTGCTAAATAAAAGTATTAACTGCCTTTAAAATCTCTCTGATCTCAAATGGTAGTGTAGACGTATTTATATCTATATTATGTTTTTCTTAGCATGTTTGGCTTTCTGTAATGTATTGCGATGTAGAATTTAATGGGTTCTTTTTAATAAAGTAAAACTGGTGATGGCAGCATAGTCAATGATCTATGCTGGGTGAACCTTTGGACCATTTAGAACACAAAATTGTGTATTATTTGTAAAATTAATTTTGCTTTATAAATGTTGGGTACAGCAGATTGTGCAACAAGTGTCTACGGACAAGCGATGTGAAATATCTGCTTGTAATATTTGGTGATGAGGGGAATGTACATCATTTCCTCATTTCCATGCAAGATCTGTGAGGCTGCAGGCAGTGTGACGTTTTCCCTTTTTTTAGGGAAGGGCATTATGATGAGGTTTTTAGTTGATCTGTCCCAACCTGCACCCTGGATCATACTCTTGGCCTCCTCCCAGCTTGCACTTGTTATTCTAACCACCGCTGTGACTTCAGATCTGCCTGCCTCAATTTCACAGAGGTGTGGGCCAAGTCGAGTTCTAGTTCCTGGAAGCTCATGAGCTGCATTAGATTTTTAGGTGGATGAGAAAGTGTGTGTGCGTCTGAGGAGACTGAAATGAGGTCAGTACAGTTGTTCATCTCATTGCTCAGCAGTGAACAGTGTCTGTTTGCTCAATGAACAATGGGCCTGGGAATGATGTGGAGATTGAGGTTGACATGTACACAAAGAGAAACAGTTGCTACAGGGGACGTACGGTGAGGGTTAGTGAGGGTAAGTTCATTTATATCTCTCAAGCCTAATGGTTAAATGTTTTTTGTTTGTGAGGTCCATATAAACAATTTCCGAAAGTGATTGTGTGGAGGGATCCATATTATTGATTTATACTGTCATTCTGTTTGCATTTTCACTGCCAAATTTATGTCAGATTGTTGTTATTCTTTCCCATATTAGACATAACTTACATTTCCTTTTATGTGAAATCTGTTCTCATTTTGCATTACTTGTAGTTTTATGTTACTTGTCCCATTGTCTTACTCTGATTAAAACACATTTGTGTCTTAAATTGCTTGGGTATATTTTTAGCAATAGCCAACAATACATTGCATGGGTCAAAATGATAATTTTTTCTTTTATGTAAAAAACCATTAGGATATTAAGTAAAGATCATGTTCCATGAATATATTTTGTAAACTTAAATAAATAAATAAAAATGTAATTTTTGATTAATAATATGCATTGCTAAGAACTTTGTTTGGACAACTTTATAGACGATTTTCTCAGTATTTAGATTTTTTTTGCACCCTAATTCCATTCCAAATTTTCAAATAGTTGTATCCCGGCCAAATATTGTCCTATCCTAACAAATCATAGATCAATGGAAAGCTTATGTATTCAAAAGATTGACCCTTATGACTGGCTTTGTGGTCCAGGGTCACAATTTTTATAGTAACCAGTAGTTCACTGTTTGTGAGGAAATAACACTCTGCTGTACCAAGCACAATTTGTTGGAGGGTTTGACTCTTTCCTTTGATTTACTCTTGTTTCAGGTGTCAATCTGTGTCTCCACCTCCAATTCTTATCACTGGAAAAGAGTCATGTTCCTTTCACCTCAGTGGCAGTGAAGACGCCAGTCAGCAGGGAAGGTACGCTAAAGCTGACTCTAAACTCTGGACCCAAAAGAACTGGAGCTGTAAGACTGCCAGCTTGAGAAGAGGCACCTCACTCTCCACTGACTGTGAATGCCAAAGCAGGCTCACCAAATCTAGGAGTATTAGCTGTCTGGACAAGAGGCTGTCCATCCATAACCCACCAAGTGGCAATAACCAGGATCAGAAGGAGAACCAGCCACAAAAGGCCCCCGGTGTGGGGGATGGATTGAATCCTGGACCCCTCAGCTGGAATACTCTTTCAATAGGACCTGCAACCAAGCTTGGGCACAAACGCATGCTCTCGCTCAGTCGTACAGGGACTTGCACCTCATCTGTCGCCATACGCAAAAAGATCTCCGAATGGGAGGGTCGGAATGCGGCTCTGACTAGGATGAGCCTTTGCCTGGAAAAGAGGCCTGGAGGTGGGAGCGAGGGTTGCCCAAGCCTGCTTTCCTCACCCTGCAGCGAGAAAACCTTTGACTTTAAGGCTGTGAGGAGAATGAGCACAGCATTTTCCGAGTGCTCCTACCCTGAGACTGAGGAAGATGAGCACGTATCGGATCGAGAAGCTCCTGTGAGGTTCCAGAAGAGGCCTTCGAAGACGGAGTCCTCTGGGATTTTCCTCCACACATTCTCGGCACGCAAGGAGACCTCAGCCGTGCTCAGCCGCATTCAAAAAATTGAACAGGTCTTGAAGGAAAGTCCCTCTTCATCTCCTCCGCAGTATCTTAGTAATTGCTATGGCCTTGACAAGTCCAGACACAAGTCCTTCACCATAGGAGCAGAGGACTTGGATAGCACTTGTGGCAGCAAGCGGAGCAGCATTTGCTCCGTGGCCACTGAACCCGAAGCTTCTCCAGGGTCTGGAAGGCTCTCTAAGCTCAAGCAGAGGTTCAGCATCAGCTCTACCAGATCAGATAGCCCAGAACTCCCTTCTGCACAGGACTCTTCTGGAATTACAGTGAACCCTTTGCCCAAACCCAAACGAACATTTGAGTATGATGCCAATCGCAACCACAGAGGCTTGTCATCTGGTAATGGACTACCTCCCACTGCTGAATCTCCACCCCCACTTCCTTCAACCCCAGCACCTGCTATAATGAGAAATTCCAAGGCAGATGAAAGCTTGCCTAAGAAGACTCAAGATAGGTGAGAAACATGATTGTCTTGGAATGTCATTAGTAATGTGTGGGGTTTTGGCAGATTAGTTTAACCAAAGAACCATGTAGCTGGTGTACAAAGCCACTTGGGGATAAGTGCTTCAGGGATAATGGTGATTGTTCATGATTTGTTCTCTGTGGGAATGAAATTGGCACCTTCCTTTTAATAGCTTGGATCTTATTACCTTCATGCAAGAATGATAAAACTCTCATGATTTACTTGTATTCATGTTGTTTCAAACCTGTATGTTCTTTCTATTGTGGAGGAAAAAAGCTTATCAGAATGTTGACAGTGATTTTTTTTTTCCGTACAATGCATGCTTACAGTTATCAAAGTCTATCCAGCTTTAAAAGGACAAATAAGTATAATAAAAGTGGTCCATTTGACTTGTGTGCTGTATTTCAAGTCCTCGGCTGTATTTTGTGATGAACAAAACTAAAATGTAAGTTGTTTTCCATTGAAAACTGCTGTTCTCACATCTAATTTTTATTCACGCATATTATATATATGATATATTGGTCATTAATCATTTTTGCATTTGTGTATGCATTTATTCATCCAGCTCCCTTTCAATAAATCCAAACTAAAGACAGATTTGTGTTGCATGAAGAAAAAACATGTCAGCTGGGGCAAAAATTACTGAGAAGCAATGAATTTGTGTACTTCCACGTAGTTGGTTCCCCCACAAAGAAGAGATCATTTATTTTTCTTGGATAATGAAGTGTATAAAACTTATCCCAAGAATGTTGAAAAGGATAAGGACCACAGGCCAAGCATTTGTTTTGTTGATATAGTTCTAGACTTTGAATTATTGGCTTTTGTTTTTTGACTACATAGTCTCTCACAGTGAATTGGCCCCTGCAGTTTCACAGATTCTTATGTTTCAAATCAAGTAAGCAAAATGAAATTTCCTGTCAGGCATTTGACGACAAGCAGAGATCAGCATCGAGATGCTCGTTTTCTCAGGGTTTCATAATTTTACCATATTAGGTGAATTTGTTGCTGTCAAATATTACACAATTGCACTAGTTTGTTCTGTGTGTAGCAAACGTCATCTTTTTTCCATTCTTTGATCTTTACATTGAGATTAAAACTGACACTTCTGAAACTGGCAATGCAATATAATATTTATTTCTCCAAATTTAGTTCAGAAATCCAAAAATAGCATCAGTGATAACTTACCAACAAAACCATAAAACACTTTCGAGTATATTTTTAGAAACCCATCAGTGTTCATTTAACAGGGTGAGATGGAAGAACACAGACAATGAAATGTTTTGGAAGTTCAAAGACCTCAGAGACTTTGCTTCATCTCTTCCATTTAAGTTGATATAACACTGCTTCATGGTCTTGCTTTTTGGATTTTTGAGGGCTCTCATCTTGTTTATAAGCTCATATTCCTCATGGCCTTGTGAATGATCTTTGGCACATGAATTGTTTAGCCTAGTTACTGGGTATGGAGAGCTGCCAGGTTCTCGTGATGGAGAACCTCATGTGCTGGAACATTTCTACCACTCTATATTTGAGCCCATGTTTGTAATTCCTGTGGCCGGTCCAGAGTCGACGGTTAAGAGACTATAGGCAAGCAAATAGATTGTGTCATGTCAAAGGGCTAATTTGGGGTTCCAACTTTCTGGTTAGTTTTCCAGCCATGTTATTCATGCAAATACATTTTGGCTTCTTGTAGATAAACAAAAATTAAGCATTCAAGCATAGGCAAGAACTATATGAGTGTTGTTCATTTAAGCATCCTTGTTTTAATTGGTGTCTTCCAGTGATTAAATGCTTATAAGGGAAAGATGCTTACATCTTCACAGGTGGTCTGACCTGATTGTGATCACCCAAATCAATGATGTTTGCCTTGTTCAGCCAGAGTCAAAGCTGTGGTTTTATTTTATCTCTGTTTCTAGAGAATCGTGTGAGTCAGAGGATGCTGTCAGCCTGCCTTTGTCATACCCTTCCTCACCCACAGAGAATGGCACAGAGAACCACAGTCGGCCCAGCTCCAAGAGCACACTCGAGGAAAACGCCTATGAGGACATAGTGGGTAAGAACAGACAACAGTTGGTGATAGATCCAGCTTGCTCCTATTTGATTTTAGGCTAAAATGTAACTGTTGAATGAAAATTGCCTATATTGTTATAAATATTTACTTTTTTATATTTTTTGTGTAAAAATATTAGAATTTCACATTGTAGAATTTAATAAAAAAAGTCATATATTGTCTTTAAACATTTTAAATGTTAATATTTTTTAACTATATAACAGATATTTTATAGTGTAAAATAAAAAAGTTTATATATATATATATATATATATATATATATATATATAATATATATATATAATATATATATAAACTTTTTTGATAACACCATTATATTTTGTAAAAGGATGTTAATTTTGGTTATTTTTTCTAACCGGCAACTGACGCTCGTTAAACGATTGTCAACCGTTAACTGACAAGATTATTTTAAATTAGAATTTAATTAAATTAGAAAGGATAAGTGTCTGTGACGCGTTAAAAATACTAGCATTTGTTTCCCGGGGATTAATTTTACATGCACAAAGGGCAGCAGACAACAGAACTTGAGGATTCACATGGTCTTTATATCACAACACGTACCTGCAGCGCCTCTGCGAGTGGAGAAAAACATCATAAAGCTAGGCTATATATAGCAAACAAATATGCCTCTACGAGAAATATATTTTTACCTGAATAATAAATTACGAAAATTAACGAAAAAAGCTTGAGTTTTGTGCTGCACGAATGGAAACAGATGGCAGAAAGCGGCATCCTATTTTTCTTTAGCTTTATTTTACGCACAAAGATTTGTTTTTAATGTGAATGTACACATATTAAACCGGTTTCAATTCCAATTATCTTTATGACTAAAAGGAGAAGTTGCTTCCACTGTCAGAAGGAAAAATGCGAGCACAAAGTTAAGCTTTACTACTTTGACAGTGCAGCCTGTTCATTATCATTAAAAAAGTACAGTCAGTCAAACATATGGAAAAAAACCACACTGCTCAGTTTAAATATTTAATCATATCTGTGCTATTAAGTGTTATCACCATACTGCCATGATGTAATGCAAAACATTTTGTTTTACGTGGATATTGGAAGTAGGCTATAAATAATAATTTGGCATTAAAATACTTTGCGAATATGGAAAAATTTGATTTTGTGTCAAATGAGAGACCGATTGGTTTTAGATTCGTTTTAGCCTAAATTAATTTGTTTTGGCTTGTAGTTTATGTTGCTATGACTTCTCATAGGCTATTTATTATTCTTTTTCATTTTTAAATGGGCTACTGTTAATTCAAAAGGATTTGTTGTGTAGTGAGGGGAACTAAAATAGCATAGCTATGATTACGGTGTTTATTATACTGTTTTTAAACATTTCACGTCGGCATTAGGCCTATTTCTGAATTAAATGATAAAATGCGACTTAGATTAGAATAGGTTAACGTTACGCGACATGTTTTTTTCTCTCTGAAAAACAAAAAATGTTTTAAAAATGTTGATGAATTACTGAAAATAAAGAAACAAATGACTTTTTACACTGTTTAACTGATTGTTTTAATCGGTCAAAATTCTTAACAGTCGGTTAACAGTTAACCGGTTAAACTGAACATCCCTAATTTTGTACAATTTTATTGTTTGCTGATTGTGCACTCTTCTCCCTGGTTAAATTCCCTTTTTTGTCTACTGAAAGTGATGAAGTACTGGCATGTGGCGCTGGCTGATTTATGTGCTAAATTCCTTCCTGGCAGGAAATAGTCTGTGTGCACTAATGCTCAAACCCTTAGGGGGTTGACATTGTTACAGTGTTCATGGGTCTTGCCCTGTGGCCAGACTGTAAATCTCTGTCTTGCTGTTGCTGATGAGGCTTGGGCATCAGGTGCTGTTAAGTGGTCTGGCTGAATAAGTGCCTAGCTGGCAAGCGAGCATAAGGAGTTTATTGTATGGTAGGCTTGAAGTTTATATGTCATCATATCAGTTCTACAACCAAAAATACAGCCTTTGCTGTGCATTGTTCTTGAAATGATGATGGCCACTGGGTCCAGACAATCAACGAGTTTCAAGCAGTTGGGAAGTGGGTATCTCTCAGCCCTTTCTCCTTGACAAAGGTTCCATTGTTGTAGCGAACACCTCGGGTGTGGGATCAAGCATTGCGGTTGCACAATTTTACGAATGCTTATTAGTTCCAGAGAAATATATGGCCCCTCTGCTTCAACCACTGAGCTTGGGATTGGTGTAAATGTCCAACAGAGGCATCTAAGGATGGGCTACAGAAGAATCAGGCTGTGGTAAGCGCATCAGATGGTATGCCTTCTCAGGCTGTCACCAGGGTTGTATCTCTGTTTGCTACTAAAATGTCACCAAATATTGAAAACATAAACATTATTTATGGGATACATATGTAAGGTTTCAACCTTCTCTCAGGTTAAATCTTTGGGTATCACATTGCATTTTGGCTCATAACCTGTCTGGTCTGGTGGCTGCTATGACGTATCCTCCATATGCAATGCACATTAGTGATTATGAATTGGTCAAATATCTCCAGATGGCAGGGCTAAATTACATTTACCATGAAATAAATTGCTTGTAGTAAAACCTGTTCAAGTCACAATGATATACAACCTTCAAAAGAGGCCACTTCCTTTCTTCAGTCCTTACTTAGTGTCTCGTAAGTGGCTATAACAGTCAGATGTTTGTTCATGATTGTTTGTTGAAAATATATCCATTCTACATTCCTGTATTTCAGCTTTTGCTTTCAGGCAAAAAGCATCTTCTGCTTGTTTACACGTCACAAAGCCATTTCATTTAAGGGCCATTCCTCATCTCACATGACTGCATGGTGCTCCTTGGAAGACCACAAAATGGCCATAAAACGGTCATGTATGCTGTGTTGCTTTTATTGGCCGTCTGATACTCACATTGTGTACTGGTCGCTTACTCATCAAGCACTCGGCATCCTTTCCTTTGAAATCCTATTGTGTAAACAGAAGCACAGTATGTGTTTTGGTTATGGGTGCCCACGTTCTGTCCTTTTGTCTGTATGTTTTGTGGAGCTCCTGTAGGTAGAGAAGTTGATTAGTACCCTCCTTTATGTGAGTGGCCACGGAGGCATATCATTTCTCCAGCATGCTGTCATTACATTGCTTCGTTTGGGAGCCTCACAGAACACAGCGCATTTGCTGGCCTGTCATTGTGCCTCTTAAGCTTAATGGCACTAGGGCAAATCTCAGCACTACATCTCATGAGGTCAGGCTGTTGTGTAGCTGATTACTATGTTGTATGGTATCTTTATGCCTTCTTTTAAGTAGGGATGCACATTCAGGATTTTTCATGGCCGATTCCGATACCGATTTTTTACAAGCAAACTGGCCGAGTCCGATACCGATTTCTGATTTTTAAAAAAAATCTATAATCAACAAACAAGAAAGAAGGAAAGTATGCATAAACAAGATGTAACTATATAGTTTTACAATCCAAAAACAATCAACACACATTCATTAAGATGTTTCTTAATCCACATTCAGTATTTTAGTTTTTAAATTTGGTTTTGAATTGAAAAAAGGTATTTACCAGTGAGACTAAATAAAAGTATGCTATATAAATACATTATTCCAAAATGTTAAAATCAAATAATGTTGGTGCGAATGAAACAAAGATGCAAACCGTTTCATTCATCTAATTAAAAATGGGTAATGATTCACATCTATATATTTTTACTTGAGCCAATGAAAAATAAATAACTATTGTCTCAAGTTAAAAAAATATAGATTTGAATCATTACCCTAATTTTTTTTTAATTGAATGAAACACTTTTTTTCAGTGTGCTACAGCAGGTGATTTTTAAATCAAATTAAGTCGATGTAATTTTAAGGTAAAATAAAAATAATCATCCTATACAGAACTGACGTTTACTTCTGGCTTTTCAAACGTGAATGCAAGTTCTACTTTAAAAAAAAAAAAAAGGCATTTCAGTTTTGTCGCAGTTTAGTCAGTTTCGTTTCTCATCCAACACGCGAGAAGTTGAGCTGAACATCCCTTCACTGTCTCTGCTTGTGCAGAGCGCGGACAGGTCCAGTATGCTCGCACAGATTCGGTGAGTGCTGGAAAGTGACTCTTATTTTGTGCATTCCGTTTCCTGCTATCTGTTCCTCGGACGTGTAGCTCTGCACTTCCAATGCTGAACAGCTTCCCGTGTCCTATGCAAAGATTTAGAAATACTTACACACAAATTACATAGCGAATGATTACAATGTAGTATGTGCAACGGGTTCACTTCCGGAAAAATCGTCCTAAAAAATACCAAAAAACCGGCCGATTGTCGATCGCGTATTTTAAGCAAAAACCGGTCAGTTCCGATTTATTTCCAGTTAACCGGTGCATCCCTACTTTTAAGCTTTACACAAGAAGCTATGTTGTGAGTATTATGGCCAGGTTTACTTAGTGGCACTTTTGATACTTATGTATCATCGTAAAGTGTTAATATGTACAGCATACAACAAAGAGATTGAACAAGTGCAAATGTTTTCATCTACAAGATGCAACATGAATTGAGCAGATCTGGTTGCTTTCTTTTGTAGGGCACCTGGAGCATTACACAAATGACCTGTTTTAATATTCTTTTGTAATCTGCCAAGATCCAAGATTCTAACTGAAAAAAAAAAAAAACTGTGTTCTTGTTCTTCTTTAAACTGTGTTCCATTAGCTCAATTGGTAGAGCATTGGGAGGTTGGGAGTTCAATTCCCCGGGAACACATGATAGATAAAAATTGATAGCCTGAATGTACTGTAAGTCGCTTTGGATAAAAGAGTCTGCTAAATGCAAAAATTTTAATTTAAATCAGCATTCGGTATTTTAGGGTAGGATGCATCTGTAATATGAAACCTGTTGTGTATCTAGTGGAGGGAAACCGGCCAGGAAATTGATACAGTATGCCAATGTCTTACAGTAAGAAAACAACAGAAAAGTAGGGCATTGTTTTTGTGTGGGATGTGCACAACTGTTATAACATCATATTGAAACTGGCAGGATATTCAAACGGTTGGTTTCATTACATTGACTTGACAGCCAGGAATTGGTCACATGGAAAGGACGATTTTAATGATAGGATTTTATTATTTTGACCTGAGAAATTGATGCAATAGCTAGATGTTATGCATGATTTAAATAGGATGCTGCTGGTAACATTGCAGGAATTTTGTAAATTTAAAAATAATTGTAAAAAAAAAAAAAAAAAAAAGTGTATATATATATACATATAAATATAATATAAATATATGTATATATAAAATATAATATTAATATATGTATATATAAAATGGAAAACAGTTATTTTGAAGTGTAATAATCTTTCACAATATTACTATTTTTACTGGACTTTCGATCAATTAAATAAAGTTATTTCACAAACCATTAATTTTGTGTGTTTCTATACATATTTTAATTAGTATCATTACTAGAAGAAAAAGGCTTATTAGACCAGCATGTGCTGATGTTTCATACATCCACATTAAAGTAAAAAATCTTTGCGGGTGCTATTCAGGTCATCTAGTCCACACCTATCAGCCTGCCAAAGTTTCTTAAAGGGAAAGCACACCTTCATTTATATCAAGTGTTCGGTTAACAAGTGATCCACCCTTTTACATGAGAAAACATGTTAGCAAAAATAAGATTCATCTTAACCACGTTTTAACCAAGTTAAAGTTTATTTTGTTTGTTTGTTGTTTGGAGTCTGTGCAGAGTCAGTCTAAAGATCTGCACTGTCTACATTCTCTTATCTTGACTCATCACTGACCCTTATTTCTGGAGACAGAGTCCTGTCCAAAGGCTTATGTCCAACAGAAACTGTTTTTGGACACGATGCACTTGAGTTTCAAGCACAGCAGCAGTAAACCTCCATGAATAATCTTTTCCCAGCACTCAATAGCTGCCCCGTTGTGTGCCTCCAGCTCCTTTTTTCATTATCATCTTCCACCGCCTTTCATACCCTCCGCTCTCCCTTTACTTATCAGTTTGTCTCTCTCCCACTCACTCCTTAAGAAGACATGTTACCTTGCTACCTTTTAAGTCGGCTCCTGGGCAGCTGGTGTTTGGTTTTAGTCTGAGTTGTGCTCTCTCTCCTCTGCTCTTCTGCAAACAGAGAAAGAGAATCCATACGAGGATGTAGATCCAATGAGGAGATGTCTGGCCAGAAATTCCCGCCTGTTACCCGAGAGGTCCCGGGACTCACTCAACAGGATGTGGACCTCCCAGGACAGGAAGTCCATTACACCTCCCCAGGTAGTTTCCTTGGCTGTGTAAGATAGTGATGATACAACCTGCTTTTTATTTAAACCAATGCTTTATATATGTGAACTAATTCACCATATTTTTTGTAACTTTAGTGAAATATTTTGCAACATATTGTAGTATATTTTTATGCACTTTTTAATTGTACGGATTTTGATTTACTATACATGTCTGCACCTTTTCGGTTTCTTATCCACTTCCCTCTCACCAGCTGCCCTCTAAACCGAGTAGTCAGTCTCTGCGGCTGCCAGGTCCTGCTGACAGGAAGAGCCAGCGCCCATCCCGCCTGTCTAAGAGGCACAGCCATGATGACATGCTGCTACTACCCCAGCGGGGCATGCCTTCCTCCCCCTGTGGCCTATTAGATGACAGCCTGAACCCTTCCACAGATACATTGGCCTCCCACAGGCAGAAACGAATCCCCAAGGTAAACAATGAGGATAGAATTAGAAGTATTTTGAAATTGTTAAAACGATTAATTTCAGTTTTATATTTCTATGGTTTAATTATTTGTTTTTCAACAACTCGCCTACCCCCCCCAGAGATGTCCAATCCTGCTCCTGGAGGGCCAATATCTTGTCTTTGCTCCAACCTGGAGGTTTCTTGTGAGTTTGAGGACATGGATTAGCTGATTCAGGTGTGTTTAATTAGGGTTGGAGCTAGACACTGCAGGTCGGTGGCCCTCCAGGAGCTGGTTTGGACACCCTTGCCCTTCCGCAACCTTAGTTTGAGAAACACTGCTTTAAAGTGAAAAAGAAATTGATTTCCAGATCCATATGCCTGGAATACAGGTGCTGGTCATATAATTATAATATCATCAAAAAGTTGATTTAGTTTACTAATTCTATTCAAAAAGTGAAACTTGTATATTATATTTATTCATTACACACAGACTGACGTATTTCAAATGTTTATTTCTTTTAATTTTGATGTTTATAAGTGACAACTGAGGAAAGTCCCAAATTCAGTATTCAGTATCAGTCTAGTTTTGTAGGCTGCACAATCATGGTGAAGACTGCTGATTTGACAGTTGTCCAAAAGACGACCATTGACACCTTGCACAAGGAGGGCAAGACACAAAAGGTCATTGCAAAAGAGGCTGGCTGTTCCCAGAGCTCTGTGTCCAAGCACATTAATAGAGAGGTGAAGGGAAGGAAAAGATGTGACAGAAAAAAGTGTACAAGCAATAGTGATATAACCGCACCCTGTGAAGGTGAGGATTGTGAAACAAAACCCATTCAAAAATGTGGGGGAGATTCACAAAGAGTGGACTGCAGCTAGAGTCAGTGCTTCAAGAACCACTACTCAAAGACATATGCAAGCCATGGGTTTCAGCTGTCGCATTCCTTGTTTCAAGCCACTCTTGAACAACAGACAGCATCAGAAGCGACTCGCTTCAAAAAGGACTGGACTGTTGCTGAGTAGGCCAAGGCTATGTGCTCTGGTGAAAGTAAATTTAGCATTTCCTTTGGATATCAGGGTTCCAGAGTCTGGAGGAAGAGAGGAGAGGCACACAATCCACGTTTCTTGAGGTCCAGTGTAAAGTTTCCACAGTCAGTGATGGTTTGCGGTCCCATGTCATCTGCTGGTGTTGGGCTACTGTGTTTTCTGGGGTCCAAGGTCAACACAGCTGTATACCAGGAAGTTTTATAGCACTTCATGCTTCCTGCTGCTGACCAACATTATGGAGATGCAGATTTCATTTTCCAACAGGACTTGGCCCCAGCACACAGTGCCAAAGCTTCCAGTACCAGGTTTAAGGACCATGGTATCCCTGTTCTTAATTGGCCAACAAACTCGCCTGACCTTAACCCCATAGAAAATCTATGGAGTATTGGGAAGAGGAAGATGCGATATGCCAGACCCAAGAATGCAGAGGAGCTGAAGGCCACTATCAGAGCAACCTGGGCTCTCATAACACCTGAGCAGTGCCACAGACTGATTGACTCCACGCCACACCGCATTGCTGCAGTAATTCAGGCAAAAGGAGCCCCAACTAAGTGTTGATTACTGTACACGCTCATACTTTTCATTTTTATACTTTTTAGTTGGCCAAGAGTTCTAAAAATAATTTCTTTGTCTTGGTCTTAATTTATATTCAAATTTTCTGAGATATGCATTGTGAAAAAGACATTATAATCAGTGAAACTATCTACACCGAGTGCGACACTGTGCAATGCAACACAATGAAATCCAAGCCAATAAACTAGACAGTTTTGCCAACATCAAGAGTAAACATTTGACTCTTCAGAACTAGGTGTAGCATACCAGTCTGCCTTCCAGCTACTTTTTCCCTCTACACCTGAGTTTTTTTTTTTTTAGGGAAAACACCTTCAACCACACAAAAAGAGAAAAACATGGAATCTATTGCTCAAGTTCACACCACTGTCAAGAATGGAAAAGAGCCCTGAAGGACTGAAAGATTTAGTTTCACTGTTTTTCCCTTTTCAAGACATTTTACAAGTTGCTATAGAGTGGACCCAGTGGCTTTCAGGAACTCACTGATAGCTAGAATCAATAACTTTCCCATCTGGATACAGCAACCCCTTAAAATATCATTTGCTTGATAACTTAATAACATTCCTGGATAAATGTATAGATAAGGGGTAGTTTTAAAAGTCACATTCAATTCCTTTTCCCCATCAGGTGGTGCAAAGAATAAACTCTATCTACTGTACGAAAAGAGGCAAGAAGAGGCTGAAGAAGCTTTCACTTTCAAACATAGAAACTGCGTCTCTAAGAGGTAAAGATTTTTACCATGATGTAACCTCTCAGAATGTGCCCAAGTTGTTTATGTTCAGACCAAAAATTTTTACCAGTTGACCCTTTGACATTAAACAACCCCTCTTCTCTGTTTGCAGATGACAACAGCGAGAGTGAAAGTGACTCTGATGACAGGTTCAAAGGTGAGGGATCAGCACATATGGCTTGAGTGGGCAATGTGTTTGAGTTGAGTGCAAACAACATCACACGACCCTGTGATTTGTCACAAGTAAATGTCAAAACTGAGCAAAAATGTATATACTATTATTATATTTCTATTTTGAATATGCTGCTATTTTATATAGCAGTGTTTTGAATTAGTTTTTGCTTTTGCTATTTTTATTAGTTTTAGCCATTTTTCATAAAATACTTAGTTGTTTTTTAATGCTTTATTTCAACTAAAGAAAATGATTAAATAATTTGTTTGATTTTTTGTGAACCATAACAAATCTGGACCTGAGCTTTAGATGAGACTAAGTGTTTTTTAATGATATAGCGTTACAATTATGTTCATGTAAAAGTGCATTTTCAATAAACATCATTTAACAATAACCATGTACACACAATATACAAACACAGTTATTTGACAATATATATGTTGCCTGTAACACTGTGTGGATTTGTTTTGTTTTTAACGCAGCACACACTCAGAGGTTACTGAAGCTGCAGTCTATGCTGCGACGTGCACCCAGTTACAGGACTCTGGAGCTGCAGTTGATCGAGTGGCAGGAAAGGGAACTCTTTGAGTACTTTGTGGTGGTCTCAATGAAGAAAAAGCCAACCAAAAACTCTTATACTCCAGAAGTCACATACCAGTTCCCTAAGGTGAATATTCTCTGTCAAAAGGGGAAGTTGCTTTTGTTTTACAGTTAAGATGCTACACAGCATTTGATGTCTCCAGACAGGTACTTGAAGTGGGATATACATCACTGTTTATTAAAAGATCCCTTTATCGACCTTCGTCTAGGGTTATTTCTTAGTTCTTAGAGTTGCTATCAAACACTTTCCTGAAATATGATATACAGGAAATCTACTTTTACATTGAGTGTTTTTTTTATTTAGATGGTAGAATGTAGTTGTTGAAATATAAAGCAATTGTTTTAAATAGTTTAAATAAAAGAGTTAATTATTTAATTAAATCCAGCCCAAGAAAGCATAAGAGAATTTCTTCAAAGGCCAAACATTTGAACAATAATGTAATTATGCAAATTAGAAACAAGGCTACAAATACAGCTTTGAACTCTTATCCTATTTGGGATACATATTGACAATAAGTGGAATAAGCAGGAAATCGTTGCCATAGCAATCATGTTTAGTTACAGAGATAGATTTAATTAGCTGAGATTTGCTTTAGCGATTGTGTTCCCTTGAGAGGCTGAAATATGTTTCAACCCGTTATTGTGCTTCTAAACTAGAACAGAGGGCCAACGGTGGTAGGAGTGGGGGGATTGACACCTTGCTGGGCAGAAAAATATTCTGTAAATACTTGACATAGTAATGAAGGTGTAAAGAGATACTATGAAGAGGCTGTGCAAATATATTAGATGGATTCCTCAACAGGTCTTTTCATCTGACCCTCACAGTTAGAGAGACTCACCAAGCAGATGAGGGAAGCTGAACAGAGACTCAAAGCTATCCCACAATTCTGCTTTCCAGATGCCAAAGACTGGAGCCCTGTGTCGGAATACAACAGGTATCACTGTTTTTCTATGAGATGCTCTTAATTAAAAATTCCGGCTGTTGCTGAAAAAAAAAGCCAATAATTATTTTTATGTTATGGCCGATGTTAAAAATCTGTACAATTGTGTCTAAAATAAAACACATAAAAAACAAAAAACAAAAAAACTATTCAATCAAGTTCCCAGCATAATGATGTGCAGTATGCAGTATGATATAATTATATTCTTGATATAAAAGTTGAGTAAATCATCTAAAAATAGGCAGAAATGAGTGCCCAAAATTAAATATCCACTATCATCTGATATATCCAATATCAGCTGATACTAATATTAAAAATAAAAAAAAAGAACAAAAAATGTAATGCTGTAATTGTAAAGCAAGTGTACAAAAGTAGCACATGTGGCTTTGGTCACATTTGGTGGAAAATAGGCTCCACTCACAAGCAATTTTAGAGTTTTGTTGGAATTGAACTTCCATCAAGACAATTACAACCACATTGTTTTTTTTGGGTCATAGAAACAACACTATCACACAATCAGTACATCAACTGAATATTTTTCTGTTTTTTTTAACGTAAGTATTCACGATCAAATACCCCATGTCATAAACTCTCAGTAATTACTTTGGTTTTCTTGCAAACATCTTAGCTGCCTGATAAAGGCAATGGGTACACCTCAAAGGCAAAGTCATCAGTCTCAAGAGCATTTCCTCTCAAGTGGTTTTAAACATTTTTTCTACTTATCACCTGATCTACATGGGGGTTTGGGGACTAATGATGGCTGACTTTGATTTGCTGCAGTGAGACCTTCTCTTTCATGCTCACCGGAGAAGATGGCAGTAGACGCTTTGGGTATTGTAGACGGCTTCTGGTGAGTTTCTTTCTTCCATCACTGATTCTTTTCTTGCTTCCTTTGTTTATGTTAGTACAACCATATGAATACTGTATATTGCATCACACATTGTAATTAAAGGGCAAGCATATGGATAGAGGTTTTGGTCAGTCACTTGAGTGAATGTTTGGTTTGCTCTCTTTTTTTGTGCTCAAAGAGAAACAGATTCTCGTAAACGTGTCTCCTCGGGTTTAATGAGAGTTTCTCAGGAGACGAATGGAAATGCAAACCACCAAAGGATGTCATTGTACCGTAAGATTAGGTCATATATTAGTGTGCCTTGAGTTTCTTGTGTTTGGCTGTTGTGAGGAATTGCATGTTTCATGGGTTTTATTTGTGAATGTGCAGTTAGGAATGTGCTGCCTTTTCTGTACATTGGTGGTATACGTTATACATGATAGGTTTTGCATTAAAATGCATGTTAATGGTTATGTGTGGTTTGTTTCTTACATCTAAACATTTGTTCTAAAGTTAAAAGAAGAGAAATGTGTCATCGATATGCTCTAGTAGTAACTAATATGACTGCTGATGCTTGTTCAGAACTTTCTTTTTGTAGATGTGGCCTTTTGTTGTTAAGTTTTAGATTTAGAGTGATTCAGTATTGACTTGTGAGATTTCTTGAGCTTCTATTCTTTCTCAGCTCATCTTTTTGAGCTCTGAATGGCCCAGTGGAGAGAGAAGTGTTGACTATGTTCCCTGCAGGGAGGAAGTCCAGGGGCTGGCATGAGGGCGACATTCCTGAGGATTTGAACCCAGCTCCACATGCTTGAATTAATCATCCATTTGTAAAAAGGCAGCAGAGGAGAATTGCTTACCTAATATGGACAAGAGGAATGGGGATTCTTTGTGTTTGTGTGCTTTGAGAGACACTAACCTGGTTGGACTCCTAGAAAATAGCCAGACTTTCGATTGTTTAGTGAATTGCATGTGACAACTCATTCATTTTGTGGAACTGCACCTGTGCTGTGTTTACATTGGACACTCTGTATCCATTTTCAAAACTTCCATCCATTTTACACTCAAGCCATGCACTATTTCATGTATTTAACCACGGTTATGGACTGAATAAGAAACTAATAGTTCATGAAATATAGCATTGAATTGAAATATTTAAAATATTGTTTCAAAGTTTGTGATCAGCAAAATGATAATAACAAGAAATAATTATTGAGAACCAAATCAGTATATTAGAATGATTTCTGTAGGGTTGTGTGACATTGAAGACTGGAGTGATTGATGCATCTTTGAATAGCAGTAATACATTACATTTTAAAATGTTTAAAAAAACATTTTATGTTTTAAGAGAAATCTTACAGGCCCCAAACGTTTTAATTGTCCGCTAGATGATAAAACGCATAAAATAATCTCATATACTTATGTCAAGGGGCCAAAGCCATATCTAATAACCAGAATATCATTGAGACTTTTGACTGGGCTCTCATCCACCCAAAACACTGTTGCAACTGCATAGCAACACTCTAAAAAAGAATTTGGATCATCTTAGAGAGCGACAATATAGAAATTCTGCATATGCAAGCAACACCGAAATCTGGTTTCTTCTTCATTTCGCCTCCTACTGATGTGATTTAGTAGCTTGTGCATTTACTGCAATCACCTGGATGCTTTCATGTGTTGCGAACCCCCAAGTTACTTCATGTGTGTGATTTAATTGCTTGTGTAATCTTTTCCCTGCACCTGCAGCCGAGTGGGAAAGGGCCTCGCCTTCCTGAAGTGTATTGTGTCATCAGCCGACTGGGCTGTTTCAACCTGTTTTCCAAGGTGAGCTCAGGTTTGCTCACACACACACACACACCGTCTCTCAGGCTGTCAGGCATGGGCACAGATGGAGCAAGGCTTGTGTTGGCATTGAGGAACATCCAGTTTACATCTGCATTTCTCCCTGACCTATTAAACCACTATTATTTCTTTCACCTAAACCTTTCACTCATGGGAAAGTGAGAAAGAAGTATAAAACCATGCTCGATCCAACCTTGGTTATCATAATATTCCATGGAAATCTAATCTGCATGTTTTTGTCAATCTTAAAAAAATAACTCATGTAGGCGATGAAAACCATGACTTGCTAGTGACAGGTTAGAATTCCAGAGACTTCCACACTCATCTAAGAAAGGAAACAAAGAAACAGACCGCATGAAATAAATCGCTGTTCTGCAGTGCATGAAGTCAGTAGCAGTGGCACAATCTACTCTACATGTGAATGCCTGTTAACCATGTTGTTCTCTGTTAACAAATTCAGCATTAATTTATTACAGATCCTTGATGAAGTGGAGAGGAGGAGAGGGATTTCGGCTGCTCTGGTGTATCCTTTCATGAGGAGTGTGATGGAATCTCCTTTCCCAGCACCGGGCAAAACCATTAAAGTCAAAACCTTCCTGCCTGGAGCAGGAAATGAGGTTAGATCCTTTCTTCATATAAATCAGACTGCTGTGTTATCTGCGGTAGATTTAAAATAAGTTTATTCATCGCTCATTGAAACAAATGTAACATACTCTATATATATATATGAGTTATGAATCCTTAAAGGAATAGTTCACCCCCAAATTTTTATTTTGTTATTATTTACCTACCTTCATGTCATTTCAAACCTGAACAAGTTTCTTTCTTATGTTGAACACAAAAGAAGATATTTTGAAGAAGCAGTCAGTTGTTGGTCCCCATTGACTTCTGTAGTTTGATTACCAGAATTCTTTAAAATATCTTCTTCTTTTAAACCATACATCAATGGGAAGCTTATTTATTTTTATTTATTTATTTTAAATCTCAATTTAAAAGAACACTTAAGACTGGTTTTGTGATCCAGTGTCACATATATTACACTTTTTTTAAACTGCATGTATAGGGGGAGAAGATATTGGCCAGTAGTAAAATTTTTAATTTCCATCTTATCAACATTGATATTGCTCCTTGGAGTAATGCCCAGTGTTTTATTTTCCTCAGGTTATTGAGTTACGAAGGCCCATGGACTCCAGACTAGAGCATGTGGACTTTGAAAGTCTGTTCAACTGCCTGAGTGTCCGACAGGTGGTACGTGTTTTTGCCTCTCTGTTGCTGGAACGAAGAGTCATCTTTGTGGCTGACAAGCTGAGGTGAGACACCCTTGTGTGTTAGCTCAAGTGCCTGAGTTATCATGCATCTGCAGCTTTTGAGCCAATGAATATGAACTGTCAAATGTAGGCAGCTTATCATCTCATGTAACACACTCTTCATTCCCATGAGAAAGTTCTTGCTTTTTCAGACCAAACATGGTCAAGCAGTCCTCCCAAACGGAGCTGGGTTTCTAAGACAAGCTGACCACTGTGACAACAGCAGTCTGAGTGTGGCCTAACAGCAGATGTTCTCAATAACCCCTTGCTTTACTGATGTGCAATGTCATTTCCAGTTTTCCATCTACTCATTCAGAGCCCGTTAAATAACATCTGCTACAAATGAAAGATTTTTATCTTTTTGGGTCATGCTTTTTCTCCTCCTGTTGGTTGTTGTAGTCTCTGCTTTTCTGATCTATTCCTTTCCCAGATTCTCAAGTCAGAAACTCCTCATCACAGTATAAGAGGACGGAGTTTAGGAAAACATCATTCCGTATTTGTCTATGACCGTAGGGATTCTGAATGGAATACCAATCATAGTATTGGTCCGAATGTTCCAGCCAATATATCTTGGCTTATCTGGGCAGAAAATAACTGTTTTCGGGCCCAGTTCAGTTTTGTGTGTCAGTGTCCAACCAGTGCAGTTGTTAAATAGCAGCTTTCTACTGCGGTTTTGGTTAAAGGGTGACCCAATAGCTGCTCCATGCAGGCCACTGCTAAATTAATCTAAATCTATTTTGACCCCACCCTCTAACACTGGGCTGAACTCCCAGGAGTCCCCGCTGATCTAAATGCAGAAGTGGGTCAGGGCAGAGACAGGGCTTTGGTTCTGTTAGGGACGTTATGGTCCCCGGAGGTTTCGGCAACCCCCCTCCGAGCCTTCGTGCTTGGTCACAGAAGCTTGTGGCCGGGCACAGGGGGTCATTAGGGAGTAGGTTATTTGTGAAAGCTTAATCTCCACAAATCATCAGACAGTTTAAACAAACAGCAGCGGGGTATGTGTGGTGGGCAGTTACTGTGAAGGAAGGAATGCACTTCCTGTGTGTGTGACTGCGTGTGTTTCTCTCCTCTAATCAGTGGCCATATTGTAACAGGGTGACAGATGTTACTTAATGTTACAAATTTACATGACGCACTTTAAAAGTGCGATTGAAACTTTTTTTTTTAAGTCACTTAAACGCGTTAGTCTGACTGAAATCATACCAGTTTGGTTTTCGCAAACTAAAGTCAAACTAAAAATTAGGGATGCACTGATCATAAACATTCATAGTCAATTTCGAACTTTCTGAAAATGACGCTACATAAAACACAAAGCAACAGATGGGCTTAATGAAAATGTAAATTCACTCTTTTTCAGTAGATGCCGCTTATAAAACGGCAGCAATATAGCTATAACAAAGACTATTATGCTGATGTAAAATAAAAATAAAATTCTATCTTTTCTTGTTTTAGAAATATATTCATGTAACCACCCCCCCATTCACTATTTAGAATTTTAAAATAAATGTATTATTATGAGTATATTAAAATGCTAACAATATATAAAACCAATAAATATTTTTTTTCTTATTTGTACCCCTCAAACATTGCTTCTGTTTGTTCAGCAGTTTCTGTTTATACAAAAAAAATAGCAGAAATACTGGGGGAAATATCTTGCCTTAAATACTGGGCCTTCGAGTCAAAACGGTTGAGAACCACTGCATTAATCAGATAACAGTTGGTCTCTCTCAGTTGGTGCTTGCTCGATTGTTAACTCATGTGAACGTACTAAGTGTTATTGACCTAGCTTGTGTTGAAACCTTTCCTTTGCCCTCTGCTTCTTCCCACATGGTACACAAATGGTTTTAGAATATTTGACTCAGAATAGCAAACCATGCTTTTTCTTTGAACAAAAGCTGTAGTTCTGTGTTGTCGCTCAAAGTACGCTTTTCAAAACCCACTCTTTGTGAATGGCTTTGAATCACACCCATTATCATAATAGATAGAGCTCTGGTTACAACATAATATGCTGTTAAGCCAAGTATTGACATTCCATGGGCTTGGCTCTGTTCAAAACAGGATAGGTGGATTGATGGGATTTGGTCCAGGCCTAGCTGTGTTGCCCAGCAACCTTAGGTGGATTATGGGCAGCGCTAGGCTAAGGTAGAAAAGTCTCCTTTCTCCCACATCAAGGACATTGCTGCGGCTCTCTTGGGACAAGGCCACTGCAGTCCCATTCCAAAAAATGTCTGCCAACAGTGTGTGATGTATGCTTCTGTAGCATATAACATATATCTGCTGCTCAGGATCAGGCAGAAAGAAAACTCACTCCATGTTAGGAATGCTTTCCTTGGGATTTCATGAGTGTTTGTTTTAACCCTTTCCACACTGAAGCTTAAGCCATTCTATTTCTCGTGGCACTGAAAGTAATTGTTCTCGACTCACAAACTTTTCCATTAACTTCGTGATTGTCTAGGGAGCTCTTCCTTCCAAACTAGACACTGATATTCAATCAGGCTGACGAGCAAGATCCTTCCTGTGGGGGGTCGAGCAGCTTTGATGGTTAATGAAGTAAATGTATTACCCAATATTATGTTGAAGTACTGTATAAACAATAATACACTAATTTCAATTTTTTGCTGCTACTAAAGTTTCTGTATAATGATATGCATTTTGTGTAGTTCTAAAATCAATATCAGGAAGGAGTTAAACGCTCCAATGCCTTGCCTGGTTTTGTCATTTCTAAATTGCTTCCTTTTCTTGGGTACATTGTGCGTGCATATTTTTGTGTAGCTATAGACGTCTTCCTGTAGTAAGTGAGTAAGTGACTGTTGTTGTTGAATCAGAGCACAGAGAGGCAGGTGGTAAAATGTTTTGTGTCTCAGACGAGATGAAAAGAAAAGAAAAGGAGACGGAAAGCCTTTAGGCAAATGTTATGTAGTATCGCCAAGCTGGCCAGAGACTTTTGTGTGGCTAGTTTCTGTAGTAAACAAGCCAAAAAACATGAAGATTGAAGAGCTCGACTCAACAGAGGTTTTTCATTTCTTCTTTTTTCTCTTTCTGTTCTTTTATTGTCACAGCAACATGTTTCAGTATATTGCATAATGATGGGAACATAGACTTTACATTTTTTTTGCTTTGTGTTATTGCTCTTACATTCACATACTGCATGTCACCACTGGTTAAAGATGCAGAAGCTCATATTAAATATATAACATAACTCTCTAATCTCTTTTCCTAAATGCAAGCCAGCCAGCCATCCGACATTCCCATATGCAGTATTGTTGAGAATCTGTCCAATTCCGTTTGGCTGGTTAAATGAAAGCATATGCATTTTTTCTCTGATTAAGATCTTGAATTTTCACCCTTAAGCTGCTTCTGTTGCAAATTATTCTATTTAAGGCTAGCTCAAATAACAAACACCAAATTCCATCAGCTATTGAGTTCTGCTGAATCAGTGTCTTATTTTAATAATATTTTTACATTTAGTCATTTAGCCAACGCTTTTATCCAAAGCAACTTACAAATGAGATCAATAGAAGCAATCAAAAGCAAAAATATGTAAGTGCTCTGACAAGTCTGTTAGCTTAACGCAGTACACATAGCAAGGTTTCTTTAAATAACAATAAAACAAGTCAAATATAAAAAGAATAGAGAATGCTAATGTTAGAGGGTCATTTTCTTTCTTCTAATAAATAAAAAAAAGTTCAGTTCAGTTATTTTAGCACTTTAGCAATATCAACTTTAGTTTTTCATCTGATTTCATCTTTTTATTATTGTCAAACGTCACTGTCAAACGATTAATCACATTCAAAATAAGTTTTTGTTTACATATTATGTGTATGTGCTGTGTATATTTATTATGTATATATAAAAGCACACACATGTAGTATATATGTAGAAAATATTTACATGTGTATATATTTTTATTCTAATAATTTATATATTGTATAAATATATTATATTTATTATATAAAATATATTATATATATTATTTTGAATGTGATTGTTTGACAGCAATAATAAATTATGAAATCAGATGAAAAGCTAAAGTTGATATTGCTTAAGTACTAAAATAACTGAACTATATATATATATATATATATATATATATATATATATATATATATATATATATATATATATATATATACACATACATACATACACGCACACACAAATCTACTAAGTACACATATATCAAAACAAAAATTTAATTTTTGATGTGATTAATCATGACTAATTCACTTGATTTTTATAATAATCAATTTTATAATAATATATAATAAATTATATATTTAGATTTAGATTTAGTTAACAGTAACTAGTGAAAGAAGTGTACATCTTTTTATATGTAATTATTATTAATTTTTATCTTTTTCGGAATGTTCTTGCTATCTGATTAGTTTATGTTCTCACATGAACTTCTAATAGGCCTTATGATAAAAAAGACAATATAATAGCCGTTATATCTTTTTATTCCTGTCAGATAAAGGATGCCGTGTAAATGATATTTCCTTTGGTTGAGTATGTTTGATATGACTTTGTGTGTGTGCGCATTCCAGCTCTGTCTGACAGCCCAGACATGAGTCAGTTACAGTAGCTAGCAGCAGTTTTCAACCCTCTCTCTGTGTTGGAGGATTTGGGCAGCACAGAACAGTGTTTGGACTGGTCTGAAGTTCTGTCTTTATCTTTTCCCATGGCCTCAGTTATGCTGACATTCCAGGTATCCGCTATCAGAATCTGCCTGTCTTGCCTGTGGCTAGGTTTTAAAAGTCTGCCTCTCTGTTCCCAGTGTGAACATGCCAAAATGCAGGATGTAGAATCTCACACACACAGACCTTCAGACACCACCAACCTAGAGTGTTTTGAGCACAGGCCGTGAATTTATATATTTTGATTTTGATTAAAAATGCTAACTACTAATTGCTTGTGCTAATTTGTGAATATGCATTTTTTTCAGACCTGGAGCTTATATATTTTGATAGAAATTATTTAAATTATATATTCTAATTATATGACCAGCACCTGTACGCATGAGAGTCAGAATTCAAGCAGATAGTTTATATCTTGCAATTTTACGTTTTTCTTTTTTTCTGAATTGCTAAAAAAGTCTGAATTATAAGATGTAAACTCATAATTCCAAGAAAAAAATCTTACGAGACAAAACATTGCAGTTACTTTTTACATTTTTTCATTCTGCGGCGAACACAGGCATTTGTTTTGCGTCTTACAAAATAGATGAGCAGTCTTGAAGCTGCAATTCTGTTTAGTTTATTGTCAACATACCAAATTTTATCTCTGGGTTCAGTCCTGATCCATTCTAATTCATTGCTGGAGTGTGTTTCCGATGGTTTATTTTCTCAGCCTCTGTATATGTGGGCTCATGTGGTGGATTGGGACAGAAAGAGATGAGAACAAGAGAAAGGAGGGTCAGCCACTATCAACAAGATGAGGACCGTGAGAAGGCCACTGTGCTATTAGCCTTAGCTGTAACATCTCGCGCCTGCTTTAACGTCACTGAGTCATTTAAGGCTCTGAGGAGCGTGATCTGCAACTGTGTTGTGTGAATGAGAACGAGCGTGTGGTTACAGAGTGGTAGAAGATACCCTGAAGATACGAAGACTTACATGCAGCCTGTTCCACATACAATGACCAGTGTGGCTGATTAACCATTTGAGTACAAGCCACACAGAAAACCAGACTGACTTTATGATTGTCTTGTGGGGACATTTTATTCTTTTTGTTGGAACATTGCTAGTGATTTACTGGTAAAGTTTTGACAGCTGCAGTGTAAGTGCAGTGCAGGGATTGCTTCTTCATAAAACAGTAGATTTCTGTGTATGATTTTTGTTTGTTTATAAATTGAGGTGTAAGTAAAGGTGTTAAGGTGTAATTATTTTCAGTGGTTTTAGCATATTTAGCTTCTCCCCTTTGCTACATAGTGTTTGAGTGCGTAAAGATGTAGCAACACATCATGTGATTTCTGTGAATTCATGTACACTACAGTTCAAAGGTTTGGGGTTTGATAACTTTTTAATGTTTTTGAAATAATTTGTATGCTCTTCAATCAACTCATCGATACAGTTAAAACAGTAATATTGTGAAAAATCATCATTACTGCAGTCGTCATTGTCGCATGATCCTACAGAAATAATTCTGATATGCTGATTTGCTGCTTCAGAAACATTTATTATCAGTGTTGCGTAATATTTTTGTGGAAATCGTGTTTTTTTTTTATAAATAAAACTTTTATACCAACTGCATTTATTATAAATGTATTTCTAACTTCTTGTAGCTGTCAATTCAATGCATCCCCGGTGAAAATAATTATTCATTTCTAAAAACCCTAAACTTTTGCACAGTAGTGTGGTGGCAAAATCATGTCAAGCAGACCATTTGATAAGACACAAACCTTCTAAAATGTATACATTAGACGATAGAATATGTAGTTTAAATATAAATAGACAGGATATAATACACCATTTATAAGAAATGATCATATCAGTGATTTTTATGACCTTTTATGATCATTCCAAGCTATCATTATCTCCAGAGGGTTTTATGTAACTGGTGTCTCGAATGCCACTGTCACAATGCAAAAAATATTAGAGGAGATCATTGGAATAGCACCGCCACTGGCTATTTTCTTGTGTTGCTCTCATAATGTCAGATTCCATTGTCCCCTTGCTAAGGCCAAAATAAACTGGAAAATCGGGGCTCAATATACTTTTTCCAGAACAGGATTTGCTAAAAAAGCATGTGAGATTTTGTAAAAGCTTGGTGATTGACTGTGCCTTTCTCTTTCCCTACAGTACTCTTTCCAGCTGTGTTCATGCGGTGGTGGCTTTGCTCTACCCGTTCTCCTGGCAGCACACCTTCATCCCTGTGCTGCCCACCTCCATGGTGGACATCGTCTGCTGTCCCACACCCTTCCTAGTCGGGATTCTGTCCAGCTCACTGCCAAAGCTCAAGGAGCTGCCAGTGGAGGAGGTACTTGATATCTCTTGTCACTAACTCCCAGCTATGATGTTGTCACCCATCTTGTTTGTTGTAATAGGATACTTTGTCAGTTATGTACAACATGTGCTTGGTTTTGTACCCGTTGTGGTGGGAGGAGCAAGCGACAGACACAGTGGGGTTGGCCTCAGGCCTCGGAGAGGCTTTTATTAACAGAAAATAACAAAAATAGGGAATAAAAGTTTCCAAAGGGGAAGAGTGTTAAAAATAAACAGGGGATCTGGTGTCCTCGTCGTGCTGCGGGGTTCATGTAGGTGGGGCAGTGTTCAGGAAGGAAGGGTCCAGGTAAGGGGCGGAGTCCGGCGGCCATTACACGCTCTCCTCTTCGGTCCGGGGCACGAGGGGTGGCGACTTCTTCCAGCGGCTGCATCCTTCTCACTGGCCGTTGCGCTTGAAGGGACTAGACAGCCCAGCATCCTGGCCCGACAGCCGTGTAACGGGTTCGGTTCTCGTCCGGACTGCGGGTCGGGCAGCTCACACCTCTACGCACCCTTCCTGGACCCACGAGGACACTAGCATGCATGCAAGGGGAAGACACTGTTTTCTGAAGGAAAGGCGTGCTCGGCATTTAAATGGCAGTGGTGATGAGGCTCCATTTGCGTCAGGTGTGCCCCATCACACGCCACCAGCACTGGCTCTTACAGCCCCCCACACCCCCCCTCACGTGCCCACTCCTGTCGAGAGCCTGGCGAAGGGCAGCGATTAATGAGATTGGGTGACGATGATAATTAGGGGCGGGGGGGCAGTCGACTCGTCACACCGTCTAAATGAAACTGGTTTGACTGATAAACAGTCATTAGATCCAGGGAGAGAACAATTCATAGCCACATAGACTTACTTTTTATTTCAAAGATTCAAGCATTTTCCTAGCTCTTGGAGGCTCTTATTCTGCGAGATGTTTTCCCTGATCATGACTTTGAATTCCTGTGAATATAGTCACATTGGCAGCTTTCACTCTAATTATCTGCCCTGAACACTGAACCCTTATGTAGTAGAATATGGGGCTAAAGTCGTATATACCCAGATTCAGAAAACTGAGTGAGAAACATACTAAGTATAATAAAATGAACAGAACGTGGGCCAATTTTTGTGTATGAGCCTTAAATGTGGCGTCAGCTTCATAAGCCTAGCTCAGCATTCCTGGCCAGGCTGTTGCCTTTCTCCCTTCTAAACTTTCCCAACCGGGCGAGTGTTGTTGTTCCCAGCTGCCCATGGGACACTGCCAGCTTGGCCACAGGGCTGAAGGATGGTCCCTACTGAGTGTTTGGCATTTAATGCCTTTGGCAGAAGGCATCTTTAGTACTTTTTGGACACAAGTGCACTTGTAATGGTCATAAGGGTTGACCCTTTGCAGTGAAGACATCTGGAAGCACACCAAATTGTGCTGCTTGACGTTGTTAACACTGCAATATGTTAACAATATGTCAGGCTCCATCTGTTGTGGATCAACTTCTGGAAATGCTGTGACGTACGAACCTCCCAAAACAATTGAATGCACTGTGATTAAACCGAATGATGCTACTTAATGTTTAAGATCTGTTTCTCTTTACGTTTCAGGCTTTAATGGTCGATCTTGGAGCGGACCGCTTCATCAGACAGGTTCGTCTGCCCGCAAAAGTTTGACAAACTCTCCCATGGCTCTAGCGCAGCTGATTGCGTGTCGTCGTTAAGATCTGAGAACAGCCGTAATACAAACAAGCTGGCTGTGTCATGTTATGAATCACTGAACGTTGTTACAATGTTAATCTTCATTCTCTTCCTGTATACAGATGGATGACGAGGCCTCTCTATTACCACGCAAACTGCAAGCTGCTCTGGAGCAGTCTCTCGAACAGAGGAATGACATCATCAGTCAAGACTCCGACAGCGAATCAGATGAAGGTGAAAAGCCTGACATTGTGGCTTTGACTATCTGTGCATCATGAAACATGCTCTGACTGTAAAGCACAACATCTGGCTTCACTGCATTTAATTTCCTATTCAAACCCTTTGTTGTTTATCCACCATTCAAATATTTCAGATTTTTTTCATTGATGCATAATAAAATATAAAAGGCTAGTTTAGTTGCCCTAGCATATTTACTAATTATCGTCTGTGTTATTTCGCAGAGTGCACCACCTCTTTGAACAGTGTGGTATCAGAGGCCTTCATCCGCTTTTTCCTGGAGACTGTTGGCCACTATTCGCTGTTTCTTACCCAGGGCGAAAGAGGGGAGCGCATCTTCCAGCGCGAAGCCTTCCGCAAGTCGGTGGCTTCTAAGAGCATCCGCCGGTTCCTGGGGGTCTTCATGGAGTCTCAGATGTTTGCTGGATTCATCCAGGATAGGGAGATGAGGAAGTGTAGGGCCAAAGGTAAACCATGCTTGGTCAACTGTCATGGTGTCCTGTGAGCATCAGGCTCATATAATGCTAATGTGAAACAATGGAGGCAGTTTTGATCTTTACTGCCACCTTCTGGTGACCAAAAACGATGATTTTTGTGATGGACATTATTAATCTATGATCTATTGCTATTAATGTATTTGTATTCTTTGTTATTGTTTATTTAATTGATTAATTTCTTAAACAGGTCTGTTTGAGCAGAGGGTGGAACAGTATCTGGAGGAGTTACCAGACACTGAACAGAGTGGAGTCAACAAGTTTCTGAAGGGTTTAGGTGAGTATAGTACAGCAGTTATGCGACATATGTACTACCCGTCAAACTTTTGGAAATATGACATATTTTTTATTGCTTTGGAAGTCTCTTATGCTCCACAGGGCTGGATTTATTTGATCAGAAATATTAAAAGCAGTAATATTATGGCATTGTCCTTCAGAAACCATTCTAATATGATGAATTGGTGCTCAAGAAACATTTCTTTTTATTATTAATGTTGAAAAAAGTTGTGCAATGAAGACTGAAGTGATGGTTGCTAAAAATTCTATTTTGGCATAATGGGAATAATTTATATTTTAAAGTATATTAAAATATTTGAAACAGTACTTTTAAAATTGAAATAATATTTCACAATATTGCTGTTTTTACTGTGCTTTCGAGCCAATAAATGCAGTCTTGGTGTGTGTAAGAGACTTATTACAGAAACATTAAAAAATCTTAAATGTTCCAAACTTTTGTCTGGTAGTTGACATATGGAAGTGCAAAGCTTGTTTATAAAAAGGCATATCAGACACTGTATATCAATTTGATCCATCAAAATGTCATCTTTTTTCAGGAAATAAAATGAAGTTCCTTCATAAAAAGAACTAGAAACACTTTATTGTGAAACCAAAAACTGTGGACATTTCCTGCAAATGCTACATCTGAAGACCTAACACGGCTAAGTCACGTATGTTAAGATGTGCCTGTTGTGTTGACTCTGACGTTCATATTTATGTACATATTTATGAAAGTGCTGTTAATCTCACACGTAGCTCTGTTGTTACCTTTCCTGGTACTTTGTATATGAAACTAGAGAAATAAACGTATGGTACTGAGAGTATGAATGGTTATATTGCAGAATAACCTCCACCCTTAGAGATAACTGTGTTGAGATGGATGAGATGGATGAATGGAAATTTGACAGGTGGATGTACAGTGGCTCTGTGTAGTATTTAACGCTAGAATTTCTCCATGAACTGTATTTTGTGCATTTATTAACACATGAAGAGTATAATTACCTTATTTACAAAAAAAAAAAAAAATCAATAAAGTTTTTCTGTAAATTTCTCATTCTGCTTTAATGAACTACTTTGTCCCAAAATGTTTAGGACCATAGAAGCAGACCATAGCTTTCTGTGACTATCTGTTAAGTGAAGATATTTCCTACCCTTTTAGTCTGGCCTTTCTGTGTTTAAAATAGCAGTAATGAATAATACACTGGGAATGTTTTGAAACTTGACACATTTTTGCTATATTAAAGAAACAAATATACAAATCCTGAAAAGGTCATATGTGTATGTCAATCCATAGCCAGTGTCTGGAGAAAAATTGCAAAAATTATATTTTTATTTGTTAACCTGAACTAAATGAGATCCTTATTCAACAAGCCTTCCGCAGACTTTGTTCATTGCATAAAATGCAATATTCTTTTCTATGCGTAACATTTTAAATGCACAATAAAATTCCTTAAATTGCATTTAATTTCTAGAAAGAAGTTACTATATATTCAGTCTTTTCTTATTTTCTTTGTTTCCAAAAACCTCTCTTTAAACTGAGCAAGTAAAAAAACTAAAATAAAATAATTTGCATTTAAAAAAAAAAAGAAGAAAAAACTACAATTCTATATAAAACATTTTTATAAATGTTTTGCATTTAATGCAATCTACGTCGCAGTCCACTCCCCATTGGCAGGTATTGAAGATGCTTTCTGGTAAGAACAGTCTCAAACAATTCTATCAAAGCCACTGAGAGCAAGTGCAGACCGACATCTTTCTCCATAAGTGCCACAGAGGGTGCCACAACAAAGGTGTCTCGTAGCACTACCGAGAAAAATATGACAGTTCAGTAAAGCCAGCAGTCAAATGGAAACCCAGAGTGATTTCTTCTTGACAGAACCTGTTCAAAGCTGTGAAGGAAATTGTAGGTAAAATAAAAGCAGTTGAATTGGATACCATAGAATACATATAATAATTGCATACCAAATACTAAATCATACAAATAGGCCTACTAATAAATCATATTTGTAACACTCTCTGAACACTGTATTAGCTATACATATATTTATGGATAAAAATGGCAGTATAAGTGACCCGGATAAAACAATTTTGGCTTTTCCAATTTTATGGGATTATGTGATGGATAAAGAAATGTAATAATGGGAGTAATAACTGACAATATTTATCTCTGAACAGCCCTGAATGTGCTCTGTACAGGACACCCAGACTTAAAACTGTGGCATGTATAATCTCAGAGAATTTCACAAAAATATAATGTACTCATGTGCAACAGAACGCTTTCTATACTGTCCACTGCTGAAAGTAAATCAATTTAACGTGGGGTAACATGGGAAATCTTCTATCTATAATCGTTATTCCCTCGCCTGTAGTACAAGAAAACTGAGACAAAGGCGACATCTGCTGGATTGGATGCAAGCGACATTTAAAGGTAAAGAACTTCAGTGCGCAACGCAGGGTGCGTATCACGAAAAAACCCAGGAGGTGAATGACAGGACTGATAATGCGCTCGCTGTCGTTACAACTTTGATTACGTGGCGCTTATTCAGACATCTTCCACGCATGGCAGATCTCCTGGAGACTGGACAATGAAACTTGTGCATCTACACTATAGATGCATGAACAATTTTGCCTTTTGACAGTTGCAGTGCTTAAACGATAGAGGGGATACAATCAAACGCGTGTAAGAAATATAGTCTCCAGGGGTGGAAGGACTTTAAAATATATGGTGATAGGATGCTATTTAGTCACTAAAGCATTGCTGAAATCGCTCTAAGCTTCCAGGCGCCGAAGAGGAGGAGGAGGATGGTTTTTGGATTTGTGCCTCTTCAACAGAAGCAAGGTGCGGTTCAAACTCTCATGATGTGTGCATGTGTTCATCACCATTTCATTTGACATCGTCGGTGTGTGGTTATGCTAAGTAACAATCTATATTGTGCTAAACATGAATGTTTGTGCAGGATTTTGTGGAGTCCCATCCCATCTGTGAGGTGTGCGAGAAGATTCTTCCAAAAACGCAGAGGTGTAGAGTGCGGATTTTGACATATTGCAACTTACACATGTGCTTACGTGTATCTTATCATGTCAATGAAGTATTTAAAGCGTCCGTATGTTTCCTCAGTGTGCGTTTTTAGGTATTTCTATTTTGTTGTAATTTTAAATAGCCTATTACATGAACAATTAGGGGAATTTTACAGAAACAACCTTTTATCACTCTGTGTCTGCCGAATAACACGAATTAATTTAGTTCAGTAGTTATTTGCCATTCATATGTGACGAGTTACTGTAATTTACAGTTTAAAATATAAGTTATATTAATGCAATCAGATTGATTTCAACCATTCTGATTGATTGTCCGATTTGTGAAAATTATACTGCGTCCAGCTGTGCAAGTATGAATTTGAGCTCTTAAGTCTGTTAAATTGTTTAATGCAACTTAAATGTAAAATGTAATAGCTTGCTACGCAAGCTGTATTTTGGTTATGGTAAAACTAACGCTAGAATATTGTTCTGCTGGTATATTTCTGTAGGTCTATAAAGTTATCCTCTGTGACTTGTGGATCAAAGTGGTGGCCTGTCGAAGTAGCTTAATCATAAACCATAATTTACTGTACTGGAATACGCGTGCGCAGCATAGAGTTGTTATGGTTACCTCTTTAAGGCAAACGCAAATTTAGTATTTTAGCATCGATGTGACAACATACGCGCTGTGACTTAAATTCTAGACTCGTGTGAAAGCCATTTTAAAACAAAATACTTATTATAGGCCTATCTCTACTTGTATGAAAAAATAAACTTTAATGAAAATGTTCTAGACCCCCATCCCACCATTCCGAAAAGTTTTTACTTCCTTTGTTGATAAAGATCTACTTTATTTTTATAGTCTGTGTATAGATCTATATATCTATAGAGATATCACTGGATTATGTTTTTTTTTCTCAAAATGTTTTATTTCATTTTTTTCTATGTAAATATTCACGTTCCTTTTTCAGTGTTTCCTTTTCGTTTTCATTGTCACCTGTTAGAATGATACTGACTCCTTTTGAAATCTTTCTTCCCAAATGCATGATAACTTTTTTTTTATTACAACCTTTTTTAATTTTCGCACTAAATCATGTGACACTCAACGGTTTGGTTATTTGCATCTTGTTTAAAGGGACATCACATCATTGCACTATGCTACAATCAAATATTCTGTCAAACTAGAACAATGACTGCATATTTACACATGAAAAGGAAATAATCATCTTAGATGCAAAAACTGATAATTGGCTATAATAAACATTCACTTGCAATGAGTGAAGACATAATGAATTGAATATTCTGTACTGAGCCATTACCATCTGCTATGGGCAAATCTGCCATTCCCCTGTCTTGATCTCATAACCAGGGATGCTAATGGATGTTACTGAGGTGTTCTTCCAGGGGAGGAACCTCCTCTCAAGTTTCTATTAATGTATTTCCTCTAGAGATGACTTTGCTTGCTCAGGCAGAAAGATACTCGTGCTGAATCCACTTACTGGAGAAAAGGAGTCATCTTTTGTAGTAGGACCAGAGAGAGAGAGAGAGAGAGAGAGCGTGAGCTTTTGTTTTAAAAGCCAAATGGAGTGGCATGGAAGGCAAGGCGGGAGATGCAGACAAGCCTGTCTGCCCGAAGAACAAGAGAAAGACTGGCTGGGTAGACTAATTGTGTTTTAAAGTGGGTCTGTGGGTACACAATGGGGAATCGGATGGTTTTAAGCTCCCATGAGCAGCTCTAGAGAAAGAGAGAGTTGTCAGATTTGTAGGTCAGGCTGCAGGGGTTGTTGTCAGGCAGACTCACGGTGGTAGAGGTGCTTTCTTAGAGGGGATCCACACGACACTGATGTCAGTTCGGGTTACATGCGGTTTCATTAGTTCCCTCCAACCCTGTTTGCCTGCCCACCTGCCTTATGCATTGGTTGTTGAACATATCCTACCTGCGAAAGATTTGGAGGAAGTTGTGCTTCCAAATTCTTTCGAGAAAAGCAAGCAAGTGTGATAGGATCATAATTGATTTCACACTTTGCAGGGCATTGTGTGAGCACATCTCAATTCCCATCTGCTCCTGGACAAGGCTGACCCGGTTTCAGCGTGTTTCGTGGGAGCAGGCCCGGTCCGGAGGGACCTGTCCCTTACTAGTGCTGATCTAAGGAAACAAGGAAGGAGGGCACCAACGTGTTCCCTCATCCCCGATCCATCTCACACCCTTCGCCTGCGCAATTCTCTTAAATATTGTAGGTCATCTGGCATCTCTCCCCTTCCATTTTTGGCAACAAGGGCTGCTGGGGATATTTTGTCCCAGAAAAAAAAATAATTACCAGCCCTCCCTAATTCCCAATTATTATGAACAGGCTTATTTAAGAAGAAAGATCATGGTGGCTGTCAGAGGGAAGGATTCGGGATCCGAGCAGCTGAAGGAAGCCAGTGAGGAGAGCTACGAAGCGGCCACGGCTGAGGGCACACTCGGGAGTCTACTCCGCTGGGGTTAAAGAGTGCAGTGTGCACTACTTCCTGCCGCAGGTAGAGCTGTCACAGTGTGGTGTGGAGCTCTAGCTGTGTCATAGGCTTGCCGTGTCCTTGCTGCGAGAGCTGCTCTGCTGGATATCGCAATCGTTCTCACACGCACACGCAGAGGAATCTATATCCCGCCATCGGCATGGAGAAGGTAAGACGTTTCTGCACTCAATTTTCAGGAAGATTCTGCAAGCTAGAATCTGTGAGATATTAATTGCCTTTGATTTGACACCGAGGTAATCAGCGAACTGCAGCTTGTTATGACACACAGATGACGCATGATGTGTTATTGTTTTGCCAGTTATGCTTTTTGGGAATAATAATGCGAAAAATGCAAATGCGAATATTTCTGGCGTCCTTTGAACAGGCGGATTTGCTTTCTATTTGAGTCATTAAAGCACAGCAAGTGCAGGGATCAGAATGAATACTTTATATTGTCTTTCACGACAACAGTGCTTGGCTTATGAATATTAAATCCCAGTGGACAGCTTGAGTAGTTTTAAAGTGAAAATTCATCCAGAAAAACCAAACCTGACTTTATATCCGTGCAGCACGAAAGAAGATATTAAAAGTCAACAGGGTCGAAAAAAAACATTTTCATTGTTTTCAGATTTCAAAATGTCATCTTGTGGTATTTTGAAGTGCTGCTTGAGATATTTAAAGATGCTGCTTCAGTTTTTGCATGCTAGATTAGTTGTTGTGGAGGTGAGACGCCTACTCATTTGTGGCTGACAGATGTGTCAGCAAACCTGTTCTATTAGAATTAAAAGAAATCCAATTCATTTTAAATGTATCTGCAGTGCTGTTCTGAGTGTTCAGAGCCCAGGATGGCACAGAGCTTGTGCACCTTCTGCAACAAGTGGCTGTGTTTCCAGTGCACAGACTTGCATCAGCATGAGAGAAGCTCCACTCAAACCTTTGACCTGCAGCACCAGCCGCGAGACCCTCCATCACCGTCTGAAATAGGCAAGAGCATTTTTCTTTTACCGATCTGTAATTACTTTCCTCTTTCAGCTCAGGTCGGCTGTCTGCGTGCACATTTCTGCTCTTGGCCACCGGACATTATCAGCTCTGCACGATATTTTTCCAACCCCTCCTCTTTAACTCAATGAATAATGCATTTTATAATTATCCTGTGATGTATTGTAGTGTTGTGTTTTTTTTATGTGACCCACTTTCTAAAAACTGATTCTCTCTCAGCAAACGCAGCACAATTTTGGCCAGCCTGTCCGAGGCTGGCTTTCTTTTGTCGATACTCCTTAGCTTTCTCTCAAGATTCTCTGAAATCCACTTAATGCATGATAACGGCACCACAAGTCCTCACACAAAATGAAAGATGGAGTGATAAAAGAGCATAAGAAGAAGAAAGAGTGGTAGAGTGTGAGAGAAACAGAAGTGCGGGTGTGAGGCAGGATGTGGTCGGTCACCAGTATGCACTGAGGCAGTGGGAGCTCTTCAGTGTTGGAGCCTGTGGTCTCGTACTTTAACACATCTCTCCCTGTGCAATGTGTCAGCGTGTCTCTGTCTACCCTACACTGTCACAGCCTCAGCCGGCCGGCACTTCTGATGGACAGACTGTATATCCAGTGTGACAGGTGCTGTCGGTTGAGCTCCTTCACTTCTGCATTCTGCCTGACTAACTCTCTCTGCTCACAGAATTATGAATGCAAAGGGACTATTCAAGTAATAATGGTTTATTTAGATTAGGATTTTTGCTACAATGGAACGGAAATGAGAATGTTTTATTTATTTGTTTACGCCTTTTGCTTCAGCCCAGGTTAATGCAGATGTCTTTATTCAAAGAAATTAATTTCTTGAAAAAAAAAAACTTTGCCAGGCATCTCTGGTGTTTTCTTTTGGGGTTTATTTGTATATCTAAAACATTTAATTGTAATTTATTTTATTTTTAATAAAAAAAAAACTATGAATGTATTGTCATTTAACGTACATTTTATAGATTTTTTTTAAATAATAAAAAAGTAACAAAATAATTATTATTAAGTAAAATAAAATGAAATGTTAATGTGTTTTTATCCTGATATTTTTAAAATTAATTCATACATGAAAGCCATATCTATTACTTTATTTGGCTCTTCAAATGCAAAAATGTATTATTATTATTAGTTTTATTTTATTTTATTATTTATAAAAAAAACAAAACAAAATATATATATATATATATATATATATATATATATATATATATATATATATATAAAATAGAATAAATAATAAGGTAATTAGTAACTTGTCTTGGTATGTAGTTGTCTTGAACATAATTCTAATGTGATAGTTTAAAAATGAATTATTTTTTACATTTTTTAGTTTGCATGATCATGTAAAATTAGCATTTTGATGTGATATTCTAAAAATAAATGTAAAATAAAATAGTTAAAAACCCGTCTGTTTATGTAGTTTGCAGGATCATGTAAACTTAGCATTCTGATGTGATATTGTTTTTAATGTCCAGTGCAAGGTGGGTGTGAAATGTGGGCCATTCTGAAGGCACATGTGAAAGCAGTATCTGTTACTTTATAGAGTTACATTCCTCATGTTGGCAGGGCTTTTAATGAGACACTAACCGATTGATCAAAGCTCTGCTGTGTTCCATTTTTGTCTCTTTTACTTTTGCTGGAAAAATGATGCGTTTATACGTCCAGAAATATTTATAAGGACTTCGAAGTGCTTTGTTTCTCCACTAAAAATAAATGAAGCTAGCATAGAGAGTGACTCACCGAGGTGAAGTGAGGTTTTATATCGGTCAAAATGATTTGAACATACTTAAAGCCTCATTAAACCTGCAGGACTCGGACAGATTCCACGTGCTCATATTAACACATTTGTTTTTTCCAGCATTTTTCCATCGTAAGCTTTCTTTTAAATATTTGATTCTTGATTACAGATAATGTGTTCTTAATGGGAATCGGCTAATTAGGCCTCATTTCCTCTCTTCTGTTGTCTTGCGGGTCTCAGGAGCCGGTTGCTGCGGGCATGCAGTTGTCATGTGTCCTCTCCATAAACAGGAGCCTCTGGAACTCCTGTGTGAAACGTGCGACCTCTTGGCCTGTAACATCTGTCACCTGTCCGCCCACAAAGACCATCGGTATGCAAAGAGGACACATACCCACTGCCACGCATGGCCACGTTCACAATGCTCTTGTACACATGCAATCACTCCCTCTCTCATACGCTTCTCTAAACACAAATAGAACAGGTGGCCACTTTCTAATGTATCAACAAATATGCTATCGAGCATATTGTGTGTAAACGTTAAAAGTCAAAGGTGTTTCACTGGCTCCTGGTTTCTAATCTTTAGACTGGTGCATGTTGGGAAGGCTCTGCAAGACCAGCGCTGGCTCCTGCAGAACCTCATGGCCCGAGTGGAGGAGAAGAGATCTGGTGTGGAGAGCACCGCTAAACAGATCCAGGGCAGGTGAGATGAGATGAACTCCCACCTATTCCACCTCCACGATGCTGCTAATGTTAGCGTTAATGCTAGTTAAACAGAGCGTGTCCATTACTCATCTGAAATGTGAGCAGCTGGGATTATTAAGACAACCAGCATAGTTTAAATAAAGCATAATGACGTTGACAAGATCCATTGCTTCCTTCGAATGATTTAGGCAGATGTTCAAGCATCCAGATGTTTTATCCTCCCTCAACCATCTTCCCGTTCGTTTTTCTTTCCTTTTGTCCAGGCTCCATGGTATAAAGATCACGCAGAGGAAGGCAGAGAACCAGATAAAAATGGCTAAGATGATTATGATGAACGAGCTTAACAAACGGGCCAACCTATTAATAGAACAACTAGAGGTAATGACTTTTTCCCTAGTTTCCCCCTCCGTCTTTTCTGTGCCGTTCCAAACGTATTCATCTCCAAACATCCATGGATGTAGTGGTGATGGAGCGTGCGGGACAGAACGTCTTCTGAGCAAATCATGCAAAATAGGCAGATTCTGCCAAGTAGCGACAAGCAGATGGGGATCTTAGGAAAAGTAGTGAGCAGTGTCTTCCGGTTGCAGAGTATTTCCAGTGATTTCAAGCAGCGTCTGGAGGACCAGCTGCAGGGGGCCATAGAGCTGTGCAGTCAGCTGGAGCACGTGAGGAACTTCATTACCTGGGCTACAGCCCACCACAGACGCAATCCACTGCTATTCAGCAAAGAGCTGGTAGGATTTTCTCCTGTCCAAGTGGGCTTCAGATGTTAAGATTCCTGGCAGCTGCCTGCTACATTTCTGGCAGGTCTTAAAAAGTTGTCTGCACTATTAGTTTAAAGCAGCTTCACCTCTTTTTTTTTGCAGCTGCATTTAGAACTAGCCTTAATAATTTTCTTGCAAACTTAAAAATAGAGAGACAGTGCAGAAAGAGTTTCAGTTTCACTCCCAGAATTGCATGCAGTATTTATAACTCGATGTCTCTGTAATCATGAGGTTTGATCTATAATTCATTTGTCAGATTGCTCTTCAGATGCAGCAGTTATTGGAGCCACTGATGCTCTCAGAGGCTTGGACCCCGTTGAAAATCAAGTTTAACTGGGATGCCAGCTTCTGGACCAAGCAGATGTCCACTTTAGGTAAACTGAGCTATTGGACAATGCCATTAGATGGCTATTTTTATAACTTTTATAAATGCTGTGTTCTTCATACAAGGATAATGTCAAACTAGATTTGCACATTCCAGGAGGGAAATTCCTGTGTTTTCAAGCCCTCAAAAACTGGTATTAAAGTTAACGACGAGCTTAGGGTTTAGACTTTGGTTCTGTGTAAATGAAATTTGGTTGCAGTGTAAAGGTGGCAATAAAATGAAAGATAAGCCAATCACAGTGCCTTATGCAAAATATCATAATGCCATCATCACTTCTGTTCATTTAAAATGGAGAACATTGTAACTAACACTGTCAGTCGGACATTTTAAAATGCTTTTAATCTTTAAACGTCTTAAAAAATGTTATGGTTATGTTATGGTTTTTATGAAAATATTCTTTCAATTTATTCATGTCATAATTCATGAATTTCACTAGCATCACATTTAATTTTAACAAAAATATTTTAGTTGATCATAGTGCAGTATCAACAATATATAATAAAAAATAATCAAATAAATATATATATATATATAAATCTGTCTTTGGATAATAAAAAATTAAAAAAAATTATATAAAGTGATAATGAAGACGCTAATATATATTTATTATCACTGAACACATAAAAATACCTTTCTTAATGTTTTTGCCACTAGCACAAGAAAACTAGTGTTTTACTAGTGCAGAAGAAAAAAATTAGGAATATCTGTAGCTATGCAAGCACAGCAATGATTCTTTCTTGCTTTAGGTCAACTTGTTGTTGAAGGTGGAAGTCGTCCATACCCAGAGGTTGTGGGTCATCCTAGTATCCTGCGACCCCAGACTGTCCCATGCATAGCAATGCCTCCTCTGTGCCATGGGGTGCGGGAACCTGGCTGCGCCTGCCAGACCTTCTGCCAGCCCCCGCTCTGCTGTCTTCACTGCAGACCTACTCAATCCGTCCCTTTGGATAAATTCCCTTCCCAGTGTCCTCAGGCCGCCAGGCAGAGCTCCCCGCCATCTCTTCACAGCTGCTGGGAGGCTGATGCATCTCTCCCGGTGCATCCACCTGGAGCTCACCCTGGATCTGACCCCGTCCAGCATGGAACCAGCTCTGCTTCACCTCGACAGCCTGTTGGAGCCAACAACCACCCGTTGCCTGAGCAGCTCCTTGCTAGTTCCAACCAGGCTGCCTTGAATGGGAGAAACCCTGCACTAGGCCAGCCTCCCTGTGAAAGAGGGCAAACATCTGCACCCCAAGCAGCTACAGGTCATGAAGCATCACCAAACAAAGAGCTGCCACACGTCCGTAATCAGGCTCAAGTGCAGATGACCACAGAAACCAGCAACCAGCCCATGATTGAACTGCAGCCTATCATTGCTCGCATCAATGACGGCAGGGTGAGTTTCATTAATGTGTTGTTTCTCTGTCCTTTGCAAAGCAATACCTTTGCTCTCATTGTGCTCAATACTGACCACAGTCCTCAGGCCTTGGTGCTCTTTAGTGCTTGCAAAGTTTGCATGTCAACCACACCGTTAACTGGTTCACACCACAAGTCCTAGCAGATGAAAAGGCCATCGAGCGGCACTGCAAATGTGCTCAAGCATTGGAAGAGGGCTCAAGTGTGGGGTCCTTACAGTATACTGACTTTCACTTTGGTAGTTGATTATTTGTTTTTCAGTGTCAAGATTTTAGGTTAAAACTTATATGAATGAATGAATGGAAAGTATACATTTTCAGCGAAGTGACAGGTCTTTTTTTATTTTATTTATTATTATTATTAACCATGACTATTGCTAATCATCTAGTAGCATTTATGCAAGTCATTTCAATTGTCCTGCAGTGCTGCAAATGAGGTGGTGTCCCCATGACAGTGGCTCACAAACAGGAGGCCGGGGCACACTAGAGGTCTTCAGCAAACTTCTAAGGGGAACTAAAAATGGCTTAAAATAATTTAAATTAAGAAAAAAAAAACCAACAACAATTAAAATAAGCTAAAACATTTAAATGCACTAAATATTTCTTATTCTAATTCACCCCCTAAAAAGAAGTTTTCTTTAAAAACACTTGAAATCTCTGGTATATGAGGTAGCCTAATAATAACAATAAAATTGGTAGACCTGGAAAAGTGTAAATTAATCAAATACATGGGCAATTTTTTGATATAATAAACATTTTCATACTTAGGCTAAGTTAAACTATTTTATCTGGTAATAATTATAAGCAAAAAATGTAGTAAACATTTTTTATGCTGTATGAGGTCATAAAAATGACGTAATTAATCAGTAATGAAAATAATTTAGTATCATATATTAAGTATATTATATTAGTATTATTATTGATTATTATTTTAACTTTTGTATTTAAACTTGCATACCGTATATTGGATAATAATAATAGTATTCATAATATATGTGTGTGTGCGTGTGTGTGTGTGTCTGATTGAAGTATTATATAAAAGATTATTAATTATTAAAGAAAAAAGTTTTAGGTTAAGCACGCGCCACACTTCTGACATGCTATCACACTGCTTACACTGTCACATTTTATGTCAACCACCCATTTACTGTCATTGCTATTTCGTCTTTTTATGTTTTTTTGCTATTTCAGTTCAGACCTGTTGTGCTTGTGCTTTAAGTGTATTTGGAGTGGATGACAGCGTGAGAACAGTAAACTCAACATCGAAACGAGCTCCACCGCTCTCAATATTAATTTAGAAAGAGGAAATTGAATCATTCCAGGCAGCATCATCTCTATTTATGTGGCTGTAATGTGTTTTCTTCTTGACAGCTGCTGACAGCACCTCTGCAAGCAGATGGTGTGACACAAACTGTGGTGTGAGCTCAGAAACAATTAAGACCACAAAATAACACGCTCACACACACACACACACACACACATAAACTCGCCCTGCTCAGCAACCGCTCCTCAAGCTGTATTGGATGAGAACCAAATCAGGCGTTAGAAGTTATTATTAGTTCTCTTGATGTCAGTATTTTGATGAATCTTCCCAGGACAAACACCAATCAAAATCAGTTTCCCTGTAAGATTTGGCACTCCAGAGGCAAATTAGTCTAATATATATATATTTTTTAATGTATCATCTTCAGCCCATAACTGTGACATGATTAAAGGGAAGGAAAAAAGCGCTTGGGTGCAACCACATATTTACTTAACCTGGCATTAATGAGAAGCTAGGGGAATTGAAGGAGCCGGCTGTTGCATTTTTCTTCATCTCGCTGTAGAGCCCACACGATTACCTTTAAAGTCTCTGAGACCTCCTACCTTCTCTCCGCTCCCACACATGCTTGCAAGACACACTCTCCACAGCTCAATTCATTCCACCCTCTCCTCCTGGGCTTCTATCAGGTGAGTTTTTTAATCCTGAGGTAATTAAGAGAGAGAAAAAAAAACAAGAGAGGGCTAGAAGTCAGATGAAGGAGGGGCTACGTCGAGTGTTCGGGCTGCTGCCTTCAACTCTGACATTTGTCGTGTTAGTGAAAGACGCAGTCGCTTGGGCATTTCTACAACTTCTCGCATTAGTGAAACGATGACAAGAGAAGAAGAGGGCCGTGGAGGAGAGGAAGTCTAATCTCTGATGTGTTAATGCTGCTTATTCAAAGAAGCCTTCCAAGCCCCAGATGTGGGATTTACATACGATAATTGGTGGTGTAACCAAGTCATATATTATCAGGAGAATTATTTTGTAGCGTACGGAGTTGTGGCACTTTTCTCTCTGTGTTTTAAAGATGTGATTGTTAAGCGTAGCTAGTGTGCATTGTCACACTCAAGGTTATTGTTGCTCACCTTCATGTTCTCTGTTGTCACTGTTGCTATGGTTGTAGTGTGCCGCATATGCTGTCAAGATCACTTTTAGCCTGGTGCTGCGCTAATGAGACTTTGGCTCTCTTCCGTAGAGATCCTCGGTGCTGGAGATGTTCACACGGGCTCAAGGCCGAGGAGATGATGGCCAGAAACGTTCCAGTTCAAAGAAGGCGACCAGGTCTCAGAGCACCTCAAAAGGACCCAGAGGACCTCGTAAAAGGCTTTGTAAAGACAGGCCAACCAGGGCTGATCATAGCCTGGCAACAGTGGCTGGGGACCAGGGATGCACAACGCAGCAGGTACACTTTCTATATATGTGGCAAGACAAACATAGCCTCTTTTCACAGCGATGCCACAGAATTTTTTTGGGGTTGCTTCCCCAAAGAACCTCTCAGTGAACAGTTCTTAAAAGAACCACCAACATTTAAAAATCTAAAGGACATTTTACCACTATAAAGAACCTTTAGTGTTATGAAAAGGTACCGGGATGTTAAGATTTTTCATGGAACCATCAATGTCAAAATTCGAACTTTTAGTTTAAGAGTGTACACATGGAGACTTGTGTTAGTGAAGTGGTTTATAACCAGGCATTTATTTTTAAAAACAACAATTTGACTCCTTTTCAATTCACTCCTAAATAATGTATTTACGTTTTAATTCTAAGTATTTTAATTGTATGTTTGATCCGTGCACACTTTCAATTTCCACAAATTAAATAAATAAATAAATAATTGATTCAAAATTTCACATTTAATTCAATGTGTTTCTATTTCTTTGTAATTAATTATGAAATGTACTATCAAGAGAGTGAAAATTCTTTTACCACCTATTTTTTTTTTTTTTCAGTGTGAAATACCATGGTGTAGTCCTAATGTAAAACACGGACTCCACAAACTTTTTTGAAAACATATTTCTAAAGATAAGAATAGTACATTGGTATGAATAATTCACTATATTAATATTAATTGACATTGATAAAATGCTCTTGTCCTGAATTGCTTTTCGTCCCTGTTCCTTTTAAAGTTCATTTAAAACATTCATTCTCTCTGTCATACAGTGCAAAACACCTTTGTTCCAGCGCACACAGCTCTGTTACTTGCCTTTTAAGGGATAAACCAGATGATGCACATCAAATGAGATAACTGTTGTCTTGGAAACAGTTTCTTTAACCTCTTTCTGTTTGAGAACAAATTAGATGCAGCAGCCCACATAACTGATTGTATTCAGCTTAACAAGTTCACTGTTGGCTCACATTCATATTCGCTGACTTAGTCTGCATGCTGCTGTCGTGACATCACTGCATCCATTACCTGTCATCAAAGTGGCAGTGTTTCATAACTTTGATTTTACTCATTGCTTCTTCTATTTCAGCAGATCTGTGCACGACTCGATGCTTCTGAGATGATCATAGGACATATAAACAGTCACACTGCATCCTCTCTGACCACCTACAAGTCTGAACCAGGTTAAGAGGCCCATTATGATTTATAAATAAGCTTCTTTCATTTTCAACTTAGAAATAGAAATGCATTTCATAGTGGACTAATCGGTCTAAATGGCGTTTTCCTGGTTTCAGATAATGTATATGCATATGCCTATGAAAACAGAAGGCTGAAACCCAGAAAGAGGAAAAGACTGACTCGAAAAGATCCAGACACCAGGTAGAATAAAAAACTAAAATAAAATAAAAAGCTCCAGGTTTAATTTGCTTATTTGTAGGGGCTGCACAATTTGGGCAAAATTTTGTGATTGTATATCAATATGACCAGGGCTTGACATTAACACCCGCCAAATGCGGTAGGATTTTCCCAACTTGTCACTTTTGGTGGGTTGAATAATTGTAGTGTTTTTAAAAAGCATCTGAATTAAGCCATATTGCAGTGTGACACTACGACACTACAACTCCCATGAGTATTACATGGACACTAGTAATGCACGGGTTCAACCGTGGGTCCCGCTTTTATGAAATTATTTGGCCCGCCCCCCAAATAAAGTAAAATTTCCTTACCCGCCCCAACCTGACCCGCAGGTTATGAGGCGGCCTATTATAATTCAGCTATCAAATTGCCCAGCTATTTCACTTCAGCACCGCATTTCACACACACACGCACACGTGAGCCCATGCATATGAGGATGAGCACATGTAGCCGGTCAAGTCTCCATCCACAAACAGATGTAAGGTATTTCATTGCTCTTTAACAAGTAATCTGAACGGCCTATATATGTGAAATATTTTAAACGAGCCGTCACTAACTGAGTTTAATGCCACAGTTATGTTAGAACGCATCTCATTCTTGTTTCTGTGGTGGTGCGTCGATCTCATCACAAGGCGCGCAGTGCGGAGCGCTGTATCACTGGTGCATCAGTTCAGTTTTACTCCAAATATATGAACTTGCCTGTTTTGAATAGCCTACTTTATATTTAACGTGTTTGTTTATGTCCAATATTAGGGTTAAACTGTTGGACTTTAAAATTAAATCTACTATTGATTTTCACCGTTGACTGTTTTTGCAGATCATTTAGACTGATAACTTCTGTGTGCAGATGCGGCAAATTTGTCACAGGACGCGCGATATTAGGTGCCCTTGCTCAAGGGCACCTAAGTAGTGGTATTGGTGGACCAAGACTCAAACCCACAACCTTAGGGTTAGGAGTCAAACTCTTTAACCACTAGGCCACGACTTCCTTGTTTTGTTTTAATGACCTGATTTTAATGTTATGAGGAGTTATGTCGTTGGATGCCGGTGGAGCTATGTGGCGACATATAAAAGGTGTAACAAAACCCAGTGAGCAGACAATACACAAGAGAAAACCTGACGATGAAACAAAAAAGGAAACTTCTCAACGAAATGTGGAAGTCAAGTAGAGAATGGCTGGTATATGTATGAGAGTATTTTCACAACAACAAAAAAGTGGCTAGTAAAAATGCTGTGCGGCAAAAAAGTCAATGTCAAGCACTGAATATGACTATAAAATAATAATATTATTCAATATTTTATTATGGTTATTACTACATAAGTAAAAATACTAAACCATATAAGAAATATCATTGTTGCAATATTTCCCTGTAGAATTTTTTTTGTATTATATGAGAAACGTATATTAATAATAATAATAAATGTTACAATATTGTAAAATCTGTAAAAAAAATAATAAATAAATAAAAAATACTTATAGTCATGGATTAATAGCTTCATTTTATCATTAAAGGTATAGTTCACCTTCAGTTTCTGGTCCCCATTGACCTGCATAGTGTTTTTTTTATACTATGGAAGTCACTGGGGACCAGCAACTGAAGGTGAACTAGCCCTTGTATGGGAAGATGTAAGAATCCCAAACTCATGTGCAGCAGCATTCACTGCAGATCGAGCAGCTCTGAGACAATCCTGTCTAAAAGAACACAATGCTGCTCTAAGTCATGCATGATTTAGGTTTTACTTAAATGAATTGCTGGTCCTACAAGAAACATTGCAAATTTTTCTTGAAGGTTGAAAGGTAGAAATGTTTTTTCTTTTTTGTGTGTGTGTGTGTGTTCAACAGTGATAAAGAAGCCCCAGATGGTTCGAAGGTTCCAGTTGTGTGTCTTGAGCGACTCAAGATCCTAGTGTCACGACATCCACCACAGAACCATCAGAGCACAGACCTTTCTTCTCAAATAGAGCCTGGACTCAAACCTGAAGAAACTGTCTTCAGGGTGCTAGAGAGAAAGGTCACTTCTCAGGTATCACTTTAATGTTGATGAAATGCTTTTCTAGGATTTATATCACCTCGCAGTTCATAATAATAATTTTAATGTCCTTAAAGGGAACTTTGGATAAGGAGTCAGTTCAGACAGAGGACAGCATGTCGCACATAGAGCAGCTATCACCAGAACATCTGCCTAGCAGTGAATCATCTGGCTCACTTGACGTCTCTCAGCCTCCTGTTCAAGAATTTTGCAACATAAACCAAGAGTCCAGGGTACTAGCCATCTCCAATGATTTAGACCCTATCTTACAACCTGACACCGAAGAAATAAACTCCTCATCTGAGCTCAGATCAGCGACAGGTTCTGATTTCCAAACTGAATCCACAAGAGAGGCTGAAGCAGATGCAGATGTGGAATCGGAGCTCCTGCAGGAATCAGATCCGAGCACTGAATCCGAACTGCAGGTCGAATGTGAATCGGAATATATTTCAGAGCATTCTCCTGAATTGGTGCTCTCGGCTTCTGAACAGGAATTTGAATCAGATCCAGATTCTACGGCCGAAGTGACTCAAAATCTTGAAGCAGAGTCTGAATGGGAAGCAGAGCAGCCGGTTCTTCCACCTACCGCCGGCTCCGAGACTGTATCAGATCCTGCCGTTGAACGTCAACCTGCAGAGGAAAGCCCTGAGATAGAGAATGAAGACTTCTGTGCGGTCTGTCTCATTGGAGGAGACCTTCTCTGTTGTGATCGTTGCCCCAAAGTCTTTCACCTGTCATGCCATGTCCCTCCTCTCCATAGTTTCCCCATGTAAGCCATCATCCCTTCTACTTCACATATCAACCTGTGTCTTTACTCACTGCTGAAACTAACCTTTATCATCTCGGGCTTCCACAGAGGCGACTGGATTTGCACCCTGTGCAGGGATGTGGAGCAGCCAGAGGTGGAATCTAACTGTGAGAATGACCAGATGTCCACGGGTTCGCTGCCACCTGGGCTGTCGGCCTGTGACCAGAGGGTAAGTGAAGTGGGTGCCGCGTCTCATCTGGCCCAGTTCAGACTAATCCTGTGACCTCAGAGATCTGGGAGTCGAAATCCACAAAAAGTTCCTCCCTCAAGAGATTTACAGTCTGTCTAACCGAAGTGAAATATCTCTGTTGATGGATGACTTGTCTGCTTGATCACAGAAATGCGAGAAGTTGACGCTGCTGATCCTCAGCAACATTCTCAGCGCTCCGTTCCACGAGCCTGTCAGCCCTCTGGTGATTTTCAAATGAATATCTTATGATTTTATATTTGTAGATGATACTTTTATCTATCTTGCTATCTGTTCATTTTCTGTTTGTATTTCTTTACAGGCCCGTCATTATTATCAGATCATCAAGAAACCCATGGATTTGTCCGTCATTCGGAACAGGCTCAGCAGGACCAGCAACACACACTATCGCTCCCCGCAAGAGTTTGTGGCTGATGTCCTGCTCATGTTCAAAAACTGTGCCAAGTTCAACTACGTGAGTGGAAGGCATTATTTTGTTAATCGACCTCCTCCTAGCCATTAGTGGTGAATATTTAATAACTGATTCACATTCAAACGGCGTACTGATATAATGATTATGCATTACTTTTTTAATATCCTGTTTAATTTAGCTGAAATTAAATTTTTAATAGATTAGCCTAAAAAAATATAAAAAAACATAACTACACTCATTTGTGTTCATTCTGTGTATTTGCATTGTATAATAAATGAAGCCCTGAAAGTAAGTTTGGGAGGAGCTTGTTCATCTAATCCTGTCAATCAAATAACAAGCATGTATAAGTGGCTACTTGCAGTATCCCAATCTGTCAGCCTCCAAATCCATCAAATTGCATTCCCAAAATGATGTGGCCATGCAGTGACATGATCAGAAACAGGTTCATAAAGTCCATTTACACGCATCACTCTTAAAGGATTATGTTTGCTTGTGGCAGAAAGATAAAGATACATTTGCTTGAGAAGCAAAATTATCTGCAGATAAATGTGTTTTGCTAATATACACTACCAGTCAACATTTTTTTGAATAATTAAGATTTTTTTTCCCTTTTACGATAAGGCTGAATTTGTTGTAATTTATTATTTCGGTGGTAAAGCTTATTTTACTCCGGTCTTCATTGTCACATAATCCTTCAGAAATCATTCTAATATTCTTATCTGGTGTTCAGTTATTTAGCAGTTATTATTGGTGCTCAATCATTAATAATGGTTGTTATCATTGTGCTCTTTTTGTGGAAAACGGATTTATTTTTCAAGCATTCTTTAATGAATGCAAAGTTCAAAAGAACACCATTCATTTGAAATATAATTTTTGTAACATTATGAATGTCTTTACTTTCATAAATCCTTGCTGAATCTTTCTTTCTTTCTTTCTTTCTTTCTTTCTTTCTTTCTTTCTTTCTCTCTCTCTCTCCAGCCGGACTCAGAGGTGGCTCAGGCAGGCCACAGTCTACAGTCCTTTTTCACATCCAAACTGAGGGAGGTTTTCCCAGACCTGACCTGCCCTGTCCAGGAGGAAGAGGAGGACTCAGACAATGAGGATTATGAGGAGCTGGAGAGAGCGATGGCGACTGGATTTCCCTGGCCCGAGAGAAAAGAGCAGAGCCACAGGAAGAGGAAGAGAAGGCACTCCCTCAACTGGAGGAGAACTCACTATTAGTTGTGCCTCTATAAATATGTACAGAGACTTTTGACCTACTCGCTCTGAGTTTTCCATCCTGGGCGACTTGCTGTTTTTTTAAAAGATTCCTGTTGAAATACAGTATATGCTTTTTTCTGAGGACTAAACTCACACAATATAACCAGTTGATGTGTTCTGCTGTTATCTGTAGCTGTGGATAGGTGTTGATATAAGCCTATATCTCCAGACTTCGCCTTAGTTCTTGCACTTGTATTTATTCCTATGCTTATACTTACATTAAATTGCACAGTCAATGTTGGTGGCTGGCAACTGCGACTTAGTAAATCTATATAAACAACATTAATTGGTAATTTGCTCTAAATTACATTCTTCTTTTTATCCAAATATCTCTTATAATGAGGTACTTGTTTTACTGTGATGGTTTTATTGACCTGTAGAGGGAGCACTTCATATAGCCAGAGGCGACACATTAGTTCATATTGGACTTTTTCAGTGGCAGGATGTGACTGAAACCCATGAACCCTTTTAGAATTGAAGAAGGATATTATTAGGCGGTTGCTACACAACTGTGATGTTTTAAATTAACCTTTTAAATGTTTATTGACTAGTGAGACATATATATAAAAATTCAGGCAGATGGAACACTTTTTAGACCAGCATGTTCCTCCATGTGGTTCACATACAGGTTTGATATTTGTATGTCCTCTGAATTTTGTAATACTGGTCTTAATTGCAGAAATTGCTGTGCAGATCATGTTAAGTCCTCTTTTATTAATGCTATTTTACTATCTTTAGCTGGATTGTATTTAATCTTGAAATATATATATGTGTGGTGTAAATATGCGATTCAGACTTTGATGTTTATTTCTGCTACACAAACAACATTGCTTTTCCCTAATGGTTTTAAAATCAGACTTGAAGCTTGTTTTAATATACAGTCAGTTATGGATGAAACATAGAACCTTCAAGACATTGCTAAATATGAGTGCTTTTTTCTAAAAGCCTTTCTAGCATTATCACCGAATTGCCGGCCAGAAGTAAACTCATTTTTATCACGAATTAATCATGCAAGTAATTGCTTTTCCAAAACAACCGTAAACTCTAGCTTTGATTGAAATGTACGAAATAAGAGGTTAAAACTACATCAGGAAATTTTCAGTATGATTTCAACAAAACCAACTGCATAATTCATTTTTCCTGTGACATTTACAGTTGAAGGAAACGGACATCAGCTCAGGTAGACATGCAACAACCTCAAACTTTTCTAAAACCCTAGATAGGCATATAAACATACTCATTCAACTTTTTAACAAGTTCAGCATCAAATAGCCCTAGATTTTGAGTGTGTGTGTGATTCCGTTTGAAGTAAATGGTCCATTTAGGGGTTCAAATAAATCTGAAACACTTATGACTCAGCCTAATTCAATTGTACTTGCAGAGAACTGATTCAAACATCATGTCACCATTTTAAAGCATTACTTATAAATAATGAAATATAGCTCTAAATGCACGAGAGTCGCAGAGATGCAGTGTTGGTGTTGGAGTGGAGTATGTGACTCACTGGTGAACATTAATAAGAATTGTAAGGTTTTTTGTTCCCGTAGAGCAGAAACTCACTAGGACTTCTTGAGATTCTAAAGGCTGGATTGTTGCATGTGGAGTTCTGACAGATTAATAAAGTCTGGTCATCCACAGCACGGAGGCCATAAGCCAAGAAGAGGGTCCTGGATAATTTCATTACAAGTGAAAAACATTCGGATGACATCTCCACCGGCCACGCGAAATCAGTATGAGGTTTTTCCACTTTGTGTTTGATATGTGAAAACAAAATGCATACGTCTTCTGCACAAGGGTAACAGGACACTGTTTTTGTTAATATTGGAAGATAAAGATTCCGCAATCAGGACTGTTGCTTTAGTATGACATCAGTTCGATTAATTACTTACGTGTTGCTTTTTTAAGATGGCAGTATTTTTCTTTAGCGATGTCTTCAAAAAAAAAATTTTTTTGTTTAAATTGAAGGCCAAAAATTTTAATAAAGCATCAAATAATTCTTAGAAATGCACATTGGCACAATTTACAATGTGCCGTGTTTGGCAGAAATACTAAACGCAGATCATTTGTTTCTTGCTGACTCTCACTGGATCTCATTTTGGACAGTCTTCCTCTAACAATTCCTTCAGATAAAAAGATATTAAGTGAGCTTTGATGCCATCTAAAAGGGTGATCGCCTTTCTTCACTGATATCGGATTTTTTTTTTCCTTTACAAATTGAGTTTCCCTGGAAAGGTGTAATTCTTAACCCCAGCAGACACTTCCTGGCTCATCTTAACTGACAGCTTCCTGATGACACTTAAATCAGATCAGTGTCTGGTCTGGGTCTGGGAGAATTCCCCCAATACTTGCAGGATTCCACCCCTGATTGCCTTCTTAAAGATGGGGGATAAGAGCAGAGCCCCCACAAGGCTGCACTAAACACAGACATGATGCAATAACTCTACTGGCAGCTTTTAAATCCCCCTTTCCTCTTCTTCTCATGAGATACAGCTGGCCTCATTTTCCCCCCTTCAGCTTTGAGTACTCATTTATAACGACTCCTAAAGGAGGTAATGTTTTCTTGTAGTTTAATGGGCAATTTTGCCCATTCCTTTGTGTGTGCCTTTTGAAATACTTTGATTGTTATTAGACATGCAACTGCGTTTAAAATATGTAGATAATTATGAAATTCCATACAGAACATGCAAGTAAATAAACGGCAGGCTTTATAACATGTTGCAGTCTAATAGAAACGATATTTATGGCTTCGCAAATGAGAAAGTATATAGCCCTAACAAATGCGTCTGTGCTTGATTCACATCTGTGGGCTGTTTGGCCAGTTTAGAGTTTGCCTTTTATATATATATATTTGAGTGATGTATAGCATCCTTCTCCTTCATAATCATAGGCATTCTTCTGTTTCGTAATCATGTTTTTTTCCTGTCAGTGATTGCTTGTTTTGAGGTCTTTGCAAGCTTTTTAACTTGAGTGACTTGAGGGATATTCTGTTTTAAGCCTCACTGATTCCACAAAATTTGTTTATAGCTGTAATTTAATGAAATTCCACTCTGTCTAAAGTGATATACTCAGTAGTGAAATGAACGAAGCCTGATATGTGCCACATAATTGTGGTGCCGGGCACATTTTAAGCTTTTGTATTTCTAAAGTGTCTGTGAGTCCTCAGACGACAAAAATCAAATGAAACATAACAGAATAATAATGGGACACCGGGGTGAACTCAGCTGAAGAATGAAAAGACTGAGACAGAAAATAAGGTCCATGGAAAAAATGACTCCCTGACCAGTGTAGCAGCCCATGAAATTGGAGTTTGGATGGCTGAACGTCTTTCAATTTTTGGAACTGTTCTGGAAAAGAGGGAAAATTGATTGCTGCTCTCCACTTTAAAAGGAATTGATCCCTGCAATCAAAATATGGCTGACATTCTTGGCCGAGTTGTTGGCACTGGGAACTTTGCTGTTGGGGCTAACATGTTTGCCCAGATAATTGAGAGACGGCATATTTGATGTGAGACAGCTTTGCCAACAACTTTAAATACCTGACCCAAATTTCAGTAAGACTGTGTTTACTTGTATTTCGTATTAGGGAATTGCTTTAGAGGTTATACACTATTAGAAAAAAGGTTACAAAAACTGTCAATAGCATGTCATCCTTAAAAAAGTACACCAAGGATGCATATATTATGGTACATATTTGTACCTCTTAAAGAAGGTACCACTCCAGTGATGGCTTTTGTACGTTTATTTCTGAGAGCCTACAAGCAACCAGAAGAGTATGTAAGTATGTTCTGAATCTGAGGCTCAGGATGACTTGATTCCTGATTATATTACACTATATAAATAAACTCTTGAGTCTGAGGTAAATTGAGGTATTCTATAATGTTTAAAATCAATTATTTTGTTTTGTTTTATAACCAGTAGTTGCCACGGTGGAGACTTTCCAGGTGTTAATAAGAGACCATCTTAAATTAGTCGATGATCTATAATCAAAATAGTCTTTAATGGGCACCTATGTTTCCCCTTTTTACAAGATGTAATATTGGTCTTGGGTGTCTCCAGAATGTGTCTGTTAAGTTTCAGCCCAAAATACACAACAGATCATTTATTATAACAGCTGGAAAAATTTATTTTTGAGGTGTGTCTTAAAAAGACTTTTGGTATGGGGCTAGATCTCTGACACACTTCTGCACATGAAAGATCATATTTTTAATGGTGAATTTTGCACGCGCGCTATCTGAGTTTTGTGGAGAACATGTTCATCTTGCAATGTATTTCGAGCGGACTAAAATCAATTTTGCATTTAAAATCAGTTTTTTGATGTGTGCAGACCTTCTGTTTTTTTTTCCAAGCCCATTTCACCAATTCCAAATGACATCAATCTTAAATAACTACTACTGATCTTGAGATTCTTGAGAATCTCAATTGAGAATCTGAGAATCACATGCTGTGAGTTTGTTTGAGATTATTTTTATTGACAGAGCAACATAGATAGACAATTATTGGTAGTCACGGTAGAGCTGTTGCAAGGCTCTGAGTAACATGATTCCATGAGTCAATTTCCACTTTTCGCCGCCTACTGGTGCAATGATGTATCTTGCAAAATGAGTCACTAAATAGTTCCAGCAGCACGTTTGGACTGTGAACAAAGATTCAGTTTTGTTTAATTTGGCTCAAATCTAAATCAGTTTCTGATCGAAATCAGATCATAAAGCACTTAGGTTGAAATTTATTGAAGCAAAGTTATCCACTTATCTGAACAACTAAGTGTGTTGAAAGGATGTTGAATTGACCTTTTGGCAGCTCAGCTCTCTATGAGTAGTGGGAGGAGAGATGGAGGAAAGGAACGTCTGCATGTTTAACAGAAAGAGAGTAAGAGAGAGCGTGGCACCACTTCACTGAGCAGAGTAAATAGTAAAGAGTTGTGACTGGGACTGACCAACTACTTGGACACAGCAAACACAGGGCACCATCTACAACAATGAATGACATCAAACTAGCCCTGCTGGGGAGTGAGGGAGCAGGCAAATCTGGTGAGTACTCTTCTTATACTCTATGTAGTTTGTTTGTTTATATGCATAAATCTGTTTGTCAGATTAACTGAAACTTTACAGCATCTCTTTAATCCATGCGCCCTGTTGCATGGTCCTCACATGTTGAGTTGGAAATCATCCATGTGAGTGTTTTACAGTAATGTGTGTGAGTGCTTCACAATGCACTGAGACATTGTGTCTGCCCTCTACAAACACTGAAAGCACTTTGTATATTGGAACAGATCAGTAGTGAGGTCATGCTTATACAAGTCATCTCAGAGGGAAATTAAAATAGATGGTTGTGAAAGGCAAGTAATTGCTGAAATTGGGGAAAGCTTATTTTTTGTTCCACTCAGAAGCATAGGAACATTTAGTGCTTCAGGCTGCATACCTGTGCTAATGACTATTAGGTGTTTGGGAAATGATGAAGCTACGTCCCCTGAGAGCGAAACTCTAGTTTAGCGGAGGGGTCCTCAGTCAGGCTTCTGATCCAAATGACCAGGGTGAAGGAGAGTCTATTGTTGCACATTTGAGAGGAATACGAGTTGAATCCTGACTACACTGTAAAAAATTGCTGTAGTTTCTACAGCAAAATTTTACAGAATTTTACTGTATAAACATTTTACAAGATGCAGCTGTATTTCGCAATGCATTATGGGTCAAATAAGGTTTTACAGTTGTTAACAGTATATTTCCACGTCAACTGTAATTCATTTACAAGAAGCAGGTGTTTCCTACACTAATTTACTGTAGTGTGGCATTATGGGATTGCGCGCGCATCATTCAAATTCAGACACCCAGCCGACTGGAGCAGCTCGAGAACGATTGAAGATAAGAGGCTTTATTCATAATTCCTGGTAAGTTCACTTAATTATACTTAAGAAATATAACCCTTTATATTTATTTAAGTTAATCTATAAGCGATTTCATGTCACAATAGCCTCCTATCCTGACATTTAGTGGCCTTGGTAACTTTTGTGCAGTAAACTGGGAATTGCTATCATAGCATAGTAAGGCCAAATGTTCGATTTTTGGAAGTACAATGTTCTTATTGAGAGCATTTAAAAGTAGTGTTTACCTAATGCGAACGATTGTCATAGTAACTAACGTTAATATCTATCTAAATAACTGACGAACAGCAACATTTGAAATTTCATTCGTTTATATGTGTTCAACTATCCCATATTGACTCGACGCCTTACTATAATAAATGAAAGACATCTTTATTTGCCCGACTGGACAAGTTAGCCTGATTTAAAAAAAAAAAAAAAAGACTGAGGAAGCATCGAAACGCGAGAATTATTCTGATTATATTAACGTTTCATTCAACATCAAAACAAGCTTAACCGCACACATAAACTCACAGAAAACACATGAAGTTAAATGTTCAACTGTTGAGTTTATTTATAACATATAAGAAGCAAGTGAGCTATTTTGCTGAGTATCACGATTGCAAATACATAGTTCAATAAACAATTAGTTCACAAGTTACTTACTTTTTTAGACACAATATTAACTGTTGTTGTATTTCACCAACGAATATAGTTCCAAACAAAGACCAAAGCAAAACTATTTTGCTCATTCTCAAATCAAAACTCTCCAAACTTGAGCTAAATGATTCATATTTTTGAACGGATCGGTTCAATGAATGACTCAGTTGATTCACTCATTAAGTTATTTACTGCCACCTAATGGCGGATTAGTTTCAGGTTTAATAAGCAGCATTGCATTTTTCCAACATTTATTAATTGTATTTTCAAATTTCATATAATTTTGCACTGTTAATTATTTAATTTGATTGGTGGTACAGTCCTACAATGTAATATTACAATTTATAATTATAAATTATATAATTTATAATAGTTTGTTTATTCTAATATATATGCCTTTTGGGGTGTTAATTTTGGTCTCATTTACAGTACATAATGCTTTAAAGAAATCACAAGATAATTTTCTTTATGTCTTTTAGGTGCAAAGAATATCAGCTGATGTGGAGAAATGTTCGATGCTTCAAGACTCTGAAGCTGATTTTATTAGGTAATATATTAATTATTTAAATAATTTTATAAACTTGTAATTTAGATTACATTTTATATTGAAATACTGCATTGTAGGTTACATTATTGCTTATATTTATTCATTTCAGGTCCACCCAGTGGCTTTTGACTATTTGAGGGTCAGATGGTTGTGAATTCATACCTCAACATTGTGCGTCCCGGGAGCAGGCATCTTTTGCACACATTAATTTTTTCAAAGGTAAACAAGTTTTACTTAAGTAATTTCATTCGCGAAAAAGGTTACTTATTCAATGTAGTCATTCATCACTGTTAACTGTTAATGTCGTTCCAAACCCGTAAAAGCTATGTTCATCTTCAGAACACAATTTTAGATATTTCAGATGAGAACCGGGAGGCTTGCGTCTGTCCCACTGACAGCCAAACAATTAACAATGTCTAAGCCCAGAAAAGTATGAAAAGAATTGTCAGAATAGTCCATCTGCCATCAGTGGTTCAACTGTAATTTCACGAAGCTACAAGAATACTTTTTTTATGCAAAGAAAACAAAAAGAACAACTTTATTCAACAAAGACGTTATTTTTTATTATGTCAGCCGCACCACACGGATACGCTGTTTTCGTTCAAATCAAAGCATAAATAAACATAGAAAGCGTGTCCATGTGACCCAGCTGACACAGAACAGGCTATGTAGTGTGTGTCCAGCAGATACTCTCCAAAAATGGCACTACACTGACGCAGAGGAGGTGAATTGTTGAATAAATCGTTATTTTTGTTTTCTTTGCATACAAAAAATATTGTCGTCGCTTCATAACGTTACTGTTGAACCACTGATGGACTATTCTGATGATGTCTTTCTACTTTTCTGGGCCTTGACAGTGGTATTTACTGGAGAGTCTATGGGACGGTCACAATCTTCCCAGTTGCATCCAGAATATCTTAAATTGTGTTCCGAAGACGAACGAAGCTTTTACGGGTTTGGAACGACATGGACATAAGTGATTAATGGCAAGATTTTCATTTTGGGGTGGAGTAACCTTTTAAGTACTGGTAAATGCTGATTGTTTGTATAAGTGGCATTTTGACATTTATTTTATTGAGCTAGTTTCATTTGATACATAACTTTATCCTGATGCTTTTGCTTGTTTTTATGTGCAGATGTTTTCTTGGAATCACAACACTCACTGGATACAAGACGGACACATAGAGGCAAAACAAGTGGAAAAGTCTCAGAAGAGGGACAACCCTCATGCATGTGCTCATCTCAGAAAGTTGATGGACTTTCAGTATGTATTTATTAAATTGTCTTTTGCAGGAATATTCTTAATTTAATAGAACATAAGCTCAAACAACAGAATTTGTGATTTAATGTTGATTCCAGCATTTTATTTGAATCATTTTCTTTAAAACATTTTTTTTTTCTTTTTTTAAATGTTTAAAAAAATTATACAAATTCTGTTGATTGACCTTCATTTTTATAGAAAGTTAATGTTCTACTCTGAATATGGCTTTTTTTAAACAGTTATTTGTGATGCTATGCTATTTTTATGATTAGATTTAACTGTTGAAAGACTGAAAATTTTATTTTACCAGTAAAAGCCTTGCAATGTCTTTCTGCCAGTTTTAATAAATACTTATTTGCATCATCATTGACTTGGTTTTCATTCATTTGTAAATGTATTAAGATAGAGCTCATGATAATGCATTTATATCAGTATTTTATAGTTTACTGTTAAAATTATTCTTTAAAGCAGTTTCATTGTTAAATTATTACAACATCATATTGTATTTAGGGGTATTTACATGATTTTATTGGCAACTTTTGTTGCCAGCTAAATACTGTAATTTAATGAAATTACAAAAAAATGCTGTAAAATATATTTACAGGATTTTATTGGCAACTTTTTTGCCAGGTAAATACTGTACTTTAGTGAATTTACAAAATATTGCTGTAAAATAAACTACTTGTAAAATTCAATGTTACTGTAAAAAATACTACAAACTACTGTATTTCACATACAGCAATTAACTGTTATTTGCTTTGCAGTAATATCCTGTAATCCATTTTACAACAATTAACATCATTTTTACAGGATTTTATTGGCAACTTTTTTGCCAGTAAAATCCTGTAAATTCTACAGTACATTTTTTACAGTATACTTAATGGTTTATATTTGGGTAGAGGGATTGAAAGCAGCCGCTGTGTGCGTATTTGTTCATGGAAACTCAAGCCCGACATCAATGAGTCAATGAGCCAGCATAGCTTCATGGCTCAAATATTTAATATAGGCCAGGTAGTGTGCTCATGGAGAAAATGTACGTTATTCCTGTGCCAAATATGCCCCAGCATTCACTGTAGACTGGCCAGGTCTTTGATGAGGGGCTGAACTTTGACCTTGTGCCCTCTCTACTTATTTTAAGCTGTCATACGAGTCATTTACATCAAGGCTAAGGATGATCAATCTCAATAAGTGACTAATCAGTGATCTTCTCTCTCTCAGCGGTTTTGGTGAGATTCTTGACCAAGCGATTCATTGGAGAATATGCGTCAAATACCAGTAAGTACAGTCTCACGTGCACATTTAAATAACACAGCAAGAATTTTACTCATGTGTTCATGGGTTTTATCTGCCTCAGTGTTAAGTCTGTAATTATTAAAGGCTGTAATTCACATAACAAAGGTTTATTGTTAATTTAATAGATTAAAAACATAACTGCAAGCTTAGGCAATAGGACATTGTTTATATCCAACTGGAAATAAAGACGCATCTTACTGCAAAACTGTCAAAAGTGAAATGAGTAAAAGGATTAAAATGACTAAAAAGAATAAATTTATACAAAGCTTATTGCAAAAAAAAAGAGAACGGTCTAGAGTATAATGTAATTTTATTTTATTTTTTTTAAATAGAAAAATACAAATTGTTGTTTTAGTGTCATGTGCTATTTTAATGGTGTTTTGTTCTATATGCAACATATTTACAATGTTTACAAATTAACTGAGTCTTGTTGCTTTCTCTTTTAACACATCAGTATGATGGTCATCAATACATTTTAAAGCAACACTAAGAACATTTTGGCGCTCTAGCGTTTAATTAATAAACAGAACTGCACGCATCCCGCGGAAGAAAATTCTAACCGGAGCTACTTCTCCAAGTTATGCAAGTATAGTCGATTCACGCAGGTATGTGTTACCACAGCGGTGACGACCCGTAAAGGTTACAATAGTCCAAAAATATTAACTTATTATAAATGTACCGTAGGCAGTGATTTGGGATAAGACAAAAAGGCGGTTTAGTAGATAAATTTATGATGTAACTCGCTCATTATATACATTTTGCAAATTTTGAACACAGAAAAGGTTACGTAGTGTTTCTAGGTACTGTGCAAAGCAGATATTGGTACTTCTAGTACTTTGGTAAATTAACATAATTGATTTGTAATGTACATTTATAATTTGTAAAATATACAGGCATTATTATGCGATCCTGTAATTGTCATTTTGATTTAATGAGTTCTACAGGCGTGGTAATAATGCTGTCATAATTGACTTCATGCCTTTCCAAACCTTTATGACTTTATTTATTGCGCAGAACACAAAATAATATACATATATATATATATTTTTCCTTTTTTTTTCTACTTTTCAATAAAAGTCATTAGGGTACTCCTTTAACTTTCATTATATGGACAAAAATGTTCTTCATAATATCTACTTCTGTGTTCCACACGAGAAACCCATACAGGAAAGACATTTAGGTTGAGTAAATGATGACACGATTTTCATCTCCAAATAATGAATGTTTACGTCGTTTTTAAAAGGCCCAACTCTGTGTACAAGCAAGACTTGTTGTCTAGTTCCTAAAAGTCCATTCCTTCCAATCATGCCGTGGATTTTTGAGGCTCCCAGTAATCACTGCACCTCTGATTCAACTACATGTGTATCACATCACATGCACTCTACTTTTATTCACTTCAATTTTACACAAACATTTAACAGTCTACCTTGATTTAAGGGGTCCAATTTTATGATGCGCCCATTTGTTTTAATACTAAGGTTTTTATCCAACATCATTTTTTGCAGACTCCTTATACCATAAAAGGCTTTCCATTGATGGAAGACAGTTGAACTTGGAAGTCTTTGATCCGTGCTCACAGGTATGTGTTTATTCTTTCATAACGGTTGCCCTGAGCTCATGGCTAGTGTTCATACAAACACTGCCATAGGGCGACATGCTGAGATATACTTGCTTCTTATGGGAAATGCATGTTGTGTTCTGATGGGATTTATGATCTTTCCCTGAAGCAGAGTATATATACAGTGCAGAGCCTTTGAAAACTGAGCCTCATGTCTTACAGCTGCTGCATCTGGGAACTTTTACTTCGCCAGTTGTTGTTTTACTTTGATTTCCAAAACTGAATGCATGAGATGGACACCTTTCTACACTGTAACTAAATGCCTGTGTATATACAGTCAACACATGTATGGCAGTCAATCACTGCGTCCAAAACAAAAACTTCTGGTAGAGATCTAGTCAGCTCTAAACAAATGAAATAACAATCCGCTTTTCAATTTTGTCAGACAAGATTTTGCATGAGCATGTGTTTTTGACAGGACCTCTGTGTGCCCACCACCCCCTGGCAGAGTGAAGAAAGCAGATGTATCCTAGAGGAACCACTGGACTGGGCTGATGGCTTTGTGGTGGTGTACACCATCAGCGACCGTACGTCCTTCCTAAATGCCAAAAACATCCTGGCGCAGATCAAAGAGAGTCGTCGAGAGACCTGTAAAGGGTGAGTCAGAGTCCCTCCAGTGACCTTTTGACCTTTGTCTGATGTTGACTGGAATAGGACGAAGGAATTTTAATGAATTAATGAGGACCATTTGCAGAACAGAGTGGAGGCTTCCTGCTTAGATCTGTGAACATCTGTAAAGGACAGACTGGGTCACATCAGCTAATCAAAAGAACTGTCCATGTGTGCACGGTTTCCAGTGGTTTTGATAACTGTATTACAAGCAGGCCAAAGCTTTCCATTTTAGTCCATCGCATTTAGAGAGGAATCTAAAAGTCTGGATGATTTAGGTTTCACTGGTCATTTGCCATTTGACAGTCCTTTGAAACAATAGTAAGTGATCTTAAGACTGGGCATCTGGAGTCTATTAGAACTCTGAAACGGGCATGGTGTCACTCATGGGTGGTCAGAATCCAACATGGTTCTCAAAACAGGCTTAAAATTTGACACTTCAAAAAGTGCATCAAGTGGTTGTACTTTGCAGCAAATTTCCAATCTATTTCCAACCACATTGTGATCATTTGATATATATTGTCTACTGTTTCATTTGCTATGGTGTCAGATGAGGGAAAAATATAAGCTTTGCCATTGTTCTTATTAGGACACACTGTGAGAAAAAGAATCTCAGTTTATGAACATGTGCTGTAGCAATATTAAACTAGATTATACATGTAATTATAAATGTATTCCTAACCACTAAGTCATTTACTTAATAAATCATATGGTCATGTTCTGATGGCCAAAGCAATTTTCTCCTGAAAGCAAATCATCTGGTTTCATTTCAATAGGGAGGTTCCCATCTGCCTGGTGGGTAACAAGCAGGACTTATGCCACAGCCGCCAAGTGAGTGAAGAGGAGGGCCGCTCTCTGGCCCAGGAGAACAAATGCCTCTTCCAGGAGGTTTCGGCAGCTGAGAACTATCTGGAGATCTCCAACCTCTTCACAAAGCTCATCCGCCATGTGATGGAACAGCTCAAGCATAGAGGCGACCGCAGGCGGTACAGTGGCTCCAAATCTATGGCCAAGCTCATTAACAATGTCTTTGGCAAGAGGAGAAAGTCTGTTTGAGTTCAGAACATGAAAGAGCCCAGAAAAGAGCAATGAGTCAGTCTTCATTGAATCAGTAATGGAGATTTGTCCCTGTTAAACCTGATGTTCTTGGAAAAGTTTTATGTGTATGAATAGAAGTATGCTTTGATACATAGTGCAAATTCAAACCACTATGAAAAATCCCACGCAGCCAAGATCATCATATACAGTAGAGCAGTGGTACTTTTTGACTACAACCGCCCCCCCCCCCCCCCCCCCCAACAATATTTGACGATCCCATGACTTTTCCAGGTGTTCATGATTTACTGGATAAGTATTTTTACACATTTTTTATTTTTTACTTACAATTATTTATTCATTTACATGACTATTCCCACAATGAGGCCCCTGATATAAAGTATGATTACAAAGGGAAAATAGGTACCAGTAATAAACAGTTAAAGGGGTGGTTCATAAAACCAGGAAATCATCAGATCATTTATTGGAAAAAAGACTGTGCTGTGTAGAATAAATGTAAATTATGTAAAACATAACTTTTTTTTTTTTTTTTTAAGAAGCATTAACAAAAAGCAGTCAAACACCCCTTTAAAACAAATAAATGCATGTGTGTATATAACACTACTGGTTTACAGTAGCTGACACAGTATCCCATTGACACATACTTCGCTGTTCGCATTACCATCTTTGCATTTATTTGCATTAATTTGAGTTCAGGGGTTACATTTATGGAATTTTTTTCTTTAGAAAGAAGTCTCTGCCTTATGTTTCTTTATTATTTTATGATTTTTCTTTTATCCGACTCAGAAGATTCTGAAAACCCAAAGCTACTTTTGTCTGTTGTTGACATATATACACCTCTTGATAATATTTTCAACATTGTTTAGAAGAATGGGGAATGTTTGCAAATTCGTGAAGCTTTTGCTTTTCTCTTGAAAGAGCGGCACACATTCTTTCTCTTGCTCTCCGAAAATCTTTTAATGGCACGAGACCGAGTTTGCGTCAAGGAATGCACAACAAAGTTGAAGTAGATTTATATATCGAGATACCGTGATGAGGTGTAAAATGCAGGTAAATTACCTTTCTAACAAAAAACATGGCAGAGGAATTAAAATAAAACTCTCCCGCATTCCTTCCGTAGCATTCTCAGGGCGTCTTTTGAATAAAAACAATGAACTGCAGCTTTTTCGCATACTTAGATGCAAGAAGAGGTTTGTGGGCCCTTGGGAATGACCTGTGTAAAAACTGGGCATTTCAAATTCTCAGAGAACATTTTCATAACTTAATGGGAATGTTTGCAAAACATCCTGAGAGCATTTTTTTGTTAGCTGGGATCATACTGATCATTTTGTTTAAAAGTTAGCAGTCAAGGAGAACTACTGTATGTGAACTTTTAAATTGACTCTTCTAAAGGATAAAAAGGATGATGTGTTGCATTAAAATACAATTCTGGGACTGTCCCATTGTCAAAACTGTTCCACAATGCACTGTAAATCACGTATACCCTGCTTATATACAGTCATGATTCATGTCTCACGATTCAAGAGAAATGGTGGATGAGTGGAGATGTCATCATGCCATTGTACTTTAACAACTACTGAAGAAGACGCATGCTAAACAACACAAATCATACTAGAAGGGCACTGGCCCTGGAATATAATACAGTGATCTTGTTGATAAATACCAGTGACATTTATGTGTGACCCAGTTTTCCATCAGTGCCCTAGTGTTTAGTGGCCTTTGTGAGTGCCTGAATTTGTGTTTATGATATACAGATTCACAACCCTTAGGAAATGGGGAGTCTAATTAGACACAGCAGAAGAAAAAAATTCAAAGAATCTCAGAAAAATCTATAAATTTAGAGTTGTCCATGGAGAAAAAAGGGAACATTCTTTTGCGCAAGGCTGCTTATCAGATGAAGGAAGAATTCAACAGATTTACTGCTGCTTAAGTTACAAAATACAATACTGATTCTACTTTTCAGTTTATTGTTTAAGTACCAGTAATGTCATGTCAAGTTCAGTAGTAGTTTGTGTGATTAGATTAAGCAGGTTGTGTTTGGCTATTATTTTAATTTGTTTGAGCAGCTTTAAAATGCTAAATTCCACATCATACTGTAGAGAACATTTCTTACAACTGTAGCTGAAGTAAAATGTGTACCTTGATTTTTTTTGTTTTTAAATGTGGTGACATGTTTACTAATCTAATACCCTACTAATAAAATGCCTATTATTACTACTATTTTTTTTTTATAGTTAATAAATGATGAGTTTTCTTGGACACTATCATACAGTCAAAAGTTTATATCCCCTTTTCTGAATTGGCAAACTATTTTATAATTAAATAAAATTAATTATTTTACCAAAATAAGAAGGATCACACAAAAATGCTGCAAAACCAAAGAATTTGTGCGACCTGAAGGATTTTTCTGAAGAATAGCAGGCAAGTTTAACTGTTCCGGACAAACAAGGGACTCAAGAATAACTACTACTAAAATCAACTATTATTCTCTCTTTTGGACTATATCTAAACATATTTTATGTGAAATTCATATTCAGGTCAGTACTAAAACATTAACATTCATTTTGTATGATCTCTCTTATTTTGGCAAAATAATAAACTTTTTGCCACTTCTGAAAGAGGGATTTAACCTTTTGACCTCAACTGTAACCTGATATGTTTGGAATGAATCTTCTTTTACTGTTGTCAAAATGTTGATCAATTTTTTCAATCGTGTCTAAATTGTCTCTATTTTCGCACGAGGGCAGCTATTGTTTGATAGTTAATTGGCAACAAAGCAATTTCAGTTTGTAATAATATACCTGTTACGTTTTAAGTATCCTATAGCTAGATTTCTAAGTGTACTCTTACAAGCAGTTTTCTTACCATAGTGACCTACAATAAAAAGTACATATTATGTAAATGAGAATTAATGTAAAAAAACAACAACATTTCTTTAGAAGAGTATGCCACTGCTGGTCTAAAGAAAAAAAATTCACGTGCCACTTTAAAATGCGACTAAACAAAGTCATGAACCATACAGGATGTCATGAACCACTAGATGGAGACAAACACCTAGTACTTCCTAACCGTTTTAATCCGAGAATTAAATGAGAAGCACATTTTGTGACTAATCAATGCAAGCTTATTTTGACTGATGGAAGTTTTTGTTTAAATAGCATTTAAAAACAATACCTTATATATATAATAATATCCACACACGTTTTTAAATATTAAATTTAATCAAAAGAGAGTTAAAGAATTTCCCGCAGTTATTTCAGCTTTATCACGAGCAAGATTAAATTAAAAGTATTTTAATAGGCCATGCCACGATATAACACAATAACGTTAACTATTAAGTGGGCATATCACAAGCCCCGGTGATATTCTGCTGTGCTTCAGTAAACTGTACAACTAAATCCTAGGAAACAACAGCATACTGATCCTAAAGACATTTTCCGTGACATATTGCCTGCCGAGTGTTCTGGTGGTAGTTCGGAATCATTACTGCCGAATACCGAAGCAGGAATGAACGACTCATGTGAGTCAGTTCATTTCAATGAACTGCTCAAACTGGTTAGCAGTCGCAATGGGTTCGCGATTCAGTACGAATCATTTGACGCGCTGAATCGCTTCGTCCTTATTGTAAAAGAACACTTAAAACCCTGGATGAAGTGTAATATTTATCTTCCATAATAATAATAATTATTATTATCATGCAAACACATTTTCAAACGAAAATAACGTACCAAACAATTAATTGCATATTGTATAAACACTGCATTCATCTTACAAATATAATGGCACGTTAATATTGTAATCATTTAGAATCGGCCCAATAGTATTTAGCTTATATATTGTGCCTCAGTAACTTTACTAATTAAAGACTTTAGAAATACCCCTGGTCGTGATATACTATAAAACTACTAAGGATTTATGCTTTTAGTTACTGAAATTGTTCTTCACATAACTGCAGTTTGCAGGTGTCTCGTTGTTGGGGATGTCCCTCACACCACACCGTAGTTCGCCCTCTCTCTCCCTCTCGAGGGAAGAAAGTTTGGACAACCGCAAGTGTCACATCGGAAATTCTCTTGCATCAAGGATTTCGATGACATATAAGAGGCACAAGAGCGAAAAACGACTTCGCAAACGAAGCAACTCATATGAAGGGTAAGTGTACATTTATAAAAGCGTGGTTGTATTCATGTCTCGTGAGCTTTCATTGTAGAGGTTGGCCAAGCGCTCTGTGTTGCCATGGCAACGAGGTCCGGAGCGGCAGTGTAATTTCCATCTCACTAATGGGCATCTAAATAAATCTAACTCGACCATTTCTCGCGGAAAATACAATGAAGATGTCTCTGTAGTCCCATAATGTAAGTAGTAAGTATAATGAAAGCATTATGTTACTTTAATTCTGTTTTTGCACATCAACACGAATGAAGCAACTCTTGCTTCGCTAATAACTTTCCATTAGACGTGAGAAATAAGAAGAATAAATAATACAGAAATACGTTTTTTTTATTCTGTTAAAAAGCCTGAAAGAGAAGTGGACTATATGCAGTTATGCTTATAAAATTAAATGAAGTGCTCAAACAGAAGAACTTGATTTTAACACACTCAGGATATATTCACCTAGCCACTCCATACACTAGCGTAACGTTAGTGGGTGTTTTGAAACATAAGGGAGCAATAAAACATCTATTATTATGCAGGTTCTATGCCAGATAATTATATTTAGCTGGAACAGGTCACAGGGAGTTAATTGCTACTTGCACGAGATTTAAATAATTATTGGCTTTAAGCTACTGAATATTGGTTGCCGTGGTTGTGCCAGGTCTCATTTTGTCCTAATATAGGCTTTGTCTATGTTGCAGAGTAAGGTATGGACTAATATTTAGCATATTATCAATATATGGTTCTATAAGCAAATACGGTCACATTTATAAGGTAGAAAATATTTGTATTTATTTCTTTTTTATTAAATAAGATCCAATTCTCATGACATATTGGCTGTGTCTGAAAGCTGAAAAAAGCTTCCTTCTCAGGTACTGGCCTAAAGGATAGCATCAAAGCGTGCCTCAATTAATTGGTTGCATCACATCCTGTACATTAAAATGCCTCATCTGGTTGGATTTTGAAGCTTTCTATGATACCCCAGTCCATGTGGTGTGTGGGTTGGCAGTTGGTGGAAATAATAAAACTGAATGTAAATTCATTTATTTATATATTTAAATGTCAATGTTTTGATTGTATTGAACTTAGAGAAATAAAAGCTAAATATAAGCAGTAACATAAAATAGTTGTCACTATTTGATTTTCTTCTAGAATGTTGCAAATGATGTTTGGGTGCCTTGGAAGCCTGACCTAAGCAATTTTCCTTTCAAGGTACTACATTCATACACAAAATACTGCCTGTCATTGAATAAAAAAGAAGCAAGGTAGTTTTGGTCAGTTAACAAACAGAACCGGTCAAATATTTTCTGTATACAAATAAATATTCTTTATTGGCATATGGTTGCATGAAGGACCTTTAAAATTGGTTGTTTTAGGATTTGCTTACTGGAAGTTTTTTTTTTTTTTTTGGCAACCTAAAAACGTCTTTCGAATCTTACTGCTCTGCCCTTATGTAATTCAAGCAGATTGTATTCATATAGAATATTGTTATTGTAAAGTACCATAGATTAAACTGTATTTCACACTGAGCACTTCTGGTTTTATAGTGAAGTGTCACATAGCCTCAGGCGTTTCCCTCAAGTCTGTTGGCTTTTGTGCTTCTCTGGCTGACGTTTATTTCACAATGCCAGGCGTAACTTGAGTGCCCAGTGGTAGGCACTGCTTGAGCCTGCTCTGTAAGAGGAGACCGGTCTTTTTCAGGTGGTTTTAGTTGCTGAGGCTCTCACTGATTTTCCACCCCAGCAGGCAATAGCTCTTGCATGTAAGACTGACATTTCTCCTGACTGTGCACTGTCACATATTGATAGTGTGATCAAGTAGGATTTTTTAGTCTACTCTGTGCTTTGGCATCAGCAATCTACATATTATACTCTGGCACCTGTCTGGTGAGGTTTCTCGCCCAGACAGTGTGTCCAATGAAACAGCTTTCTGTCCAGAGTTAGTTTATAGTCATGCAATGCGTTATACAGATAAACATTTATTTATTTATTATTTCTATTTTACTTCAGACTGCCTAGTCAGACTATAGGCTAAGTTGCACATAGTATCTCATCATCCAAGAACAGACATTTTCTTTCAAGTGCTCTCAGAAAATCTGTCACTTATTGGCAGGTTGTCAGTCACACTATCCACTATGTGCTTGTATCTCCTTATTCAGACGTCTTCATACCAGCACCATTCAATCAAAAGCTACACAAGGGAGCATGTCAGCTCTTGTACAGATCTTTCTAGGGAACATTTGTTATCACTTATGAACAGGGCTGCATGATTTGGGGAAAAAAATCTAATAATCATTTTAATGATAAAAACTGGGATTGGGATTTAAAATGGGATTTCAAAAAAGAAAGCTTCAGGTTATTTTATATTTTATAGTCACATTGATGTATAATCGCAAAAAATGTGATTATTTATCAATATTTCTATATTAATAATAAATATTATTAGTATAATTTTTAAGTTTATTATATTAATAAATAAAAATTATAGACAAACAAAGAACTATTTTATTATATTGCATAATTTATAAATATTATACTTAATTTTATATATTAAAATAAGAAATAGTACTATCGTAGTATTTTACTATAAAATAAAAAATAGTATTTAAGAAAAATAATAACACTAATGTTACTTATTAGTATTGTAATAATAAAATAATAATAAAATTACCTAACAAAATTGTTTGTTTGCTTTGGCTAATGTGATTTATCTCCTGCCCCTCTGGAGGTCTATGCATGCCACTTATTTATTGTGAACCAAACTGCTCTGAGACACTGAAAACACCAGATAATGAGCTGCTCACGTATAAAAGAACACATTGCTCTGAAACAGTCAGCATATATTTATTTAATTCAATTGCAGCCTTTCTAATTGCCTTAGCTACATTTACATTTATTCATTTAGCTGATGCTTTTATCCAAAGCGACTTACAATTGCTATATATGTCAGAGGTCGCACGCCTCTGGAGCAACTAGGGGTTAAGTGTCTTGCTCAGGGACACATTGGTGTCTCACAATGGATTCGAACCCGGGTCTCTCACACCAAAGGCATGTGTCTTATCCACTGCGCCATCACCACCCAGGCTATGACCATAAGCTGATCCTGAATAGTCTTCTTTTTGGTGCTTGTCCACACAATTTGATTCACATGATTCGTACTCCATATGACAGTGTCATACTAGATGACCACCTCTGTGACCATCCAGTTCCAGAGGTGGAACCTAAATGAAAAGTTCTTCCTGAAGGCCTTTGAAACATTCATTTGAAATGATTTGCTGTCATTCTGAAAACCAGCTGATTGGTGCTGCTAAATTTGTTTTTACATAAAAGACAGTAATGAATCAGCACAATGCCATGGTTAGTGCTCATTACAAGGGTGTGCTTAAGCACTGCATCAAAGATACCATTTGATGTGCGGTTTCTTATGTGTAATGTTTGGTGTCCTGGTGAGCTCCTCAAATATTTGCAGTCTGAAGAATTGTTAATGATTGCAACCGGTGAGTCATTAATGCAGATTGGGCTGTGCGTTGTCCTTTTCCCTGAAGTCCACTATAAGTACTTTTGTTTCGCTGGAATTTAAGGCTAGATTGTTGTTATAACCCTATCCTCCCCTGCAGAGGATCGCTGTATGTGTACTCATCATTATCACTGATTAACCCAATAATGGTGTTGTCGTCAGGAAATTTGATGATGGTGCTCTACTGTGTAGAGATGGAGTGAATGGTTGAATAACGAGTATAATTAGGGCTGAGGCAAAAGCCCTGTGGAGTGCTGGTTTTAATTATTTTTATGGATGAGGTGATGTTTCCCATCTTGACCACCTGGGTTCTGCCTGTTAAAAGTATATTACACAGATATATTTACTCATATCCACGAGTTTTTAAGAGTATTTTAAAAGTATAAAAGTTCTACAGTATGTTGAATGGTTTTTTGACTAAATTTGCTGTAGTGTTCCTCCGAAACAGGGCACTTTTCCCTCATGACTCCTGCTTTTTATCTTATTTTTTTAAATGTTGTATTGTTTTTGAAATATCATTATTGCAAAAAAGTACTTAAACTGCAAATGTCTATTTTTAACAGGTTGTTATGTTAACAATCAGACAATAATGGCATGGTTTTTAAGTTTCACAAACATTAAGACCATAACATTGCTTTATTTTGATATGGAAATGAAAGTAATGATAACTTAATGCTCAGTAAGTGAGTTAAATGTTGATAATAATTCTGATGATTTCAATCTGTTAATTCTGCGAATGATTTATCAGAATGATTCACTCTGAATGATTCATTTAAAGAACTGACTCATAAGAGTCATTTGTTTGTGAATCAGATTACACCGGTAGTGCTGTATGTATTTACATTCATCTTATAATAACAATAACATTTAAATAGAAAGGCATGTTTTCTTGCTATTACTTTGTACCACAGCACACAGTCTTTCAACATGCAGTCTCATCACATCGTTCATCGTTTATTTTGCCTTTGAAGTATGAATTAATCTAGACTCTGGATTTTTTCCCCCATGCATTGATATCCTGGTTTGGAGTGGGATACCTCCAAACTTCCTCCAACATATAATAGTCGTGATGTCTTGGTTTAAATTTTCAAGACAAGCCATACTTATATGCAATCAGTCATTGATAGGTTTACAGATATGCCCCCTTCTGTAACATTGTCATGAGTTGTTGCACTTTATTAAGTGGCAGTCCATTACAGACCTACAATTCATGTTAAACAGGAAAACATAATGTAGTATGGTGAGGTGAAGAACTCAGGTAAATTATGATTATGAGGTTAAATGACTCCAATAGTATAAGCAGTCTGGACAAGCAAGGCACTCTATCACTTGGTAATGTAATTCCAAGCTTCATTAAGACTTTGACGTTTATCATTTTTCATCAAAGGCACCTGTCAATGAATAATTAAGCTGCAGATGAGAAGAGTAAAATCTTTAGTAAGAGTAGAGCAGGAGGCCACTGCATCATGCAATGTTTGATTTCAGTTTGCTTTGTGTAGCTCAGATTTAATGTAAATTAACAGGCAACATATCTGTGATTGAAACTATGGCATCCTTCTAGAATACCTTGAATGTTTAATAATGTTTCAAGAATGCTTTAATAACATATTACAAGTGCTAAGCCTTAAAGAATTTAAGTCATCCAGGTTATGCAGAACATTGTCATATCCCCATCACATTTGTCTTAATATATTAGATTAAATATTACGGTCACTATTTTTTTAAAACATTTTTGTAAAAAATAATAATAATGTGAATGAAAACAAACAAACAAAAAAACTTGTAGGCTTATGCCATTCTATTATGAAAAACATTTATTAAGAAATATTCAGGGTGTTTAATATATTTTTTTCTTAATTCAAACAAATATTTAAAATGTAAACAACACACATTTCCCTGCCAATCTTATTTTAATTGGTATTCATTTCTTTTTTTCCTGTCCTCAACTTCACTTTCTATCATACAAAGCATTTTTAATAGCCCTGCAATTATTTATACACAAGTATTTTAATTAATTTATTTATTTTACAATGCTTACAATGTGAATGACTCGTAAAGTCCAAATTATTTTCAGAAAGACCATAATTCAGACATTAAGGGAAGTAAGAGAGGAGAAAGAGAGCGGGAAGTTGGAAGAATATTGAATGTGATAGAGAGAAAAGAGCAGAGGAGAACTGTAATAACTTTGTGTGCTCGGACATCATCATACCGGGTGCCACATTTAATTTGGGCTCAAGCCAGAGACAGCGTCTCCCACAGTCAGGAGAAACAATGCACATTTTAGCCCATAAACAGTCAGTAAACAAGCACTAATGGGTTTTTTACTGTTATGGCCAAGAAATGAAAAATGCAAGAGGATCAATTGTGGACATTCTATCTGCCATAATTACTTTCCTTTGAGTGCTTCCAGAAATCTTGGAGGTCTGTGGATTGGTTCTTAGCTGATGGTATATTCTGTGAGGGAACTAAAATCTCTCTCTCTCTGTGAGGTTTAGGTTTACCTTCTTGCCTGTTTATGTTTGCTTGTGTGCTTGCTTTTGTACTCCTTGAAAATGTGTGCTTGTATAAAGATGTTTTTGCTTCTGTAGTTGGCTTACAAAAATGAAATTCTGTAAGCGTAGCTCAAAGACTGGAAACGTGGCCTGGTGGGAAATGCATGTACTCTGACATGGTGTGTGGTGTTGCTGATGTTATCAGATACAAGGCAAAATCCCATTAAAAATAAGAATAAAATGAATGTATGCATGTTTAAATTGCAGAATGAGAGTTTAATTTATTCTGATTTGCTCTCAGCAAGAAGCATCCTTTCAACAGCACAAGAAAAACTGTAATGTTAATCAATATTCAACGTTGAGTATAAGGAGAGTGCTTTCAATATACTGTTCAGCCCTCTGATCTTAGGGCTGTGGAAATTGGGCTTTTATGTCATTTTATGGCTCAATTTTGGTTTTGGCTCACTCGGCTGTTGTCAAGTTCAGCAAAGCTGAGTTTTGCAGTTGTTTTACCCGATTTAAACCAGTGAAATGCTGATGCACCTTTTCATCAATGCCACTCAGTTTAAGAGTTTTTTTCAAGAGGACAATTCCTCTCTACTAATAAAGCGCAGGTTCAGCTAAATTTAACCATCTCCTGTACACATACTCTTTGGTGCCATTGGTGGAAAAAGTTACAGCTTCTTACAGTTCAGATGTCTCTATGCCATAATAATTTTCCCCCATTTCCTATGACCTGTTTAGAGGGAGCCCCAGTGTGCTACGGTTTGACCTCTGCTACTCTTATCACGTAACTCTAATTGAACTGATAAGAGTTTCAAGAATGTGTCACAATCGTTTTGTTTAGTAGATAGATGGTCAGTAATAGGAGAGGCAGTGCTGTTATGAGAGGACCTGTCAGCAGGACTTGATAATGCCACTGAGAGAGGAGAGGTTAAAGACACTGCTTCCTCATTAATATTTAATCTCTTGTCTGTGTGGCAGATCCACTTCGCCGCTCGCACTCATCACACCATAATTGCTTTACATTTAATTTGGCTCTGGAGAACGGTTTGAAGCTGAGTAAATTGTACTTAATGTTAGTGGAGACTTCAGACACTTTCTTTTAAAGTGAGAAGTGAATTGGAGAGCGACAGTTGAAGCCTAGCAAATAAAGGGTTACAGTTTAGACGTTAGAGTCGTAGATGCATGAATGTGATGAAGAAAGACACTTACTCGTCCTGCCTGAATATTTAATGAGATATCTTATTTGAAACTTTACAATTCATTGTGTAATATACAAGCTTTTGAGAGACTGGTCATTGTTCACTAATAATTACATTACAAGTACTAACATGCGCAGAAAAGTTTCTAAGTCTCTATATTTAATAGAGTTTACACATCTGATAACCAATTCAAAATTTTGATTCATGTCATGTTGATGATTCTAAATGAGGAAGTCCTTGTCTAGAGTTACACACCCAAACCATCTCCATATAAAGCCTTTTCCTACAAGCTCTACTGGTCAGACATCTTTGTAAACTTTATTTTTTTTTTTAAGACTTCGGGCGTCTTTTGTTGTATGGTTTCTGTTGTTTCTAAACTCGTAATAAATGTATTAATGAATAATGAGATTCCAGTTTGATCTCTTTTCGTGAGGATTTCTATGTTTCCGATCATGTTGTGCTCTACAGTATATGTGCAAATTACTTAAAATTGATTTATCTCACCCTTAGATGACACATACAAATGTTTCTGGAGCAGAAAAGAAAATGGCTTCTCAATGGACTCGTGCAAACAGTGCAGAGAAGAAGGTGCCTCACACTCGCATGGAGGATGAATCCGACATACAGGTAAAGTCCTAACTGATCTACACGCAGTGCATGCCTATTTCAACATACACATTCCCAATCAGTTTTCCCTCAAATTTTTGTTCTTGTTGCACAGAAGACATTATTTTGTAGCCATCAGAAGTCTGTGGCTTCAAAATAATGGCAAAAGGCCATTTGGATCTTACACTAAGAGCCATGGCCCTCGCTCGCCCCAACGTGACCTCCTTCCAATCTGATAGCGCCCTCATCAGGCCTGAAGGGAAATTACACCTCTTTATGGTGTTGATTGCCCTCGCCCTCTCCAGAGGTTTCTGACTGCTGTCTTTGCCAAATCCACAGCAGGCAGTGCTCAGCCTTGCATGCGCAGAGATAATGATCAAGTTAATTAGACCTGAGATTGAATGAACTGCGGCAGCAACTTAATCATTTGTAACTTGATTAGAAATACTATATTCTCCCAAACTCCAGAGACTGGCAAACTTGAAAATTAAGTTCCACTTTAAGGATTCAGGTCTCAACTTAATGGAGTATAGAGAAGCTGGAAAAACAAACCCACCCTCATTCTGTCCCCATTAGTCAGAGCTGGAGCGTTGTTTACTGTCACTATAGGAGAAGGAGTGTGTGTGTAATACTTCACATAATGCAGCCTCTTTATTTGGATACCCAGAAAATCTATTCCTTTGGGAGGAAATTAGGTCAAGGCAACTTTGGCGTCGTCTGTGAAGCCACTCACATTGAGACGCAGAGGAAGTGGGCAATTAAGAAGGTGAACAAAGAGAAGGTAAGTGTTTGGTCGTCATGTTTCACCTGTAGACAGGGGTGATTGATGGAGAGCTGCTCCCACTGTTGTCAAGGATGGGTTAAGTGTCACAAATCCTTTGTATCCATGCAGGCGGGCACGTCTGGTGTCAAACATCTGGAAAGAGAAGTGAGCATCATGAAACAAGTGAAACATGAACATATTATACATCTGGAGGAAGTCTTTGAAACACCGAAGGTGAGAGCAAAAACATCTATTCTGTTTCACACTTCTCTTTCCTTTAAAGTTCACTCAGCTGTGCTATTGTGAACCCAGTCATACTACTGCATATGCAGCTGGATTGTGTTTGACAGCGGTTTCTCGTTAGATATCAGAAATTTGAAATGTACATACAGTATGTGTGCTTGTGTGGCATTCTCCAGAGGATGTACCTTGTGACTGAGCTTTGTGAGGGAGGTGATCTAAAGGATCTCCTGCAGAAGAACAAGCACTTCACTGAGGAGGAGACCAGACACATCATCAAAAGCTTATCTGAAGCTATTGTTTATCTGCATAAAAAAGGTGATGCACAGTCGCACACAAAACCCTAACACCCCCCAAAAATTGCTCACATCTTTGTTAAGTCACACGCAACGTCCTGGATTCTTTTGTTCCCCTCATATATGATAATCGCTCTGATGATTGCATCCACATTAAGTTTCTCTGTCATTACTGAGAATCGGGCTTGTTTTAATAATGAAATAATAATGAACAACTGTCAGGCAAAATATCAGCCCATTTTAATTGAGTCTGAGGGGTTTATTTGAAGATGCTTGGCGGTTTTTCTCTTTTTCGCTCCTTCTCGTGAAATCTGCAGTTAGAGGTAATTTAGGACGTTGCTTGGCAATGAGACACCATTACATGAGGCTAATGAGTCATTAACAACGAGCAGGGGAGGAATACTGATTAATAGGTGTGTTTTTCAACAGTCCCCGAGTGCTGCTGTGTCTCACGTCTGGAGAAGCTAATGATGCCACTTGCAGTGTGTATATAGGACTCGAGTGTTTTATGAGACTGCAGTATATTAGCCTCACACGCTGATTATAATTTGATTATTTTCACATTTCTATTTAAGTACGTACAGTTACGCCGTGAAGCAGTAATGAAGAATCATGATCTGTAGATTGAAAGTGGTAAGAAGAGGTGGGCCCTGCACTCTACGCTAAGTTCATATGAACAAGAGTTTCAATTTAAAAGGAACGGAGCAAAAAATGTCATCAGAATTGGTCATTAAAACCTATTTAAAACTCTTACCATTCCAATGCATTGCATTTTTGCCATGCTCTCTTCTCTATGAATAATACAATCCCATCTCTCCCTTGCTCTGTTTCCTCTTTCTCTCTCTCAGACATCGTTCATCGTGACCTCAAACTGGAAAACATTCTTGTGAAGAGTTGTCACCAAGGCAACGATAACGATATGGTCAATATCAAGGTGAGAGAGACAGTAAAAACTTTTGTGCAGGCATGTGGTATGGCATTCAAACGTGGCGGGACCTCTGGACATTCTCGTCTGTTGTTTAGTTCTCCCACCGTCCTCCTTGCCCAAACCTTTTAACTGCTTTTTAAATACTGTCTCATTACACCAGACCTCCTGCCTAACTCCTTTCATATCACATTCGCAAAGAAAATGAATCACAAGTGGCTTTTCTGAGACAAATTACCAGCCGGGGCACAGCGTGGAGCAGAAAAGAGCGTTGATGGGAGCCGACTGAAACCGCTACCTGGAGCGGAGGGTTGAATCAGGGCAGCGCTGTGTTATAAATCAGAGTAGAACGGGGGCCCATAGACAGCGCTGTCCTGGCACTCTATTAAAAGCTTTTATCTGGCAGAAGGTGGTCATCTCTCCTGGATATTAATCCTGCCCGCCCCTGACGCACCAATGAAACGATATACACTCCTCATATATATTATTCATACGGCTCAGGAGCCCATAGTCAGTGCGAGTGGGTGTACCGGCTGCTCCTTGGAAGTCTGTTTGGGCTGTAAATAGTTTAATTGAGATCTAGAAGTGAAAGCCAGACAGATTCAGTGATCCAGTGCAGCATGTCTCTAGTTCATTATATTCAACATTTCAGTAGGAGAAGGAAACGTTTGCGCGTGTCCTGTACTGTATGTGCTTAAGTTAAACATTGTTTGGTTTTGAGTAACATATCAAAGGCCTGTCCTATCTCATCTCAGGTCACAGATTTCGGACTCTCTGTGCAGAAGGGCGGTGTAGGCAGTGAAAACATGCTGCAGGCCACCTGCGGGACACCTATCTACATGGGTAATTCATATATTCAAATGCATACATCCACATGTTCCATTTACTTGCAATTTAATAAATTACTATGGGGGGGTGTTCATAAATTGAATGAAGCGCTGATTAAAATGTGCGGTAAAGAGGAGATGACCTAATTTAAGTGATGTGAAGCTGATAACATTCGAGGAGTAGAGGCTGAAAGCTGTCAGCGGCGTCACGCATCAGATATCACACATTACTCCGGTCACAAACATCTTTCATTATTGACACATGGACTTGCCCTTTCAGCGCCTGAGGTGGTTAATGGTCACCAGTACAGCCAACAGTGTGATCTGTGGAGCATTGGCGTCATCATGTACATGCTGTAAGAAGATCTCTCATGTTGTTTTCCATCTCATGCCCACACACAGACTCACATTGCTGACTTACACTTTGTGTTGTGTTTGTTATTCTTTTTCAGACTGTGTGGAGAGCCTCCTTTTATTTCCAGCTCTAAGGAAAGGCTTTCTGAGATGATTATAAAAGGAGAGCTCACTTTCTCTGGCCCTGTGTGGCACACCATTAGTGATGCTGGTTAGAACTGCCTCTGTTACCCACACCGCTCCATTATGATTGCAGTTCGGCCAGTGTGGTAACTATTTTATGTTTTGTTTTGCAGCCAAAACTGTAATACGGTGTTTGTTGAATGTTGACCCAGCTCACCGCATCACAGCCAATGAGCTGCTAGATAACCCTTGGATTTCGGTAAGAGAACTCAATTACTCTTTTCCCTTTTAAAATGAGGTCATGAATATTATAGATTGAGAAAACGGCTAATTAGCACTCTTCAATTTGACGGATGACTAAATGTGGAAACTGGAAAAAGAAAGAGCTGAAAGAAAAGGAAATCTGTGTTCAAAGGGCGACACCTCCACCATTGTTACACGGACAAACGTGTTGGAGATGATGCGTCAGTTCCGGAACGCTCCAGAGGAGGAAGAGAATGAGGGACTGCAAAACCTCTCTCTCACTTCCTCTCAGTACAAAGGGTCAGAGCCGAGAACATCTCAAGAGCTGTCAGTAACCCCAGCACCTCCTGAGGACGTCATAGACAGCAGCAGTAGCAGCAAACCCTCCAACCCAAACAAGAAGGTAAAAAAGTATCACAATACAGTTCATGTACAGTTTCTACATGATCATGCATTAAAAAAAGAATTCTGTTTGCTCTTTGTATTATGAAAGACTAGTCAGACCAAACTTTCAAGAGCAGTCTGGAAGAATCTCAATCCTTCATGCCATATGAATGGAAGTCCTGTTTTTAGTTTCAAAAATAATAAATGCTGTGATGCAAATAATTTGCTCATCATTTAATGTGTATGTCACTGCACCCATAGATAATTTTGTTATTTAGTTAAAGAATGCCACTTAAAGAACTTAAAATTTATTTTTAATGAATGTTTGTGTTGTTACATTTACATTTACTCATCTGGCATATGTTAAATATCCAAAGAAACTTACAAAAGAGTAACATAAGCTTTCTGGTACAGAGCCATGAACAGTATTCATAGTATGCACTGCCAGGTTTATTAGAATGCTACATTAGGAAAAATGGCAGAGCAGATGTGAAATGCGGAGAAGACACTTTTTATAATTTTTTTTTTTTTTAAATAAATAATCCTTACTAACTTTATTATGTGGTGGGCATTTTAGAAAAGCAATAAAACTATATTATTAAAATAATCACAGCTAATATATAATATTTGTCTAACGACATAAATTTAGCGGAGACAATATTCACAGGACAACAGTTTTTTAGTTGAGGTAAAGAAAGGTAAAGAAACAAAGCATATGATTGTTAGATTTTCTTGAGTTGACGTGTTATTTTATTGTAAACATAGCAAACCGTTGGCAAGCAGTTTTGTGGAGTTTGGTATATGAAGATCAGTGCTACAACTGAATGACCAGAAATTCTAATATTGCTGACATATGCACTGACTTGTACAAAAGGCTTTGACGGTCTCTTAAAGCCTCTGGGTTTTTCATGTGTTATACATTTAATTCCTATAGCCTTTGAAGAAAAAACTATCAGCCTCATCCTCTAACGGTGTTAAGAAGAGTGCGTCTGCTGCAAAGGCCTGCAGCACTTTGAACACATCCGCTGCACAGGTCAGTCATTCACTTCACTGAGCTTTGCACTTCATTTTCTAAAACATTTGTGCTTACTCAAAAGGAGATATTTTGTCTCTTAAAAGGTATGCAAAAGAAATCCTGGCTATGCCATAGCTAACCTCTATTGTTGGATTTTTAAAAAAGCTGTCTGTTCTCTGAACAGCCACTAGATGGTGCCAAGATAACCCTTCTCCAGCAGCTGTCATACAGCATGCAGCACTGTCCAGTAGTGTGGTGTGTTGCGCTTTTGTGAGATGAATGAGAGTGTCTTATCTCCGCAGTCCCACACAGGTAACAAACCCCCTGCTCAGCCAAGCACAAAAAGCTACAGCAAGGCCTCCTCCATCTCGGGATCCTGTCTCAAACCATCATCAACAGAAGCAGCCTCTGCAGCGTCCAACTCAAGCAAGCGCGAAAGCTTGTCCCCACGTCCCTACACCACTTCCATCCACCGTTCCACCAATCCAGCCTTTGGCTTCCGGGCTAAAAAACACAGCTAGACCTCGGCGGTGAGACTGCTCGAGTAGTTGCTTTCAGTGCCAAAGGTGAGGGGGCCGCTGATGCGTGGTGGGCCCGCTGGATACACAAACGACTCTTTAAGCCAGAACAGTTTTACAGTGAAGCAGAAGTAAAACTGTACTTCCTCCAATGTGAATGTGCTTTTAGTCTCCTTAGTAGGATGGATCTTAATAGTCACTTTTTAAGAAGTAGACAGAGGCCCCCGCTTTTGATGATGACCTACTAGATTTTTGGGGGGTTGGTTGCTGCTTTATTTTTATGGGCCTGGAACAGATGAAGTCATCACGCCTATTCATGGCATCTAACATAAGGCGCATAAGTCATCTTTGCACATTGAAATGCTTTTCTCTAGAGAATAAAGGAAGTTCATATGTTTCATCATGAAGGACTGTGAAGAATGTATTGACTTTAACAGGGTTTAATAGCTTTTGTGCTGTGTTTAGCAATAATAAATAGGTAATAACAGAGTAATTTGATGCAATATTCAAAGATATTATTCACCATTTTCGACTAAATCAAATGCCACAATAGTATGTGTAAAAACTCTATATTCATTTTGCAGTTGTGCTAATCAAACCGGTCATCTTTTGCCAAATCACATCAACTCTCTGTTGTATATGAATAGATTTGTTATCCATTAAAAAGAAGCCATCCAACAGGATTTTATCTTGACTTTCAGTGACTCAATATATGTGACCCACTAATTCCCAATGTATTTTTCCTACTGATGTTAGATGTGCAGAACACTTGCATCACAAATAAATAAGTCAGGGGGTGAGGGGAATTTAATGTTAGCCGTATGCTATGACTGTGAGCGGTGGGGCGCCAAGTGGTTAGACACCATGAAGAGAGCAGGATTGGGAGTCAAAGTGCAGGGTCTCTAATCTTGTTGAGAGCAGCAGGGTATACTGTGAGTACTGCAGCACTCCAGCACTGGTCTCTCTGCTGAAGAGAGAATAATCCCCAAGATGGATACAATATTAAAATAGTCAAGCAGAACTCACACAGACTGTATTACAATCCTCCTATTTGCATGTGGATGTGTGCTAGTGTGTGTTTGTGTTCATGGGAATTTCAGGGAGGATACTGAAGGCCCCATCCATTTAACCCTTTTAAATGTATTATTACCTGCACTCATTTATCTTTTCAATTTGATCCTTTTTGTAGTAATAGAAGAAGGGATGGACTGCATTAATGTACAACTAGGTGCAACAGGGTAAAAACAAGGAAAAGCTTGTTTTATTATGAATATAGTCCAAAGGGCCTTGTTAGGAAGGAGGCCTTGAATGTGTTGTTGCTTTTATAAGGTCAGTACATTATTCGTGCATTAATATGGTTATTTTCATTAAAATATTTTTTATTAAGCACATTCATGAAGTGCCATGCTTGTGAAGATTCAACAGAACGTTGCTATGAAACAAAAATAATGATCCGCTATGTATGTGAATGTAACAATAGACAATCAGGGATGAGGAATAATTCTGTAATTGATAAGAAGATAATTTAGATCTTAGAATGGAATCTTTAAGTGATATAACTAATTAATCGTTTTTATCACTCCACTGTTTGTATCACTCCTCATGTTTGTGTAAATGGAATTTTAATCCTTTTCTTTTTTATTATTACTATTTTGAAACAAAATGGTCATATTGGTGTTAGTTAGATGTTTTTGAAGTAAATCCCTTATGAAAAGAAATAGTAATGTTGTGAAGTATTACAATTTAAAATAACTTTTCTATTTGAGTATATTTTAACATTTTATTTTATTCATGTAATGGTAGGAAACTGAAGCTGAAACTGAAATTTTCAGCGTCATTACTTCAGTCTTCACATGATCCTTCGGAAATCATTCTAATATAATGATTTGGTGCTCAAGAAACATTTCTAATATCAATGTTAAAAACAGTTCTACTGCTTAATATGGAAACCAAGATTCACTTTCCTGGATTTTTTTAATGTTATAAATGTATTTACTGTCACTTTTGATCATATCAAGTAAGTTCATATAAAGTAAGTGTTATTTCAGACACAATATGACCAGCATTTTTGTTTATATTTGTTCAATCTAAATAAACAAATAGTTCCAAAAGAATCCAATGTAGAATCAGAAATGCTGTTTAGCAATCCCAAAAGGCACGGCACAAACCGTGAAACAAACACTTCAGTTTAAAATATCGTCACTCTTGGCTTGTCCAATCAAAGTGGACTGGAACTATCATATAATACGCAACTAAGCTCAGTGATTGTTCAGCCTCAGACTTCGAGAAATACCACTTGATGGAGCTGTAGAAAACACCAAGCACTGTCACGCTAGGAACAGAGACGAGTGTTAGATCACAATAGCTCTGTATCGAGTTTCCTGCGTGTCTGGCCGTGGTCACTTTTGATGGATCGAGCCATTAAATAATTATAGTGTATGACAGTGTTTATTACCCGTACACAATGAATCATATCCACAACCCGATCTGAGCGATTGTACTACAACAAGATGGACTTTTGACTACCACTAGCCAAACCGATCCATTGATGGGAAAAAGGGAAGATAACAATGATTTATATGCTTTAAGAAAATCTCAACCCCCTCAAGGCTGGGGAGTGAATTTGCATAAGGCATCTTTGGAGAACCTCCTGTACAGCTAATGCCTTGTCAGAAGCAGGGATGGGATTTCAACATATGGCCCTCATTTTCTTGTGCCAGACTTTTAATTCATTATATCAGTGAGGGAGAGAGAGACAGAGAGAGAAATCTTCAAATTGAATTGTGCTGGTGGAATGTGACCTGCAGTAAATTACAGGAGTGCATCTGTAGGTCTCAGGGAGAGAGTGAAAGAGAGCAGAAATTTAGTAGATTAAAAAACCGAGAGAAAAACTTGGTCAGAGTTCGGCTGGAGGAATGGCCCTGATTTCTCCACATTCCTCTTTGCCGGCACATCCACACTTTCGTTTGTTGTAAAATCGATTTTTTTGGGGGGAGATCTTTTTACCGCAAACTTTTATTCCGAAAAGCCAGTGTGCGTGCAGCAGGCAGGGTAGCATGGCAGCTGAGAAAGGGGCGTTTGTTTGGGACAAGCCGTAGAGGCACAGAAAATTAGAAAGGCGGCCAGTTGGAACAAGGTGCTTGCCTTCCTCCTCCTCTGCAGTAGTGTAGCCTGACAGATGGGCACCAGGGAGGAGGAGGAGAGGGGGAATTAAAAATCGGTCGCCTCTTTTAGATCCTGGAGTCAGAGGCACCGAGGGATGCGGAGATGCGGCCCACTGTGTGACTCCAGGAGTTTGCAGGTGTGCAGGAGGTGCTAATGTCACTCGAGGTTGAGGAATAGAGGAAGAAGGGATTGTAAGTGCCCCCCTCCGGTCTCCCACCCAAGCCGGACCCAGCATCTCCTCGTACAGGGAGTCGCAACTCAATAACCTTAATGGTGCTTCTCCTAATTAATCAGCTCATCTGCGGAGACCTGATACCTGCAGTCGAGTTCCTCCTAATGCACAGCATCCTCACCATGTCGCCCATGACATTGTAGTAATGAGCTAATGCGGCTACAATGTCACACCAACGTTGCAGGGATGTTATCGGCGGGAGCTCATCTCACATGCTGATGTCCCTGATCCCCTTCAATGCAAAGCGGAGCCGGTGTGGTGCGTTGGGTGCTGACACAACCGCTGACGCCTTTCTTAAGAGGAGAAATGCTCCGCCTCGAGTAAACATCCGAAACAGATGGCATTTTCAAAGCAAGCTTCATCAATCTTTGTTGACAATATCCTCGTTTTTTATTTGATTTTTTCAAACTGCTCTTATTTGGGAGATTTGCAATTATAATACATAAGCTCATTTGAATATCAAATTAATTAGCGAACACACAAGAGTAAATGCTTTTTTTATAAGTCCTTGTTAAAAGTGAAAAGTTCTCAACTACGGTCGGATGGCGTGTTAATTTACAGTGATATCTAATCCCACGTCGCCAGACATAAAAGGCATTACTATACATATTTTAATGGGGAGGTGGTTGTTTTCCAAGTAATTTTCTGCTACAGTACATTCTTAATTTATTCATATTTAATTTATTGGTCTCTGCATACCCACTCAGCAAAACTAATCAACAGCATGTAACAGGCCTCTTAAAGATACAGCACTCTTTGGCAGGCGACGAGACATGAGTGGCCCTCGTCTTTGAGAAGGTGCTCTGAGCGCCGAGGACAGTGCCGAGACGCACGCATGAACTCCCCCAAGGAGACTGTTTGATTCCCACAGACAACCTTTTGATAATTGAAAGCGGGAGAGCGAGAGGAAAAAGGAGTGAGAAATGTGGCCAGCCTTGAATCACCTGAAATATTTCAATTTTGCGGGTGCTGACCATCAGCTCCTGCTGCCAGAATGTCATCCACAGAGGACTGCTCACCTCCCCCTCCTCTTCCTCATCCCTCGTTCCCTCTCCGCAAACTCCTCTGCCCTTGAATCTGATTCGTTTTTTTCCCCTCTCTCTCTCACTTGCTGCTTTGGCAATCATTTAACAGTGTGACTTGAGTTCTTATCACCTGTGTGCACTGTATGCTCCAAATACCTATCGACCCATTGACACAGTGGAAGGAGGGACTTGGGCAACCTTACACATGGAAATGATTTCAATTAATTACCATTTCCCCGGAGAAAGCTGAGTGGCGAAAAGAAGAGCGAGCGAGACAAAAGGTCCGAAGAACGGGAACATTCTTGTGGTGTGATGCGCGCCATGTGTAATGAGTGTTGGAAAGGTCATTTGACACGTTTCTGTTGCGATGAATCAATTTCTTTTCGAGCACTTAATTCTTGTTTTGCAGGCACTGTGTTGAGAGGGTGCGCTGACCAGAGTTGAGGGGGGTAGTTTCGGCACAATAGTTGAGGGCACCTGCAGGGTTACTGAAGAGGAGGGAGAGGGCTGCTCTAATGAAATCGAGCATCAGACCTTCTATCATAGGAAAATCACTGCTGTCACCCTTATAGTAATTGGGGCATTTAATAGAGGGCTGTGATAAATCCAGCTCGATTACAAGGACTTCTTCAGAGAAAAGCCCAGTTGAAAAGTGTCTTGAGAGGCACTGACCAAGTCATATCTTTGTGGGTGATCTAATAGGTTCTACTTGACCATAAAACACCCATAAAAGTCCAAAACATTTTCTGACAGAAAGTTCAAAAGATAAACTATTTTTCATTTGTCAGAGCTCAACAATGAGTTTTTTTTTCTTGTAGTAGTTACATTTTCAGGTTTTATTTTCTGCAGTGCATTTTTATATTTGCTCAAAATGTTTTTCTTTGTTTGACTGTTAAATTTAGCATCCCACGAGTAACACTGCCTCTGAAAAGCAATGCAGGAAACATTTTTGTGACCTGTGGCACACTTGCAGTAGATTTGTGTAGATTTTTACGTTATGCCCATAAACAAACTTGTTAATTCAATTTGAGAACTAAATATATACACAGTTTAACCTGTGTAGTCTGATTTACAAACAAATAACACTTTTTAGGTGGTTCTTTTTGATAAATTAACTTTTCAACTGTTGCTTTACACTGCTAAAAATAAATGTTCCAGCTAAATTTTTGATTCAACAGAATGCAATAGAAGAACTATCTTAGGTTCCCCAAAGAACCTCTTCAATAACAGTTCTTAAAAGAACAGTTTTTTGTTAAAAGAATATTTCAATAATCAGAAGAACACTTTTAAACTATAAGGAACATTTTGTGGAATTGAAATGTTCAATGGATGTTAAAGGTTCTTCATGAAACCATTGACGGCGATAAAGAAACGTATTTGTAAGAGTGGATACAGGCTCTGTAGTCGTCGTAGCCGTGACAGGAGAATTCACTGTGACCACTTTAGGACTAGGAGATTCAGTGTCCATTACCCAGAGAGCGGATATTCAGAAGAAGCTCACATCCACCAGCACTACTGCCAGCAAAAAGACAGACCCACTTTACCAGCAGCCAGCAGCAATACCAGGTCATTTATATCAAAAGTCATGTGAGAGGAGGATTTTAATATGCAGAAGTACCATTTATGAGTGTGATAGGGTTTAACTCCTTCAGTCCAGTGCATTAGCATTACATAAATAGTCATATTTATTCATAATGGATCCATATATGGGAGAAAGTATTCATTGTTTGAAGTTGTTTTTCCTCACTGTGTTGATTCTGGAAATTGTTACACAATGTGTTTTAATATGAATATCTAGATTATATGACTATGTACCAATCATACCGACATGATGATTGTCAGCCGTGTCTTGGTAGATTATCAGCATGTGTTCTAGCTGCACCGGGGGTCTTTCTGTGTTTTACAGAGAGGTTTACAGTTCCCCCAAATCAACTGATGTTGTTTGTGTGCAGTTGCAGTGTTGTTTTAAGTTCCTTGTTGTTTTCAATTTGTCAAATACTCCAGAGAGAAATATACTACAGTAAACCACAGAGAGAAACGTTAAAACACATTTGTTGTGATCAAAGAGGGGAATATTTAATATGTTTAGGTTTGAAAATGCAGATAATATTCGAGCCAGGTCTTAGGGCTGTTTTAAAACTTTGCAGTAAAACAAAAAGGAACAAAAGGAGTTGACACTTAAAAAGGCTGCACCGGTCTTTGAGTAAGCCTGAAGTTATAGCAATACCATACTCCTCATCATTTCCCATTCTCTTTGAAAGATTTAAACGCCCTCACAACAAATCCACCAGTTTGCATTAGCGCCAAACTAATCTCTGATCTCTCGCTTTTTTTCTATTCGGTTTGTGGTGGGGGGAATATAGCTCCATTAAATATGGATATAATGTCAAGAAAGATGTAATTGGGTTAGAATTAAGGATGGTGCCTTGTTCAGATTACCCCTGTGAATACACAAGCTGAGAGCAACAGCAACATGCTCACACTGTTAATTAATTGGAATAAAACAGAAAACACTAAAATAAGAGCAAAATGCAACTTCGGAACATTAGATTCCTAAAATGCGGGACTAAATGGCTAAAAATAAATAAATAAACCACTACCCCAGCCAGAGATGCCTTTAAAAGAATTCCTTTGTTGCTAAATCCAAAATGTCTTTAATGCTCGGCTACGAGATGTAGGTTGTAAACCCATTTGCTCTTAATCTTTGACGTATACAGATTTGATAGTCAAATAATCCGTGTTCACTCTCGAATGTTTCCAGAAAGATTCCTCATTTCCTCCCCGGCTCACACGTGGGATATGGAGCCTAACACCCAGGCCCCTCTCACACCACTCTGGACCTGCTGAGATTGGTCTCTCTCCCCGTTGCATTATTACCCATTATCACTCGGCCAGCCCTGTATAGGGTGACTGATAGAGAGATGACAGAGAAGACCTGAGCAGCAATAACGCATTATTAGCTTTTTCACAGCTACCTGGGCTGGATTTAGACTGGATATCCACAGGTTCTCTGAGGGCAGTCCATTGTCACAACAGCTGCTTTTCCACCTCACAACAGGCAAAGTGTTTATTTAGAGAATGCTTTATTTGGCTTTTAGTCTGTGATTCAGACCACTGTGGAATTAAAAATAGGAAGGTTTTGTGTTCTGTAGTGCACATTAAGCACTCCCTAAACTCAGACATGCACGCATACCATATGCTGCAATCCATCATGAAACCTTTCATAATTAGCGTTATATCACAATGTGGCCAAAGCCACTAGGAAGTTCCTCAAGGGACAATGCCTTTGAGGCCTGTCTCCACAATGGTGACATTTTGCTTACATGCACATTGTCCCTCTTAAATCTTTTTATGTAAAACACTTTTATGCCACTCACCTATGGATGGATGAACTTTGCAGAAATCGATGGTATAGATAAGCCATAGATCATAGCAGTCAACTAGACTGACATAAAAATGAATTCACTGTATGTGAAGTCAAGAACCGAATGTAATAATAATGAGGAAAAGTGAGTTATTCCTAATCAATAGCACAATTATGCTAATAGACTCTTTCGCAAAGGCTGGGGCTAATTACAACTTGTGAAATATAGCTTGAGTGACCTTTTTCATTTTTCTATTACGCAATCCAATTTATAAAGTGAGAATTCATTGAAAAAGTACAGATGGTCCAGCAGGACCCATACAACACAGAATAAATACTTGCTACAATGTAGAAAGTCAGAAATGTTACTTAACATGACGCCTAATATAAAGGAAACCAATCCAAATACTGGCAATGCAAAAGTGTTTTATCAAAAGCAGCTGTACATAATGCTGCGCACACGCCAAACTGAAAATACACAGTATATTTGTGTATATGTCTGTGTGTGATTTTGGGGTGTGTGTGGGGATATTGGAACCTCTGCCTTCTCCATTATTTGAGATGAACCATATTGGAAAAAGGATTTTCTGGTAACGAATACAATATTTGTACCAAAGCTGGAGAGACATTGGCATTTGACTGTGTCCTTTGTGGAAACCTGTGATATTGGCAGGGTTGCTGGAGGTTTTAGTCCAGAATTGGAAACTCTAGGGTACATTTCAGGGTTTGATTGCATCATTCCATAGCTTAATGACTGAAAGTGTTTATGGGGACTTTTTGTATTTCAGTGTCTTTGTTCATTCATGTGGCAAAAATTTGAATACTTCCTAAGTGAAAATCAGGTTAGCAGCTGTTAGTTCAGCTGTTAGCAACTATGAGAGCTGAAAGATAATTTAAATAGTAAAATATGTGTATTTCTATATATATGAATATAGTGATAGTATAGTACTTCAAAGGTTTAAGGGTCTACTTTTTTGGAATCAAAAATAGAGTAAAACACTACTATTGTAAAATATTATTACAATTTAAAATAAGTATTTTCTATTGTAATATATTTTAAATCGTAATTTATTCCTGGGGTGGCAAAGCTGAATTTTCAGCCTCATTACTCCAGTCTTCAGTGTCACATGATCCTTCAGATCCTCCTATCCGGTACTAGAAAGAGCAGGAAAAGTACACTATTGCTCACCATTTTTGATTTCATGAACTTGAAGTGAGAATAAAAATAATAATTCTCAGTTCTGCAACCCTCTCGTAAAAAAAAAAACATGACATTTTGATCATTCAGTCTAATCGATTTTTGCTGAGAGCTCTCTTTCAGTGTATGAGCAACTGGGGTCACACCATGCAATTTGTGGATGGACAGAAGGGCAGCAGATGAAGACTGGTGGCTGGGTATAAATGGCCTCAATGGAGTTGAGTTGATTTCATTTGCAACGCAAGCACGAAAGAAACCTGCAGTAGAGCAATTAATGCATCTCATGTGAGCTCATTATCTATGTGCTCATTAAATCTTAAGTCACCATTGCCTTCACCTTTTCCTTTTAGTTGCTCCTCCTTTACCTCTTCCTGAATTATTTTGAATCCATATGGAAAGCCATAAATGAAGCCATCTTTTTCAGTAATGTTGTGCACATGTACAGTCTGGCTTTGTATGAGAGCAGCTCTCCTCTGTCCATCTCTAACAGACCTTTTCTTTCAAGGCATATTCTTTTCTTTTTTGCCCCTTTCTGAATTGCTTTTGTTGATTATGTGTAATTTAGGCAAATCTGAGAAGCAAGGCCATCTCCATCTCATCAGCACAGGCGAGATGAAAAGGATCCATCCAGGCATCCAACGTGGGGGGTCAGCTCAAATCAGATCACGGTGCTTTTCTTGCGTCTGGAAGCCGACACTTTTAAATGTTAATGGACAGGGCGAACAAAGCCGAAATGGGTCTGAAAACGCTAATTGTCCCTAATTCATGTAAATAGTTTTTTTAATGGAGGAATTAAGCATTTCAAATACGCAATAGCGGGCAATCAGGCCTTTCATTTGGTGAGGTGGCACAGGTGTAGTGGATTGAAATTCATCTTTTACTGAAGGCGAGCTCATTTGTCACTTGGCGGTAACTGGTGGCTGCCACATTGATGGAGAATTAGAAAATGGGCCAAGCAGATCTCCACAACCATACCTGACATGTGAAGACACGTGATGGCACGGAGAATGCTCGAGAATCTTTTGCTTATGCTATATAGCTGTATCAGTTGGCTATGCACTGCCAATCTCATACACAAAGGTGCGATACAAGGAAAAGCCATTGAGCTGCGAATTCAATTGGCACCTCTCTTTATATCTGCAGCACAAACAGATCTCGCAAACCAGATGACTAGGTATGGAAGAGCAAAATTGTACAAAGGATGCTATGCCTCTTTCTTTCTGTGCATAAATTTATATTAACAAATATTTAAAGGAGCTAGATAAAAAAACAGCCAATTCTCAGTCATAAAGGGAGAGAGGATGTATTGTGTCACAGCTCACCTCTAACCTCAAACATTCATTAGATAGAATAGATAGAATTTTAACCAAAGGTAATGAAAATCTGCAGTACTTATTGTGAGATTGAAAGGTATGTTCACATACACATAGCTCACATGCAGACACAGTCTTCATTTTCCAGATTGTTTGAGATGTTACAAACAAGAGAATGGGAACAGCTGCTAACTTACTGCTATGATCAATTCGAATAAAGGAGCAAGAGCAAGGTTATGTTCCATAGTGCTGTAACAAGGCCAGACAGAGCGTTTTGCAGCATTGGAATCATGTCGTTAAGGGTATGAATCAAGTTATGGACTTATTAGACAATATGAGGTAGATATTGGTGCTGTAGATATATGAGGTAGCAAAGGCCTGGCTGAGAGAAGGAACGGAGGCCTATTAGTGAATGAGGAAAGAAACACCTTGTTTAAAAGAACAAATCAGATCGCAAGAATTCAAACACTTTAGCCTGTACTCACAAGGAATGATAATGAAAAGGCTGGAATAGGCTTTTTCAATTGTTTCAAAGAGAATGGCATTGTCTAACAAAAAAAAAGAAAAAAAGGGAGGGAAATCAAAGAGCAGTTCATTTTCGTGCTGACCTTCAGAGCTCCTGGCGAACAGACAAGGGCACAAACAGATTGAGAATTAATTGGTGCACTTAACATTTTGTGATTATAAGGACCTCAGATCAATACACTATGCAAATAGCAGTATTGATGTGGGTGAAGAAAGACCGTTAATTGTGTTTGGCGACCAAACAGGGCCCCTGTGTTTCTATTCCATTATGGAACAGGAGGCACGGATGACACAGTTCCTCCTTCCCTCCCTCCCTCCCTCTCGCACTTTTTTTTCTCGAGCATCTCTGGAGAAGTTGCAGAGTTTGATAGTCTTGTTTGCGTTCAGCTTGGCCTTTTAGCAGCGGCCTTTGAAGAGGCCTGACGCACATGGCTGTTGATGCAGCTGCTGTGATCTTTTCCACAGCCCCTTTCCCCATCTCAGGTCATGGCACATCACACAAATGGCCCTCATCATTGCCTTTATTATTTGCTCCAGGGAAGGGCTGTGGGGGGTTGAGACAGGAGAAGCTCTGGCGTGGCGGGCCCAAGCCACGCGCCGCTCGGCAGAATCGAAAAACACTCCTCGCAGACAGCCATTCTAATGAATTAGTTTCAGCTTTATTGCGATGGACTGGATTTTCCACTCCCTGTTATTACAGTGCGTCAAAGATGCACTTTCATTTCAGATAAGTACCAGTAATCCTGTTTGCAGGGCTGGGGATAGATGAAGTTAAACATAATTTAAGCAGAAACGGAAATGGGTGGAACAATACAATTACTGAAAGTGAGATTGAAATGATGCTATTACTATTATCATCATTATCATTGTAATTAGTACTGCTTGCTTATTGGGCGAGCAGGTGAGCTCAGAGATGATGGTAGAGATGAATCAATCATGTTTTTAAAATCACACCGCCTTACCAGAGATCTGCAGCACCGAAAAACCTCATAAATAATATTAGACATCAATAATGTTGTGCATGGCTTCCGGGAAATCTATCATAGTGTAAAACCCACCATGATAGAATGCTTTTGCTAATTACATGGGATTAATTAGCGAGACGTTTCATGGCGTCACTGCGGCATTCATACAACCTCTTTCGCAAGCCTGCTAAGTTGTTTTACCATTTACTGTGAAATCTGTGAACAAAACTCTAGTCCCTCGTGACATTATGGCAGGGTAGTGATAAAATGAGCAAATATTAATCCCGTGATCCTTTTACGTTAGCCAGGCTTTTAACAAAGCAGAATTATTAATATTAAAATAGTTGTGTTCAATAATTGATAGACCACCCAAGTACATTCAGTACAGGGGAGAATGAAAGCTCTTGTCAGGTAAAGCCATACAAATAGTAGAAAGGACATGTTATTAGCCATTTGTTAGCATGCTAATTGCCTTTAATTCCCTTTGGTTCTGGGCCGTGCTCATTTAAAGCATTAGCTCTAATCCTCAAGTAAAGGAGGAGTGGCTGTGTGAGGAAGGACAGTCTCGCGGAGATGGAGAGAGTGGACAGGACCTGCCTGAGACATGTTTGTCAGACCATTAACCACAATATGCCCCGTGCTATATCGGCGATGAGGGTGATTTAAACAGTAGACAGTTACAGGAGACATTCCGGGCTTCAGACAGAGCCAGATGGCTCTTAAGGTCATGCACAGCAGCCTATAGCACAAGACAAGGTGAAATTCAGCATTCTTAAGAATTAGCATAGTGCTGTTGTGACAGTCTTTATGCAACTAAAGTCAGTGGCAGTGAAGCTTGAAGTGAACGTATAGACATATTTACAGTAAGTTGCATATTTAACCAATCAATAAGCGCATGAAATCAAGAACACTAATCACGGCCTCCATGCAGTACATGCATATAAGATACAAGCAAACATAAAGGACACAAACAAACAAGGGTGAACAATAGAGCTCTAAAAAGAGAAGCAATATGAATCAGAAAGCATTTTTATAAAAAGACTTTGTCGAGATTGAAGTCTAGTTAATAGTACTGGAGGATTCCTGAAATTTGAATCCATTTCTTGGTGAAAGCCTCGGTCCACGGATTGAGGGCATTAGAGAAAAAATAGAAAGGTACATGTCATTTCTATAGGTGCTGAGACATGAGGAGGAGAGAATAGCCAATCTGTACTGTGTAATGGATATGTCAAGAGTTGCTAAATCATTGGTGTTCAGGGCAGAGAGACAAGAAAGCCAAACATAATGTCATCCCGGAGAAAGAGGAAGAAAATAAGAGAAGCACGAGCAAAAACAGAGACATTACAGAGCAGAAATGAGAAAACAATAAGGGCAATTAAATCATAACGTGCACACAAAAGAATGCGAATAATATGGCAATAAATAGAATCAAGTAAATGGTTTCTTTTCATGTGTCCTATCGCTAAAGTGTGACTTCCCTGGCATCTTCCTTGTGTGCATTATGGAAATGAAGCAATGGTACTTTGCTGAACAATAACACATTGACTTTGAATCCTCTTACTTAAGGTTTGATTGCTTCTTGACGGTGGCTTTAAATGAATTGTGTTGAGGAGTGATAAAGAGCTTATTGTTGGAAGAAAAGCCCAGAGCAATGAAGAAAAGCTACACATGGAGTGTCCAGACGATACAGGCTATTACGGTGAGGGAATGGTGTCCTTGACTGCCAGGACGGCTTAGAATTTTATTTCATCTTGTTTTGCTGGCTGCGGACTATGATGCGTGACTCTGGTGCTGGAGAGAGAGGGCAAAGCATAGAGCTGTTTAAGATCTCATTTACGTTGGGTGTATGAGGATGTGTTCTTACTTATGCGTGTGGGATTGTAGCTATAGAGGAAAATGTGAATGTGCCGTTCAATCCATTACAGTGGTTCAGTTTATGTGGGCATGCTCAGATGAACCGGCCTACATTCAGACCAGAGAGGAGCGGAGAACACTAGCTATCATTGTTTACTCCAGTGGTTCTCAAACTCTGGGCTGCAAGTTATGTTAATTTTAAAAATAATGTTATAATTATATTAATAAAAAAAAGTATGCTTTTTTTTTTTACACATAAAAGTACATTTTAAAGCAAGTTTTAATTATCTTTTGTCATTTGCTTTAAACAGTATAAACAGTATTTTAATGATGATTAATATATTAAAGCACATGTAAAGTAGAATTTTAACTGTAGTTTTTTAATATATATATTTATTATTATTATTATTATTTTATATAATATATATATATATTTTTTTTTTTTTAACCTTGAAATTTTAATTTCATAATCATTCTGATGGTCCACTGACTTAAAAGGATACTCCACCCCAGGATGAAACTTTTGTCATTAATCACTTACCTCCGTGTCGTTCCAGCTTTGTTCGTCTCAAGCTTCGTTTGTCTCAAGTACAAGGTTACAAAAACCACTTTTAATAAATGGATGCATTACCATTATTTTATAGATATTTACAAAAATATAAAGTGATAAAGGTTCTGATGCAGTAATATACACAGGTGTTTTGTTTGAACAGTTGGCTCATTTAGTGTCATTAGATATAAAACTTTAATGAAATAGGAACAAAACAACAGTTTGGCAATATTAAAGCTAGGTAAAAGTGAGGTCATTTCAACACATATGATACAAACAAAGGATAATTTGCACACTTAAAAAAAAACTAGGTAATTGGATTTAGCCAAATTCTGGATGTTTGGTGGTCTGAAATGTTTGTTCAACTTCAGGTGGCTGATCACATCAACAGACAGCCTTCATGCCAGTTCAAAGTTTGCTTGGCAGCTTGATTTTGATGGGCAAGAGTTCATTTAGAGGTTATCGTTGCTGTTGGTCAGTGACATGGAAGCATACACAATCAGCCAACCTCAGCTGGGGAACAGAGCAAACGACAGAGCTTTTTCTGTTTTATCCACTCCTTCTGTAGACTTACATCAGCACTGAACCTGAGTGTGGAGAGAACAGCTAGATCCATCAGTTTAAACGATTACGCTGCACTAAACAAAGGCTGCTAATTGGTCTTTAAGGGACAAAACTACCCTCAGCAACAGCCAAAGTGAACAGAGAAACAGAACTGTACACGGCAAAGCCTCACAGTACGACTCGGCGCTTTATTAAGGGCAACATTCCAATGAATTATGCAGAGCTTCAATATGAGTGGGCATGAGAAAAGGAGCCAGACAGCTCCTCTGAATCACAGATGCCAAGAGCCATTACTTTATGTATAAAGTATATGTCTAATAATTATCTCATGCCCCATATCTCATGCCTCTTCGCACAGCAAAAATAATGAAGCCACACTGAGAGGTCGCATCTGCAGTCAGAGGAGAGAGATCTACAGTTAAGATTAGTTCAGGAGAGTCAGATCACAAAAACACAGCCTGAGTCGTCCACTCTTGTGGCCAGAAGCCTCTGTCCAACAATGCCTCCTTGTATCTTTAAAAGAATTGTGTCATTATTTGGTCACCCTCACATTGTTTCTAACTTAAAATCTGTACTTTTCAAAGGATTTTCATAGTAATAGTTCATAGCACCCACCAATGTTTAGGGGAAATGCACAATATGTAATCAAACACTTTTTAACTGGTTAACAGTAACGCATTGTTAAAATGTCACTATAATATCCAAATTACATTTTCAAATGAGTAATGCATATTTCAAATAATTGACTGACTAAAACAATACAACCCTTTCCCTTCCCAATGTTCCTGATATATCATTGCATACTTTAATACAATGGAATACACACTTGTTCACAACAATTTCTAATGTATGAAAATGCATAAATCCAGGTATAATATATACTTATATTTCATACTTTTCTCACTGGCTGCTGTGTGTGTGTGAATCAAGTCTTCTGTATTCATATAATAGCTCTGTGTGGCAAACAAACACAAATTTGTTATTCACTTGATATGAGATCTCTTAAACTGACTACAGAAGTTGTATGGACTACAAAAATGGTGTGTCAGTTGTGACATCATTATTAGTATGTGGCTATGGAGGTTTCTGGAGCTTGACAGACACTGGCATTGTGAGGAAAAGAGATGTGTGAACGTTCTTCAAAAAATGTCAGTGTGTGTTTAACAAAAAAATTAAAAAAATAACAGCATACACGTTTGCAATGAGATTGGGTAAATAATGCCAGCATTGAGATTTTTGTTCAACTCTTTAACAGGCTGATGTTGTGATGGTTGGAGCATGGGGGTCCGAGGCAAGGCCAGAAGAGGCAGAAGAAAAACATTTTCATGAAACACAGTGAACAAATGGGATTTAACACACAAGAGGCACTGATGGCCTATTAATTCTGCTTTGGCCTGTTTCCAGACTGAGGCAGCCTTGCTCCTAATTCATGGCTAATTTCTATCAGAGGTATCAGGAGACCTTTTTTTTCTCCCACTCCATCCAGGCAGGATGCATCCGCATAACTTAAATGGATTCATTCGAGGGCTTGGGCACGGAGACATTGATTGGCCTGCCTCAGAGGGTCCTGCCGCTAGTCGTTTGACATAGGCAGCAAATGAAATGTGACCTCGGGTAAACAGGGCTGAGCCACCAGCCCCCTGCGTAATCCATTAGCACAAAACCTTTTCCGATCTCATTTAATTAATGAAGTGATTTGAAAAAGGGCTGCAATTACCAATGCTTGCAAATGAAAAAAAGAGACAATATAACAGCAAAAAATATCAAATGAGGCATAAAGGCATAGCGCATGACACATAACAGTGCGTACTTTAATCAAGTATTGAATGCAACGCTGAATGCCAAATCCTAGTTTCTAGGAAGGAATCCTAAGTGCAATATAAGTGCTAGTGAACAACCACAGTTAATGGATTTCAGCATTTCGGAAGAAAGATAAAAGGTAAATGATAGTTTCAGACAGGCATCTTGAACAAGGAGCTAGCGATTGCTTTTAGAAAGTAGTTTGTATATTAGTATCAGCTACTAAGAGCCATCATTAAAAAAAAAAGTCCAAAAACAACCTTGAACAACCTCAGATTCACCGTTTTCCCCCGTCTGTGTTTTGTCAATGTCAACAAAAACAGTCAAAACAGCTCTGCAGGTGCATGTGTTCCACCACTTATTCCTCCAAATTGCATTCATTTATTTATTTTCAATTAATAATTTATGATGCAACACACAGAGCTATGCAAATGAACACTTTAATTTTAATGAGTTTTTAATGACCAAACTAAGAATTAGCAGCCGTTGTGATGTGCATGTAATTTGCTCTGAGTGGATTTGGAGCACTTTGGCGCATTTTAAAATTCCGCCAATAAGTGCACGCGCAGAGCCACATCCTTGGACTTATGAAGAGGAAATACGGTAGCAAGGCCATCAAAACATTTTTTTCCGTGCATGACAAGTAGTGGTACAATAAACAAAAATGACTTGGCATATTACAACTCCAGACAATAGGAAAGTCCAACCTTAGTGTTGAACATATAACGATTGTTGTAACCCACTGCTCAGAGAAAAAAGAGAATGAGAGGGAGCAAAAGAGGCTTGGTGCTGTTGGACCCAAATGGCATTTGATAATGGCTTTTTTCAGCAAACCCAAAAGACATGGTTAAGATTTACATTTTCAAATATATGCTGACCTTTTATCCCCTCCTCTCCTCAGTTGGCTTGTCATCAGGCTGTAATTGAATCAATATATTTCCTGATCAGGCCTGAGATTGAATAAGGTCACAGGAAGCCATGTGTGGACATTAAAAATCATTATTCTACTCAAATTGAGCAGAGATGGCATAGACCATTCAGGGTTCAAAATGAAATTCTATTAGAGTCTATTACACTTTTACAATTATAGAGACATTCCAATATTACATTGGGAAATGAAGTCATAATAAAAAGCCCAGGGGTGTATTACAAAGAAATGACCCTACTATTTTTCTGCTTTGAATCCTTATTAAACTGATGAAGAGAACTTGGTGACTTTCCGGTCACTGATAAGTGACCTTGTTCATGAAAAATAGAGGAGTCCATTTCAACAGCTACATTATAATTTTTTTTCCAAAGAGGTCCAAATGTGTTCCCCCCCCCTGAGTTACTCTCGTCGGGTCCTGAATTGACAAACTTCTTTTCAGACGCAAGAGGAATGTCAGCATTTATATTGATTCTCCTTACAGGCACAATTTAGTTCTATTATTTGCTGCCAGGAACAATTATGTCTTCAATTAAGTTTAATTATACATTTAATTTCGGTAAAGAAATGCCAGAGCCATATTGCTTCATGGACTTCTCTTAGTTGCTTTAAGGCTAATTGAATAGGAAAAGCACATTCGGTATAATGGAAGACAGTGAGGAAATCGTGTTAGGGTGGCTCATCGGAAGAAAATGAAATAACAAATGTCAACTGCCAACTTTGGTTTCAACTTAAAATTCATGTCTACTGCTATCAAAGCTGGCTTATTTAGATAAAATTCCACTTTAATTAGTTAGCTTATTGAAATTAATCACACTTTATCAGTAATCAACTTATCAGCTTCAGTGAAGAGAAATGAGCCAAGTGAAAATGACTCCAGACTGCAGTGCTGCATGTTTGTAAAAGGAGGATCGCTTCTTTGTGTTCACTGGCTTCAAATGAAGTAGTAACATAAAACTGCTTAATATTTACAAACACTTTCCCCACCTCCCTTGTTTTCACAGTGGTGCACCACTGTAAGTAATGTGCTTCTGGTCAATTAGTTGCGATGGTCACAAAGTCTGCAGTGTTCTCACGCTCCTTAAACCCAATTAAAAGATGGAGAACAGAGAAATACAAGCCACGTCAAATGACATGGCTCCGCAACCATTATCACCACCGCAAATGGGGCTTTCATCTTAGGCGGAAAACAGCCATAGAGAATGTTTCGGTAGTCAGCCATTTCGGGTTTAACTCGGCAGAAAGCAAGGAATGCTAATGAAAAGAACATTTACACCTTCCTCCTCCACCCACCGCTTCTTGAGGTTTCTCTACTTTCTTTTATCTGGGAGCATAAAACCTCAGACTGGAACGTTTATGAAATACATAATGACAATCTGAATCAGTGGGTGGCTCCAATCTACAAGGATTAGTGGTTTTGATGTATTTCAATACGGGAAGGCGTACTTGTCGCCTTATTAAGAGCTTCAGAAGTCATCCCTGAAGAAATGAGAGGGGAGGGCTTGGTTCACTCTTCCATGGCTCTCACCAAGCAAATTAGGCCCTGCGATAATCTATTCGGGATGAAAAAAGACAAGTAGAAGACACTCACACCGTCAAGTCTTTCAGAGGGGAAAAAAGAGGTCATGTCTTCTCATTTTTTATTTTATTTTTTTTTTACCTCAAGGGCCTTCTATCTCTGCTCTATCCTGCCACATACACAGTATGTGGTTTTTTTATACACTCAAACAACACTTCTTGCACTATAGTGAGACTGTACAGATTATAGCTGTTGCACTGATATTTGAGGGGACCAAACAATGATGATTAAATATCAATATGCTAGTGCTATGTATTTATCATTACATTACAGTGACATTTTACACAAGATAACAACAACAGTCATGAGCAAGTTCCAGTTAATGTTTTGTATTGTGTTGTGTGGAGTCCGTAGTGAACCGCAGCAATCAAAGCAATCACGGTTGCACTTTATTTTACAGTACGTGTACTTACATGTACTTATAGTGTATTTACAGTGTATCCAAGAAAGTTCTGGTTATACAAGGTAACTACATGGGGTAGGGTTAGGTTTAGGGGTATGTTAAGGGTTAGTTCCTAGTTATTACATAGTTATTGTAATTACTATAATAAATACATAGTATGTACATGTGAGGAACAGCACTGTACAATAAAGTGCTACCGCAGTCACTTACTTGGTAACAATAGCACATCATCGCTCGCAGCTGGAGTGTTTGAGAGTTTCTCAGCCATGCTTTTACCATCTGACCCTCAACTTCACAGGAGGGCAACCAGCGATGTATGACGTTTTTTTCCCTTTATGGTGTTACTGCATTGGTGCAGATGAAATGAAAAACAGATGCATATCCAGCCAGTGCTAGGAAGAGGTTTGGTTGGTTGCGATTGAGTTATGGGGCCTTTTCACACCTAATGAAACACTGCTGATTACATGTGCTACAATCACCAAACAGGACAATCTAGCAGCCGCAGCTGCAAAAAAAAAAACTTGATTTAATCATAACTGAATAATTAATAACCAAAAAGGTGGTGGGGATATCAAATGTTAAGGAATTTTGACTTTGAAATGAAATTTATATATCATGTTCATTTTTAGCCTTTTCCTACACAGTCTAATGAATAGATGAGAGGACATGCGTGATATCACAACCTGGTCTCACAGAATTCCGTGAAATGTCCACGGGCCCTTAACTCAAAATCCGTGAAGCCATCACGGAATTGCCCCAAATTACGTGACCCGGCCACGGATATTTCTCCAACGCAAGTCAATGACACTGACCTCCCGTGGTCCACACACGGATACTCGTTTCAATGACGGAGTACAGAACTCGCTGAACGGACGTGCTTTCTCATTTGGAAACGCAACATTTGAAGTATTTGTTTCTTTTCCAACATCAAATGCCATAATGACGTTAACCAGACAGCTGTTGTAGTTATTGCATTGTCCTGTCATCATACAAATTACGTTTGTTTCAGTTAGATAACCAAAGTCCCGTGATGGCACGGACCTCAACAACCTGACCTCACTCACTTGTTTAGGAACTTGTAAGCTTTTCATCGACTCTGTTGCAATGGCATGTAATTAACTTGGCATTTTTTTCTCGTCCTGTCATCATAAAATCCAGTTTGATGGCGTTTTACACACATTTTGGCTATAGTCAGAACTATAATCTGTGATAGGAGCACGGAGTGAGTCTGTGCTGAGATCACGGATAACTCTAACGCAAGTCAATGGCACTCATCTTCCGTGGTCCGTACACGGATCGTTTCAGTGATGGAGTACAGACCTCACTCAATGGACGTGCTATCTCATCTGGAAACGCAACATTTGAAGTATTTATGAAGTATTTTTTCAACACCACATACCATGACCAACCTGACTGTTATTGTAACTATTGCATTGTCCTGCCATCATACAAATTCACTTTGATCCTGTTAGCCTAACTAAAATCTGTGATAGGAGCACGGAGTGAGTCTGTGCTGAGATCACGGATAACTCTAACGCAAGTCAATGGCACTCTTCTTCCGTGGTCCACACACGGAAACCCAGTCTCACGGCAGTTCGTGATTTTGTCACGTAATTTAATCTATTTATTCGTGGCAGGCACACGTTTATTTCGTTATTTTCGTGATTGCAGTACGCTCTTTAAACTAATGCATTTCAACTGGAGGCATATTTCGTGCATCAGCACGAAATTTTTTGATTAATTATTATTATTATTATTTTTATTTTCCACAGGACAACAGAAGAAACTCACTGAAACTTGAAAAAAAAAATCGGAGCTTAACTTACTGTAACAAAACTGAGCAACATACTGTATTGCTGGTGACAAAAACACATATTAAAACTTTTTTAGCTGTAAAATGCGCAATGGTTCTTTTTTTTACTTTTTCATTGATTTTTATTTTTTTATAGGCCTAGATTTGTTTTTTGTTTTTTTATTACAGAATTCAATATCAAGTCCTTGACACATAACTGTAACACATTTTCACATAAAGAAACAATTTAGTTTAAATAAAAAGAACAACAATAAATAAATAAATAAATAAATAAATTATTAGAGATAGGCCTACTGATTTTTTTTTTTTTTTTTTACTTTAGACTCTAAAGTTAAAAGTTTTTATTAAGGTTATTGTAAAGGCTTCTTAAAAATGCTGTCGCTGATGAGCCTCTGATCGCTGTCAGATTCTGTGATATGAATGTCCGCTAATGGGTTTAGAATGAGCCCCGCTCGGCACGTGTTCTGGCTTACTGTAATATTTCACCTGTAATAAGACCGAAATAATATAATTAAAATAAAGAAATGAATGAATACATGATAACATCTAAATAAATGTTGATAGATTTAGCGTTATAGTTTTAAAAATATTAATAAACAGCAAATCAACACAGCTTCGAAATAATAACCGAGAAAGACCTAAATAATAATAATACATAATTAATAATCAGCGCCGCCCCTCCCACCACGTGCATCACGCGCTGTGCGTCAACCCCAAAGCGTCAAAAACTGAAGCGTGGTCAAGCGCCTCTAGCGTCACTGACATGAGATGTTTATCGCTTTGAAATCACGTTCAAGAAGTCTCATTCAGCACACATCGCGATACTTTCCATCAGTTTGCAAGAGCCGCAGGTTGGGTGAGTTATACAGTCTATGGTGAGTAGTAGTAAATATGCTCTTTTAATGCCTGTCATAAAACGTATTCTGTCTTCTTTATTAATCAGATGAGCGCCTTATGTTTACTCTCTGTATTACATCGGTCATCCGAGGCTGTCTTTGAGTTTCATTGTGTTTAACTAAATTAACACAGCTGCTAACTGGTTAAACTCTATCGGTCACGTGACGTGACGTGCCACAGACCTGGGATCCGTTGTATATTCATTTCAGGTTCAAAGATGTAAGATGTACCATGTTTTTTTTTTACCACAGTAACTGTAGTTTTACTATGGTATAGTAATAGCACAGTAATGTTGCATTTAATTACATGATATTTCTATCCTTTCTGTCTTACAGGATTGTTTCCAGATAACACTGTAGTTCTCCGTCATGCACAAGGACTCACCTCTTTAACTCTTTAACCCCCCCCCCACACACACACAGAAATGGTCCCTGGATCAGTGACTCAAGACTTTGCAGTGGTTTGATTTCTGCAGAAGATGTAACTTTGTTTTAATTAACCTTATAATGAATACATTGTGACCTTCCAGCAACCCATGTACTGTACTGTATACAGAACCAGTGATGACAACAATAGTTAAAAAATAGCATTTATCATATTGATAAAGCATTGTGTTCTCTTTGTCAAGCTTCATACAGTAAACTTTACTTCTGGTGCTTTTATCATAAAAAAGCTTCAGTTCTCATCAGGAGTTTTAGTAAAGCACATATTCATGCACAGCAATCCCCTAGTTCCAGTCATGAAGTGAATGATGTTATTGTTAAAGTTATATTTCTGAATTTTTATGTAGCAGGTGTTTGTTTTCCTGAACACTTTATCTTTCTTCCATTGTTCGAACAATCAGTGTTTATCTGATGCTGTGCTGATTGAGTTTTATAGATGATATTGCACACTTGACATGCATGTCTTCATGATGTTATTTTGTGAGTTTGAAACATTTACATTGTGTTGTATCACTTTTTGGTCAATAGAATCTTTTAAGAAAATGTATATTTTTACAGTGTTCTCTGAAAGATATATACCATATTTATAATGTTTTGTTTTTTAATAAAAGAATTTGCACACTGAAAATTGTTAACGTTTACAACATAACTGCCTTTTTATTCATCATAGTTTTATTCTTCAAAAACGAGCTTGGTGACAGTGCAGTAATATGCGCACTTTGTCTTTAAATGAGTTTGACATATCAATAAATACTGGAAAACTCTTACAAAATTATGTATGTTCATTATGCTTTACTTCAGTTTTTATTCCTAGAGATTAATTGGTAAAGCAAGGCAAATCACAGAAACAAATGTGAATAATTTAATAAATTAATAATTTCACTCTTTACTTTTTATTAGTAAATGCTCTTGTCTTTGGTCAGGAAAAAATGTATCTTTTAAATTGAATGAAATTAATCTATTGGTTAGATAAGATAATCTTGGTTAGATTGTTGTACACACACGTACACATCGATATTGCCAAATTGTTGTCAAGCTGAATAACAATAATTTCTGTATTTGCATTATTGTTGGAAGAAGGTGTAGACGTTAATAAAACACTATCTAATAGGTGGCAAATTTAATTTATTGTTAACCAATCTATCCCTGTAGCCGAAAAACGGAAAACAGCGTTCATGAATGACAATAAATGGTTAAGGAAGTGTGATGACGCTGCTCAGCTTTGATGTCATTGGCTGTGAATGTCCCTTGTCATCGCAGGACTGTCTGTGGTTGGATTATCTTTAACCCATATTAAACAGCGGATCATGTTACAAAAGTATGTTTTGCTGCTTTTATCACATTAGTAAATATATTAAGTCAACATTGGGTGTTTCTATGTTGAGAAAAATCACCTTTTTATCGAGATCCTAACACTAACCCTAAGAATAACTTCAATGAACTACAAAAAACAGCGCCTAGTATTCCCTTTCCATAGATAGAGCGATGGAGGGTTATGGGTAATGTAGTTTAAAAAGTTTTATTAACGAAATGAAATAAATAATATATTGAATGGTAAACTAGACATATAAATATGTTCACTGTGTAAACAACTATGATATATTTGAGAGGCATGGTGAAATTTAGTATTTTAGAGTATGCAATATGTAAAATGCCTTTATGCCACCTTTCCATTTATTTCTGAAAACTGTGCCCAACATTATTTTATCAGCATAGCATAAGTAGTAATCCTGTTGATTTCCGCTTTGATATGTTAATTGGACTCTGATTTACAGCCATTTGAAATGTACAGTTTTGGGCTCTTCCGGGGGGTGCTACTTGGCCCCTGGGGGTAGAAGGGCAGTAAAACCTACATATACAGTCAGGTCCATAAATATTGGGACATCGACACAATTCTAATCTTTTTGGCTCTATACACCACCACAATGGATTTGAAATGAAACGAACAAGATGTGCTTTAACTGCAGACTTTCAGCTTTAATTTGAGGGTATTTACATCTAAATCAGGTGAACGGTGTAGGAATTACAACGGTTTGTATATGTACATCCCACTTTTTAAGGGACCAAAAGTAATGGGACAGATTAACAATCATAAATCAAACTTTCATTTTTTAATACTTGGTTGCAAATCCTTTGCAGTCAATTACAGCCTGAAGTCTGGAGATCAATTAGACATCAGCGTACGCTGGGTTTCATCCCTAGTGATGCTTTGCCAGGCCTCTACTGCAACTGTCTTCAGTTCCTGCTTGTTCTTGGGGCATTTTCCCTTCAGTTTTGTCTTCAGCAAGTGAAATGCATGCTCAATCGGATTTAGGTCAGGTGATTGACTTGGCCATTGCATAACATTCCACTTCTTTCCCTTAAAAATCTCTTTGGTTGCTTTCCAAACACCAAACTACCCGGAAGACCATGGAAAACAACTGTGGTGGATGATCGAAGAACTCTTTCCCTGGTGAAGAAACCCTTCACAACAGTTGGCCAGATCAAGAAAACTCTCCAAGAGGTAGGTGTATGTGTGTGTCAAAGTCAACAATCAAGAGAAGACTTCACCATGTGAATACAGAGGGTTCACCACAAGATGTAAACCACTGGTGAGTCTCTAAAACAGGAAGGCCAGATTAGAGTTTGCCAAACAACATCTAAATAAGCCTTCACAGTTCTGGAACAACATCCTATGGACAGATGAGACAAAGATCAACTTGTACCAGAGTGATGGAAATAGAAGAGTATGGAGAAGGAAAGGAACTGCTCATGATCCAAATCATACCACCTCATCAGTGAAGCATGGTGGTGGTAGTGTCATGGCTTGGGCATGTATGGCTGCCAATGGAACTGGTTATCTTGTATTTATTGATGATGTGGCTGCTGACAAAAGCATTAGGATGAATTCTGAAGTGTTTCGGGCAATATTATCTGCTCATATTCAGCCAAATGCTTCAGAAATCATTGGTCAGCGCTTCACAGTGCAGCTGGACAATGACCCGAAGCATACTGCGAAAGCAACCAAAGAGATTTTTAAGGGAAAGAAGTGGAATGTTATGCAATGGCCAAGTCAATCACCTGACCTAAATCCGATTGAGCATGCATTTCACTTGCTGAAGACAAAACTGAAGGGAAAATGCCCCAAGAACAAGCAGGAACTGAAGACAGTTGCAGTAGAGGCCTGGCAAAGCATCACTAGGGATGAAACCCAGCGTACGCTGATGTCTAATTGATCTCCAGACTTCAGGCTGTAATTGACTGCAAAGGATTTGCAACCAAGTATTAAAAAATGAAAGTTTGATTTATGATTGTTAATCTGTCCCATTACTTTTGGTCCCTTAAAAAGTGGGATGTACATATACAAACCGTTGTAATTCCTACACCGTTCACCTGATTTAGATGTAAATACCCTCAAATTAAAGCTGAAAGTCTGCAGTTAAAGCACATCTTGTTCGTTTCATTTCAAATCCATTGTGGTGGTGTATAGAGCCAAAAAGATTAGAATTGTGTCGATGTCCCAATATTTATGGACCTGACTGTATGTATTCTCCTCATCATGGACAACAAACTGAGCTGAGTCACATTTATATCTGACAGTTTTCACAGTCCTCTGTTTTCTAATTCTTACATCATTGCTATTATACCTTTTGACAGGACATTGTGAGGCCATCTGATGAAACATGGAAAAATTATAAAGAAATGTTTTGATAATAAAAATAATAGATTATTTATTTGATTTTTGAAGTAAACATCAATAAATATAATGGATGAACCTGCAAAAACATGCCATTATCTATTCCCCACTGTTAAGCCGTAATCAAGGACAATGTATACACATTGTGATACTTCACTATTACACAAGGACAAATTAATTCATATATATATATATATATATATATATATATATATATATTACTAATAACTAATTAGCAGAAATCAGTGTAAAAATGTCCTCCTCACCCCCGTATCTTGCTCCTCAGGTGCTGGACATCAGTAATGTGCCTGCTCTTGGTTTGAATGCAGTACAAGATCCACGTTGATCATTCCTGCTACATTCTCAGTTATCCCTCAAGTGTTTGTAACTATAAAGCCCATGGCACCATCTTGTAATGCAAAATAATTAATCTCGTAACTCCCTTTCTTTCACAAAACAATTGGCATTTGTTACTAAATATAAACAATAATAACTTTCTGGTGTACTGATGTCCCAGATGTCATTAATCTGATCAAATATTTTTATGTCTTAAGTAAAAAAATAATCCCAATAATGATTATGTAGTTTTTTCAAGTCTAAAATAAACACATATGAGCCTACCTAGTAAAATGATGTATTTACCAAGAATCTTCAGAACACAATATTCATCATATTCATTTTATTGAAGCATAGACTATAAAGATGATAAAGTAGCATCAAGACAAATAAGATTCAAGGAAAATAATTATTCATCTGGTTTCATCGTGATCTTCTGTCGTGTCTGGAAACAGTTTGTGGTTGATATCCAACACTGATGTGGTGTAGCTTGTTCTCAGCCAGAAGATTAGATTAGATTCAACTTTATTGTCATTATGCAGAGTACAAGTACAGAGCTAATGAAATGCAGTTAGCATCTAACCAGAAGTGCAAGAATATAGTGTTTTATATACATAAAAGTGCAGAGTAAGTAAAGCTATGATATACAGAATGTACAGTGGAGTTGCTATATACAATATTGATCAGAGTATATACAGAATATAAATATGAATGTAATGTAGGGATTGTATGTACATTATGAACAGAGCAAAGAAGGATTATATATTGTGGCGGGGGAGGCGTGGTTTAGCGAAGTCTGCAACGGGAGAGCGAGTGAAGAGACGAGCGGCGGTAAGTGGTTCAGGTGAGAAATTATTAACAGCTGGATCTCGTTGCAGTGATTGGCGTGGGGAACCAGTATTTAAGCAGCGCGACAGCCGGCAGAAGAAGAGAGAGACGGGGACTCGTGAGCGCAGGAAGCTGGAGAGCGATCGAGCAAATCAGACGCAGTATTCGTGGCCGAAGTGCTGTTAGAGAGTGCGCGCACCTGCCGCGCTTGTTTGTTAATTTGTTTTGGTTTTGGAATAAAGCCTCTCACGAGCCCCGTACGCCGACTCTGGTCTCCTTCCTCTACTCTGATTGAACTTTCATTACACTGGTGCCGAAACCCGGGAGGAAGGAGAGCGTTCGCCATGCAGACTCCGTCAGCTACATCAGCCTCGCCATTTGCGGACATCATATCATCGCTCGCGGGCCTGCACCAAGAACACCACCAGGCCCTGCTGGACCTGCGGGCCGACCAAGACCACCGGTTCCAGGCGATGATGCGGGCCCAGCAGGAGGACCGCGAGCTGGTCCGGAGCTTGCTGGACCGGGAGGCTCGGACAGGGACGGCCTCCCCCAGCGCCCCGCCCCCTCACATGCCACTCACCAAGATGGGACCCACTGACGACCCGGAGGCTTTCCTTGACTTGTTCGAGCGGACGGCGGAGGCGTGTGGGTGGCCGGTGGACAGCTGGCCCGTACGGGTGGTCCCTCTGCTGTCGGGGGAGGCCCAGAAGGCGGCCCAACAACTACCCGTCCCGAACCTCCTGGTCTACGCCGACCTCAGACGAGCCATCCTCCAGAGGGTGGGCCTCAGCCCAGAACAACATCGCCAGCGCTTCCGGTCGCTGGAGCTGGCCGAGGCGGGCCGACCCTTTGTGTTGGCGCAGCAGCTCCGGGACTCGTGCCGCAAATGGCTGTTGGCCGGGGACGGCGACGCCGAATCCATCATCAACGCGGTGGTACTGGAGCAGTTCATCTCCCGCCTTCCAAAGAAGACCGCCCAGTGGGTCCAGTGCCACCGCCCGGCGTCGCTGGATCTGGCCATCCAACTGACGGAGGACCAGCTGGCGGCGTGCTCCGGGGTCGGCGAGCCCCTCCCTGCTGTCTCTCTCTCTCCCTCTCTCCCTGTTTCCCCCTCCCCCCCCACTCCGAAATCTCTCCCTCTCCCTAGGTCCCGTTGGGTGGGGCCACCGAGGGCTGCGCCCCGCTGGAGGCTGGCGATGGAGCCTGCGGCCGGGGCACGAGGTCCCGTACGAGGGATGGCCGCACCGCAGCGTCGGGGCAGTGAAGACCCTCCGGCTGCTTCCCCACGTCAATCCCCTGAGCCACTTTCCGCCACTAGGGCAGCGGGGAGACCCGGGCCAGCCTGCTGGCGTTGCGGGGATCCGGGCCACTTTGTGGACAGGTGCCCGATGATGGAGGTGGGGACACTGGTCCGGATCCCGGACGACCCGCAGGCTGCCCCCGATCAAGCCGGGCTGTACCAAATACCCGTGAGTATTAAGGGGGGTACCTATCAGGCTCTGGTGGATTCCGGTTGTAACCAGACCTCCATCCATCAAAGCCTGATACAATCCGGGGCATTGGATACGGGCCGCATGGTTAAGGTGAGGTGTGTGCACGGGGATATAAGGGAATATCCATTAAAGGCCATAGGCATTAAATTTCGGGGCCATAAGCATAGTGTGGAGGTGGCCGTTAGTCCGCGCCTCCGGCATCCGCTAATTTTGGGGACAAATTGGCCAGCGTTTCAGCATTTACTAGGGTGTTTGACAGCGGGTGCCGTCGGGGGAAAGAACCGGCCGGGGGGCGGGGCGAGCGCTCAGGTGGGAGAATCTGTCCCGGGACCTAGCGGGGCGGTCTCAGGGGAACCAAGCGGTGTGGCGAGGCTGAACCTTGCCGGCCGCGATGACTTTCCCCTGGAACAATCCCAGGACGAGACGCTGAAGCATGCCTTCGAGCAGGTCCGCTCGATCGATGGGCGGGTCCTTCACCCTGGGCGTCCGCTATCCCACCCGTATTTTGCCGTTATTAAAGACAGGTTGTATCGAGTGACCCACGACGCTCAGACAAATGAAGATACAACCCAGCTGTTAGTACCGCGGAGCCGTCGGGAAATGCTTTTCCAGACGGCGCATTGTAATCCTATGGCAGGGCACTTAGGAGTAGCAGCAACACTAAATCGTTTAACGACCCGATTCTTTTGGCCGGGCATTCACGAGAACGTGCGCAGGTGGTGCGCGTCTTGTCGGGAATGTCAGCTGGTAAACCCACCGGCCGTTCCAAAAGCGCCTTTGCGCCCTATTCCTCTAGTGCAGGTCCCCTTCGAGCGAATTGGTATGGACCTGATCGGGCCGTTAGAGCGATCCGCACGGGGACACCGTTTTGCGTTAGTCTTAGTGGATTACGCGACACGGTATCCTGAAGCAGTGGCGCTCCGCAACATCTCAGCCAAGAGTGTGGCGGATGCCTTGTTTCGTTTAATCTCCCGCATGGGAATCCCAAAAGAGATTCTCACGGACCAGGGCACCGCGTTTATGTCGCGCACGTTAAACGAATTGTACGGATTATTGGGCATTAAAGCGGTGCGTACCAGCGTCTATCACCCACAAACGGACGGTCTGGTCGAACGGTTTAATTGCACATTAAAAACCATGATCCGGAAATTCGTACATGAAGACGCGAAAAATTGGGACCGTTGGCTAGATCCCCTCTTATTTGCTGTGCGCGAAGTCCCCCAAGCCTCCACGGGGTTTTCCCCCTTCGAGCTTCTCTATGGACGTCAGCCCAGGGGGGTGCTAGACGTCCTGAGAGAAACTTGGGAGGACGGACACTCAGATAGCAAAAATGAAATTCAATATGTCCTGGACCTGCGCGCAAAGCTCCATACACTGGGGCGGCTCTCTATGGAGAATTTGCTTCAGGCCCAGGGCAGACAAAGCCAGCTATATAACCGGGGAACTAAGCTGCGAGAATTTGCACCGGGAGATAAAGTGCTCGTTTTACTGCCAACCTCTAGCTCCAAATTGTTAGCCAAGTGGCAAGGACCCTTTGAGGTCACACGGCGGATAGGAGATCTCAATTATGAGGTAGTACGGACAGATAGAGGTGACTCACGGCAAATCTACCACCTCAACCTCCTTAAAAAATGGAGCGGGGAGGAGTCAGTGTTGCTAGCGACGGTAGTGAGTGGGGAGGAGGATCTCGGGCCAGAGGCGATTAATAAAGGAAAACCCCTCGCACTGGCTCTAGGAGGGGATCACCTCTCGCCCTCGCAGCTCACTGACATCGCGCAGTTGCAGGTAGAATTTGCGGACGTGTTTTCGCCCCTACCCGGCCGTACAGACCTGATTCAGCACCACATTGAGACAGAGCCGGGTGTCGTAATTCGCAGCCGGCCGTATAGATTGCCTGAACACAAAAAAAAGGTAGTTCAGACCGAATTAGAGGCTATGCTGGGGATGGGGGTAATCGAGGAGTCACACAGCGATTGGGCGAGCCCGATAGTTTTGGTGCCCAAAACGGACAGCTCAGTACGGTTCTGTGTAGACTATCGCAGGGTGAATGCAATTTCCAAATTTGATGCGTATCCAATGCCGCGGATTGACGAGTTGCTCGATCGGTTAGGCACGGCTCGTTTTTATTCGACATTGGACTTAACCAAAGGTTATTGGCAGATCCCCTTATCTCCCATATCCAAAGAAAAGACCGCCTTCACCACGCCGTTTGGATTACACCAATTTGTTACACTTCCGTTCGGCTTGTTCGGGGCCCCGGCTACGTTTCAGCGCCTCATGGATCGAGTGCTGCGGCCCCATGCTGCATATGCCGCTGCCTACCTGGATGATATTATCATCTATAGTGGCGACTGGCGGCGGCATATGGAGCATGTGAGGGCGGTCCTCAGGGCGCTGAGACGGGCGGGGCTAACGGCCAACCCGAAGAAGTGCGCAGTTGGGCGGGTGGAAGTAAAGTATCTGGGCTTCCACTTGGGCCACGGGCAGGTGCGTCCCCAAATTGATAAGACGGCAGCAATTGCAACCTGTCCCAGGCCCAAGACCAAAAAGGAGGTGAGGCAGTTCTTGGGGCTGGCGGGATATTACAGGAGGTTTATTCCTCATTATTCGGACCTCACCAGCCCATTGACTGACCTCAACTGACCTCCTGGAACAGGAACTTGAGAACAGTAATAATAAATACAGTTGAATGAGTGTGCAAAAGTATAGTTTAACAATTTATTATATGCAAAATAACAGTAGTGGAATGATATTTTTGTAGAAATAGTTTACTGTGCTTGTACAGTAACAGCTTTAGACAGTTTATAGTGTAATGGATTTAACCATGTGCAGTCTGTGCAAAATATGAGTAGTGCAATACATGTAAAGTATGTAAAGTACGTGACCAGTGCAGTAAAAGAGCAGGTGCAGGTTAGATTGGTGGTGTGGTGTTCAGGAGTGTCACAGCCTCGGGGAAGAAGCTCTTCCTGAGTCTACTAGTTCGAGAGCGTAGGCTCCTGTAACGCCTGCCGGATGGAAGGAGGGTGAAAGGTCCATGGTTAGGGTGAGAGGCATCCTTGATGATGTTTCTTGCCCTACCCAGACAGCGCTTCTGATAAATGTTCTCTATGGAGGTTAACTGGGTGCCAGTGAGATCTCTCAGTCCTAAGATCCCAGACCTGGTCAAAGTGAAACAAACAATCCAGATGAAGTTGTTTAATGGACAGAGAGCTCAGCTTATGTTCTGTGTGATTTTAGCAGGGTGAGCAACTATGACCCTTGTAGTACTGTACACTTACCATTCTTCAAGCTGTTTTAAGATCTTTTGAGAAGCTTTTTCTCTGAAGACAATTTACCACATCCTCTTCTTTCACTCCTTTCAAGAGCATCACTTGGTCAAAACCCCTCATTTGGCTGATGAGATCATCTGTACAAAGTAAAATTGTTAAAATACTGCAATAAACAATTTCATTATGCAAGAATTTAGAAAAAGTTACAGAGGCAAAGGACTTGCTCATGAGTCTCCATTAGCATGTGTAGTTCTCAGAGACTCTAGAATTCATCTATTGTTGCAGTAAATGTGTTTTCTTCCTCTAGAATCTTTCTCCAGAGTTAATGACTTCTCTCACAAATGTGTTTTAGTCTGTGCAGTGTAAGGCCTGGCTTCAAACCAATCAACTATCAATTCACAATTTATAACACAACATTTACAAAACAATGAAATAATGTCAATTGGTGTTTATATCAATTAAACCACTTTTATGACACTTGTATGCTTTTAAGAATAACAGGTGGTGTTTTTTTTAAACTTTAGATTAAAAATGTTCCAGTCAAACTTTGCTAACATGCTATTATTATTATAGCTGTATCAAATAAAATAAAATAAATATAAAAACATTGGAAAGAAAAATCACGGCTGACATGACCAGTCCTGTGAGAGATCATCATAAAGTCCTGTAACACAGCATTGCTTCAACACACACATACCAGAGGACTTCTGTTTGCTTGAGCACAAGGTGACCATCTTCATTTCTCATCCTGAGCAAATCATTTCCTTGGTCTTCCTTCTCTTCTGTGAAACAAGATAATCTTACTCTGTGTGCAATGAGCAATATTGCTCATTAAACATATAATTAAGTTAATTTAAAGTAAGATTCAGACCAGAGCATTTGATGAGTAAACAAATGTACCTGGGAAGAGCTGATCGTGGCAAGAGTCGCTGAGACTCAGTAATAGTTCTTTTAGTTTTTAGGAAGGTTTGTGAGGGTTGGCTCACCAAAAACTTCTGAAAAAGAAGAACAGCATTATCTGCAAACAATCCTGTAAGACAGAAAGAAAGGAAATATTATTTCATTACATGTAACTTATACATTACTATATACTTTAACTTATACATTACTTATACATTATTTTTTAGACCATGAAAGCATTAGTGAATTATTAAGACTTTGATGTGCGACTGTATTTAGGGATCATTTTAAAGACTTTTCCCCTTTCCAGATACCCACACTTGAGGTCTTATTCACTTGAGAGTGTGTGTACGTGACTATGAGACTGTCCCCGGTCTTAATAATGCCAAAGCACAGCATCCTTAACACACACTAAACCTCTCCAATACTGCTCCGGAGCACTATACAACGCTTAGTGTATCCCATCATGTTTTGGAATTAATGTGAGACTTTTTGCAGAGATCTCACAGGAGGTCACGCAACTTTCCAATGTTTGTGAAATATTAATTATAATAATTAGAAATTGAGACTAATTTAGTAGTAAAACAAAGTGTTGCATGTTTTCTTGGTGCACAGAAAAGTATATTTATTTTGTACATCATTTGCAACTTCTTTTTATCACTTAATTAGAAGCACCACAAAATAAATTGTCATCTTTAATAGGGACTATTGAAAAGACATTTAGAAGTTTCTTTTAAAATACAAAGTTGAAACGAACTTTGTCATGTTAAGATCGACACACATTGTGATCTTCATGCTCACTTGGGCCAAATAAAGGAAATGTGCAAAGATGGCAAGTGTGGGTATTTGGACCGTACAACGGTTTAAGAAACAACAAAATGCTGTGCAAATGATAAAAAACAGGAATGTTTGATAAAAGGGACAAACTATCACAGACCAACCTGCCTCTGCAGCTTTCTGTCTTCTCCATTTCTGAAGGAATACCTCTCCACAAACACCACTGGGGTGACTGCTTCCTTTACGTCTTTTCAGCTAAAAAATTAATACAAGGGAAAATAAAATAAAACAGAATTATATACAGAATGTTAATAGTGATCTGTGAGCAAAATATTTAAGATATAAAACAATATGAATTGAACTGCAAGATGGGAATTTTTTTTTTTTTTTGATTTACATTAAAAAGGTATTACAAGCACTGTACAGTAAATGTGATTACTGTGAAATATGTCATATAAAAGCACATTAAAACACTACCATTACAGTGGTACAACTATAGTTATTTTGGTGATTATTGTGCTATTACTATACCATAGTAAAACTACTGTTACTGTGGTAAAAAAAAAACATGGTACATCTTACATCTTTGAACCTGAAATGAATATAAAACGGATCCCAGGTCTGTGGCACGTCACGTCACGTGACCGATAGAGTTTAACCAGTTAGCAGCTGTGTTAATTTAGTTAAACACAATGAAACTCAAAGACAGCCTCGGATGACCGATGTAATACAGAGAGTAAACATAAGGCGCTCATCTGATTAATAAAGAAGACAGAATACGTTTTATGACAGGCATTAAAAGAGCATATTTACTACTACTCACCATAGACTGTATAACTCACCCAACCTGCGGCTCTTGCAAACTGATGGAAAGTATCGCGATGTGTGCTGAATGAGACTTCTTGAACGTGATTTCAAAGCGATAAACATCTCATGTCAGTGACGCTAGAGGCGCTTGACCACGCTTCAGTTTTTGACGCTTTGGGGTTGACGCACAGCGCGTGATGCACGTGGTGGGAGGGGCGGCGCTGTTTATTAATTATGTATTATTATTATTTAGGTCTTTCTCGGTTATTATTTCGAAGCTGTGTTGATTTGCTGTTTATTAATATTTTTAAAACTATAACGCTAAATCTATCAACATTTATTTAGATGTTATCATGTATTCATTCATTTCTTTATTTTAATTATATTATTTCGGTCTTATTACAGGTGAAATATTACAGTAAGCCAGAACACGTGCCGAGCGGGGCTCATTCTAAACCCATTAGCGGACATTCATATCACAGAATCTGACAGCGATCAGAGGCTCATCAGCGACAGCATTTTTAAGAAGCCTTTACAATAACCTTAATAAAAACTTTTAACTTTAGAGTCTAAAGTAAAAAAAAAAAAAAAAAAAAAAAAATCAGTAGGCCTATCTCTAATAATTTATTTATTTATTTATTTATTGTTGTTCTTTTTATTTAAACTAAATTGTTTCTTTATGTGAAAATGTGTTACAGTTATGTGTCAAGGACTTGATATTGAATTCTGTAATAAAAACAAAAAAAACAAATCTAGGCCTATAAAAAAATAAAAATCAATGAAAAAGTAAAAAAAAGAACCATTGCGCATTTTACAGCTAAAAAAGTTTTAATATGTGTTTTTGTCACCAGCAATACAGTATGTTGCTCAGTTTTGTTACAGTAAGTTAAGCTCCGATTTTTTTTTCAAGTTTCAGTGAGTTTCTTCTGTTGTCCTGTGGAAAATAAAAATAATAATAATAATAATTAATCAAAAAATTTCGTGCTGATGCACGAAATATGCCTCCAGTTGAAATGCATTAGTTTAAAGAGCGTACTGCAATCACGAAAATAACGAAATAAACGTGTGCCTGCCACGAATAAATAGATTAAATTACGTGACAAAATCACGAACTGCCGTGAGACTGGGTTTCCGTGTGTGGACCACGGAAGAAGAGTGCCATTGACTTGCGTTAGAGTTATCCGTGATCTCAGCACAGACTCACTCCGTGCTCCTATCACAGATTTTAGTTAGGCTAACAGGATCAAAGTGAATTTGTATGATGGCAGGACAATGCAATAGTTACAATAACAGTCAGGTTGGTCATGGTATGTGGTGTTGAAAAAATACTTCATAAATACTTCAAATGTTGCGTTTCCAGATGAGATAGCACGTCCATTGAGTGAGGTCTGTACTCCATCACTGAAACGATCCGTGTACGGACCACGGAAGATGAGTGCCATTGACTTGCGTTAGAGTTATCCGTGATCTCAGCACAGACTCACTCCGTGCTCCTATCACAGATTATAGTTCTGACTATAGCCAAAATGTGTGTAAAACGCCATCAAACTGGATTTTATGATGACAGGACGAGAAAAAAATGCCAAGTTAATTACATGCCATTGCAACAGAGTCGATGAAAAGCTTACAAGTTCCTAAACAAGTGAGTGAGGTCAGGTTGTTGAGGTCCGTGCCATCACGGGACTTTGGTTATCTAACTGAAACAAACGTAATTTGTATGATGACAGGACAATGCAATAACTACAACAGCTGTCTGGTTAACGTCATTATGGCATTTGATGTTGGAAAAGAAACAAATACTTCAAATGTTGCGTTTCCAAATGAGAAAGCACGTCCGTTCAGCGAGTTCTGTACTCCGTCATTGAAACGAGTATCCGTGTGTGGACCACGGGAGGTCAGTGTCATTGACTTGCGTTGGAGAAATATCCGTGGCCGGATTTTGGAGAAATATCCGTGGACGGATTTTGAGTTAAGGGCCCGTGGACATTTCACGGAATTCTGTGAGACCAGGTTGTGATATCATTAGATTTTGCATTGGCATATGAATTATTGCTAGTTGTCAGAGCGTTTTTACAAAGTTTCCCAGGATTTTTGCAAAACACTCTCATGAGCAGGGGCGTGTCTAGAGCATTTTCAGTGGGGGGGCCATGCTGGGGCACTACCTCCGAATGGGGTGGCCGCCAGTGACCAAAAAAAAGGAAAAAAAAAAGCTAAATTATACAGTATATTACGTAAATCCTATTGATTTTATTGTTTGTTTGTTTTTTTAGCTTGAATAAAGTTACTTGTAAACAAATGCAGTAATAAACCACTTTTTTTTTTTTTTGATTAATTTAGTTTTTTGTCATCCCTGTATATATCCATTAAGTTACATTTGAGAATATATATATATATATATATATATATTTTTTTTTTTTTGAAAGAAACTCCCTATTTCTTTACTTCATGGCTTGGCACTGCTCTCTTCCCCTGCCTTCAAAAGAAACACTTATGTGTGTCTGTTATTCTCAATCTCAAAAAAAAAAAAAAAAAAAATCTAATTGTGAATGAAATGCACAGAATGCATCCATGTCATTTCATGTGTAAATTACTAAGTTAGGCCTGACAATTTAACTGACTATCTAACTGACTTACTCTCATGCATTAACAAGTAAAGTGTCACCATACAATTATTATTATGGAACATTCTGTGCATATTGTCATTTGGTGCAATCTTGCTATGTGGTCACTGTCACAAAATAAACTGATACAAAATATGCAAATCAACCTTGACTGTTTATTGTTTGAAAGCGCCCAGCATATTTTACTTTTATTGTGTTTTATTAAATGTTGACTGAACATTCGATTGAAATCAACCATGACCAACGCGAGCAAAGCCTGACGGGGTAAAAATATTGATCTGAGAAAATCATACAAACATATTAAACCATACATAAAGGTTACCTACCAGCTCTTTGTTTGGTGTTTTGTGATGTGTCGTTCTTGAACGATTCGAATCTTTAATGTGACTAGGGTAGAACGAGTCGTCTCTATGACGGCGACATCACTTTGAAGGTTTTTCTCTTTTGAGTTCACCCTTCAGATTAGACTATAGAACTGTAGTGTTACTTGTTTAGGATTCAAAATGTTATTTGCTTTTAATTTATGTCATTATGTCCTTTTTGAGCAAGCATCTTATACATATATAAGACCAATTTAAGCAATTGAGGTGAGTTAGTCACAGACTGAAGACCCAGGTAAAGAATTCATTAATCTTTTCTGTATCTTTATAGCATTTTATTTTTGTATTGTTTGTAGTGTGATCAACATTTGCTTAAGTACTAGATGTGTTGGGGAAGTAACACGTAACATTTTAATTACATTTTGGTAAAATGAACGAAATGAATCGGAAAAAGATTCGTTCATTTTGCTGAACGCGACTCAAAAGTTCAAGTCGGTAAAATGATCAGAACTTCCCATCACTAGTGTCTCGACTTCCCACACTTGATAAACTAAAAGTCCAAGTCCGCGACGAGCGGTTGTTTCTCTGCGGCTGCACTTCTTTGAATCGCGATTCGCGAACTTCAGTAGAGTCTATAAAATGATTGGCCATAAAATGAACCAATCACAAGACATCTTATAGGGGGGGCACCTGGGGTGGCCAATCAAATTTCAGGGGGGGCCGGTGCCCCCCTTGGCCACCACGTAGACCCGCCCCTGCTCATGAGAACTTGAAATAAATTGTATGACATGGCAAAGTCCTATGATATTGTACAACTTTGACTGGGAAGAAAAACTAAAAAAGTGTTTTTTATTTTTGTACAATTACAAATCTTATGTTAGATTTAATAATACATTTTTTGTATAGCTAAACTCATAGGGCCCTATCTTGCACCCAGCGCAATTGACTTTGTACACCGACGCATGTGTCATTCCTATTTTGCACCCGCGCAAAGCGAGCTTTTCCCTCCACAGAAGCACGTCGCTAAACTAGTGAATGAACTTGCGCTCCCAGGGCGGTTCAGCGCAAAAAAAGGAGGCGTGTTCCGGCGCAAACAATCCCTGGTGCTATTTTGCTGTTCCATTAAACAATTGCGCCACTGACCAGAAAAAACCTAGTCTAAAGTCAGTGGCGCGTTGCGCGTTGTTCATTATGCTATTTTAAGGGCGCATGCTTGACCATAATGTATAGCGTGCACAACGCGCATACACTTTCCTCATTGTAATCTACAGTTATTTTTGCAAATCATAAATTGTTACACAAAAAAAATATTAACACATGAGATGACGGAAATCATTTTGGTGTGCCACGAAGATGTGAAAAAATAGAAATAAATCTAAATTATTCAGGCTAATTGTAGTAATTAAGGATCAGACCTGTTGGCCAAATAGTGGCAAGACATATGTGTATATAATGACATCTGACAAATTGTGGCTATTTCCTCCCACGCCTGTTTAACCGACGCTATTTTGGGTGGGTTTCTCCCATCCCCATACAACACAACTTCTCTGTCTTTCACTGCTCTTACAAGAACATCAGTCTCCTCGGCTGTGAACCGCTCCTGGCGTGCGCCTGGTAAATACGCCATAATAATAGTAATCCATAATGGAACTTGCGCACCTGCTTTTAAAGGGAATGTTGGATGACGTTCTGATTGGTTTATTTCACGTTACGCCCAAACCACACCTATGAATAATGAAGCTACTTCAGACCAACCCATTTTAGATTTGCGCCGGGCGCAAGAGCCATTTATCCCGCCGGGAAAATAGCAACAGCGCCGAGACCCGCCTACAAAGTTACTTGCGCTTCGCGCTTTGACACTTGCGTTTCAGATCGTTAAAATAGGGCCCATAGTGTTTTATATGAATTAATGTGACTTCTAATGAGATCTAGTTGGCCGATTAAGCTTATATCAAATGTGTTTTTACTTAGATATTTTTATTAAATTCTGTGTTATACCGTTTAAATATGCAATGCAATGGAAGTACTGTAGCAACAATCTTTTCTTCCATAGTGTGAAATACATCCAAGTGAAACAGATCATCAAGAAAGAAAAGATAAAGGGCAGAGACTTCTATCCTTCCAATGTTGATGGAGGCAGATCTGAATCCGAGCTTACAATCGAAATGTAAACATTTTGATTAAAAATTACATAATCTTTTAAAAAGAAAATTATGCATTTATGACTAGTTTAAAATTTGATACATAATATGCATTCAGAAAACAGATAGGTTGAATCTTTCTTTCATGCTGACTTTAAGACAGCAACTTCAAGCAGAGCAATGCAGAACCAGAGAGAGTAGAGACCAAAGGCTGAAGAATAAAAAGCTGGATAATATTTACAAAGCGAACACATGATGTGTGTCAAACAACTCAGTCATCCGAGTATGCAATTAAGACTACATCAGTGTCTCATTCATTCTTTGATAATCAAGTCTAATCACTTTAACCTTCACTACAGGGCCTTTATCATTAGACACATCGTACTTCCCTTTGAAAATCATATTTAGCCAAGGCAAGGAATCATTTCCTGTCACTTTGTTCAATTAAATTTCAAAGCAAAACATGTCCTTTCAGGTGTAGATTGTTCAGTGAGATGTTCTGTCATCAGATCTTCTGCTCTCTGGAAATGTGACACTTTCAATAGAAGGATAATGAGACGGGCGGCCTGATGCACAAGCTCTCTGTTTATAATGATGTTTCCAGAAATCTATCTATTGCTCCTGAACTGTAATTAAACTTTCACAGAATCGCCTGCATCAACAGTTTCTCCAAACCCATGTCAAGTACTTATCACATCATTGATTTGTCTTGTGCTGCCTCAAGCCTCGTGAGCAGTAAGCTCACAAACCCTGAAGCCTATCCTACATTTCGCAGTAAGTCATTAAATCTTTGGTGTAGGATTCTGAAAATCTAGAAATACTACACTTGTGCACTTTAAAATGTAAATCAGTTTAAAACTATTGTTTATTATATCAACCTGTACTAATTTACCATTTAGTAAGATGTGGTTGTTGTGATCGGGCAGTAAGTGATTTTAAATGGTTCAGTAATCAAGAAGAGTACCGTCTCTAAGCAGCACACAATAGTGTTTTATTACTGAATGAATCAGTGTTGTTAAAGGAATCATTCAAGTAAATGATTCAGTGATTTAGTTCTTGATTAAATGAGTGTTTTTAAACAAATTGGTTAAAGCTGCGGTAGGGAACTTTGGACGCTCTAGCGGTTAATAAACAGAACTGCTTACGTCTTGTGGAAGAACATCGTAGCCGGAACTACTTCTCTCTGTTTATGTCTATGAAGAATCACAAAGGTACTGGGTTACTCTCAGCGGTATCCCCGAAGCAATCTAAAATAGTCCGAATATAAACACTTATTATACTGTAGGTGCACCCTAGTGATTCAGGACAAGCTAAAAACATGGTTTGGAAAATGGATTCATGGTGTACTCGCTTATTATATACATTTTTCTACATTTTGAACCCAAACAAAGTTACGGACCGCAGCTCTGATTGGTTATTTTTTATCGGGAGCGATGGAGTTTCTGCAAATGGCAATAGGACCACTGGGAGGAGCCAGAGGAGCTTGATTTTTTTCACAGATTATCTGTCTCATATTCTACTATGTAAATATTACATATTATAAATATGTAAAAAATATTTTTTAACAAAAGTTCCCTACAGCACCTTTAAGTGAATGATTCAGTGACTCACAAGGACAGAAAGATCACTGTGATGATGTAACCTGTAGAAAGTGTCACTGAATTTTTATTTTATTTTTTATTTTACAGACATTTTTGTGTGTTTGTATGATAAAGAGTTTTGGTCACCACTTGATGGCGATCAAAACAAGCCTTGAACAAAACCAGTTGAGAACCACGTCACTATACAACGGTAGATTTTTTGAAGAGTCCACTGATACTAGCCAACTGTCTCTTGTCAGGTTTTTCCCCGCTTCAGGTTCCAGTTCTTCCAAGTGCACGCACTGCTTTTCTTTCCTCCTTCAGTTGAGTTTGACCCCTACTTTCCGTACTTCCGAGTGGGCTTCATTAAATGCCTCTTTGCTTCTCTCTCCACACACACAAACGCTCTCTCTCTCTCACTCACTTAGCGGGGAGAAACATTACAAAAGGGAAAGCTTCCAGTGAGCAATTCTCAGTGGAGAAGGTGACCCCAACTTTGGGGAGAGAAAGAACCTGAGAATAATAGCAAATGAAGCCAGGGACGCATTAATGGGCCGACGCTGGCGCCGAGTTCCGAGAGGCTTCCTAATCTGACTGACATGTATATTAATACTCAGCACTTTTATTGAATCAGGGGGGTGAAAAAGAGAGAAGGAGAAATATGAATATTCATCCTCATTTATATTTCAAGGCATTTCCAATCCTACGGGAGGCTGGTGCTGGTTTTGACCAATTTCCATCCCCATTACAGAAATGACAGCTTTCACTCCTGGGCCCTGACAGAGGTCTGGCCCGGTGCACAGGAGGTCCGGCGAGGAGGGAGTCGGCGCCTGTTCCCAGCTGTCCACAAACACTCATTAACAGAGGAAAATATCCAATGGAATCTCTGTGAGAATTTTTAATCACACAAAGGCCCTGCTAATTAGGCAGCTGATGGGGCATGGAGAGCACAAGGACAAATTCTTTAAACAAAGGACTGGAAACTTTAGGAGCTTTAATTACTCGGGCAAAGAGTTCATTCCTGAACTGGAGAGCACATCATTCCACTAATGAGACCAAGTGGCAGCACATATTAGTGAGAAGTAATGTGGAAAGTTCAATTATATTGTGCTTTTGGAGCTCCCCCCTGACACCCCCGCACACCCTCCCGCTCCTCGCGTCGTACCCGCACACATGTTAGACAAAGATCCAGCTGGGGAGAAGTGGAAAGGGGGTGGACACGTAATGGCTGGCACCGGGTCTCCATTCTTCACATGTAGCTTGGCAGGCTTGATCGTCTTAATTGCCCATTAGAATGTTCTCCTGTTTGAAAATGAATATCATTACAGTCCCTGGTTTGGTCTCCACCGGAGACAAAGACTTATTGCAATTTGTCATTCAATACTTGCTGTATGCATACGGAATTCTAAATACACAATGGATGACTAATTTGCAGTAACTGGGCCCCGGAAAGTTATGAAAGAGAGGGAGAGAGATAATTAAGGCGCCCTCGTTATTGAAAAATAAAATTATCTTTTTTTATTCCTCTCCGGGAGCAAATATCTATTATAAAACTAAATACATTTACATCGCTCTGTCTCCTGGATACAGCAAACATTGGAAAACAAATCACGGGTTTCTACGTAAACGGCTCCTTATAAAACATCACTAATGAAACCTCAAAGCTACGCACTCTATGACTATTACTACTGGGAAAAGAGGGTTAATGACACGTGTGTGCTCTCGCTCGTCCTGTAAATACATTAAATAGTGTCATAAGGTGAGGGCAAACCACAAATTAGGGCTACTACATGAACCATAAAACTAATACTGATCTTTTCCCATAACTGCCTGGTAAGGATATGGGAATGGGAAAGAGTCTGACACAAGCACTGTTCATTTAAGTTTTTTGAACATGCACAAAGGTACTAACTTTTTATGTGCCTTAGAGTATCTTCCTGTGTAAATGCCATGGTACATGAATTGTGTCCTGAATTCAGGACTATGCCTTCTTTGCTGTAATTTGATATTTCTCATTTCCCAGTAGGCATACAACAGGTGTGTACAATACACAACATCCGCAAAATGTTGGGTCATGACTCATTAATATTTAAAAGTTTTTTTTTTTTTTTTAAGAAGAATAAATTCAAATAAACTAATACTTTCATTAATAAATTAACCAAACTTATATAATGTTTAACTTATCATTACTTAATATAAATTCACATATCTAGACATATGAGATAATGTGCTTGTTAGTTTTACCTAATGAACTTATTAAACATTTGCAAATGATTAACAGATCATTATTTAATATAAATTGAAATGCTTACAAATGTCATCAAACTTTCAGTTCATATGATCATGCATTTAAAAAAACCAAATGATTTCAGGTGGTTTACAATGATGAAAAGCTTAATTAATAAATCATTAACAATTATTATATACTGTAATGCTTAAGGGATCATTATATCAATGTTTACAAACATTATTGTTAATGTCCTGGCAGTGACAAATAGCTTGTTTTATATTCAGTTCAATTACATGAATGTTATAAGTTAAGATTTACAAGAAATATTTTAACTACTATGTAAAAGGAATAGTGCTGTAAAAGCACCTTTTTTGTTTAAAGTGTTTGCCAATCAAATGTTATTGCACTTTTGTTCATATAGCAGTACTTCTAAATGAAAAAAGTGCACAATACACTACTTTTTAAAGCATTATCTGTTTTGTGCATAACAATGTGTTCCATTCGATTAATTGCTGACAATCATGCAATTAATTGCGATTAATTTGCCCACTAGTTAATATTTAAGTCATAATCACAGTCTGTCATATTTGGTCTTTGTTTGTTGTGTAGACTTCTACTATTTGCACATCTTAAATCATTGTATAACATCTTTTTAAATAATTTGTAGATTTTTTAAATGTGCATGCTCATATGAATTAGAAGTTTAATGACATTTGTAAGCATTTTAAATTTCACGTTTCTAGATATATATATATATATATATATATATATATATATATATATATATATATATATATATATATATATATATATATATATATATATATATATATATATATATATATTAATTAATGATCCATTAAACATTACATAATGTTTGTTAATGATTAATTAATGAAAGTTATTATACCCAGAGAATATATGCAATTTCAACAAATATTCCCCCAAATATTAAAAATATCTGATAAGATAAACATTGAAATTATTACATACACATATAAAGATATACTTGACCAAACGTTATTGAGCATGGTGCTAGCAATGCTGAGGCCTTGAGTTTGAATGCCAGAGAATCGTGAACTGATAAAATACATTCCCAGAGTTTAAAGTCACTTTGGATAAAACTGTCTGCCAAATGCATAAATGTGAACAAATAATTAGTCATTTGCAATAATCAAATCTTAAAGTGAAATCAAGTGTTTCAGTATATGCAGCAAATAATTGAGAATTAAAATCTAATAACGTCTAGCTGAAAGGGTAATTTATGCATCCTTCACCTGTGTTAAAGATCACCTTCCAAATGTCCAATCCACCCAATGCATTAGGAAAGCCCTATATACCAATTATTGCATGCAGCAAAGTAAATTCTCCGTGAAATAAATGGCTAATGGAAAATAGAGGGGCGCCAGCATGTTCCTTACAGCGAACTGGGCTGCAGCTGAAGGAGAGCTAGTGGGCTGCTGAAGCAGAGAGGGCTGGCCTTGCCTGTGGGCTTAATGTCAGTCGTAGCACAAACGAGGGTGTATGACTAACAGATCTCTCCTCTCATTGTCAGGTTTTCCTTCATTTTCCCAAGAGAAGTCTTTTGTGGGAGTAATTCCCTCACTTTCTATGTTGGAGCACTTCTCTTCCCTCACTGACCTCTTCTCTAATGATGTCATGTCCCTATGAAGGCAGGTCTGACTGTTAATGCCAGCTGGCAAACTACACTCATTTTTAAGTTCTTTCTTGGGGTCAGACAAGCAGCGTCAAGATTCGGTCTCATTTCTACGCTGTCTGCTGTACTTTTCTAAAAGCTCTTGTACAGACAAATGAGAACTTCCGTGTTACTACTGCATTTGTTTCAAATCTGTTCAGCTCTTGAAATAATACTTGAAATAATAATCTAACCGTTTTTGTTTTCTGTCTAAACTAAATCTTTCAATATGTCAATGTAAAAAAACTGGCTTAAGTTGTCCATTCACTCCCCCTGCAGCTTCCGGAGCCCAGTGAGAATAATCTGACCAGAGAAGACCGAGTGGGGCAGCCATATTGATTTTTTTCCCAGAGGTACTGTCTACCTCATGTATTTGTTTCTTTTCACCCTTCGCACTTGCTTTATCTACAAGGAGTGAGATCGATAGAGATGCTTCTTTACTCACTTGTTCCAGCTTTATAAAAACACATTTCTGTTTTAAACCCCCTTAAGCACTCCGGTGAATCGAGCCTTTATCATTCCTCCATTGGTTCAAATAATTTAGGTTTGAATGAGTGACGTGTGTAATTGTGCACAGCTCTTGAAGAGAGTAAGTCCTGATAAGTATATTTGACGAAGGCTGACAAAAACTAGAGGAAATATCTATCTATCTAATATCTATCCATCCATCCATCCATCCATCCATCCATCCATCCATCTCTCTGTCTGTCCGTCTGTCGTCTATCTGTTAAGGGCTTAAAAAATATAACGCAACTCTTGTTTGTGTGTGGGTGTGTGTTTGAAAGTTAGCAGACGCTACAGTATAGATAACAGTTTATAAAGTTTTCAAATTTTGATATTTTTCTTACAAAAATACATTGGTTCCCTTTAGAAAGCCTTTATTAACCCACTGGAGTCATGTAATGCACTTTAATTGGACTCAATTTTTAGACCCCATTCACTGCCATTATAAAGAGCGGGAAACCAAGGACATTTTTGAAAGAAAGAAATATACACTTATGATGGCTTGAGGGTTCACTATCCCTTTAAATACCATTTAGCATCGTGGTTGATACTTAAATTCAAATTCAGGAAATGAACTTGAATTTAAAATAAATTCTGCATCAACTTTTTACGTTTTAGTTTTGATGTTTTTTTTTTCTGTATCTATTTTTTTAACAACATTTAAATGCAAGACGATTGCAAATGCATGAAGAGTGAATGCGAGCACTGTACAAAGTCTTTGCCGCAACACCTACCAACATGATTTATGTCTGCAATTTGGGATCATTACTTAATAATTAGGAGGCTTAAAACCTTGTTAAATGTCAGCATAGCTGTATTTTATTAAATCTACCCACAGTTGGTACAATTTACACATTCACATCAGATTTCATTCTTTATGCATGCAGTGAAATACAGTATGGTCTGCTCTAATAAGACAATATTTTCATTGAAATTATAAATAAATCCTGGGCTCTTATAGAAAAAGCCATGGAAGCCACTTTGAAAACATATACAGTAAAAGTTACACAAGAGTTCCTTGACTGTAAGGCCTGAAAGTTTGCTTTGTTTATCAGGCTCCCAATGTGCTCCATCTCCTCGCCCCCCACTGGCTCTGTTTAGCTGTCTGTGCATCGGAGGCTTGGTGCTGATACACCCGTTTTGTGACAGGGGGTGCTCTACTTTGAATTAAAGGGCTCTGATTGATAAGGCAGTTGAAGGTAAATCTGCTCCCGCTAATTGTCTTTCAAATGCCCTCATTAATCAAAGCCGAGCCGGGGCTGTGACGGCCGGCCCTGTCAGCCGCTCCTCGTCTGGACGCTAACCTCCCAGCGTGATGCCTGCCTCCTCCCTTCACTCCTCACCAAGCCTGGCGCAGCGGAGGATCATGGGCCGTTGGTCACGCACCTGCCTTCAGAGAAGACAGGTGCTGACCGCCCCTCTGCCACCACACTGGCCCATGAGACCAATTTAACAAGCACTTAAAGATTCATGGCTTTGAGAAAGGGGGAAATGGGGGCAGCATATGATAACAGGAATAAACACGTTTAATTAGCTCCTTATATACATTATTTATTTATCTACCTGCACTCTGATTAATTCATATACTGTTTGCGTTTCACAAAGGAAAGAGGGAGAGAGACAGGCTTTTTTTGTATTCACAGCATCTGTTGGGATGCCTTTGTAGTACGATTTGCAGACTGCTTTCTCGCCCCCTGATTGTGGTTTGGGGGGCTGGTTCTGCACCTCCTTTCCTGTCGTCCTGGGATGTGTGCGTCAGATGGAGGAAGAGCATTGGGAAGGGGGGAGCCATGGGGGATTTAGCAACTCAGCCCCATGATGAAATGGCTAGGTGGATTAGAGTTTAATGTATGCAGCGTGCCTAGCTTTACATAGGATTGTTTGTGAATTGCCTGACAGGTAGTGACTCCCCCGGTTTTCTTTGAGAGCGGGGCATACATTTTCATGGAGCCGCTAATCAAAGTGAAGTAGTGGCAAACGACAGGTGCCACACAGTTTGCCCAATCAAAGAGAGAGAGATAAAGGCCTGGGCTCTTCACACATCTCTACACTGATGATTACACTCATACCCAGGCATCTTCCATCACTTCCCTGCATTTACTACATCCGATATATACCTTCTCTCATGCTACAAAGTTGTCTTGGACTTGTACGGAGGTCATAGGTTATGGTCCACCTCCATAAATATGGACACAGTCTTGATTCTGTTTAATCAAGACACCATGCTTTATAGTTATCCTCTGAACGACGTTTTCTCAATGTCAATGAAGCCCAATCCTAACTTTTTGCATGAGTGTCCTTGGTGCTCTCTGCCCATGCACACTATCATCTGGTCAAGTGCTCCTCTCAAGCCCAGGCTCTTGACAGAGGGGGAATCAGTGCTAAGGTGGGAGTTTTGCTGAGAGGGTTTGGAGTGACATGCATACTCGCACCCACTCCCCTCTGTAATCCCTGACTCCTGAAGACCTCCAGACACCCTCCTCTCATAATGACACAGCTATCAAACCCAATTGCTGTGGCTCAGACTCAAGGCAGTGCATTAAATGCCTTAGAGTCTGATTGCTTCTTCAGAATCAAGTGTCTGTGTACTCGCTGTCATTTCTGCTGCCTTTACAGGCAGCAGTCATGGCCAAGCAGAGTTTGGAGTACTAGGGAAAGCTGACCACTCTAACTCCCCCATCTTGCTTATGTGCATGATAAAACACCCCTTCATTTACATTTACATTTATGGATTTTTTGCAGGCGACTTGAATTCAAGGGACATGTTTTATCAGTTCTTGCATTCCCTGGGAACGGAACCTATGACCTTGGCATGCTCTTTTTTTGAGCTACAGAAAGGCCTTCCCCCTTCACAGATCAAAGACCATTGTTTATTTGAGTACTGTACATTTACACAAATGAAAAGTTCTCATTCTGGCCATTCTCATTCTTCCCATGAAATAAGGCGGGCTATACTAAATTTTACTACATAGATAAACATAGTTTGCGAAGACCACAAAGTCCTTTGTTCAGTCAATTACTGACTGCAAAGAGCATAAAAGCATAATTTTGATGTTGAATTTAAGGACAATTTCATAGACTTTTGGCGCTTGTAAAATCTTTATCCTGATGCCAAACCAGTTGAGGGCCACTGCTAATCCACAATAATTTTAGTAAAAACTCCAAATTCTGCAAGTAATATATTATATTTGGAAACATGTACAATATGTCCTGAAGTGAAAGACGTTTTGTGGAGTTCATGAAGTTTTAAACAGCCGTGGGTTGGTGAAAAAATTCTTCAACCAAGCAATGAAAATAGTTTCTCCGCTCAGTGCAACTTGCCTCCTACCAGCACAATAAAACATTAGGCCAAAAAAAAAAAGAGCAGCTATTCAAACATTATCTTTCAAATTCAAACTCACTTTAAAAAGTCCTGTTTTTTGTAAGTTCAGTACTTTCCTCTGTGTGTGTTTGTGTGTAAGATGGAGTGCAGTGTCAGGGTTTGGGCATGGGGTGAAAAACGGCCATACTTACAGTGTAATCATGAACGCTGTCAGGCTCATCCACGGTGTGTGCGTGTGTAGAGGGAGACTTATGGAGATGAAGCAGGGCCGATGGGAAGATCTCTCCACCTGGATATTTATTAACCATGCTGCTGACAGTAATGAGCACTGAACAGGTGGGCTGGGACACACAGATCACAAAGTTGGGGCATCGACGAGGTGGGGGGGCAGAATGGAGACAATGGCAGATAGTGGAAAGAAGTTCGACCCCTTGCCGCTACAATGATAAAGAGAGCCAGGAGTGAGCACACACCCACACGCTTCAGCATTCACGGTCAAACTTAGAAACTCAGACGCGTATCGCTGCCTGTTCGGCTTTGTTCTCCCTGCACACATACACATGAACACCTGGTGCAATTAGGCAAATGTGGCCATAGCTCTGGTGGAGGGGAATAAAAACAGCAGTGTACCGCTATATATAAATAACACTACGGCCAAAAACATGCTATTTATGTCTGACTGTATTCATTATGTATGATGCACTCAAAACAGACAACCTATATACGCATTTGAACTGGAAGGACTCAGGATAACAAATGCTTGCGGTGTCTTGGCATATATTTCAAATAGACTGTGAGCCATTTCTGGTGTGAAGCCTCTGTCTCAGTCCAATCAGATCGTACAGAAGTCACACGGCGAGTTGAGAGCAAACGAGAGTAGGCGAATCGCCTCCGACACACCTGGAGGGGAAGATGTCATAAACACATAATCATTACCTACAAAACTGCTGAAGCCGACACGCAGAGAAAAAACAAACAATAACAACGATAAAACAAATACACTCTGGCGCCCAGGTGACAAGGCCGCGTAACATTCATTCCTAGTAATGAGACTTCCAGAATATGGAACCTGGATGATGTATTAATCTGAGTCAAGAATTTCATGATGGGATGTGGCTTGGGGACAAGCCAGAGAACACAGATTTCGGTTTGGCGAGGAGCTGAGCTTGTCTTATTAAGACCTGAGTGAGGCTAATCAGCAGTGTCACTTAATGCTGAACAGATGTGCACTACAAAGGAAACGACAGAGGCTTCCGCCAACCCGAGGTGCGTCTGCGGGGGAGGAGAAAGGCAACTAGAAGGAGAGTGGGAGCGAGAGAGCACCAATGATTCTGATGTCTGATGAAGGCGCCCTTAACAGAATTTTGACGTTTAGACCCAATGTGGGCTTAGAAGGCAAAGAGATGGAAGAGCACGTAAGACAGCTGCTGTCACAACAGTCTAACCGATGAGTCAGATCTGGCTGTGAGTGACGGGCTGACACTGACAGGACTCGACTAAATGGCACATGGATGAATTTATCTAACAAATCCAAAGTCCCTCTTGTACACAGACCCATCTGATGTTTTAATGTTAAATAGCCATTAGGAAAGTGGATGGTTGAGGTAAAACTACAGGTTTGCGTCCACTTCATTGTGTTATCCTTATCAGCTGACAACCCCCAGTATGAATCATAGGGTGAGGAGCGCTTAATGAGCTCTTAAACATGACCTGTTTTAATTACCCATCATTCAAAGTTAAGAAAGCAAAGGTGTCTTTCACTATTACACCCTAGAAATTGTCCTTTCCAGATCAGTCCCTCATGGGCTTTTCACACTTCACTCAAACCCAGGTTATCATCTTTTTAAACCTGCTTTTAAAAGGATAGCTCACCTGAAAATGAAAATTCTGTCATCATTTACTCACCCTCATGTCATTCCAAAACTGCATGACTTGTGGAACACAAAAGAAGATTAAATGATGACATAGTTTTTGGGTTAACTAACTCTTTGAAAAAACAACGTTACACTTTGGCAGTTTTAAAAGGTGGCCATGATTTTTCGGGGGTGAAATCATAACTTAAAAATGTGTCTCTAGACCTTGTGTTTTTTATTTCTCTGACCTTCGTCTTGTGTTTTAAAATGCAAAAACGTGTGATGAGTGGATGACCCCTTAGAACGTAATGTCAACTGTTTAGCAACAAACAACCAGTCATAAACTGATGAGTGCTTACATCATTAAATATTCATGGGCTTCACAGAAACTTTTACAACAGAAGGGAGTTTTTTTTCTTACTTGCAATGTAGGACAAACTGGATGGTACAGTTAGGAATATATAAGTGATAGTGACGTGCAAGAGCACAATAAGAAGATATTTTGACTGATTTTGTCTGTCCAAAAAACTTTTAACACAATATATAACTTTCTGAAGTTATTTAGGTTTGAAATGTACAGTGGCTCCGTGGTGCAGAACACAAAAAAATCTCCACAACACAATGAAATTAGAACAACAACGTAAACAAGCAGCAAAAAACACGTTAGAGCAACACGATAGAAACAAGCCACAACATAGTGAATTTAGCACAACAAATTTAGTTCTACGCATTGTGTTGTGCACTACTGGGCCACCATAGAAATGACATAAATGATAGAATTTTTTTTTTTTTTTTTTAACTATCACCTTAAGTGTAAATACAGAAGTACTACAGAAAGTGTTCGTCCTGTTGAAGTGCTGTAGCTTCTCTGCTAACTCACCTGTCTGATTGTAAAAACAATTCCACAAGTTTCAGGCACAGGACGGTGCTCTCATTGGCCATGAAGTCTGACTTATTCCCCATCAAGCCTTCAATAATGGATGACCCTGAGCAGATAGGAACCTGCCAAGTCTCTCTAACTGTACTGGAGCCTGTGCTAGTGCCCTTAAGGGAAATCAAATACTCTACACACACATGCAGACAAAAACCACATAATGAGGGTCTACTGGGTCTTTGGACACTAATCCGAGACAACACTTACAGTCAGTGTGTTAACAATGTTTTTAAAGGAACACTAAAGGAATGACATATTTTGGCTTGAAATACTTCGCGATAAGGCAACTGCTCGTGATGGGAACCAGAATCTGTTGCCACATGATTACAATCCGCTTACCATTTTCATTTACGGTCAGTACACGTATGAAGTGTTCTCATATTTGGAGACAATTACTATGGCTGTGGAAATCTCGAAGAACAGATCAAGTCTTAGTTTTTACATATTTCCAATTTAAAAGATTTTAAGGTTGCCTTTGTGTGTCAGTGATGGTGGAATAACTATCGCAATATTTGAGGATTAAAAGTTTGGACATTCGCTGCAATGTCAAGTCTCGCTCCTGGAATTACATGCCCTTTTTGTGAAAACGGCTTCTATTATTATAGTTTAGGACTGTGTGTTGTGGCACAGTTCTACTCTTTTAATCTTATCTCTGTGCCTTTACACAAGGACTGTACATCTGCAATCTAAAGAAAACAGCAGCTAATATCAAAGCGAAGCTGACTAGCTTAATCTGTTTAAACTCCACTAAAAGCTCCTCCTCAGCATCACAGATGGGTGGTATTAGCTGCCTCAGCTAGCGTAGAATAAATCTTTAAGCATGTGGTATCTCTCAGATTAATTAGGTCTAAACTTTACATTTAAACCTAAATCTATATTAAAACAGCCGATGCTGTGCATCTCTTATGTTGTCCACAATACCCGACCCGTGACACGTACAGAGTCATAAAAACAACAAGAAGCCAAGAAAGTTGTTAATGCTCCCTTAGTCCCTCCACTACGCTCCATAATGCATGATGGACCCATCCAAAGCACTTAAAAACATACAGTGATTTGAGTGACAAAGATCTCATCTATTTTTCAAGCCACACACACTTCAGCGGGCGACCAAACGAGACTGAGTGAGTAATCACTCTACAGCAGCAGTGATAATTAGAAATGTGTTGCTGGCCAATACAGCCTTGGATCCCTTCGCAAATTAGCCTCATTTTGAGCTTCTGTGTATGTGAAAGTGAGAAAGACAGCAGGAGGGAGAGACAGAGAGAAAGCGCTCATGTAATTTAGTTGAGTAACTGTAGTTTATACATGCAGTCAGCAGTTTATTTCATTGCCCACTTTAATTCTGTATCTCATGTGTTCATGAAAGCCAATAAAATGTGTCTATGTTTATTTATTTAATTATCTTTGATAATTTTGATAATTAAAGTGTTTTGATTTTTTGCATTTTTATTTTGAATTTGTCAGTTTTTTTTTATTCCAAATGAATGAGTGAATAAATAAATAATATCATCTTTGATAATACAGTTGTACAGATTTACAGTTTCAGTTAGTGGCAGAATCATTCATTAACAGTTGTGTCTATTTCAGTCATACCTTTCATAGATGAAAATTCTATCAAGATTTACCCGCCTTTGTGACGTGTGAAACTAACGTGACTTTTTCCTGTCAAGTAATGATCAAAATGTCAAAAGCTTTTTCAAACAGTGAAAATGCATGGTCAAATTCAAACAATGTATTATTTTAGCATCCCGGACCCCTTTGTACAGTACATTTAATGAAAACTGTACCACTAAATGAACACATCTATCATATTTATAGAAACTACTAAGCAGTTAAAAAAAGTCTCGTCTACAGCACCAACTGAGACAGGCCCACCACACACACACACACAAAAAGGACATGGCGCCTTTGAATAAAGAGGATTAATACAGAGGATAACTTAGCCTAAATCAAGTAGAAAAATTGCTCTAATTCTTTTTCACATTTAATAGTTATGAGAAGTTTCTGATCTAAGAAAATGACCTATTACTACAAAAGTCATTTCTCCAATTGTCCTGATGATAGCTCAGATCCTGAGGCGCTCTGATCACACTGCAGCGGCTCCTCCACCAGTTCCGTGCATTATTAAAAATACTTTCATGCACTTTGCAGCATCTGCTGGAGCTTTCAGCATATAATCCAGTCATGTTATAGAATCGTATTGAGCAACTGTCAAATGAATTTGCCTAATGCAGCTTCAAAATGTATTCTGTCACTAGTAATTGCCCACTTGCCAGCTGTTTGTCAACCTCCCCCTTTGTTGTGCCACGATGAGAGGGATTCAAGCTTTAAATTAGTGCTTTGCATGCTGTTTGCCCATAAAATATTTTCTGACAGTGCAGCACTGCATGATGCATCGTTCTCACTCTTAAAAAGAAGCTACAGTCGGACTACTGTCTGATGTAGTCTTAAAAACTTAACTTTTAAATCCATTAAGTTTTGATTTTGATTTTTCAAGCAGTGGTTTCCTCAGGGGTCATTCTTAGTGCATTTTCACTACAGAACGGTGCACTATCCTGCTTTGAACAGAAGGTTGTCTTGCTCACACAAATGTCCCCTCTATTGATGGTCTTTTAATTTAGAACTTTCACTTACTATGGCCATCTGCATATTCAGCTGTTAATGCAACAATCAGGTCCAATTAAAATTGCATAAGCTTCTCGACTGTTGCAGATAGGAACCTTATTGGTCAGTAGATAATAAGGATTGATAAAAGTTACAGGGCACAATGTTAAAAATGGTCAGATCGATCAAAGAGCACCTTAATAATGAAAAAGGGGGGCCTGAGGGACGAGAGTCATGGATCATTTTGACAAAGGGGCCTCCGATGGCGGATGAGACAGAGCGGGGACAATTAATCCCTCCAAGCTTCCGCGTAGCAAATAAAGTAGTTGCAGCTCATTACTGGCTGACCTTCCTAAACAGCCTTGAGAGCACAGGTGACCTTCGGGAGCTGACGAGTTTAAACCTCTGGCTGAAGGTGTGCAGAACATGGAGTGAGAAAGGGAGCCCTGGAGTGAGAAAGAAGAGTAAAGTAACAGACAACTGAACCTGAACCAGTTTACAACCAAACTGCAACAAAATAAAGTTGAACTGAACCAGCACACAAGACTACAAGTCTTAAATCTGTCAAAAATATTTATTACAAGAATGGAAAATATCAAACTTATTTATTATTATTATTATTTTTTATCTAGGTGAATTAGTTGCTCGCATGCCAGGCAATTCATCCAAGCATCCAAGCTTCTTCTTCTTCTTCTTTTTTTTTATTTTTATAATTTATTTAGAATTATGAAAATATTCAACCTCATTTGGATTTGCATTTTAGTTTTAAACTTGTTCAGCTGCAGTTTCTCTAGAGGTCATTCCAGGTACATATTCAGACATTTATTTTTTGCTCCAGACCAGAGCAATATCGTGCTTTGAAGAAACAGCTTCTTGCTCACACAAATTGTCTCTTTATTGATTTCTTTCACTTACCATTGGTCTTTGTCCAGGGTTGGACAAAATATGTATGTTCAGGGGCTGGACGACATAATTTTAACACCTGGTAAATAGGCAATGTATTCATTCACACATTTATTCCTTCTTTCTTTTGTGTCACTGCAAATGTCAGTCAATATTGAGGCAATAGATGAAGCATTGGTTTTCAAATTGAGGTTAGACTGGGGACAATTTGAAAGAAAGAAAAATGTCTGTGGTTGTCAAAGTTAACAGTTTGTTGTTTTAGCAATTTGATCAAATAAAACATACAATGTAAAATATTAATGTCAGGATTAATACAATTTTAAATTTTATGTATATTAATATAACCATATTAAACCGATTCAGTTAAACACATAGTGGGTAGAATATATATATATATATATATATATATATATATATATATATATATATATATATATATATATATTATTATTATTATTATTATTAATTATTATTATTATTATTATTTAATAATAATAATAATTTAATCTAATAATTTACTTTGGTCATCGTAATCTATGGATAGTATAAAAATAACAATAATCTAATTTTATAAATAACATGTCTTCCTAATATTACACTGAATACTTTTCTCACACAGTCAAAAATAGATTGTTGTACATGCAATTATATCCCTTAAATGGATTATTATTTTTGGGGGTTCTTAGCTTTAAAAAGTTTGAAGACGCCTAGGTTAAAGAGTTGACAGAATGACACATGTGCCCCTGGGTGTGATTACTCAGGGGGTGAGGTGACGAAAGGAGATACATGATGTGGGTTTATGGAGGGAACAGGAGTCATTATGCTACAACAAGAACTCGTTCAGCTCGTCTTCATTTACCAAAGCCATGATCACCTCTCTCAAAGCCTCATTCGCTCAAACTGCGGCCCTTTCCCACAATCAGACTGATGAGCGAGCGTATATATCTTCCCAATTAATCTGGGCACCGAGCTGTGTTGTGAAAAGAAAGTGGGTTAGTATATCTCTCCCAGCAAAACCTCCCCTGGGATCGACAGTCTGGGGTGCAAACATGGCCAGTATCACCAGCCCATATTTGGATTTCATTGGGATATGTGACTCATAGCGGAGACGTGGATCATACCAGATACTGGCTGGAGGAGTGAACGTTTCTCTGTCCTCCTGTTCAGAATACACACACACACACATACACTCTCTGTGAGCTCAGGTATCAGCATGCTTTGATGTTGCTGGCTCTAGCACAGAGTAGCACCACACAGTGGCTGAACAGACGTTATTCAGAGGAAAGCCTATTATCTCCTGCAGGAGCCTCATTTTATTACACCATTATTTGCCAATCGTCTCTTCATGCTACAATGGCCAGAAACTTTAGATGCAATTTAATGTGAAATCTGTAGGTTTTATGTCTATTCTATGGTCACAAGCGCATATTATTCTCTCTATATCATACAATGATATCTTTGTGCTTAAATATTGTGTATTGTGCAAAAACAAATAATCTCTAAAATGCATTAGCACTTCTCACACTTTTATCTATTAGCATATGTCATTGTATCAACCACGAGAAATGTCAATTTCTGTCCATTAGAATTAGCATAAAACCTGCCATTGATCTCATGCAATCAATCACTATATAAATATAGCCTCATTGTGAGAATGTGCAAGTGCTAATGACTCCTTTTGATTAGCATTAGGTCACAACTCTGAAAGTGCTGAAATACTGAAGGTCAACCTGCCGTTTTGACACAGGGGGTGACATTTTTTTCCCTTCTTCTTCTTCTTTTTTTTTTGTGGGGGAAGGGATGTCATGATTTGAATTAAGATTGTCAGATTGGCTGTAAGCTTGAATCGGTGGGCACGAGTGTCTTGTATGACCTTTTCAAGGAATTGTCATTTTCCGCCCCTGTGATGCCACCATGGCTCAGCGGCGGAGAGGACCCATTCCTCGCGCTGTGTAATTTGTCCTGGGTGTTACTGTTCACACTGCACTAGCTCTAGCGATTCAGCCACGCAGACCTCAATGTATCTGCAGAGCACCAGGCTGCGACTGCAGAATAACGAGAAAAGAGTCGGCGCTGGAGATACACTCCATGCTCCGCAGACGGCGGGAGAGGCTCTGCCAATGACTTTGGCTGCATCTCTGTGTATGTCTGATGCGTAGGGCTGTACATTCCCACAGAGTCAGTGGCATGCGTCGTAGTAGGAAAGTGAATTCAATGGTTTAACGATCAGAGAGCACACATGGAACACTTTATGACAAGAGATGGTCACAGTATGTTGATTCTGGAAAACGTACTCGGTTACTAACGTAACCTCGGTTCCCTGAAATACGGGAACGAGTACTGCGTCGAAGACGCATATGGGGAAAAACCCCCTTTTTCTCCTGAACTGAAGCCTTATTCAATCACGCAGTGAAACTGCACAGCCATTGGATCGTGCAGTGCTATTAAAACAAACCAATGGCTTGGCAGCGGTGCTGCACGAACCTATGGCAGCGAAGCCCGCCAAAGCCCGCCAATATGGGCGGGGAATCTGGCTATATATTGGCCGCTTCGCCACAGGAATTCAGGTTACTTCGACTGAAGCGACGACTGAGTTGTGCAGCCTTTTTAGCATGGCAAGGAACGCAGTACTCGTTCCCGTATTTCAGGGAACCGAGGTTACGTTAGTAACCGAGTACGTTCCCTTTCAATACTTCACTCGTACTGCGTCGAAGACGCATATGGGAACCCAGTTCAATCACGCCATGCTAAGAAGGGAGGACGACCAACGCAATCAAACTTGATTTGTTAAACCAAGATATGATAATAGCAACTAGGGGCAGAATAAGCTCAATGAGGTTACGTCTGGCCTAGCCTGATCATCCCGTGTTCGTATCGCCTCAGTAGCCAAGGGACCGAGTGCATACGAGTAGAGTTTGAGCCTTGGGCAAGAATGGCCAAGAGCATGCAAATGAGGAACAAGAAGGTGACCTTCACACAGAAAGTACCCTAGCATGAAGCGCTGGGACGTCTAGATTGTAAAATCTAGCAAATGTGGAAGGCGAGCTCCAGCCAGCCGCCTCACAAATTTCTGCGATAGTCACACCATTAGACCATGCCCAAGACGAAGACACTGCTCTCGTCGAATGGGCTCTTACTCCAATTGGGCTTTGCAGGCCCAAAGAAGAGTAGGCTAGCTGGATTGCATCCACAATCCACCTTGAAAGTCTTTGCTTAGAGACCGGTAACCCTCTGGTGCGGTTTCCAAAGCATATGAAGAGCTGTTCTGATCGTCTTATTGGTGCAGAACGCTCTATGTAGACTTTTAGAGCCCTCACTGGGCAAAGTAGATTCAGCCCTGGATCCTCCTCTGTGTTTTGTAACGCAGAGAGGGTGACCACTTGTGCTCTAAAAGGTGTGGAGAGCACCTTTGGCACATAGCCATGCCTCGGTTTCAGGACGACCCTCGAGTCGTTAGGCCCGAATTCTAGGCAATTAGGGCTCATCGAAAGTGCTTGCAAATCACCCACACGCTTAACAGACGCTAGTGCCAATAGCAGAGCGGTCTTTAGCGACAGGGCTTTAAGGCCTATGGACTGTAGCGGTTCAAAGGGGGCCCCCTTCAGGGCTCTCAGCACCGTGGGCAGGTCCCAAGAAGGGACGGTGGGAGGGCAAGGCGGATGAAGCCGTCTGGCACCTCTCATAAATCGGACGACTAAGTCGTTTCTGCCCACCGACTGGCCTGCTATAAGGGCGTGTGATGCCGCTATAGTTGCTACATAGACCTTGAGCGTGGAGGGGGATCGTCCCTTCTCCAAGAGCTCTTGCAAAAATGACAGTATCACTGATACGTCACAAGAGGTCGGGCTCTCACCATGGTCTGAACACCATGTGGAGAACACAGACCATTTGGAGGCATAGAGGCGTCGTGTAGACGGAGCTCTAGCCTGTGAAATTGTGTCTAGCACACGCTCAGGGAGTCCCGCGGGCTCCCGTCGAGCGACCAAATGTGCAGAGACCACTTCAAGCAGAACCCTGCATCTCTGGTCCCTGAACCGCCTGATTACTTGGGGAATCAGAGGGACCGGAGGAAAAGCATAAAGAAGACGGTTGGGCCAGTCCTGGGACAACGCGTCCTTGATCTTGGAAAAATATATTGGGCAATGAGAGTTGTCTTTTGAGGCAAAGAGGTCTATTTCCGCTCTGCCAAAGACCTCCCATATCTTCTGAACCGTCTGCGGGTGGAGTCTCCACTCTTCTGAGGAGACTCCGCTTCCCTTGTTCAGCTTGCCCGGAAGATGCACTGCTCTCAGGGACCCCAAATTGCTTTGGGTCCATTCCAGCAGTCGCGACGTCAGTCTGAAGAGACGCGTCGACGACAGCCCACCTTGGTGATTTATATAAGAGACCACCGTCATGCTGTCCGATCTGACCAGCACGTGGTGGCTCTTTAGGTCTGACAGGAAGCTCTGGCAGGCTCGTTGAACTGCAATCATCTCGAGGCAGTTGATGTGAAGCCTGCTCTCCTCTTTCGACCATTGGCCGAAAGCGGGTTTCCCTTCGCACAGCGCGCCCCAACCCTTGTTGGACGCGTCTGTGGAGATCACTTTCCTTCTGCAAACCATACCAAGTGGAGCACCCCGTTCCATCCATTGCATGTCCCTCCAAGGGGTCAGGGCCGAAATACAGTCCTGACTCACCTTGATATTCAAGCGTCCGTGACGCCATGCATGAGGTGGAACACGTGGTTTCAGCCAATATTGGAGGGGGCGCATACGAAGCAGCCCGAGCTCCAGCACCGGCGATGCCGCCGCCATAAGACCCAGCAGCTTCTGGAATGTCTTTAGGGGTCGAGAAGCACCTATTTTGAAAGAGGCCGCAAGTCGCTGTAGAGCCGCAGCGCGCTCCTTCACCATTGTTGCCCTCATTGTCACTGAGTCTAACACTGTTCCCAGAAACGATATCCGCCGGCTGGGGGACAGTGAGCTCTTGACAAAGTTCACCCTGAGCCCCAGGCATTCCAGATGGCTGAGGAGCACAGTTCTGTAACCCAATGCCTCCCCCTCTGACTGAGCTAGAACTAGCCAGTCGTCGAGGTAATTGAGAATGCGGATGCCCTTCTGCCTGAGAGGGGAGAGAGCCGCATCCATGCACTTTGTGAACGTGCGAGGCGCCAGAGACAGCCCAAAGGGGAGGACCTTGTATTGGTAAGCCACGCCCTCGAAGGCAAATCTCAAGAACGGCCTGTGACGGGGGGCTATCTGGATGTGAAAGTAAGCGTCTTTCAGATCCAGCGAAAAGAACCAATCCCCTGAGCGTATTTGCGAGAGGATTTGTTTCAATGTGATCATTCTGAAGCGCCGTCTCATGAGGGCACGGTTCAGATGTCTTAAATCGAGGATGGGGCGCAGCCCACCATCCTTCTTGGGAACCAGGAAGTAACGGCTGTAAAACCCTGAGTCGCGGTGTGCTGGGGGAACGATTTCTATAGCTCCCTTCACCAGCAGATTTTTCACTTCGGCACGAAGAACGTGAGCGTTCTCGTTGTGCACTGAAGTGGTGACCGCCCCGCGAAAGCGTGGTGGCCGTCGTGCGAACTGAAGGGAATAGCCGTGTTTTATTACTCCCATGACCCAATCTGATACCCCGGGAATGGCTTGCCATTGTGAGGCCCGGATGGACAGAGGTTGTATTAACTCGAGTGATTGACCGCCGTGGGGGGACATAGCACTCGTGAGTGTTGTGTGAGGAGAACTGCTCTTTTTGTGAAGGAGTGTGTTTTTTATTTTTTGCACTATAACAGCGCTTTGCTGTCTGGGCGCTAACAAGGGCCCATTGTTTGCAGCAGGAACAACTTCGTCGACATCTGGAGATGGACGGCAGAACACACGGGGCAGTTTGGGGGGTGGTCCGGCTGTGGCGAGACTTAGCCCCCTCCTCTTTCTTTCCTGTCGATCAGGATGACGGCGGCGGCGCAGGGTCCAGCACTATCTTGGGCCGGGGTCCCATGCGCTTGGGATACTGATACCGTCTGGTGGCCGAGCGAGAATGGTGTCGAGGCTCGGGTTTCACCGGCTGGGCTGCGGTGGTAGCAGCTGGCGCTTGCTTAGGAGGCTGACGAATCGGCACCTGTCTGGGGCGACTGGCAGCAGATGAAGCGCGCTTCGGCAGGAAGTGTCGCATTGCCTGGGACGACTTCTGCGCCTCTGTGAAACGCTCGGCGAATCCCTCTATCGCCGGGCCAAAGAGGCCGCTGGGGGAGATCGGTGCGTCTAGGAACTGGGCTCTGTTAGCATCCTTGATCTCCGTAAGGTTGAGCCATAAGTGGCGCTCCAAGACGACCAGGTTAGCCATCGAGCGCCCAATGGCCTGGGCGGTGCTCTTGGTAGCACGCAGCGCCAAGTCTGTTGCACTTCTCAGCTCCCTGAGTGTGGCGACATCTGGGCCAGACTCGTCGGTGGCGGCGAGAAGTTTGGCCTGGAAGACTTGAAGCACCGCCATAGAGTGGAGCGCCGCGGCTGCTTGCCCTGCCGATGAGTAGGCACGCCCGGCGAGCGCCGACGTCGTACGGCAGGGTTTGGACGGATGGTTGGCCTTGGCTTTCCATCCAATAGCTGCTGGCGGGCAGAGATGCACGGCCACAGACTCGTCCAGCGGCGGCAGCCGTTCGTATCCTCTTTCATCAGCGCCGTCAATTGAGGTGAGGGCGGATGAAGATGAAGTACGCAGGCGCGCTGAGTAGGGGGCGTGCCACGATTTAGTGAGCTCGTCGTGGACCTCCGGGAAGAACGGAGCAGTTCGCTGACGAGGGGCTTGCTGGCGCCCCGGCAGAAACCATTCATCCAGACGGCTACGGGCTGGTTCCTCTGGAGGAGACCAATCCAGACCCAGCTCATCCACTGCCCTGGAGAGAACGCGGATAAGCTCGGCGTCCATCCCGAGTTTCGAGCGGTTTGGTTCAGATGACATCGAGGGGGCGGGGTCCGGCGAGCCCGACAGCTCCTCAGCATCTGAAGCGGCTAGAGACATGCTGTCCTCTAGCAGTTCCTCCTCAGTCCCTCCAAACAAAACCAGATCACTCGCGGCAGCAGAGGGACACTGGTCTGGCTGTACAAAGAGGACTGGGGAATCCCCTCTGGGCGGAGAAAACGAGGCACGCGGGGGCTGAGCCGGCGTGAGCTCGCTTTCATCCTGCTGCTTTAATCCTCTGCCCCGCCTTTTCTTCCTCGCAGGCTCGCGGGAGGAAGAAAAAGGGAGGGCGCGAGGAGCGAGATCGCTCTCTGAAAAGAAAGCGATTCGCGAGCGCAGAGAGGCGATATTCATGTTCTCGCAATGAGAACATGAATTCCCCGCGAGTGCTGTGTCAGCGTGGGGTTTCCCCAAGCACGCGACACACTCGCTGTGCCCGTCATCAGCGTGCAGAGGGGCTCTGCACGAGCTGCAATGACGAGACGGCATTTGCAACAACGCCGTAGAAAAAGGCTCTTTTAGAGAAATTTGCTCTTTCAATATATCTCACCGGATGGCCACAGGGAAGCGATGAATCTGCGGTGGGGACCGGCAGTCGCGTTCCAGTGCGAGGCGTGTCAACGGCGAGCAGTTCAGCGGAGATCAGCGAAGCGATGTGACGTCGTCGCTGAAGGAGAAATAATCTGAATTCCTGTGGCGAAGCGGCCAATATATAGCCAGATTCCCCGCCCATATTGGCGGGCTTTGGCGGGCTTCGCTGCCATAGGTTCGTGCAGCACCGCTGCCAAGCCATTGGTTTGTTTTAATAGCACTGCACGATCCAATGGCTGTGCAGTTTCACTGCGTGATTGAATAAGGCTTCAGTTCAGGAGAAAAAGGGGGTTTTTCCCCATATGCGTCTTCGACGCAGTACGAGTGAAGTATTGAAAGGGAACCTGAACAAAGCCAGACTACTGCAAAGAAGTGTTGGGAAAAGTACAACTACTTGAAATATTTTAAAAGTGTTGCATGTGTATGGTAAGTCTGATATGCATTTGTTATTTTTAATTATTTTCTCTAATCACTTCAGAGCTAGCAAAAAAAAAGTTGTACATAAGTGCACTGCAAAAAGAACTAGCTTATCCATTTCAAAGTTCAATTTAAAACCCTACTGGCATACAAAACATTTAGGTAATGCATCATGCTGGAAATTAAACCAGACCGAGCTTGTGCAAAGCCATGATGATTAATCAAATAATTTATCCTGTTGGCAAAAATAGTCTTCTTTCATGGCCAACGTTATTCAATGATAAACCAGACTCGGTAATGGAGACAACATTTGCTTCTGGAAAAATCGAGGGGTCAGTTTATAATGTGAGCAATCAGACTGATAATCATTCTTTGCTCATTATTAGAGGCCAAATTAATGTTAATTAAAAACAGTCGAGCCTCAAAAGTTGCTGGACCAACCATTCTCCACAGGAGTTGCCATATTATCATTAGAACTTCATCTTTCTTTTACCACCCCCTGTGATCTTCTCCTCTTTCTCACTGTGGTGTCGGTTCCAAGGCCTCTCAAAGTCAAGGCCTCTCATGTCTCATCTTCTCACATTTAACTCGGTTAAACGTCTACAGTAACGTACTGGGACCAATTAATTTCTGTTTGCTTTTTTTTACCTCCTTTTTTCATGAGACGGGTGTTCAGAGTAAAGAAAGTTTCTGCAGTATATGTGGAGAAAATCCACAGAGAGCAAGTCTTTGTACTTGTGCGTGTGTGTTTGGTCTGATGGGCATACGGAGTGCCACATCAGTGCTGCCCATTCACAATTGTCAAGAACATAATCATGTTGTGCTCCTTTTATCTTTGTGGCTTTATCAGCCTCTCTATTGGCTGATGGGGGAACTGAACCCGGACATTCTTGTGTGACGACTGTGTGTGTGTCTGCAAGTGCGTGTGTGTGTGTAATTAAAAGCTGTCATCCAGAACAACAGTCCTCCTCTCCATTAAAACAACCCATCAGATGGCACTCAGATAAACTGCCAGGAGGGTAGTGCATGCCTAGTAGTGTGTGTGTAAACAGAGGAAATGGGTGCGTGCTTAGGAGGAGAGAAGAGATTCATAAGAAATTTAACAATTTAGTTTCCGATTCTTCTTGATGATTCCTTGATTTTATTAATGATTCTTTTAAATTTGAGGGAAAAATATTTAGGAAACAGAAATTCAGTTCTGTAATAAGTCAATACGTGCAAAAAAACTAGGTAAAATTTTATTTATTCTATTATTTTTAATATAATATCACTGAAAAAGTTTAATAACAATTTACCATTTGAATAACAAGTCAATAATACACTAGGTCTCATGGGCCTTAAGGACACAAAAAAAAGTCTGTAGGGCACTATGTACTGTGTTTAAGTAGTAATTTTCCATTTTGAAAGTGACAGATAAACAGAAAGAAACAATTAGTATTAGAATTAAGTATAACAATGCTACTTTATTACATTGGTGGCGAAACCATATGTTTGTATAAGTCTGACAAACCCTTCAACTTTTTATCATCTTAAAACTGGGTGTGAATACATGCATGAGTAAACAGTCAAAAAATCTCAAATCACCGGTGGGCTAAAATATGATAAATGAAATGCACTCCTCGGGAAGTGTCCTTGAGAAACATTTCCCATAATCCTCCTATCTGGTGATGTAGGTCATGAGCAGGTGGTATGTTTAGAGCGCCTAGAGAAGGATTTCCAATAATGTTGTAATTTCTTGTGCAGATGGAAGTAGCGATCCAAGTAAGTTTGGCTCAAGAAGCGACGGCACTTGATTTTATTTCTAACAATGTTGAGCATTTGCTCACGACAGGAGAGTTCCCGTATGCGCTTCTCCCGCCAACGGTCTTCCACAGAGGGAGAAATCTTTGGAAATTAATTAGAGGCAAATCCCTTCTTGCTGTTGAAGTGTGGCATTTAAAGGCATTGTCCTTGTAGCTTGTGTAATGCCACCTTTCAACAACGGTTCTCTCATTCCCTTTTTGCTCCGTCTCTCTCACTCACTTGCTCCCTCTCTCTCTCTCTCTCTCTCTGCATTGGTTGGATAATGCCCCTTAATCCGTCCTGGCAACTCCAGCCCCTGTTTTCGAGCAGAAGTCAGCTTCTAATTGCCTGGCATTATTAGGTACTTTACTTGTAAATTTGCAGAAGAGGAACATCACTCTTCTGCATCCAAGCAGTAAATTATCCAATTTCACCTCATCTCCGACAAATGTTAGTTTCAAACGCCCCCACAGCACCCTCCCAATCCGTTCACACCCTCACTACAAACGGCCTTTTAATTTCCCCTTCTTTCTCTTTCTCACTAGCTGATCTGTGCATTAAAAATTTACAGTATTTCTAGTTATTTATTTAAAAAAATAAAAGGAATCAATACAGACAGAGCTGATGGTAAATATTCTATGACAACAGAAGTATTGCATTTAACCTCTCAATAGGGCAGTCTGACTGAGAGAGGATATCAATAATGCAGGATCGCAGGATATATTACTACCAATGTCCATTATTAGATTCACTTTAAATATGAGGCAACTTCAAACCATAAAACGTGGGAGTTTATGCTGCATTAACTGCAAAACAAAAAAACATTAGCCGAGTTAAAACATAAAGAATACTCCTAAAATATTTATGGAGGCAAAAACATTTTCCTTCCACAAGAACTGGCTAAATCCAAGCCAGGCTGATTGCTCTTGTTTACTTCTTGCTCTGCAATAGAAACATTTCAAATGTTTTTTGTATTAAAATAAAAGGGTCAAATGGTACATTTTCATATCTCATCATATATTTCTAAATTCATCTTAAACATTAAGATTCTTTCTTGGCATCTAAGGATCCATTAAGAACTTAACATCCAAGGGATCTTTCCATTATATAAAAAGGTTCTTTAAAATGGAAAAAAACCCTCCATCTATATATATATATATATATATATATATATATATATATTAGTGCTGTCAATCGATTAAAAAAAATTAACTAATTAATCGCACAATTTTTTAAAATTAATCGCGATTAATCGCGATTAATCGCAATTAAAAGACTGAAACTTTTTGGATATGTAAATGTAAAATGTAAATAATTAATGTAAACTCAAGACAAAGAAACTATTTAAATTCAAAATATGATTGTTTATTGGAATTTTTGTTTAACTTGTAACACAGATTTTCTCATGTAAACAACATACCTGCAATAAACCATCAATATCCTCCAAATTAACTGTTGGCTTGAAAGCCATATTTATTACAGAAATAAAAACACAGGCATGTAAGTACCATTTGAATTTCAAAACAATCAATGTCAATAAAAAACAAAAATGATTTCCATGTTGAATTCTAAGTGGACTGCAAAAAATTCCAAAGTATAGTCATTGCCAGTGCTTTAAGTGGGCCAGTATGCACTGGTACTCAGTACCGCCACTTCCAAATATAGCTCTTGAGCGTACCGCCACCTCTCCGTGCGCCCAGAACGTGCTTGTAGCGTACCGGTACGCTCATTTGGACATTTGTTTTAATAGAGGTTTTAATCTTTTACCTGCACTGCCGATTTTCAGAGCGCCCTTCACAATGCAAGCTTCCTAATTCATCCCACCCAGAGCAGAAACTACATTACCCATTCACCCTTAAGTTATACAAGTGAATAGCGCATGTGTCGCTTTCCCACTGTTAAGTGTCAACAACTCAACGTGGCCGGAGAAGGTGTGTGAAACTCGTTGTGAGTTATACTAAAGCAAAATCTTGAGTATTTATTGTCTGATAAACATTAAAAACTGTCTGCGGAGGTTGAGTCGTCCTGCAGCCCCCGCTGGCTGTTCATTGGCTGCAGCATCTTTTTTCTAAGTGCTAAAAAAATACCGTAGACGGCAAGGCACAAATTTAGATATTCATTTATCTAATTAATCTATAGCCTATGCACAAAGACAATATGATCTTTTTGTCCCCTTTTTGATTTAAAGCTTGATGAAGAGAGAGAGCGCAAGTTGCTGCAGCTGAGGAGGACAGTGATGCACGCGCACAGGAGTGAAGTTCGCGGCACTGTGTACAAAAAATACTCCGCTACACAATTATTTCCTTATTTTCGTTTAAGCTTATTAACGTTAGCGTTACAGAAAGGTCTGATTTACGCACTGTTACAGTCATTGTTGTTTTTTTTTTTTTTTAAACAATGACATTTGAGTTCATGATTTTAATGTTGCTGTTTCTTGTGGCAGATTGAAGAGTAATCCGGCAGAGTTTTATACTGAAATTTTCCGTCTAAAAGTCCTTCCTTGGTCTTATCCATATTTCTTTGCACGTTGAACACACATAGGCCACAACTGGAAATAAAAAAAAAACTGCAACCGCGTTAATTGCGTTATTTTTTTTTAACGCGTTAAATATTTCAAATTAATCGAATGCGTTAACGCGCTAATTTTGACAGCACTAATATATATATATATATATATATATATGCAAAATATTTATTTATACAATTATACATGCAAAAAAAAATCTTTCAAGAACAAATTTTTTTTATTCTGTATTACTGAAAAAAAAACAGTTTGTAACTTTCTGAAAGCATAAATTCCATAAAATATAAAAATTACAATATTTACATTTGAAAACCATACTCATTTGTTTTCTTTTATTGCAATGGTAAAATAGTATTAAATAGTACTTAACAGTGACAAATGAAGTAAACATGGGGTGAATTTTAAATGTAAATACATGTGGGGTGAATTTTACATTTCATATTGTACTTCTTTGCTGTACAGAACCTTCATTAAAATATTCAGTTGTTTCTTAATTTTTTCCTTTCTCTCCAAGAAATGTTGCTTCCTTTATTCTTTATTTTCATCTTGCTAGACAGCCTGTCAAGTTTCTTAATAATCAAATAATAATAGTCTGGCATGGCAATAAATAAATCTTTAAATGAAACTTGAAACCACATCTACATAGATTTGTAGAGCTCAGAAGTAACTGCAAAACAGAAAAAAGAAAGAAAAAAAAGGCACAGAACAATCTGATGTAAGTGTCTTCAGCACTGGAGATGAAACTTAACTCAATACGAAACAAAATGAAAACAACAATGGACATCCACCCCCAGCTCAACTTGAATTCATCTCCCTCGTCCTGTCATCATACACAATAAGGCCAACGCACAGCATTGCATGTTGTAAGCCATCGCTGTCAGAAAAGCACAAATCACAGTGTTTCATCAGCCTATGTCTCTCTCTACACCCTCCGTAACGAAGCGAGCAGGCCTGCCACGCTGGCGCGCAGCTCTGTGTCTGAGAGATAAATGAAATGCAGATGATTGAAAAATGATATGATACACAAAAGCAAGTGTCATGTGGCTTTTGCATCCTCCTTGCTCACTGGCTTGTCTTGTGGCATGCCTTGGGCAGGATGAGTGGCTGACCCGAGCTACACAGATGCTCGTTAGCTCTACATGTGTTTCGCTGACAGCGAGTGTCTGACTGACGAGAGGGAAAGGCAAGGGGGTCTTGTAACATCTTCTAACATCGAAGGCTCATCCTGAGAAAGGAAAAAAAAAGTCGGCCTCTCTCTATCTTTGCAAGTTTGTATGTGTGAGAGAGAAAGTCTGTGGGTGTGTGTGCCAAACAGGTGACAGACGATCATCACAGACTGGAGCCGTTCCCCAGCTTCACATTTGGTCAGTGAGATGTTTGCACTGACAGAAGTCACAGGGCTAACCGTTGCCAAGGGAAAGCCTGGGGCAGCCGCCAGCACGGATGCTAATACTTTACTTTTACATAAATGAGTGCAGTTTTTATTTGAAGAAGTAAAAAGTACACAGAGTGAGGCGTCAGCGAGATCAAAGGTACGCCTTCTCCCTCGCTTTCTTCGGTAAAAGGTTTTCATTTTCATAAATTGGGAATATATGAAGGAAATGTTTTCCTTGTCATCATTAGAGAAGAGACCGTTATCTATGAAGAAAATGTTTTCCTTGTCATCATTAGAGAAGAGACAGTTATCTACATCTCGGGGTGATATCATTCAAGATCTTCTGTGCTTTCAATATCCACGGGACTTTTCTCATTGCATAAGGTCCTTTAAACCATTACAATTTTAAGAAAATGTGGTTCTTTTAAGAACTGTTTAGCTGAAAGGTTCTTTAAGGACATACGACTGAACCCCTGGTGAGAATATGTCCAAAATTGATTTACTCGACCTCATGCCATACCAAACTGTGATTTTCTCTTTTCACAGAGCATCAGAGGTGAATCTTTTTAACAATATCCTGGCCATCCTTAAAATGAAAGTTACTAAGAACTGGAGCTGTCAAGATTCTAAAATAAAAGAATCATAAAAGTGGCCCATATCATTTCTGCACTAAGGTGAATAGAATTAGCTCATTTTACTTTCATAATCTTCCCCTACAGTGATGTGTTTACTATTGCGACCAGTCAGTGAACTGAACTAAAGAATCATATCAATCAGAGCAAATCATTAATTGACTGATTTTATTTACATTTCCGTCTATTCATAATACAAAGTTTATAAATACATACATACAGTGGTCACAATTTAAATTGTGTTTCTGTGTTTAAATTGTGTTTAAAAACCCTGTTTCTATTAGAGAAATAAAAGAATATACATTCTCACTTACAGTAAAACCTTGTGTCTCCTATGATCTCTGACCCAGCAGGAATTAGCAAAAGCTGCTAATGAACATGCCGGCTTCTCTTCTGTCCTCTTGGTTAGCAGTGGCAACCTCGATAACAGCACTCAAGCCAGAGCCGTGACATGTAAAAGCTCTTTACGTAAAACATCAGAAATGCTCTGGCTGAAAAATACTCTTCTAAATACATAAATGAATAAATGAATAAAATGAAGAGCGGGCCATTTCTCGTCTTTTTGTGGCGGCTTAGATGCAGACTGGCAGTAAGAGTATAAAAGCGGGTGTCGGGGGTGATGTGTTTGTATGAGGGTTCTGTTGAAATGTTTACTCTAATGGAGGCCATAATGAGAGCATACAGCGCAGTGCTCTGGCTCCGATGGGGGGCTGCGTGCCAGCGGGGCTTTAAAGGAAGGGTCCAAAGCCTTGGGCACTTGGCACGCGGGCTCTTCCCGCAATCTCCCAGCACACAGAGCGTAGGAACAGTAACAACCAGCAGATAACTAGCCATGAAATCTGCCATCACATGCCTTTGATTACTTATTCACAATTTACAGTTTTTAACCTCCAACCTCAGAGGCAGTAAATAAATATGATTTGCCTTTTCATAATCTTTCACCTCCATTTCAACTCCCCCACCTCCATCTCTCTGCTGCTATCAGGAGTCCAGGCCATTTATCAGCAATGTCTGTCGAAATAAAACGGCTCCAACAATGTTCTCAAATCACTCCCTCAGTGCAATCCCTGAATCCTTTTCGTGAATAAAAAAAGGGAAAAATCCCACATTAAATCATCAAGTATCTAATTGTTTGGCCATTTCCTGAAATGAATTAAAAGCCTTTTCCCCTGTATACATCCAGCCAACATTGCGTCTGTGTGCATGTTTATTTAAATGGGTTTATTTAAATGAAGCGAGAGAGAGGGTTCAATTTGAATCACGCAGAGGCTGTCACTGGCTTCTTAGATTGCCGGGCGCTGTTGAAATAGCACTTGCTGTCTTGTTGTTATTTAAAGGCAGTTGTAATCCATCTGAAAGGGCTGTGATACAATCCATTTAATTTCTCCTCCCTCACAGCAATAATAAAGAGTAAAAAAAAAATCTATCGCGGCTATGTAGCCTGGTGATTTAGTAATTATCTTTATTTTACCCTGGCACTTTTCGCCGCAGATTAATTGAAGCCTTATCTGCTCCAAGTGGCAGGTCACTTACTTCAACGCACCACAATACGTTTTATCTTAATCATCACTCTCCGCTACCTTTAACCGTGGCCTGTATGAACCCGGAAAGATTATTTCGCATCAGAATCACCAACATAAACAGCATGGTCGTTACACTGCGTTTAATTGGTTCCCCAAGATAAAACTTTACGGTGGGGTGATTGTGTCAAATTTGACAAGATGATGATTCTTACCATTTGCTTCTCTGACACAGACAAGGCTGTTAAACTTGAAAGGAAATCAGGGAAAAGATTATTGAGATGTATGAAATGGGAAAAGACATTTGAAAATGCCACTTAGCAGGAGAATGCCAACAGCATTCACAAGTATTCTTTGTGTCGCACACTCCTAAAGACAGACATTGTAGATCTGTTCCAGAACCTAGTGAACTTCCTCTCTGTCTACATAGGCAGCTGCATTTTAATTTCATGTAATCTTAAAGGTAACAATGCTCAAAATTGTTGCAGTGCTCTACAAAGGCAGCAACCCTGCACACTGCATAACCATAAAATGCATAACCCACAAATATTGAGTAAAATAGTCTGCTTATAAATTGTAATGATATATATTTTTATAAATAAAACAAGCACAGCAGGCACATTAAATGTTGATTAATATATAATTAATATATAATAATAATTTTATATTTATATAATGATAAATTAAATAAAAAGATAAATTATAAATAAAAATTGCAACAGAAGTTTATTTTTCTATTTACTTTGCTATCTAGATATTTATTAATCTATTAAGTCTGTCATTCTGGAAGCTGACCATCTTAACATTATATATTATAATACAATTATTTATTTATTATTATTATAAGTATTTTTATATTATATTATATTTTATTATATAATATAATATATAATATCTCTGTAAACCCTAGAGATGGTTGTGTGTGAAAATCCCAGTAGATCAGCAGTTTTTTAAATATTTATAAATAAAAATGTAAAATATTTTTAAATTCCTTTTCTTCCCCATTCTGATTCCCCGGTTTGTACTTCAGCAAGTTGTCTTCTCCACATCTAGATGCCTAAATGCATTGAGTTGCTGCCATGTGATTGGCTGATTAACAATTTGTGTTACCAACTGAACAGGTGTACCTAATAAAGTGGCCGGTGAATGTTTACATGCATACTGTACACACAGACACACACACACACACACACATAAACCTATTTTATAATTTTTATTTCTTAAAAAAAATTGAATGTAAAAATAAAATAGTAAAAGAATGTAAAATAAAATTGCTTGTTTTTTTAATAATCAAAGAAATACACTAAAGATTGATGCAGCCATTCATACATTACATTTTTATGCTCCACAAAACTGATCTCAGGTTGTTAAAAAGGTCTGACTTTGACCTCATCTGAGAACTAAACACTGGCCAGAGTGTACAGCTGAGATGATTTTTGAATAAACCATGCCAAAACAGGCCAACAGCTTCACCCTAAGAGTAATACCTCCACCGCCTCATAACTCCACCATTTGACAGGAGCTGTATGTGTTTGTACCGACACTATCTGACATCTGACATAAGATTAATCACAGGCCTCCTGTAACAACACCGGGAGAGAGAGAGTGGTGTCCTAAACTCTCCAAAGTCGTAATCTACAACCACTTCAATCACCCCCCACTGTCACTCCAATACAAGACCGGAGTCGACCGTTTCATATACTACCTGATATGTATCAAACTGAAAAGTTCTCATTATTGCACTACACGCTACACTGCCCATGTCATTTGTTAAGTCTCTTTCATTCCATACCGAGTTCAAATCCTTTCCCCTGACTATTCTCTAGAGTGTGAGCATTTGAAGTGTAGTTACTTATTATGTATCTGATACTGTGGGTAGCACCAATGCTTTGCCACTTAGGGGGAATTTTTCTTTTTGCTATCTGAAGCCACACAATTCCTTCAGACTACACAAACCCCAACGTTTTCTCTAACTGGCATGCTGCGCTCATGCCGTGATGCACTAGTGACTGAGTAACGGAGCCGTTTCATCGGTGGTTGAAAGTCTAATTTACAGATATCTGCGTGAGCTTGAAGGCCCGAGGCGACCTGTCCCGTGTCTTATGGGGGAATGGAAGTATGCATACCGTGCGGACTTCAGCAGCAGGGTCTGGATAAGATCGGGCTGGGGGAGTGGTGAGCGACCGTGGCCCGTTTGTTCTCTGCTCCCTCTCTCATGTAGTGTGGGCTGATTGGGAGGAAAAGCTGAAATTGCTTTCACCGGGCCCGGGCCGTCCGCTCCTGCAGCAGGCAATGATAACTAACAATGCCCTCAGGACCTAGTTAAAGCTGCATCACACATGCTGCAAAAGCACTTTAATGTGGCAGCATTAAGAAGCTGTCAGCTAGTCTGGAGTGGAGGAAAACCGGCTTCAATTCATAACTGATCGCCAAAGCATTTGTTAAATTCACATATAAATCAAACTTGTGCACGCTAATCAAGACTCTTGTTTTCTGTGTCCGCTGATGGAGAAAAGAGTTTAGATGATGACAACGAGATGTCTGTTTCTCTCGGGTAGGGATGCCCTAAATCAGGCTATGTGGGAGTGTGGAGTGTCCTGTCCACATGCATATGATCAGCAGAGGTATGTCAGAGACACCCTCAGGGAAAAGCGCGCTGTGGTTAGATGTACATTCTGACTTTATGACTTAATATTTTGGCTAATTAGACCTGGATGCACATTCCCTCATGAGACATGCTTTTTTCCTATTTCTTTAATGAACTATAATACCATAGTTTGTGTGAGCACATCTGTGTATGTTTGCGTGCAAGCCACATACATTTGTTTATGCATGCATGCATGCATGCAATTAGCTGTGTTTATTTTTCTGAGGTCTTGTTTAATGGTGCTAATTTTGTGGTTTCAATAAATATTCAACAGGAACCAAGAGGAGCATTGTGCCATAATAGACATACAAGCAAGGTTGAGGATGCTTTTGAAAGAGATTAGAATTGCACAATCCCACAGTCCTTCGTTCTGCAATAAATAACACTAAGTTACCTCACCTGACCCTGTTGTGTAGAGTGCTGTTACGGTCCGCCCACGTCCATTTCAATTAACACCATACTAAAAAGAGGTCACCATGCTCCCAAATGAAAGATGAACATTTTAATTGCCAAGAGCCATCTGTACTATGGATGTACTGTATACGGTCCATGTTATGCCTAATATCATGTTGAACAGAACATGCAGAAGATGCTTCATATTTTTTTCAAAACTCATCTTGTTACACTAATAAATGTATTTAATGTGATACATTTTTCAGGTTTCTTTGATGAATAGAATGTTCAGCATTTAATTGATTAATTATAAATTACATTATAAATGTCTTTACATTGACTTTTTGATCACTTTAATGTGTCCTTGTTGAATAAAACTATCGATTTCTTTATTTTTTCATCTTTCGAATGGTAGTGTATCACACACACACACACACACACACACACACACACACACACACGCATGCACACACACACACACACACACACACACACACACGCGCACACACACACAATATATATATTAAAGTTGTCAAATGATTAATCGTGCTCAATTGTATTCAAAATAAGTTACTTGTTATAACATATGTGTGCACTATATATAAAAAACATAAACACATTTGCTTGTTCAGAGCAGAACTGGACAGAATAAAAAATAAAGGGACGTGAACAGAGAAAGATAATTTGAGACGAATAAAGTCACATAAGTTTAAACTGTCCTCACCCTCTTTGGAGACGACAGACCATCTCCTACACAAATGAGACACAGCCCCCTGTTAAATGCCTTATTCTTTAAGATGCTTTACTGAGTATCTGAAGTCCTTAGCCATTAAATACACATTCTGAGAGTATCCTGTCAAACACAGATTTGAATCAATACTTTTCTAGAGTGGCTCGTTAAACTTGAATCAGCTTTGGAAGTGGTGCATGCCTGGCTCACAGCTGCTGTCATTAGCCAGTGGCCTGGAGATTATTGGAGAAATGCCTATCTGTGTGTGTGAGAGAAAGAGAGCACAGGAACATCATTCTGCTTCACATGCACCTAGTTTGATGTATTATATCACATCCAGAAAAGCCAGGATTATTGTGTATGACAGGACAGCCAAACTTGATAAAATGTTACAGTTGTATATGTACAGTGTGACACTAGAGCTCTGTGGAATAATTTTTATTATTATGATTCTCTGGTAAATTATTGGCTAATTTTACAGATTTTTATTATTATTATTTTATATTTATTGGTGGTATCTGTAAATAATATGGATGTTTTAAAAATTATTAATATACTTAAGAATTTAAATAATTCAAAGGACCAGTTCATCCAAAAATGATAGTTTATAATAAGTTTATTTTTCATCATAACTGATTTGGATAAATTTATGACTCTGTGTCCAGCAGAACCTCTGCAGTGAATGGGTGCCATCAGAATAAGAGTCCAAACAGCTGATAAAATCATCATAAAGAACCACAAGTAATTGACACAAGTCCAGTTCATTTTCATCAGTTCAAGAACAAATCAATCAAGATTTTATCCGTTGCTTTCATAATTTATCCTTCTCCAGTGAAAAGTCATCTCGTCTGAATCAGAAGGGAAACATGCACAGATCAAGCACCATGTACAAACAAACACAGTCTGAACAATTCTAAACGAACATGTTGGTGGATTTAGTGGATGTTATAATGTTGTAGTTTTTTTGCCTAATTTTATGTGTAACGTTTAAAAAAATAGTGATATTATTTTGTGTGACAAATTAAACTAATTAATTATCTTATTTCTTTATTTTTTAGACACAACCATATTGACCATTTATTGATTATTGGCCATGCAAAAACATAAAATAATTATTGGTTCATTGGTAAGTTGAAGGTGGGCGTCTACATGCCCCTGATCGGATTTCTGCGTTTTTCTGTGCACACCCAAAGTGCAAGCACGAAAATGAAAAAGCCCTTCAAACAGTGCCTGATTATTGAACTCAGGTATATTTTGTGCTAATACTTTCAAAACACACAAGGTTTACATATAGTCTCCATTGGTTATGTCTAAAATAAAAGTAAACAACTGAAAGAAAAGATGCATGCTTATACTCCATATTGCATGCTGCAGGTCTTAAAGGGACAGTAGGCAACATGCTGCCAACTGTAATTAAAGGGATAGTACATCCAAACATTTTATATCGGTCATTATTTATTCACTCACATGTTGTCCCGAACCTATATTAATTTGTTTCTTGTGCTGAACACAAAATAAGATTCTTTTGAAGAATCTGGCTAACCAAACAGCTGGTCCACCTTGGTATCAGCAGAATTTAGCTGCATTTCAACTATGATGTAAAAATGAATGTAAACTGATATCATTTTAAATTACAAAACAGTTTAACTGTGTCTCCACATTTCGATTAAAAAAAAAAAGGTTTTCAAGACATCTCCTACAGTAAGGATATTTCCAGGCAGCATTACATACGGTCACTGATCTCCTGTCATCGTGATCTGATTAATCTGTGCGATATGTGTATTTGTGTGTGTACGGTGAGCCGGCAGTACAGGGGTTAACTCTGACAAGAACAGTAATGAGAGCGCAGCCAGACGTGTGAGGTAATTAGTCAGTCCGCTCTCCAATATTTACCCAGTTAATTATTTGTGAGTTTTACTCTTGTCTTCCTCTCAGACTGCTGCTGCTGTTGTTTTTTCCACACCATTTGTCACAATCTATCTCTCCTGGACTGGACTCTCTCTCTCTCTTTTTCTGTTTCACCAGGGAGTGGCATTTGGATGAACTCTTGTCAGTTAAGGTGTTAGACCGCTGTCCCTGAACGTGTGAGGTCATAAGATTATTTATTCATCCCGCTGTTCTCTCACTACTACTCAAAGATGTGAAAAAGCCTGGTATGTGGCCTATGAGCTCTGGGAAGAGTGGAGGGCAAACAGTAAAAAAAAAAAACACCCGAGAAAAAGTCAGAGGAAAACCTGTGTGTGGCCTTGAGTCAGTAGGAGGAGATCTAGTCACACCTCTCAGTTTAGTTTTCTTATTTCAGGCTTTTGGTGCAATCAAGGCGGAGAGTTAGGAATGTTTTCACGGTGCCATGAGAATGGAGAATTCTAATTAATTTCCTGAATTTGAATAAATGTAGCAAATTGGACTGTAAGGACATAGAATTAAAATTGATTTAAAATCAAAGATTCAAAGACATTCAAATATTTTATTCATATATTTTATTAATCAAGGATGCATTCAATTTATCAAAAGTAACAGTGAGTATATTTATAATGTTACAAAAGAATAAGTGCTGTTATTTTGAACTATATTTGTTCAAAAATAGTGAAAAAAAATGGAATACTGAAAACTGTTTTCAACACAAGAAATGTTACCCGAGCACTACAGTAAATAAGAATTACAATGATTTCTGAAGAATCATGTGACACTGAAGACTGGAGTAACGGCTTCTGAAAAATTTAATTTAAATTAAATTAATTTCATAAATCATATTAAATGAGATTTTAAAAAGTAATATTACACAATATTATTGATTCTTATTACAAATTCATAAATTCCTCTTTCTTCATTCCAATTTCGGTGGAAAGTGGAAATATAGATTAAAAGGAAGTAAATTACTGTATTCAATTCTGAATTTCACACAACCTTGTATGGCACCACCTACAGTACTTATTTGGGTCTGGTGAGAAAAGCCTACCTAAAAAAAATTAAAACAAGTCCTGGACCCTGTGAATTTAAGGGACGGTCCTAGTGCCGTAGCACAAATTATTACTAGCTGAAGGCAATTCATTTTCTGCTAGATAAAGTAAACAACTAGCCAGCATTTCCATTTTCTGTGTCCATATCTAGGAGGTTTAACAGAGGTGAAAGAGGTGAGCAATTCCCAAGAATCTCCAGTGCAAAGACACGGCTTAGTGCCAACTAAGGCCAAAAACTTTTTTACACCAAATACCCACTTTTGAAGTTTGTGTACTTCAACCTCTTGAGTAAACCCTCACAATGAGTCCTGAGGTGTTGCACACTGTTCAACAGTCCTTGCTCATTCTAAAGGAATAAAATGGCCAATATGGGCATCCACCACCAGCAGTCTTTAATTAACAATCTCATACAAAAACACAAAGTAGTTTTGTTCATTGTGGGGGGTAGAAGCAGAGGGGATTGGAGATGAGTGAGTGTGTGCGCGTGTGTGTTTGCGTCTTGCGAACATGGGCGAACCAGTAATTATTTCATTATGCTATGACAGCAATAATATTATAGTTGTGTGAGTGTGTGTGTGAGTGTGTGAAATGCTCTTATCTTTGGAACAAACGAGCCTCTCTCCCAGGGGAGAGGGTTGCACAGCAGGCCTGGGGTTGGCCTGCATTACTCTTCCTTTGCATAGCCACCTTTTTAATATTCTTCCTTACGCCGCGCGCCGCAATTATTTTGAAAATAAATTTAGCACAGATAAAAATTGTGCCTCTTGGGTCAGGTAAATGACTTCCTTGTTTTTATTGAGAAGACAAGGTGTTTATTAGCAGCCTTGTTGTCTTCTTGTGAGGAGGTTTTCTGAGTTTGAGTAATTGTCCAATTAAATGTAATTTGGGGATGAGCGCTAACCCAGCCAAATGTATGGCGCAAGTGAGACCTCCGGGACGCACATTAATGAATCCCACTGAGACCTCAAAAACAATAAAATAAATAAATAAATAAGTAAATACCTGCACAAGAGATCATGTATGTCTACCTTGTTTCCCAAAATGTAGGCCTTAATACAGGGCTTTATAGAATCCCTCCCATTCCATTTTACCCTGCAACCTCCTTCTTATCTCATCCCTTTCTCTACATCTCTGCTCTCCAACACAAAAATAATTCATCATTCATGTAATTTCAGCGTGCTGAGAAATTGCCTCTTATTCAAACAGAAAGGTTACCTTAATTGTTATGTAGCGCAGCTATTTATGCCCGTGCATAAAAATGCATGGGTGCTGCTTTGGAGAAAGGTCAACTATTACAACGAAAGTAAGTGTTTTCAACCTATCCTTTTATACTCTTGATGCACACTGCTTTTTTGTGTGTGTGTGTATGTTATGCTCTCTAAACTTTGACATGGGATGAGGTGACAGTTTTTTTTTTTTCAATATTAATAATGTAGTTCTGCTTCTGGTGGGGGTAGTGGGGTCCCATCCTGTTCAACACATTCTTGTGGGAAATTCATATGATCTCATTCATACAGTATGTTTTTGAATGATCTGCTAAACTGAGAGTTTAGGAGTTTAGGTTTAGGGGTGAACCTTGCTTTTAAGTCTGAATTCATGGGAATTTGCTACCAATTGTGGCAAGTCCAACTTTTGATTATTAACATTCTGAGTCATTTTGTCAGTTGTTTTAAAGCAAATCAGTCCAGGTCAGGCCAATCATGCAAGCAGTTACTTTGTATTAATCAGGCTCTCTATATATATAGGTTTGGTTTTTTGGCTTGGGCCCAAAATTGTTTGATGGCTAATAAGCTAATAGTTTATTTTAATTATTTCTTACAGCAGCCATAATCAATGTGTGGCCTTTTTTCTTGTTTTATTGTTTATACTCTATAATCACTCTGCCACAGAATTTAAATGCAGTTTGATTCTTTGACAAAATTATATAGGCTATATATAAAATTCAATATCAACATATATATATTAAAACGCAAAACGGAAAAAAGAACTTAGTCATTTAAAATTTGGGACATTCAGTACTGTAAGTCTAAAGTACAGTGTTTTTGTCATTTTGTCCATCACCAGTATACAATTATGGGGGATGTGCATTGTTTAGGGAGAGCATATGATTGCCTAAAACCCTGCTATAGATGAAGAATGTGCCCAGCCCTCTGAGTGTTTATAGAGCATCTCTTTCTGGACATACCAAAAGATAAAGTGTATTTACAGTGTCGGCTTAAAAAAACCACAAGTACTTGAGAACAAGAGGCCAAAGTACAATAAGTATTGTATAATTTTCTGAAGATAACTATGATCGATTTTCTCAACATTTCTGAAAGTTATGTTTATGGAGTAGGTGTGCATCAAAGAGATGAATACGTCCAACACTTATTACCAGAACAAACACTTATACCACCACACACAAACACCAAAAAAGGGCACTCCCACAATCCCACTTGACTTGATTTTACACTCATTGAGTTCATAAGAGGGTTGAATCCATATCCACAAACTCCTGCACACACTTTCTTAAATTCCTCTTCTCATATTAGAGGCTGGTGCCACCACCACTACCACCCACAGCTCATCTTCACACTAAACCTTGTCCCTCTTCAAAGCTTAAGTCTCTGTGTTCACCCAAAAAAGCCATTCCAGGGGATTAATGAATCAGTAACCGACATGTAAGCGCAACCATCACAGGACGTGGGACTGATAGGGAATGACATTTGAATGGAGGGGAGAAGTCAAAACAAAATCAGGTTTACTTGATCCAGCTAAACAGCGTTGCTGCTGGAAGGCGCTTTGGCTGAGAATCCATATGACATGTTGATTGGAGAAACAGCTTCAAATGCCTAATGAATATGGATGGGAGTGTTTATGCCTTTTGGAAAATAATCAACTACTGTCATGATTCTGCCCTCGTGTCCTTGATTTTTCCTAGTCTTGAGGCAGGATCATGACAGACCCGTGTTTTGTGTACAAGCACATGGCCTTGCCTTTGGGCCATGTGCTTGTGTTGTCTCGTTCCCTTGCCCCGCCCCCCTTGTTAACCTAGTCGTGTCTTGATTGTCCCATCTGTGCCACCTGTCGTGTCTTGATTGTTCCCTCTATTTAGCTTTCCTAGTGTGCTCTGTCTTGCGTCGGTTCATTGAGATTTGTTCATCACTTGTGATTGTACCTGTTCCTGAAGAAGTGTTTTGTATTTCTGTGAGTGTTTGTTTATAGTTAGTGTTCCCGTGCTTTGAGTCTTTGTTTATCCCGTTAACTCAGTCCTGTTCAGTTATTTTGTATTTCCCTAGTCAGTGTTTTCCCCCTCGTGGGTTTTTGTTTTCCCTTTTTGTTAAATAAATCCTGTGTTTAGTCACTTCCTGTCTGCACCTGAGTTCCTCCCTTACCAAGATCCTGACAGAATGAACCGACCACCAAGGAACTCAGCAGACAGGAGGCAATGCTGGATGGCATCAGCCAGCCAGCGAGATTGTTTTGAGGGCTCTCGCCTTGTGGTGTTCCGGGGGACCAGGGGAGGTCGTTCCGGAGCGAGCGGGCGAGAGGAGGAGCCCCAGAGGTCCCCACCTACCCAGCTGCCGGCGATCCCGGAGGGTCGTGTCCTGGCCGTGGCAACCCTGGGGGGTCAGTCAAGCCCCTCCCAGAGTCCTGAGGTGCCCTCCTCAGCCAGCAGTCTCCCCATGAAACGAGGGAGACGGTTTTCATGGGAGTCAACTTCTGAGTCTTCGGCGTCCGAGACTGCCCTGCCCGAGACCAAACTCCCCCAACCCGCCTCTGACCCAGCTGTGGCCTCTGCACCGCGCCCAAGGAGGAAGAGGGGGCCTGCCGGTCCTGTGACCCTGTCTCCTCCCGTGCCAGCAGCGGAGAGCGCTGGCGTGCCCGTGCCAGCAGCGGTGGGCGTGCCCGACCCAGCAGCGGTGAGCGTGCCCGAGCCAGCAGCGGAGAGAGCTGGCGTGCCCGTGCCAGCAGCGGTGAGAGCTGGCGTGCTCGTGCCAGCAGCGGTGAGCGCTGGCGTGCCCGAGCCAGCAGCGGTGAGCGTGTCCGAGCCAGCAGCGGTGAGCGCTGGTGTGCCCGAGCCGGCAAAGAAGAGGGCAGTATGCAAGTCGGCAGTCGTGAGAGCGCAGGAGAGTGCCGCGGCCGACTCTGCAGCAAAGACTTTAGTTCAGTGTATCTCATCTCGTAAGGAGATGCCAATTGTCTTAGCGGCTAAAGCCTTTTCTGATTATTTGTCTAGTCTTGTCCGTATCCTAGAAGTCCCCGTCAGTCCTGTCTTGTCCTCAGACCCTGTCCCCAGAAATCCCGAGTGTCCTGATGTCGTCTCCCCGTGTCCCGTAGATGTCGTCTCCCCGTGTCCCGTGAGTGTTGCCCCGTGTCCTGCTGATGTAGTCATGTATCCTGTTGATGTGGCCCCGTGTCCCGTAGATGTCCCGTGTCCTGTTGTCCCCCCGTGTCCAGTAGATGTTGCCCCGTGTCCCGTAGATGTCCCGTGTCCAGTAGATGTTGTCGTCCCGTGTCCAGTAGATGTTGTTCCCCCGTGTCCAGCTGTCGTCTCCCCGCGTCCCGTAAGTCTTGCCCCGCGTCCCGTAAGTGTTGCCCCGCGTCCCTTGTCTGCTCCTATCATGTCCCCTGTCAGTTGTCCCGAGACCCCTCCCCGCCCCTCACCACCCAGACCTGCCCGTACCCCCCGTCGTCAGCCTTCGTCCTGTCCTCCTAAAACTCCTGCCCCACCCACTCACCCTGGTCTGTCCCCCATGAACTTTGTGGTCCCGCCTCCTCCCCTTCCCTGTTTGTTTTTTTTGATTTGTCACCCTAACCCTGCCGTCGTGTATTCATGTCTGCCTTTGTTATTATTTGTCATGTCTTGTTGGTTTGTGTCGGTGTCCCAGTCCGTCATGTCAGTCATGTCTCGTGTTTGATGTTCCCTTGAGGAGCGTCTGGAAGCCGCTCCTTAAGGGAGGGGTTCTGTCATGATTCTGCCCTCGTGTCCTTGATTTTTCCTAGTCTTGAGGCAGGATCATGACAGACCCGTGTTTTGTGTACAAGCACATGGCCTTGCCTTTGGGCCATGTGCTTGTGTTGTCTCGTTCCCTTGCCCCGCCCCCCTTGTTAACCTAGTCGTGTCTTGATTGTCCCATCTGTGCCACCTGTCGTGTCTTGATTGTTCCCTCTATTTAGCTTTCCTAGTGTGCTCTGTCTTGCGTCGGTTCATTGAGATTTGTTCATCACTTGTGATTGTACCTGTTCCTGAAGAAGTGTTTTGTATTTCTGTGAGTGTTTGTTTATAGTTAGTGTTCCCGTGCTTTGAGTCTTTGTTTATCCCGTTAACTCAGTCCTGTTCAGTTATTTTGTATTTCCCTAGTCAGTGTTTTCCCCCTCGTGGGTTTTTGTTTTCCCTTTTTGTTAAATAAATCCTGTGTTTAGTCACTTCCTGTCTGCACCTGAGTTCCTCCCTTACCAAGATCCTGACAACTACGTTCAGCAGTTCTGTAACTATTTTTTGTGGGTGGGGGTGGGGGGGGGGGTTTACATAAATACAACCTGGAATGGTGCCGGGATGGGGCTTGCTCTATCTCTCTCTACGCTGTGCACACGATAATGTGTTTATTTCAGCTGTATGGGTCCTGGACCTTCATTTTGAGTTCATACTGTCTTAAAATGGATTATCTGCAGCACCTAGGTGTGATTTAAATATGAATAGGTGAGAATTTATTTTGTGGTGCTCAATTCCCCTTACAAATCATCCCCCTCCCAGCTCCATAATCCAATTCCAGCAGAAAAAAAAAATGAAACAAAATCTCATATCTTTCCATTTATGTTAGCTTGTCTTCTGAATTCAATATTTGATTGTTTACTTACTGGTCTTGGATGAATGAATATGTTAAGGGAGCACCTATGTGAATTTCATCAATATCTAAATATTAGGGGGAAAAAAATTCACCTTGTGGACTTAATTTATTTATAATACCCGAACCATCTCTTGTCTTGTTTATGACACTTGAAACATTGAATTCTTCTGTGATTGAGAATGTGCTCTATGAAATACGATTGGATTGTTGTGCTGCTGGCCAATAATTCCCGACAGCACACTACCACACTATCACAGCCAACGGAAACACCAGAGACACAGGCCATCTCACCAGACACATTATCCCTCTCTCCAGCATCTCCACTTTCTGTGCTTCTCACTGAAAATGGAGGAATTGGTGTATACTGGGACTAAAACTCTCACAATCATTCGCTGCAAGCCAGCAGATATCTACAAAAAAATGGCGGGCCCCCCAACCAACAAAGCCTGTGGGCCCTGCTCCTGTGAGAGCTCTCCGACCGCTGCCACAACATCAGGGCCCAAACCCTCTATCTGCTGAAAGTTAACCAAAAACAACTCATAGCAGCTCTCAGTGATATTTTCCAGGGACCGAGTGTGCCTGCAGCTTTCTCTATTTCAGTTTTATCACGTGATAGAAAGTTTAAGGCCTTTTCAAGCCGAAGGGCAGACTCATCTAATCTGCGGCCTATTATGCATCAAACTAAGATCGATGTAAAGACACAAAGCACTGCCATCAATTAAGCATTTTTAAAAATTTGCTCAGTAAACAATAAATAATATCTAATCAATGACTTTATAACCACAAACAATCTGGATTTTATGTTTCTAAACGAAAGACGAAGACAGCTCCAGTGCAACAGTCCTCAGTGAAGCAGCCCCTCCTAACTTCACTTTCATGAGTGTCTGTAGGACTGTTAGGAAAGGTGGAGGTGTAGCTGCTCTGTTTAAAGATGTCTATCAATGCAAGCAAATGTTATTTGGTCAGTACTTGTCTTTTGAATATCTAGGGATTGTGCTGAAAGGTGCTCCACGCATTCTGTTTATTATTATTTACAGGCCTCCAAAATACTCTCCAGCCTTTGGTGAAGAGGTCACAGAAATTTTATCAATGATTTCCTCAGAGTTTGACTTTTTTGCTATTGCAGGGGATTTTTATATTCACATAGATAATGAAGAAAACAAAACTACAAAAGAAATGATAGATGATTCAGCATGTGCATGGACCCACACACAAAGGTGGACACACTCTAGATTTAATCATCAGTAGGGGTCTAAACATTTCATCCATTGTTATTAAGGACGTAGCACTACCTGATCACTTCTGTATTTTCTTTGATATATTGATCTCTGCTACCAATGAATCTAGAGATGTCTCTGTCAGAAGGAGATGCATAAACGAGAACACAAGTGTACTATTTATGGAGGCTATATCTTTAACACCAAGCATTTTTGCGGACATTTTGTTGATATTCTCCTTGATTCTTTTAACTCAAAAGTTAAGAATGTTATTGATGACATTGCTCCAATAATAGTCAGTAAGAAAACAAACAGACATAAATCAGTTTGGAGAAGATCAACAGCAGTTCAGACTATGAAAAGACAACGCAGAAAAGCAGAGCGAATATGGCAGAAGACGAAACTTGAAATTCACTATAGCATCTTTAAAGACAGCCTTCATGCTTTTAATGTGAAACTAGCCACAGCTATACAGAATTTCTTCTCAGACCTTATAAACAGTAACTTAAACAACACTTGTACTCTTTTTGCCACTGTTGAGAGCTGACAACCCCCCCAAGTCAGATTCCCAGTGAAATGCTCTCAGACAGAAATGCAATGAGTTTGCTTCCTTCTTTTCTGAGAAGATCATCAATATCAGGAAGGCGATTGGCACATCCTCAAGAAATGCAGAGGTCTGACAGATTTGGCCACAATATCAAAAAGATACTATGTCCACTTTAGAAGCAACATTTTGGAAGAAATAGTGCATCACCTAAAATTGTCAACCTGCTATCTTGACACACTTTCCACATCTTTTTTCAATAGTGTGCTTAATTGTTTAGAAGAAGATCTCTTAGAAATGGTGAATGCCTCACTTCTTTCTGGGACATTTCCAAACTCCCTGAAAACTGCACTTGTTAAGCCCCTCCTGAAAAAGAGCAATCTTGATAACACCATTTTGAGCAATTTTAGACCAATATCTAATCTTCCTTTTATAGGCAAAATTATAGAAAAGGTAGTTTTTAATCAGCTGAACAAATACTTAAACTCAAATGGATACCTGGACAATTTTCAATCTGGTTTCCGACCGCATCACAGCACAGAGACAGCACTCATTAAGATAATAAATGATATTTGCTTAAATTCTGACTCTGGCAAAATATCAGTGCTGGTATTGCTAGATCTCAGTGCTGCGTTTGACACTGTTGATCATAACATACTACTAGAGAGACTGGAAAACTTGGTCGGGCTTTCTGGGATGGTACTCAAATGGTTCAGGTCATGCTTAGAAGGGAGAGGTTATTATGTGAGTCTAGGAGAGCATAAGTCTAAGTGGACGTCCATGACATGCGGAGTCCCACAAGGGTCAATTCTTGCACCGCTCTTGTTTAGCCTTTATATGCTCCCACTAAGTCAAAAAATGAGAAAGAACCAAATTGCCTATCACAGCTATGCTGATGATACCCAGATTTACCTAGCCGTATCTCCAAATGACTACAGCCCCATTGACTCGCCCTGCCAATGTATTGGTGAAATTAATAATTGGATGTGCCAGAAATTTCTTTAGTTAAACAAGGAAAAAAACTGTTATTGCAAAGTTTAAGTTATTGCATTTGGAAACAAGGATAACATTTTCAAGGTAAATGCATACCATGACTCTAGGGGTCAAACAACTAAAAATCATGTCAGGAATCTTGGTGTGATTCTGGAGACAGACCTTAGTTTCAGTAGTCATGTCAAAGCAGTAACTAAATCAGCATAATACCATCTAAAAACATTGCAAGAATTAGATGTTTTGTTTCCAGTCAAGACTTAGAGAAATTTGTTCATGCCTTTATTACCAGCAGGGTGGACTATTGTAATGGGCTCCTCACCTGCCTTCCCAAAAAGACAATTAGACAGCTGCAGCTTATCCAGAACGCTGCAGCCAGAATTCTGACTAGAACCAGAAAATCTGAGCATATCAGTCAGTCATACCAGTCCTCAGGTCCTTAAACTGGCTTCCAGTTACATTTAGGATTGATTTTAAAGAACTTTAAAGTACTTGTCTATAAATCACTCAATGACCTAGGACTGAAATATATTGCAGATATGTTCTCTGAATATAAACCTAACAGAGCACTCAGATCATTAGGATCGAGTCAGTTAGAAATACCAAGGGTTCACACAAAACAAGGGGAGTCCGCCTTTAGTTACTATGCTGCCCGCAGCTGGAATCAGCTTCCAGAAGAAATCAGATGTGCTAAAATACTAGTCACATTTAAATCTAGACTCAATCTGTTCTTTTCTTTTTTTTTTTTTTTTTTTTTTACCATGGTTAAAGAAGTGTTCTTCTATGCTCAAAGGAGAGCTATAAACCTACAACAGAGCTGTCTTCATTGAATGTACAATGTGCCTCCTATATAGGGGGTCGATTCATGGCAAGAATGACAAGACCTTGAAGTCAGCCACACTTCAGTAGGTCAACTGTCCCCCCTTGGGGCACTATCCCCATACTGTGTCTTCCATGGGCAAATTAACAAAGCCACTGTCACTCTCCCCCTGCCAAAGAAAAATAATTAGATTTCTTAAGGAACACATAGAAAAGCTTAAGACTGCGATCAATGTTTCACAGCGTTCCACCATCCAGCTTGATCCCATTATATTTGATAACCATTCACACTGATTGATCCACCGGCAGACGTGGTATTGATAAATGATTAAAAAACTTTCCATTTAATTTGGCCGTGAAGGAAAGGAGCGTGAGATGGGACAGAAGGGAAAAGCAATTAGGCCCCTGTTTGGTGTAATGAGGCCCACCGCCGTGCTGCAGGAGTGCTCGTGGACCCTATAACGCCTGGCTTTTCAACTGCACCCCATCACATGCTCTCCCGGCGGACATCACCAGCTGAATTAGTCTACCATATTCACAAGAATCACTGCAATCCGGTTTGAAAGAAAATCAATAAGATATGTCCATTTATGCTTCCAAGTGAAGGAACAAGGGCTACCAAGCTGAACAAACACAAGATTTAATAGGACAAATTTCCCCTCCTACTTTGTTGTCTTTACAACAAATTGAAAGATTTGCTGTAGTTTTCCATCCAAACAATCCTTCTTTTCCCTCATACTAGATTATTTATTATTTTGTCTTGATTCACACAGTGTTTCTTATGTTAACATAATTATGTTAACAGAGTAATTAATAAATGTGGTATGGCAGAGTTATAAGAAATCAAAAAGAAATGTCACTGGGTTTCTATGTTTTTTATTTTTTATTTTATTCAAACGTATTCAAACGTCTAAAAGTAGGATCTAAAACAAGATCTGTTAAAAAACACTTTACAATAAAGATCAATTTGTTAACTTTAGTCAATGCATTAAGTATCATGAACTAATAATAAACAATTATTTATGATTTATTGTTAGTTCATGTTCATTTATAGTAGGATTATGTAAATACATTACATAATTTACAATTAGCAATAGCACTTAAACAGTACAAATTTAAATTTACAATTTATTTATTTTATTTTTTGGCTTTTATTTTGACAGAACAGTACATATTTTCTATGAAGTGAAGTGGGTGAGAAAGAGCGGGGGACAGGATCGGGAAAGGTCTGTGAGCTGGGACTCGAATGCATCAACCAATTTTAACAAATTGGATATTATTGTATAGCGTTATTCAAAATCCTTTATTTTTAGCATGTAGTCATTTAGCAGATCCTGGTTTAGATCCTAGTTTTAATTTTGAATCTAGTTAAGATTAAGTTTTGACTTTTTATTATACCTTAACCACCCTAGAAATGAGCACAAAAAACTTGCGTTTGGATAAAAGCCTTTTGTATACTATATCATTATGTGTTTGTATTTATATACAGTATGTATATAAATAATGTATATCACCATGTGCTCGCAGGCAAACTTTCAAAAGATATTTTGTACACCACCTACCCGAGTTGTTAACATGCACCTTTTGACAATGATACTTTCCCGGTGTAAAGTTACCTGCTTGACATGCTATCACCGCCTGTGTGTCTAGTGTCAGCACATTGGCTGGTATAATGTGTCATTGAGCCCTGTACTGAAGGTGGCTGAGGTGTTGAGATGGAGGTTAATCAGCTCATGTGTCATGTAGCATGGAGACGACGTGTGGCGCAGAGAGACCAACAAGACCTTAGTGAATCCCCCAGCTGCTTGGCCCAGCCAGTTAACACCACACATTCAGGTCATGGCCCGAAAGTGAGGGACACGCAGCCCCAGATGTGTGATATGAGCAGGGGATGCAGGTGGTAAGATGCAGCCCACACACTAGTTAATAATGTGCCATGCCACTTTTTGGACTCGCACCTTCCGTTGAAAGTCATGGGGTGACGGGGCGAGCGACGCTCATCCTTGAGTGCATCAGGTAAAGACAACATCGGGCCCAGAGAAATGGAGAGAAATGCAAATAATTTGAGATTTAATTTGAGCACTGAAAAGAAAATAATGTGCTGCGTCATTTCTTAATGTTGATATCCGTCTAATTGATGACTTGGTGTCAAATCAATCCATTATGCATAATTTATTTTGGATCAAGTCCCACATTATCATAATCACCCACTGGATATGCTGCTCACTGTGACACTTTAGCGGGTGGCAAAGCCGTGTCTCTGGTAGGGGTTAAGAGCGAGAGCATTCGAGAGAGTGAGAGAGAGAGAGAGAGAGAGAGAGAGAGAGAGAGAGAGAGAGACGTACCCAGCAGCTAGCTCAAACATTTCCCTTGGCATACTGCTCTGTGATGTACGGGATGTTAAGATGTCAGCCCCTCATTCACTTAAAGCTGATAACTGCAGTCAGGAGGGTGACTGCACTCAGTGTGTGTGTGTGTGCGTGTGAGTGTGCGCAGACTGGCACGGAACGGGTTACCCATCTGCCTGCCTGCTCAAATGCTGCCGTTTGCAATCACTAAGCAGCTTTAGTGTCTCCTACCACAGTCCAGATTTAAAATTCATAAATGCTAATCCTTCATAATTTACAGTTTAAAAAGCAGCCCTGTGCATGGGCCCTGTGGCCATGGCTCAGTCAGAGTAATTATCCCAAGGAGCTGGGAATGGACTACTCACCAAGACTTTTAACAGTCAAGGAAATCCCCTCCACTGGCACCCAACCCAATTACTCCAAATAAGTAAACAGATTAGCAAGTCATTTTCCCATGCAATCTGGACAAAGAGGCCAAATCGCAGCCACGCACAGAGTAAGGTGGGTAAACAGTCTTAAAGTTGGGCCTGTGTGCTCTTTATGAGGTGTGCGACCTGCCAAGTAATTTTATTCGTCATTTCATTTGATTTGTAAAGAGGATGTGAGGGTTGATTGTCTTGCGCAGGACGAACATGTACTCGACGGAGTCAGAAGGTTATTCATTGCTTGCGCTCTGATGTAGGTGACGTCCTCTCAGCATGTGGCCTCGCAGCAGCTTTTTAAAGCTTCAACTGATCTGTGTTTGTGTTGTAGAGAGTGGATTATTCTATCTACTGTGAATGTTGCTAATGGTGGTTGACAACATCCATTTGGAACTGACCTGGTTTTTCAATTTCCTTTAATGGCTCCACTGGTTTCACAAGGGGCTTTGGTTTTGATGGGGTACATTTTGGGAAAAAAATTATACTAAGGCCAGCATATGGATTCATAATGAGACCTATACTAGAGGTCACTTACTAATATTTTGCCTGTGTTTTAACACTGCAGCTGTTTCTTTCCTCATATTAATTGCAAATCACTCAACGTGTCAACATCTAAGATGACTGTGCTATTAATTAACCAAATACATATCTCTAAAGTGCCACCTTTTGGTGTAATTCAAGTCTAGAAGCTTTCCGCTTTATAGTGAAGTATTTGATAAGATAGAATCTTCCATTAAATTAGCGGAGACTTAAGGTAAGATAGGTTCCATAGATAGTTCAGTCAGTTAATGTTCCTGTTCCTAATGCAATACTTGCCTATACATGCAAAACAGCCTGCTCTTATTTTAATCTCAGTGTCAATATATTTGAATTATATTAAATGCAATAGCCAATGGTAATGTGGAATTCTGACAATCAAATCATCTTCAATCTACACTAAATTAAATGACTCTTTTCAATCAGAGCAGTGAGTCTGCAACCCATAGACATCACCAGACTCTTGGTTTTATGCTTTGAAATGCTTTTCCCAAGCCTTTAATGCAGCCAATTCCAATTGTTGCTTGTTTGGGGAGTTTCTGTCTTTAGTTTCCTCTTCAGCTGGTGAAATTAATGTTCAATCGGATTTAAATTGACTTCACATTTATTTGCCCTGATAAAGTCACTGATTGAACTGACTAGGTGTTTTGGATCATTGTCCTGATCCAATATGAAGTGCTTTCTAATGAGTTTGGTAGCATTTTCTTGAATATTGCTAGCCAAGATGATTTTGTACCCTTCCAAAATCATTCTGCTACTGCCATCGTACAGTACATTAAGTCATCATTAAAATGAAGAGGTCCTGTTCTAGAGACAGCCATGCAGGTCCATGCCATGACACCACCTTCACCAAGCCTTACAGATCAGGTTGTATGCTTAGGATAATTTGCAATTCCCTTCTCCACACTTTTGCTTTCCAATCACTTAGATAAAGGTTCATCTTTGTCTCATCGGTCCGTCAACGGTCCAACCAAAACTCTGATCAGAGGTTTCCATCTTGCTGTGTAGCTTCTGTAAATCTGTCTCAAATTCTCCTGCGGACTGTAGACTGACAGAGCATCACCCCAGCTTTCTGGAGGTTGTTGTTGATTTAACAGACATGTATTTTAGGATTCATTTTCACAGCTTTTATGATTTGTCTGTCATCAGCTACTGTTGTTTTTCTCAGCCGATCAGGTCGTCGTTGGTTGCTGATGTTGCCAGTAGTTTCCAATCTCCTGATTTCTCCATGCCCTTTGTTTTCCCTATAGTTCTAATTGACTTCCTCTTTTCTTTTAGAATCCAAAATGCTTGCTTTTCTTTGAGAGTCGGCTTCCTTGTCTTCATCCTGGTTTGTGTGTGTCATCATTGAATGCAAGACTTAGAATGCAGAAGCAATGGGTATAACTGATAAGACACATTCCCTGCTTTTAATATATGAAGAATTAATGCAACAGAACACAGCTGAACACTTAGAAAGGCCTATGAGGCAACTGTTCCAATACTTATGCTCACATCAGATAAGGAGATGAAACTCTAAAAGTGCTGCTTTTCTTAGCTGGTAAAACATCTTTGTGTTGAATTACCCAATAATAAACTGTGACATTCTGTAGTTTTGTCTCAAATTCATCTTTTAATCATATTTACAGATTTCTTGACTCCACAGAAAACAGAACAATTTTGTCTTTACTGTTCCAGTACTTACAGCGGGGCATTGTATGTATAATTACTGCTGCATTTAATTTCATTACAAGCAAAATAGCATCAGAGCTGCCTTTGTAGGAAGGGGCTGAGCTGACATTTTTCATTATGTCTTTAATGCTGCATTGGGACTATATGTAGAATTTGGATTGAAACAGAGTCTACTCAGAGCACCTTTTACTCGCCTATGTAAAGACAATGGTATATCAGCTACATCAGCTGGTAGAATGGCAGAATACAAGCTGCATGCTAAAACTAAGTAAAGTGTCAATAAGACAACATAAATGCAAAACAAACCCAGAGGTAAATCACAACAACTTATAAACTCAAAAGACATTGATGTATACCTTTGTACAGGTAAGAGTACCGTATCTGACAGCCATCAAGCTTGTTCTGAGTCTGCTGCTGCTTGTTTACTCTAGTCATTGAATAATCACCTGTCTTTCAAACTCTGCTTCCCACAAGCCTCAGTCATCACAGATGACTGTAATGGATTCTGAAAAGGCACCATGACTGAAATCAGTTCACTCCAAGATGATGAATCCATCAGTTCCACATTCATAAACACAATCTTTTGTTTCCTACGCATTCATTGAGAGAGATGACAGAATCTGTATGCAGGCATAGGGAATATGAGACTTGATGTTTTGAACTGCTATAATGAGCAAATACTGTAGTAACGGCTGAGAATTTAAGACAAAAGGACAACTGTCCAACTTATGCAGGATGTTAAACAGCGGTAAAGGGAAATCTCTCCCCCTCTCTCTAAACACATCTATCTATCTATCTATCTATCTATCTATCTATCTATCTATCTATCTATCTATCTATCTATCTATCTATCTATCTATCTATCTATCTATCTATCTATCTATCTATCTATCTATCTATCTATCTATCTATCTACCTATCTATCTATCTATCTATCTATCTATCTATCACATTTAAAAATATATATTTTTATTCAATTATTTTATAATTCGCAATCTAGGTTAGATGTTTAAGGTTATGACTTTTGTATTGTTCAGTGTAACAGTTTTTCTCAGCCGCATTGGTGCATTTCTCAAATCATCCTTAATATTTGCAAAGTAGTATGTGCATTTCTCAAAACAATTCGTACAAAACAGCACCACACAATGGATTGATTACCTGCAAAACTGTGTGTGACTTACTCAAAATCTTTAGTTGATCTCTCAAAAGTAAGTATCTATGTCAGTGAACATATCAGTGAAATCAGAATAAAGTCCTTGTGTCATTGCTCACAAACAAGATACTCAAAATGCTTAGTCATATTGTGAGTATAAAAGTAAACTGTGGCAGTTAGTGTATTGAAATGCAGAAGGCTGCACTTCTTCTCTATGCCATATATCAATTTCAAAAGTACAAATTTACAAACTACTGTATGTGGGGTATTGATTGAAATGAACTGGATAGGATTCACAGTACATTGTCGTTGTAATATAGAAAAGAATAATAAATATGGGTACAAAGGTGAGAATGCAGAATTAGAAAGGCAAACACAGGAAACCCACCTTGGTAAGCCATTGTAAGCCATTATTGACAAAATGAGATGCACCTTTATGCTATTTCCAAGAACTGATGTATAATTGGTTTATCTACATTCTCTTCATTATAGTGAAAGTCAAGATTCACCTCCACAATTCATGACAAATTTACAAAAAGTCTAATAGAAATGCGTAGAAAATATGCTTGACAGTTTATGACAACAAGATCAAGCATTTTGCATTTAATTGCTTATAAGATGAACTAATGACTAGAAATTTTGAGTGGTAAGACTATTGCAAAGAGAACTGTATAATACATTTTGAGCAACATGACATTAGCAACTGATAAGGAAACCACAGTCAAATACATAATCTTTTGCATGAATGTACCAAAGCAACTACAACTTGTTCAAAAGAATGAGAAACTGCTTTTATGATGTGCACGAGTGACTAGATGATGTGGAGGTTGAACAAGTAGTTTTAAGAATTTCATTTCTGATTTGAGAAATGCACCAAAGCTAATGAGAAAAACTTGAATTCATGTACATTCAAAATGTATTAACGTAATGTTAAAAATTTTAAATGTTAAAAATGTGATATTAAACTGAGGCTTTTTGTAAAGTGTTTCCTTTATTAAATGAAATAATAATAAAAAAATCTAGTAATATATTACAGAATCTGTTTGTTTTTATCCTGTTGTCAGAACTGTATGTGCTGGAAGTGACTTCCTGTTTTTAAGAAACATGTAATACCTTCTTATACCACCAGATCTCTCAAAGCTCTCCAGCTGAGGATCAACACCTCCATCACTACCATGGCCCAGTGTGGACGCAGAATATGATGCAATTATGAGAAATGAAAATCGAAATTAAATCAATAACTTACAACTCCACCATGCCGTCAGCATGGTATTTCATTTTAAAGAATTGTTATAAGTCACTTTGTCAAGAAATCGCCAAGCCTGGCAATTGCCAAATTCATATCTAATCCTACCACTCAGCAGTGTTTAAAGCCTGAGAGGCTGGGGGAGATTTATGATGTAGATGTGGGTATTATATTGTGAGGGGGTTGCCAGAGAAAACAGCGAGAAAAATCCTGGTGTTTGAAAAGTTTCCAGCAAGGATCAGGTTACTGCCTGTTCATCACACCAGCCAGCATGAAGTCGGTCTTGAATCCAATGCATATAAGCAAAGCAGAAGAATTATGTGGTCTTAGAGCTTTCTGCACCCTTGAAAAATGGCACGGTGTGCTGTTAACACTTACGCATAAAAACATACAGCTTACGCAGTGGAATCAGATCTAAGTGCATTTATAGGTTTTCTCTATATTTCCTGGTCTCGGCTTGATGACTGGATTCGTTGCGTGAGTACAAAACAAAGGGTGCGATGCACAGAATCTATGCAGACTCCATTATAAAAGAGACATTATGGTGATATTTGGTTGGCTGGCAATGGTGAGAAGCACAGAGGGATGCTGGGTAATGAAGACAGAGCGGAGACAGCTGTGTGCCACCATCCCTCCCTCCCATTTATTGTGTCTTCCTATGAATCCTTAATGGACCCCTCAGTATTAAAAAAGGGAAATTGAGATGCATTTCAATAAAAGTGATTGGTTCTTGTTGTGTAGTTGTGCTGGCCTGCATATGGTGTCTAGCTTGCACACACACACACACACAGACACAGACACACTCTTTTTCAGCCCCTCAGATGAATGCAGTGTAATTACCATGGCTGCGAGACCCACTCTGTTTCTCCCCCTCCTCTGTTATGATTATTCTTTTCTGTCAGTGTTATCTGGGAGGCTTGCGTGTGCTGCAGCACAAGGTCTGGCTGACAACTGAGGCGCTAATGAGCCAAACAGAGGCCCATATGCCTACAGTGAGTGCAGAGAAATCTGGGCCATGGCATAGCTTAAATGAGAGGAATTCTGGTTAATGTAGTATCAGGCTGTTAGTGGAAAAGAGACCAGTGGGCATGATTTATAGTGCACAGTTTTATGGAGTCGGATTCAGGTCGGTTTAGTGTGGTCAAGAGCTTGGTAAGTGCATTATATAGTGTGGATGGCTTTTACGCTGTTACCTTATTACTAGACATACCTCCTCTCTGTACTAAAGTGCAGCCTCTTTGATGATAAGAGGGGGAGAGAAAGCACTGATAACAGGCAACAGCGGCCTGTGTGAGTCCAGCCTGCTGGAGCCAGTGGAGGTTTAATTGCTTGGTGGAACCCTGTTGAAGAAGGCACACTTTCCTGTCAGAGTGGAGAGACATTATGAAATGCTCCCACAACGCCTCCAGTTGATTCAATTAATTTATTTCACTTCTAAGTGATGGAAATACTGCCTCTTTTCCAATAAAAGCCTAGACAGTTTCAACACCCTGTCACCACTTGCCCTGTCAGAGTTTAGCAGAATTAATAGTGTATGATTTTCACCCAACATCTCTGGACATGTGCGCACATGCGGCTGCGTCAAGCATGAAAATCACTGCTCTCCAGGAGGGGTTGGGGGGGAGGGGTTTGTGACCCCTATGAACTGGGGTCAAGTATTTGTGTTTAGCAGTTATGACCTGAATGTAATCTTGCATAAAAACTGGGTTCTTGATTATGGTTGGTAGTCACTAAGTCAGGGTGACCATATATTGTCTTTTTCCTGGACATGTCTTTGCCAGGATTTCTATATTGACTAAAATATCCAGGTTTTCCTGCTTTGCTGAAGATAATGACTGAAAAGTAGTTTGACAAATAACTTGGAGGCATTGTACATACAGTCTTCAAACAATCATAGAGTGTGAGTAGGTGGGATCTATACTGTCAAAGAAATGCACATACGTGAACAATGAAAACAAGATGATGCATCTAGAAGAGTTTATCCTAAAGAATAACATTTTTGGCTAAATTTGTAGCAACATATTAGGTGTGTTCGACTTGAAGCGGTGCTACGCAGTCTGACTGTATGACTTCAAAGTACTGTGAGAAATAGAGAGCAGACAGCTCCTTATGCTTTTGAATTGCTCTTGTGGTACTTTGACTGCTCTCTGTAGCTCCCACATTCTCATGCGCTACAATATTGTGTTATTGTGTACAATGCCTTCATGTTATAGGTCAAAATACTTTTCGATCATTACCTTCGGCATGTATGAAAACATTCATCCATCCATCCATCCATCCATCCATCCATATAAATACACACACACACACACACACACACACACACACACACACACACACACACTTATGGTTGGCGTTCTAAGTTCTAAGTTCTAAGTTCTAAGGTGTGCAAATATTTTTCAGGAATTGCAGCTCACAGCGGATGTAATTCCAGGCAGGCATTGACTACACTACACACTACAGTTCCATATGACTTTGAGAAATTATTTATTTCAAAGGTCCTCTCATCCTACAGTACAACAGCAAACATACAAAAACCCATAAAGACACTGACCAAGCCAATAAATATAACAGTATAAACGGTAGGATAGAAATGTCAAACTATTTCCACATTTTTCCAATGAAATTATATTTTAGCTTTCTTTCTTCCACTCTTTCTCTCACACAAATGCACACATACACAGTACAGACACACAGTCGAAACATATATGGCCACTGACACTTCTTGTAATTTCGCTGTTCTTGAAGCAGTTAAACTTACAGTTTTGCAGTTGGAGAGGGGTTTTGAAAAATAAATTATCTATCATGTCACTCAAACATTTAAGCTACAACGCAGGGATTTTTATGTGCCTTTATGCAAGACCCTAATCACTTATGTAATGGTGGTGGTGGTGGGGGGGGGGTTCTGAAAACCTTCTTTTAACTAATCATTCATGGTTTCCCAATGCAGCAGGTCTGTGCCAAAGGCAGAACCCAATAAACTAGCAGGCAATGTAGATTTATAAATGATTAATTAAGGAATGTCTCAGGGGAGCTGCAGATGCTATACGCAAAAATATTAATTAGTTGAAATGAGAATTAAACTAACAGGAAAACACTCTGCCAAGGCTGAAGAGCACGAGGGTGGGGTGAAGAGGTGGGGGCACAACTCTTTAAAACCTAGGAAGTCAGTGGAGAGCAAAGAAGGATGGAGTGAGATTCTATTGGTGATACTAAGACACTGGAAGTGGAAAGAGAGGTGAAAAGACAAAGCAAGTTGGAAGAGCAGACAAGAGTTAGAAGGAAATGTAGAGAATTGAGAACAGGGGCTAGTAAGATAAGGAGGAGCAGGACAGATTGTGGGAGGTTTGGGGTGAGAAAAGAGAAATATAGAGAAATGAAGGCTGGGGGGTCTGAAGAGAATGAGCAACACAAAAGGTGGTTTGTAAGACTTTTCCTACTTGACGCATAATATTTCTTTTCTGTCTGCACAGCCAGTGCCTCTGAGCCTCCATACTTTCATCCGCCTGCTCTTTACACGAATGTCAAGATGCTGAGTGGAATTCTTTATAGATTAAATGAGACGAGAACAGAGCCAACTTAATCCAGCCAATTACCACTCAGTGTAGCCCAATGATTCTACATTAAAACTACATACTTCATCAGTGGAATTATTATATTGCAACCACACCTGCCATTTGCTTTGACTACTGTCTTGGATTTTTATATAATGTATGTAATACGATTTTGCTGGAATACATAATTTTGGGAATCCAAAAAGGCAGGATACTTGCTGAGGAAAAAGCTTGAAAATTGTGCTTATGTTATGTTGCTTCTTGGACATTTCATGAAACTTTGAGTGCTGCAGTTTTATATGAAACAGATTAAAATGTACCTGAGTGCTCAGCATTATAAGTGAAATGCTGTCACTGAGGAAGTTTATGTAAGAACAAAGCCATACATATAGAGCTGGTTATGTGATGCAAATGTCAAGATTATTAGTTTACAAATCATGAATTATGGTAAAAGTGTGTTGAAGTCAAAGTAATACAGTATGTGCAAAACAGTCTTTATTAATAAAAAACTGCTATATTTGTGTTAAAAGATTAAAGGGACCATTTGATGCGATTTTAACATTTCCTTTCTCTTTGGAGTGTCAAAAGCGATTGGTGCATAAAGAAGGTTTGTAAAGTTGCAAAGACTAAAGTCTCAAATCCAAAGAGATATTCTTTTAAAAGTTAAGAGTCAACCATGCCTACCACTCATTCTAACATGCACCCATTCTAACACGTGGGAAGATTTGCATAACACTGCCCAAATGTTCATGCAAAGAAAGAAGGGGTAACTTTTATTCTCACTGTTGCCGCTGCCGCCACGTTGTGGAAAAGCTGTGTGTTTGGTTGTGAAAGCGAAACTACTTTGTTTGGCCTTCCAAAGTGGACACAGCTAGAAATCAGTGGTTAAGTTGTGTTTACAATACTGTTCCGGAACAGTTAAACCAAAATATACAAATGTGTGCAGAGCATTTTACAGAGGATGAAGACTGCTTCCTGTGAGAGTAGCCTATAATGCGGTGTCTGTTTCAAGTGGGCAGTTCCAACTTTGCAAGGATAGTCTGGCGCTTCTGACTCACAGTTTCTAAGTACGTTTACATATGTAAAGGATTTCCCATGATTCAAACGCAAGTTTTATGCAGTGTAGAGTGGCGCTTGATGTTTGTCATTTCTCTGATCACAAATACAGACATGGTTTTATGTTTTTGCAGCGCAATAGACAACACAACGTGTAAAAACACAGTATAAGTAATTATAATCAGTTATTATGTCCCCACTATCTGCAACAAATGCCTCGTTTATAATGGGTTTTATTGTTTTTGTCTTGTTGTGCCGGGACACAAGGCATCACAGTATGGTGAAGGCCAATCAACATTATGTGGAAAATAATGTGTTTTTTTTTAACCTTAAACCACATAAAACATTGCATTACACCAAATACACAAAATAATGTTCTTTATAGAAATGTCATATGACCCCTATAAGAAGTGTTGACATTACTTCATCTTGTGGCAATTTTAGAGGTAACGGCATTGAATTGTATGAACAATTATATTTTTGAGAGTTTTGCAGAGGCACGTGACTTGGAATAAGGCAAGATCTTAAGCCAAAATTTAGGCAAAATTAAACATTACAAAATTGTACATAGTGTGTTGTAGCTTTAAAAATGAGTCAAAATAATGTTTTATTTTTATTTTTTTATAATACATAAAATCATTCCCATGTCCAGCTCTGAGGATCCAAAAATAATTATAAGAATTTCTGTGTTTGTAAAAGAAACTTAATAAAGAGATCACTATGTGCATTTGTTTCATAAATGATATCTCAATTGCTTAGAATTTAGTGTAAAAATGCAATAAAATAACAACCAACTCAATGCTGGGCAACAGGCATGAAACACAATTACAGAAATATGAATTCATTTAAAAGGTCACGCATCCTTTAGATAGCCCTTCTGATGTGAGCCAACACTCGCTGGAAAGTGTATTAATGTTAATGCCAACTCAAATATTATTTCAGTCAGTGAAGAATTGGACCAGGCTTGCAGAACAGAGTAAGGAAGCAGGTTTATGACTTATGAGAGTGAAGGTTATTTATGTAACGTGATGGTCTTTTGAGGTCTCAAAAGTTTTTTGGCAACTTTGGCACGCATGACACACACACGTAATATTATAAAAAACAAGCGAGCACTGCAGAGATATGAAGGCTGAAAATCACCAAATGTCAGTCTCGACCTTTCCACCCCAGTTATCTGTCTCCCATGAGCAGCTTCGAAACCGGCCTATTCTACAAGTATTTCACCTACGATTGATTAGCCACAAGAAATGAATCATAAGTGCACACTAGATGAAAAAAATTGGAAGATGAAAAATTAGACCTAGACTGAAGCTAAAAGGAAAGGAGACCTGCCAACATTTCGAAGCTTCCCTAATTGACTCACTGGAGGGCCAAGACTCCAGTGGCAGCGAGGTGTTTCAGAAGTCTCTGTTCTCCACAACTACTGCTGAGGACAGAGTGTATGTTTTTAGATATTGAAAATAAATATTTCATTTAACTGTCAGTTCTATGGGGTGAGCGCCTGCGTCTTTCATGTGATGGCAGTTTAGAGGGGGGCCTGTCGATGTGTGGAGAGCCACTGCTAGTGAGCTGAAGGCATCCTTCTCTTTCCAAAGCAAGAGGGAAGCGAGGGCTCCTTTCATCAGAGGGGCCGGGCGCAGTGGGCCAGGCGGGATCAGCCCTTGCTTGACAACAGTTAGCGCAGTAAGTTTCAGTCGTGATAGGCAGTTCACAGAGGAGTCTTCGGACAAACCCCTGTCAGAGCAAGTGTGGCGTCTACACAGATTCTGAACTCATCACGCCACTAACGATTGCATGCCCTCAGATATGATGTTTTACAATTTGAGCTTGAATCTATGGGCTGGAAAAGGCACCATGAGAGAATGATTAATAAATAAATACATTTATGCATTTAGCAGACACTTTTATCCAAAGTGACTCACAGTGCATTCGAGCTAACATTTTTGACCTAACATGTGTTCCCTGGGAATAGAACCCACAACCTTGTGCTGCTAATGCAACGCTCTACCACTTGAGCCACAGGAACACATATAGAGGAGTAGAATAGAATATAATATATAATATATATTCATATATTCACATATAGAATAGAGACCAAGTAACTGCAAAAGTAACTGATTCTGCCAAAATACTGTATCATATTTTAATATAAAATTCTGTCATCAATTACTAAAAAGTATGACTTTTATTTATTTTGTGGAAGTCCAAAGGTACATTTATGGATTTCTTTGAAGAATGCACTAGCCACAATTTTGAAATTATGAAAGTCAAGAAAACCTTGTAAAAGTATATTAAAAGTGATGACTCACTATATTCCAAGCCTTCAGATGCTTTATAATAGATTTGTGTAATGAACAGATTTAAATTAAGCCATTTATCATAAAATATCTTAATATCTGTCCTAGCTTTCCTGAAAGAATACATGAGAGGCATTGATATACATGATATATATCCGTTTGATCTTTTAAATTAATCAGTTTGTACAGTGAAGAAAGCTTGAATCAGACTAATACAATTTTTTACTTCAACGCAGTGATTCAGTCACATTAGATAACAGTCCTCAGGAACGGAAAACGATCAGTGAATGATAACTTAAATTTCACCGCAATGTACATAAAACATTATTAAAAAGGGTTTGGAAGGTTTGGAAAGACATGAGGTTGGGTATTTTTTTAGACAAACAATACAAATCTGTAGTACCTCTTGTAGTTGACATTTACAGAAACAATGGTTATGGCAGTATTTATTTGCAAGAAAACTGAGTTTAACACTTCAGCCTCTTTCTAACTGGCAGGTCAAAATTAGCTAATGAAAGATGGTTGAGTTTTACAAAGAAAACATCACTTGCAATTATAATCCCATTAATCTGCTACAACACTGACACACTATTGAGTTCCCATGGGTTGTTAAAATCATACTGTGAGAACAATAGAAATCTGATGAGATTCTGAGGCCCATGTTCTAATTACCTGTGTACATTCCCACAACAGTCTCTGCATCCCACACGGAACAAACAGGTCAAGACGAAAACAGAACGGAATCTAATTTTCTCATCTTCCAGATGAAGAACTAATAGATCAACAGACAGGCTTTTACTCTGGTCTAGATGAGTGTGTTTTGTCCTCTATTGACATCTCCGGATTATCATATCAATATTTGTGTTAGTTATTTGGCTGCATTGTGGACTAGACTTCATAATATGGCCTAGTTTATTACTTCACATATTTGAAAGAGTGGAGATGGGTTAATATTTTCTGCAAACAGATTCATATCTCGAATGACTCTGGGAAACATTGAAATTCTCTGTTTGAAAAGCTGTGAATAATTAGACAAAGAGTCTGCTCCTCTACAAAGTATTGAACTCGGAGCGTATGCGCTGCACTTAGCTGTGCAGGTCTACAAATGTGCTTTCCTGTGTGCAGCCAAATTGGTCCCTTTGCTGACTCAGTAATAAGAGAATGGGTTAAATGCATTGCTTCAGCATTAATTGACCTCAGCAATCCCCACTTGAGTATTTCATTATCCAAATGTTGGAGACGGCTAGTAACAAACAATCTGCAGTCTTCACTATGCACAGAAAGAACTGTGCACTGATTATAAATTTCCTCTCTGTGCTCAATTGCAGGTAGGAGCAACAGCTTGAGGAGCTAAAAACAAACCTAGGCAATAATTGAAATGTAGCATGAAATTACCCCTGTAAATAACCAGCAGCCATTACAAGAACACATTCTTTCTCTTTTCCATTAACACCAGCCAGCATCCGCCTGCAAACAAGTATGCACATGACTGCACGCCCTCTCTCTCTCTCTCTCTCACACACACACACACACACACACACATGCACACACACACACAGGGTAGGTGGTAGAAAGGTTTGGAGGGTTGCTCAATTGCACATTTATCCTCAAAATTAAAAATGGTGATTGATCCATGGAATATTAACGGTCAACTGTGTTTTTCATTAAGTTGTGAAGGGGAGCGGAGGAAGCCCTACGAAGAATAAGGAAAAGGAAAGAGGAAAAAAAAGGGCCCCTCAGTTCAACGTTGATCCCATATAGTGAATAACCCTGAGAGAAATGTAAATACCCTACTCCAATAACACGACAGCACACTAATCATATTTACAAACTATATTAAATCTGTCCATTGTGCTTGCCGCTGCTAAGGATTGGCTCCCCATGTAATTGTCATTGTAACCAATGTTGGCTCATGGGGAGGGAGAATTTAACTGCAGTGATATAAGGTGACTGGTAGGCTTATTATTACTATATTATGACCCAGTATATGTTTATTAAAACAATTTGTCATGCAGAACAGGACTAGGGGAATGGAAACATTAAATCCCAGCGTACTTCGGCCTCTGAAATGAGTTACAATAAAATTAATGGTGGCGAAGCCCGGGCTGACACCGCAGTGCTGCGTAATAACCCGCTGCTTCATTTCATTTGCTGATCATTTCCTGTCGGGACCCTTGCCATTAAACATACATGTGGAGAATTATTGAAATAGGCCCAAAAAAGGTACCACAGAGAGAGCAGATTGGCAAAGGCGGTACTGTATGTAGAACACGTTTGAAGTTGATACCGGTGGGTCAGCAGATACTTTACTAAACAAAACAAATCAGCTGCAGAGATCAACATCTCATATCATGACAAAGCGAGATGTATCTGATTATTACCATCGAATATCTCTGATATAACATGCTGCTATGGGGAATTGATCACATGAAGTGCAATGTAATAAAAGTAATCTGACTTGAAATTGAGCAATGGATCTACAAGAGGAAATTAAAAAAAAAAAAAAGTAAAGCACCACGCAGATCATTAATAAAGTAGCTATATGATATTGTATTATTTTATTTCAATATGTGTGATTCATAGATCTTTCATAGTAATGATATTGGGTGCACGCAGAGGAAGTCGGTCGTACACAATCTTTTTTTTCAGGGTTATTTTCCACGTGCCTTATATTAGGTTATCAACACCCCCTCCAATGCCAACACTCTTCATCTAGCAGCGGTTCATGAAACTGATTTAGTGACCTGCTTACCCCATCAGCACATCCACAAAAAGCCTTGGTCCTTCTGATCAATGCACAGGGTGATTTACAAGTTCTCAGGTGTTATTTCCATTTCTCAGATTGCTCCATCAGTGCAAAATGTGTGTTTCAACCGTAAATTGATTCTGGGAAAGAAATACAGGCGCTACGGTGTATGTTTTTAAACATTTACTAAAGCCCCATCCACTGATGTTGTTATTGTAGCTTCTGCCGAACGAATTGTTTGCAGGTTGGATTGAGACCTCCATTTTGTAAATCCCCTCTTTTTTGCTCTCTGGCTGGAATTTTCTGTTTTTGTTTATATTTAGTAGAAACAGGAATTGGTCATGGTAGGCTCTAGGCACATGATGGGACCTGCCAGATTTGTTTATCTATATTTCAGAACGGTTTTAATCAAATGGGAGGTATGTGAATGGGAGAGTATTGTGTTGCATTTTTGATGTCACTGGCCCCTGGGCCTCTGTTTTCTCAAATGAATTTCCTGATTACAGAGAAAACATAAATAAATGGATGCTACCAGCTAATTCCACCATAATTAAAAATGAAGGGAGGGGATACATTCAAAATCGCATCTCGTTGCTGATGGGATATATCTGGAAAACGCTCCTGCTGCAAAATTATGGGTCAACAGTACTGGATGGCCATGGCTGTACTTTTCTATACATTTTATAAAATACATTTGTTAATGAACAAATCACATAAAAGTTTCCATGCACTAAGAATACAATTGCTGCTGATATTTATGAAATATGCGAGTGAAAACTTGCAAAATTCAATATTTACGAACTGGTTTCCTTTTAATTCATGAGTTGGACTTGAGTTGAATTGGCCACAACCCCACAAGGAGAATTTGAATTCTGATTATAAATATTCTTTATAGTTCACACACAAATTAAAATTTGATGTTTATCTGCTTACCCCCAGGGCATCCAAGATGTAGGTGACTTTGTTTCTTCAGTAGAACACAAACCGAGATTTTTAGCTCAAACCGTTGTAGTCTCTCAGTCTTATAATGTAAGTGGATGGGAATCACGGTTAAAATATACAATAAAAAAACAACAATAAAAAAACATACACAAATAAAACCAAATTAAACCGTGCAGTTTTTTGAAGATACATTGATGTGTAAAGACACAAAACTGTCTGTGCAAGAAACTGAACAGTATTTATATAATTTTTTGCCTCTGATTCATGCAGTGTACAAGATTTTAGAGCTCTCCTGAGCACTTTCTCCTAAAGTGCTGGGTCGTTCATGAACGTTTCGTTCATTTTGAACGAATCTTTAATGTGACTCGGGATGAATGAGTCGTCTCTTGGAGTGATTCATTCAGTCGAGTATGCGCACAATTTTATAGGTTCTGTACTGAAATTAGTCTTGTAGTTCACCTGTTTCAGTCAATGCAGTCTTGAGATGGAAAGAGAATTGATTAGTTCATCTCATGAGTCTGGGTATTTTGAGTTATTCGTTCATCACTTGACAGACCCATAAGCGTAACCAATGCAGTCTTGAGCCGGAAAGATAATTTTTTTTTATTAAACAATTCAAACATTAAAACATTAAGGCAGTACGCTAAAAATCATAAAGACAAAAAAAAAAAAAAAAGATTTTAAAAAAGGATATACATACAGATTTGTTGCCAGGGTTTTATACAGTCACTGCATTCTCAAAACTCTGTCAATTTGATAATACCTAGGATATCAAAATCAACTGTGGGAGGCAGATCCTTTCCCTATTTAGTGGCCAAACTCTGGAATAATCTATCTAACATTGTTCGGGAGTCAGACACACTCTGCCAGTTTAAATCTAGATTAAAGACCCACCTCTTTAACCTGGCTTACACATAACACACTAACACATTTCTAATATTCAAATCCAGGATTTTTAGGATGCATTAATTAGGAAAACTGGGAACACTTACCATAACACAGGATGTACTTGCTACATCATTACAATAATGGCATCTACACTAATATTAGTCTGTTTCTCTCTTATTCCGAGGTCCCCACAGCCACCAGGTCTGTATCCAGATAAGATGGTCACTGCAGTCACCAGATCCAGTATGTATCCAGCCAAGATGGTGGATCAGCACCTAGAGAGGACCTCTACAGCCCTGAATGTCAGTTGAGACCAGGACAACTAGATGAGCTACAGAGACAGATCCACAGTCAAGACCTTGTCTCCTAGACAGCCACTGGGACAAGACCAAAGGAAACAGATGATTCTTCTGCACAATCTGACTTTGCTGCAGTCTGGAGCTGAATTGCTGGTTTGGTCTGGTCAGAGGAGAACTGGCACCCCGACTGAGTCTGGTTTCTCCCAAGGTTTTTTCTCCATTCTGTCACCGATGGAGTTTTGGTTCCTTGCCACTGTTGCCTCTGGCTTGTTTAGTTGGGGACACTAAATTTCCAGGGATTTTGTTGACTTGATTGCACAGATACTATTTAAATAGCTGGATGATGACATCATTAAAATTCAATGATGAACTGCCTTTTTGCTTTACTGACACTTTTAATATTTAATGCTGTTCAGTTGGTTTAATACAATCTGTATTGTTATAAGCACTATATAAATAAAGGTGACTTGTCTTGTGTCCAGTACAGTCCTGCTTTTCATTTCATTGTACCTTAAAGTGGACAATAGAGTTACTACAGGGTAGCATCAGGGAGAATTTTAAAATGTTAAACACATCTGCAAGCGATGCTCCAATGCAGTAGATTGAAGATGAGTCTAATATCACAGACCTCATAAAAGCCCCTCAAAGTCATTTGACATCATCTTAACCACACACAGACTGTACTCTCTCCTTGTTTTGTTATGTCTGTAAAAGGCAGATTATTATTAGAAAAGACAATTAAACATAAGTGAGGTCACTCTGAGTCAGACCATCCCACCTTACGCCCATAGGCCTCCCTTCCTGTACAGACCCTCTTAGCGGCACATTAATACAACTAATTACCATGTCAATCACAAGTAATGCTTATTAATTACCCCTTAGAAAAAGGCCCATTTAAGACAGCAAGTAGTCCCCCTTTAAAAGCCCACTAAAAGACTGACTGCAGGGAACGCTAACTGCGAGAGAGTGTGAGCGAGAGCCATGTTTCGGTCCCACTTATGGCATTAGTCAATCTGCTGTCCAGATGTCTTACACAGGTGACAGCTGCAATAGCCTAACAAGCAAATTAATCATGGGGCTTTTGTGGCACTTCTTTCTCGGGAAACTCATTTCGCTTCATAAAAGGCTTCATCTCATGTGAAAAGTGACAAATTGCGGGTGCCGCGTGAAAGGCCCGAGCAGAGAGTGTGTGTGTGTGTGTGTGTGTGTGCATGTTGCCTGAGAGGTACAGCCAGGCAGGATAACTCAGGCCAACCCTGGCACAGACATAATGAAGTCCTACTGCTGCCACGCCAACCGCAACTTCTGACGCTTCTCACAGGTGGTGCGCCAGATTAAAAGCCACCCCTGCCTCTGAAGCCGGCCACACGGCTAGGCCTTTGAAGCCAGGAAAAAGCACTTACCACTGTGTGCTAATCACTCATTGTCTGTGTAGATGAACAAGGAAGCGGGGATGTGAACGAGCGCTCTCTAAAAACAGGCCCATAGGAATCTGTTAAACTAGCCATTTGACTTTGATAACAAGGCCAAGGGGCAAAATTCACATATGACCTTTCAGGTTTGAGACACGGGGGCTCGCTGCTGACGTTTTGCTGGGCAGGCATTATAATTGAATGAGTAGTATGTTGGGAAAAAAGCCCCTTTCGCACTCTTAGACCCAAATGGGCCATCTGTAAATAGAGCGGTGGTGTTTCATGGTGATTTGAGAGTTGCACTGAAAAGGGAAAATTTGTGGAAAACTTTTCAACTCAGCCATAATAGAAAAGGGTGGGCTTCAAGGGAAGCACAAAAAAGGGAAGAACATAATGACTTTATATTTCAAAAAGGAAATATGGGCAATTGAAAATGAACAGTGACAATAGAAGTAACAAAGCATAAAACTTTCGGATTTAGTGGAAGCGGGAAAGTTAATAATACAAAATAGAGGAGATAAGTCCTTGAAAGTAGTCCAACACAAAACTGCAATTATCATTGTTACAATTAAAGAAGAAAGGGTTTGCGAGGCAAAGTCTTCCTTTAAAGAGGATTACACTACTTTATACGAGAGGGAGCGCTCACTATTCATTTCTCCTCATTTTTCTCGAGACGTTTTAAAGTGACAGATGTCACATCCGTCATTATTACAAGCACAATTATTGGATTCCTCTGTATTCAGAGATGCAAAACACCGCAAATTGACAATCCTTTCAAGTAACTGCTGGCTTTGTGCCACATGTGGATTCTGCTTCCTTACTGCATTACATACACACACACCGTACAAATGCACAATGCTAGTTCATGTGTTGCACCGAAACTACACATTTTCAGAGGTAATTCAATATGTCAACACAGCACCTCGTGGTTTATGTCCTCTTATCTGTGGAATGATAGATAGAGAGTCATCCTCGTGGCTGCTTGCTCTCGGTAAACACCTCAATCACTGCAATAGATTTTGTTTAATTTTCTGTGTAATTAATGTTAGGGGCAGGGTGCTCAGACTTGCGTCGACTTTCACTGGCTTGGCACAGTTATGGGCGACGAACTTGAGTGATGACTTCATTTATAGATCGCGAGACCATCAGGCGGATGGCATATGGAGCCAACAAGGGCTATGCCTCTACAGGACCGAGATAGAGCCAACCTCTGACTCTCCCACACTGTCCCACTGCCAGATAGGCCCTTATCGTGACACTCCGTGCAATACATCTTCCCGTGCTACGAGCTGTGATGGGCAAGCTGGTTCTCTTTTCCAAATGTCTACTTTACATGTTTTAATGAATTACGACTGAGTTGTTGAACAGCCTATTGCCACAGCAGGCAGTTAGTGACAGGTATTTGCCCATGCATCACTGGAGAGAGCTGGTGACATATGGCATGAAGAGAGAGACTCCAGGTAGGCTGTTTGTCTTCTCTCTGTTCGTTGGATGGGAGTAGACTATGGTTATAATACAGCTAGGTGAGGAAACAAATGTGATTGTGTGATTATTTGATGTTTGCAGGGTAAAATTGCAGCAGCATTTCCACCATTATGGCTTTCTGTCAAAAATGCATTTGTCCTCCACATAAACCATAAACATATGTGTCTTAACATGTCTCGCTTTGCCTCAGATTTCACCTGAAAATTTCTGCATTCCATGTCAGCCGCCCATTTCACACAGTCTGCTGAATTTCTGGCTAGATTGCTGGCTGTGGTGGGGTTAAAGTTAAGGTTGAGTTTGGGAATTTTGTCCAGTGCTGTCACCCTAGCAGTGCAGGACAACTGCTTTAAAACCGGTGCATGCCAAGCAAAATGCTACTAACAGAATGTGGCAAATTACACAAATGCCATTTAAAGCTTTGTAATGTCTGTTTAAAATATACATGATAATAATATCAGATAATACAATTTATTTTCCATATAAACTGAGGTAATTTAATTACCTATCTGTCTGTGTGTGTGTGTGTGTGTGCATATACATATATATTTAAAAAAAAAACATTAAAACTGAAATATTTTTCCCAGTGGTACAGACACACACACTCACACTCACATACACAAGCAAATGTTAACAGGCTTTCATTCAGAGGTGAATGCTTTAAAATGTGAACAATATGTGTTTTTATTTATGTATGTAAGTATTTATTTATTTGTACTTTTTTTACACCATTATCTTCTGCAGGCCAGTTGAATTGAAATTATGTAGTTATAATTGTGTGTGTATTGGTATGGATATCAGAGTGTGGTTTGTAAGTGTATATGGGGAAGTTGATGTGTTTGTGTTTGTGTGAATGGTAGAAATAAATATGACAATGCACAAAAAATAACAACGCATCAAAATTAATGTTGTTGCTAATCAATGACTCAATCTGAGTCAATTTACAGTAGTATATGTTTTTTATGCAAACAGACTGACATTTGAATGGTTATGATTGCAGGACTGATGTTGGTAAATATTTATATGTCAGAGAAACCAGGAAAAATATTAATATATAATATTTTTGTAATTTTTTGACATGTTAAAATATGATATAGCATTCAAAACAACACAATTTAACTAAATATTTTGGTACAAAGAAGACATAAATGCCCAACTTTATGCCCAAATACTTTAAGTCCTCTGTGAGGAATTGAATGATGCTCAATACGATAGAGGTGGCATGTTTTAGTTAAACATTTCAGATTATCATATCAGTTTATTCGACTATAAAAAAGCATGCAGAATACATTGCGACACAAAAACAGTGAAGTAACATCATATAATGTAACTCACTGGAGGAAAAACTGAGCTACTATCATACTACTGAAAAATTAGTTATCGCAAGTTAGTAGTTATTCCCCACTCTGCATTCTGCCACCTCTCTTCTTCAGACTGAGGCATTAATTCGTTTATTTTAAAAAAATAACATAGCATAGATAAACACTGACTCCCTCCATAAGGGCACTTCCTGAGCATCACCAAAACTGCCTTTTCACCCTCATTGTGGAGGATTCCATAAATGCTCTGGAATTTTTGAATGTCTTTGCTGGCTATACATTTTCACATGATGAAGTTGTATTTTTAATTGCTAGACAGTAGAATCCTCTCTCTGAAACACAAAGACAGAGCATATTATACTGGAGAAGTTTGCACATACTGCCACAGAAAAGGGCATTGTTTCAGTTTCTTAACCACTATTTTCTTGAATTATTTTGTTTGGTTATTGTTTACTATTACAATATACTTTTTAACAGTTTTAACAAAATTGTTGCGCTTTGTCATTTTTTTTAATATTAATATTAATATTCAAATGTAATATATTTTAGTTATTTATACTGCTTCAACAAAAATGTATTTATTTTAGTTGTTTGCCATGGCAGAATTTTTGTTTTTCATCTGATATTTATTTGTATTTCAGAAAAAAAAAATCTGTTGTATGATTTAACTTGAAACTATTTTCTCTCAGAACTGCTAGTAAATTTAGCAAATGATTATTAAGATTCAACACCTTGAAATAAACATAACATTTTGAAGTAGAAAGACTGAAATAGTATTTTTGTGTAAAACATTCTCTATTAATATTTTTATTTTCATAACTTTTATGGGGCATTTTTCATTCGGTTATGTATCAAGCCCTTGATATATGACACAAGGACTTTGCTTAGTTGCCAATATTGGTTTTGGTAATGATACATAACAGAAATGTCAAACAATTTGATGACACTGCTGTCTTAGCTGCATTGTTCATTAGCAAAATGTCATTAAAGGTGCATCACCGCCTACCGGCCGAGCGTTATGGTCAGAATGGATTTGTTCAAGTTGTTTGAAAGCTCTCCAAAACGTTTTCTTCAGGTCGGCCCCTCTCTCAACCCAGCACTACATGCATCATGATGATGGAGCCTCTCTTACGCATTGAAGTCTGCTCAGTCTCAAGATGGTATTTATCAGTTGCGGATGACTCAAACTTCTTTTCTGCCCTGCCGATGAGTGCGATGGTGTTTTGAAAATGGCTCAGGTTTCTATGAGCCTAAGTGTCTAACACCCCTAAGACAATATTGCCCAGGCGCCAGGAAAGCAATATTCAAGCCATTCCATCACACTAATCCACTCCCTACACATCCATATTTCATCCTACCTCAGCCTTAATGAAAGCCATGGCAAACTTACCACTGAGTCTCGTAACAGAACTAAAATGGAAAATTAATAAGTAAAAATGTGCTGGCCTTCATACAAAGTGTGAAGAAGGGTGTTTAGGGCCAGGCTCACAATGAAGAGAGTCCAAAAAAGAAAGAAAAAAGAGAGCACAAAAAGTGAGAGAGAGAGAGAGCGAGAGAGAGAGAGAGAGAGAGAGAGAAAGAGACAGAGAGAGAGAGAGAGAGTGATAGAAGGATTGAAAAAGTTCTCTGAAGCTCTGAGACAGCTGGAAGAGGCTGGCTATCTCTGTCCCCAGTTACCCCATCCAATCCCAAGTTCCCCAACCAAGAAAAAACAAGCGGCTGTTTATTCCAATGCCCTTCAGCTGACATTAATGCAGGTCTCTTGTGCAATGCAGTTATCTTCCGCTGTCCTGAATATGTGACATTTTTTTAAGTAACGTTTGGCCATGTTAAGCGTCTTTTTCCTCTTGATATTTCCAGTAAAGGACTACTGGGGCAGAATTCATTTGCTGTTTGTGTGTGTGTATGTTTGGGATTTAGGGGGGATCGAGGGCACTTGTTTCCGTGCTTGGTACTTGTACCTGTAAACACGTGCATGGTGGATGCTAGGTCCCCCATGGGCTTCCTGCTGAAAAGGAAGGAAGAGCAATGTGTTCCTTCCCATGAGCCACTGTGGGACGTTGCACAGTTTATTGAAAATCTGTGTACCGCAATTTCCCCATTTGTCCCACTGAAAGCGCAAAGCTCATAGGCTTGGCTCTAACAATAATCCTGTACGGACAAGACCTTCCGATATTAAATTTCATCCTACAGGGAACCTGCCCATAATTTAAAGGAACTAAGGTTGAGTTTTGGTCTGTTTACCTCACTCAGCATCTTACAAATACAGTAAAACAGAGAGAAAGTTTGGAAATAATACATTGGTCAATTAATTAAAATATACTGAATTATGTAAATCAATGAATACTGTACATCTGAGTTGAGAAAATAATAATCTTGGTTGTAGCAATGGGAAGTCTGGTTCATTTTAGTAAATTGGTTTATCTTAAACCATTCTCCCTGTCATTTTTTTGAAGGAAATTAATACTTTTATTCAGCAAGAATGCAGTAAACTGACAGGAAAGACATATAAATGTTTCTTGATCACCACATCAGCATATTATAATGATTTCCGAATGATCATTCAGAAATAATATTAGATAACACTGAAGACTGAATTCAGCTTTGCCATCACTGGAACAAATTACATTTTAAGATACGTAAAAATAAGAAAATGGTTACTTAAAATGTAACGATATTTCACAATATTACTGTTTTAGAGTTTTTGTATGAAAAATGCAGCCCTATTTGGTTAGGACAAAAGACTTAATTTAAAAAACATTAAAAAACAAAACCAAAGCCAAACGTCAGAATGGTAGTGTAGTGTTGGGAAGTCCAATACATTGACTGAATTGGTTCAGACAAGCAAACAAACAAACAAATTTTTAATTAACTTCTGCATTTCCCCAACACAGATTATCCAAAACACTACATATGAATGGACTTGGTATATTTCTGTGGTGTAACAGAAACATTTGTGGACATGCAACAGATTTAACTTGAATTGAATGACTCCCGTCCTGCAATAAAACCTGCCAAAAAACCTGAAAAATCTGCCAATGTGCAGAACCATAACGTTCAGAATCAATCACTGGCCTTGCTCCTCCATCATGGTCTGTGACCTGGTCTTCCATGAATAACTTTCTCCCTGGTTACATTCCCCACATCCAGTCTTGGCTCTGCTCTGATTAACACCTCCAGACACTAGATTAATGTGAACTCTAAATTATACCATCATTAGTCCATTGATTATTTCTAAGTAATTAAACCCAAACACATGAAGCAAGGGGGCACACAGCCACTGTAAATTCAGGATTTGCACTCTTGGACAAACAACACATCAAGAAAACACATGGAATATGCTTTAAGAGAATAAAAGACACAGGGACCAAAATATTAGTTGGCCTGTTTTTACAGCTCCATTTTGCATAATGGGGGAAGTGAAGGGAAGGGCAAGCAAAAACTGAGAAAAGTGGTGAAAACATGCTCGGCTTATATTGCAGAGAGTGCTTCCTATTACAGTGCATAATGACTCTATTTGCACTCCATTAGGTTACACGAACTCTGGTACTCATGACACCGTGCTCATGCCTGCTGCTCTGCCGAAATTGAATGCGTTACGCAACCATTCCACAGTCTAGCATCTGCGGGTTAAACATCTCCACTGGTGTTCTCTGAAACAAATGCATCAAAGAGGCTGAATAAATGGTCTAAGAGTGAAGGTAAACTAACCGGATTACTCCATTATCCTATTAAGTTCACTCTGATACACAGAGAGATAGCGAACAGGCAAAAGCCATCAGAAGACATTAAATGGGGTTTGGATCCTCTCATGACTGCTCACTAGTGTCTCTGAAATTGAGCAGAGCCCTCGCAGTGACGTGACTGAGGCGAGATTACCGTGCCGGGTTCAGACAAAGCCAAGCTGAAGGCAGCAGCTTCATGGGAGAATCAAATAAATAAACTGCTACCAAAGAGGCCTGTTTCATTGTGTACGCCCGCCTGAATGAAATATCAACAAAGCGTCTCGAAGCACGAACAAATGATTCACTCCAAATTAAAAAGAAATATTTAGATCTGGGTTATTAAAGGTAAACATCACCAAAGTATGACATTTGAAAAGGATTTCTGGCCCACATCAAAAGGTCTTGATGTGGTTTGAGCATCCAAAGGCAACTGGATTTTCTGGATCGACACCAGCATTCACGACTCCACAAGCAGACGGGGCGGTATGTGTATAAGCAAGCCACCAAAGATTACTGGCAATCCCAGCAACCAGACACCCCCACGCACAAGCGATTGAGGGCTACAGCGAGTTTAGATGTCACACGCAGGGACAGAACTCCATGTGCCAACACACATCTCCAGGAAACACTCCGCTTTCACTCTGATTCATTCCACTTTGTTATGCCCTTGCTATTCACAAGCAAATTGTTTCTAAAAGCAATGTGAGGGAGGAAATGGATTCTGCGGATAGGTGAAGACTAACGCGTGATGACACCGTGTTTAATGAATTTGAACTCTTTGAATGTGAGGTGGCGGAGGGAGAAGAGAGAGGACAAACTACAGAGAGGAAAAAGAGCAAAGCCTGCATATGGAAGCAAGAGAGTCAGACCAAATAGAAAACCGGAGCTGCAATCCCCTTAAGCAGCCTCCTGAAAGAAGCAGTCTCAGCATAAGGTATTCCCACTCCAGATAAAGGACTTCCTCCCGCTCATAATCAACACATAATGCATTATTTTCCACAGATAACGAGAAAAGAATTAGTTCAAATTATTTTAAGTTTTCTTAATTGCTTTTGCTGCCTGAAGCTGTTCTGGGCTGCAGCTTGAGTCTCACTGCTGTTAAACTTACTGCTGAGTTTACACACTCTTCCATTAGCGTTAGCCTAATTCATGCACTTATCTTCCAATTGTAAAGTAATGGTTTATGAAGCATTCTGGCCTTTATCTATATGCACACCTCCAATGCAATAATGGCCCTTAAATGATATTTCCACTAACACTCATCCCTAAAATTAAAAAAAAGCAGTGGGCGTGCGTTTCAGTGAACAAGCTAATATCCCAGATCCCAATGGAGCATTTACAGGTGGGTTTATAAGTCTAATTATCATGCACAATTTCAGTATATCAACTTTTAGTAGCCTATTGTATGCCTGTAATACATCATGTAGACAGGTGCCTCAGCTACGGAGTATTTGTCTTGTGTTAGACGAGAAAAAAAAGAAAAAAGTTCACAGAGATGTAATGTCCTACCCGTGGGTGATAATAAGGAAGGCACATTGTGATTTTAATAGAGTGGCATAAGGAGCAATAGAGCATGTCTGCTGTAATACAGTAAGGCAGGACAAAGACATTCCATTATTTTTTAATAACACCAAAGGTTTCTTCAGTTTAAACATGATTAGGTTGTGTGTATATGAATATATAAATACATGCAGGACAAAAAATATCATATGCATAACCTTGAATGATTCAGTTCCTTCAAAACCGTATCCACTGATTGAGACAAGAGGGATTTTGTGCTTAACTTGAGGAACTTAATTTCAGTTTAACTTGAGGAATTGCCAAAGAAATAAACCTAGTCCTAGTACAGGTCTGTAGCAAGGCTGGCTTCAGCCCTCAACAAAGCTGTTAATGTTCTGCAAAGAATGTGCAAATTGCAAGTGCCAGTCTGCAGTATGAAGCCGAAAAACACTCCTGCTACTTAGAGCCAGTGATGGAACAAATTTGGTCAAATTGGTAAAGTGCCCAAAGGGAGGAGGGAGACGTTCCACGGAAAACCAATTCCAAGCTTGGGTGAGCCCAGCATTGTTTGGAAACTCTCCAATCTGAGAGGCCCTGCATTGAGTGTAAGGCATAGACTGTTAAATAAGATTAGAACAATGGGCCGTCTGAGCAACCCCCAGTACTAGAGAGGGGGATTTCTGTCACAATGTAGTAAAGTCATAGTCTCCTTGTGCACCTGTCATTATAACATTTTGAAAATGTTTGTGTGCATCAAAAAGCAGAATGCTGCTAAGTGGCCATTGGGCCATACAGATTTAAGGTTGCTTTGTGGATGCTGTTCGGAGAGCATCCGGTTTCCTGCTTTGATATATTCCTGGTAGCCCCAATTAAGCTCAGCCAATTCCTACAGGAGATGAAGAGAGGGCTGATGGATCTGTCGTGGGACCGCATGATCAAAGCACACAGAGTGAAGAGAGAGGGGGAAAACACATCACATGCAATTTCACATTTATTGGGGACTTTAAGAGGCTTGTTGTGTGCCGTGTAGCCAGTATGAAAACAGTGCTGTTTAAATCACTGAGAACACAGCGTAATTGAGACCTTGGAATAACGTGGCAAAGCGGACATGTGCGCTTTCCTAAGATAATGGCTGAGAGAGAGCCTTCAAGTCTTCAAATTACCCATGATGCCACTTCTACCAAACCTCTCAACTACCCCCTCCCCACACACTTCCTGTCCATCTCATGTTAGAGCAGCTTCTGATTCATAAAATGATTATTAAATCCCAAGGTTGTGTCACAGGCCTGCTGCTTTGAAAGGATGTGTTTTAAACGGTGAGAAGCCAAAGCAGGCTTTCATTGTGATTCAAAATGTAAAAGCATGAACGTAATCTCGCCACATGCTATTATTATTTAAAAAGCTAAAACATTCTTAATGACAGTAAAGCATCTTCAAATTGCAATAACTAATAAATCCAGTGCAATAACTAATTAAAAGGCCTTTACAGCTCTACACTACCATTCAAAAGCTGTTAACATTTTTTTTCAGTCTCTTATGCTCAACAAGTACAGTCAATACAAAAATACAGTCAATACAAAAATATTGCAAAATTGTATTATAATTCAAAATAACATGCTTTCAACTTTAATATATATATATATATTAAAATGTTATTTATTCCTCTTATGTCAAAGCTACATTTTCAGTAGCCATTGCTCCAGTTTTCAGTGTCATATGATCTTTTGGAAATTATTCTAATATACTGATTTGGTGCTCAAGAAATATTTTATATAATTATCAAGGTTGAAAACAGTTGAGATTTTCTGATGAAAGAAGTTTACAAGAACAAAAATTATTTCAAATTAAAATCTTTTATAATATTATAATTGTCTCTGGTAACATTTAAAACCATTATGTATAATGCATTATAAAGGTACTCATAATGTTGTAATGCATTATATGTTTTCAGAAGTGATTATAACCAAAGATAAAATGCATTTAATGTTTGAATAATTTGCAATGTATTTTAACGCATTAAGTTTTCTAAAGATGTAACAATTAACCGATTAGTATAATGTATTATAACTGTGGTTACAATTATTCAATGCATTATAAGGCTAATTATAAGGCATAATTAATTCACTGAAACTATATTTATGATGCATTACAACTAAAGACCTTTAGTAAATCTTGTGGGTTTATACTTACTTTTTGGAGAAAAAAAATGACTAATTATAAAATAAATAAAAAATAATAATAATAAAAAATATTGCTCCACAGAAGAAAGTCATACAGTTTTAGAGCAACATGAGGTTTAGTAAATAATGACACTATCCCTTTAAGGGGGGTGAAATGCTCGTTTTCACTCAATATCCTGTTAATCTTGAGTACCTATAGAGTAGTACTGCATCCTTCATAACTCCAAAAAGTCTTTAGTTTTATTATATTTATAAGAGAAAGATAGTCTGTACTGTTTTTTCCCGGAAAAACACAACCGGCTGGAGGCGTGACGTGTGGGCGGAGCCAAAGAATCACGAGCGCCAGTAGGCTTTTGCGTTGAGAGCGTTTGGAAGCTGTGACATTACCGTGAGGAAAAAACCATCATCCCAAACAAACCATGGCTAACAGTCAGATTCAGCGTATATCTATGATCCAGAATCAGATCCAGAGGCTGAAATTTAACAAGAGCAGCATCAGCAAAGACGTCTCTATGTGGTATGTACTGAAACTGTATATATTTGCTTAGCGGTTTTGGAAAATGACTAAGTTCCACTTTATGTCGTCTTTTTTTTTTTTTTTTGCTGTACATGTGGAAAGTGCAGTTTGATGACAACATCGCATGTTGTTTACTTGATGTGCACCGATAGCTAAGTTAACAACACAGAGATATTTGAAGCAGTTTTACTCACCGCCTGCGGTTCCAACACACGATCGTGACCCTTTTTCGTTGGGACTGCATTATCCTTAAGAAATAAACGATGTGCAAATACGGGTGTCAAACTGGGCCTTGTTTGTAAAACAAGCATCCTCGAAATGCAGGGAACAAACAAAAACACTTGCACAACTCTGTTGCTGCTCTTTAAAAATAAACTCCATCCACTGATCCCTTAATGCTGTTTTTTTTTTGGTAATCTGTGCAGGGTTGTCTTGCCCTGGCAACCAAAAACACCCTTCTTTTGTGACTTTTCGCAACGCTCTCGCTCTGATCAGTGAATGTCTCTGCTCTCAGTGCTCTGCTATACGGGAGCTCCATCTAACGTCACACAGAGCCATACTCGAAAAAAACTTTCTGAAACTTGTGACAAACCGGAAGGAGTATTTCCTTCCGGTTTGTCACAAGTTTCGGAAAGTTTTTTTCGAGTATGGCTAAAAAAATAGAAGTTGTACTTCTACAGCAATAGAAGCCATACTTTTTCGAGTATGGCTAAAAAAAATAGAAGTTGTACTTCAAAACTCAGTATGCATGAAATAGCATTTCACCCCCCCTTTAATGAAAATGGCAGAGATGTAAAAAGTCTGATCAGTGTGAATGTGGAATGCTAATGTGTTTGATGCATACGAAACTAAAGAGAGACCCAACTGAACCGGACCGAGCGTTAGTCTTGGTCTCTGTCCTGACTTGCCTGACTGGGACAGATGGGGAAGGTAAATCAAGGCAGCTGAGTGGAGAGCACTGGTGACAGTGCATTAAGGTCTTCTCCCAGCGAACTGTCACAACTGAATGTTGGGGGTGGGGGAGTTTGATCATATGTGGCTGCCGTCCTGTCAGACATCCTTAAAAGCAAATGGGGCCTAAGTGCAGTTCAGCTCTCGCACTGAGACGACCGCCACAGTGCTCTGGAGCATCTGCGCTCCCCCCTCTCCACCCTTCCTCTTCTTTCCACTCCTCCTCCTCTTCCTCTGTACATTACTCACGGAGGACAATGAGGTGAGAAGTGATGGTGGAACCGTCTCTGTGCACTTTCAACCTGTGCCATAAAAGCCTCTGACAAAGTGTCAGTCTTCAACATCATCATCATCCCCAGCCCCGTCATTAAGAGCCAGAAGAACTTTTATGCTGTCTTTGCAGACCGTCAAACATCCAGGCCACTTTTAACTCCCCCTCTCTAGCCAGTACATTTTCGTGCCAACACTGGGAAATCTAATTGGAAAAAGGTACTATTTTATTCATCAATATGGTGGAGCTCCAGGGGCCTAGCTGTCAGAGATAAGGTCTCTGTGAGTGCTGCAGTGTGGTTGCAGGCCAGACACTTCCTGTAAACTTGCACATACATGGACGTCCGTGGAGGTCTCTAGATGTTAGATGACCCTGGTCTTTTTTTACGAAATATTTATATAATCTATATTAAAGAAATAATATAAAAAAGACAATAGGAAAGTATTTCTTTCTTACAATAATAGTGTTCAATAATGTGCATAGTGATTTCAGTGGACTAAATGAGACATTTGACATTAGAGTTTGTTGCTAGAGTGACAATTTAATAAAAAATAAATTGATATGGTCGAAAATTAAATCTAAAAATGTGTAAGGATGAATCATTCACAATGAGATCAATAACATATATTTATAATACAGATTTTAAGACAATAATCATTGTGCCCCTAGTGGTTCAAGTTGAAACTGAAATACATTTTGTTTCTTAAGTTGGGCTCCTCTACTATTTTAAAAAGGCACTGAAAAAAAAAATGCAACTGAGAATCATACATATAATAATAGTTATTAACATCAGAAAAATAATAAGTAATGTAGATAATAGACTAAAGGAAGGCACTTTACCCTTCAGGGATTCAGTACATCTTGCATTTATTATGGTAATAACTGTATAAATTCCAGAGACCACAAACAACATAAAGTCGGCCCAGGCCACCTAACACGATAACTCCATAATGTGGTATATTATAAACAAATCTCTTACATGAGAGCAGATGTACAAATGGCTCCCCAACAAGTCCACCCACTCTATCTTTAATGAGTTTCTAAGACCACACACCAATGAGAGGGACATGTTTACAGCACTGCAGTCCTCCTCTAAGTAGCTCCATGCTGTTTGCTGCTTCTCTCTTCCATTTGGCCCAATGTGAGGATGACTGTGCCCACTGTTTAGCCTGACTCAGAGGTGCTCAGAGCTGTATGCAGCTGATTTTACCATTTGGTTGAAATCCACTTTCCTCTCGTCCCTTGCGGACCTCTACCTTTTCCAGGATGCAAAAACACACTCCTGTAAGTGCCTGCCGCAGATGTGGAACACAGAAATATTTAAGCATAGATTGAACTTTGTTGTTCTCCACCAATTTGTTTAGTGGGGGGTAGCGAGCAAATGGGCTGTTTTTCAAAGTGAGCATTTTAGACGCTAAAAAATTTACTAGATGTATGTGTAACACTTGTACATTGAGCATGGGATCATCATTAAGACATTAAAAATGCACACCATTCCAGAGGCCATTTAGCATCCCGGTGAGCACATTTTTGGGGTCTATCTGAGGGCCCTGGGGTATGTGAGATCATTCAGGATGAGAGGATGAGATCACGGGCGGGAAGTACAAAGCTGTAGATTTAGAGATGCTTAAAAAATGTTTATGCACAACAAGATGTTTCCAGAACATAATCCCAAGCCTGGTTTGAATTTGTAGCTGCATTTCGGCTTGCACTATTTTGGAATTCAACTGAATGGTGCACATCCTGCTGAATTTCATCGCTAAACTAAAGCCATCATATCTGATGCCTTTCTAGACACTCTGGGCTGGTGTGTGGCACTTTGACCATATATCTGAACAATAACCAATAGCCATTAGGTAGAATCCAACTGGATGGATGAGTGCTTGACAGGTCCAATTTCAGTGAAAGATGTCATTATATGCTATAAAATGCTACATTGGCACTTTAAGGTTACACTGCCTTATGCTGAAGACTCTGCACTCTGCTTGTCTTGATGTCTTTTTGTGATTTTATAACAGCTTTTATCTAATTGTGAGCCATCATAATCCATTTTAAAGAAATATATATATATCTAAAATATGAAGTTTGAAACAGGATTCATTGACCCAATCCAAGAGAATAAAATAAAGAATTGCTAAGTAACGTCTGTACACGATTGCCACAGTCTTGTTAGCTGATAACACATATATCATACTAAGCCATGTGAAGAAAAAAATAGGTGTTAAAAGCACATTAGTGTTACCTCGTTCAGGCGACAATTACATTAGTGGCAGGAATAATCATGGCATCTGTTACTTCATTTTCTCAATGTCAGTATGAAGCCCCATCAAAACAAGTAGCCCACAACTTCAGCAGCTAAGCCTGCTTAGCCATATGAAGATCTTTGGAGAAAAACATCTTGCTGCAAAGCAGCAACTTGCATGTTGTCTTATTCTTAAACTATAACCCACAACTTACACTCTCTCTCTCCCCTGTTTTTTTTTTCTGAAAGCCACCCAAGAAGAGATTAATCATGAAGGGAAAACTCAACTTCACCCTCTAGCTGCAGGTCACAGTTCTTATTTCGTGTGGAATTGGCTTTCGGAAAGCAGAAGGCCTGCCTGTGGGGCAAGGACCTGATATGAGAGGAATTTGAGAATGAGGCAGAGGGGATTGATTAGCCCACTTCATATCCCCATACTCACTAAGCACACTCCAGCTGCAATCTAACACACCGCTGAGCTGAATAGACAAGAGAAATTGGATTCCTTCCTAATATTTAACCTTCAAGTCAGCTCTAACAGCTGTTGATGGGTTGCTTTCCCAGGTAGTTACAGAGCAGACTTTTTTTTTCTTTCCATGTTGCTGCAGTGTGTGTGTGGGTAAGTTATTCAATTACAGTGGTGCAAGAAGCGAGAGCTACTCTAAGGTTAGGGCGGCTGTATTTCAGCAACTTACGATCTAATGTAATGATTCTTATTCACTCGCACACACAATCAGATGACAAAAGATGTGACCTCTAATGGACGGACACAATGGTGTTGCTGACCCTGAAACACAGCTCAATTTTAGCTCAGGCTGTGGAAAAATATATCCAATAACGCTACATTCCAACCAATCATCAGATGTCACTGACAGATGTCAGAACAAAGGCCGTTGGCATCAATCCGCTCACTCACCCATCTGAAGTGCATCCGTACAGGCATCTGTTTTTTTTTTTTTTTTTCAGTTGGCCTTTATAACTGTGACTTTGCACTGGAATCCAACTCAATTAGCCTGATCGGGAACGCAATTAGAGATCTTGTTGGTATACGGTAAAATATAGAGCTCCATTCACCGCACTGGCAGGAACTTGTATGTACGCTCAAAAGAGGCACTTTCTATTCATATGCCAATCACCGAGCTTTTAAAAGGTTGACGGCAGTGGCAGGGATCCATGTGCTCTCAAATACTTAGCGTTAAAGAACGGGACAATTTATTTCCTAGCACAGCCAGCGTTGACTAAATTGTGAGCACGTTTATGATAATATGATGCTTAGATTTGCAGAATATTAAGAGGGTCTCATTAGCGGATTCACGCATTTTTATATTATCACCATTTCAGCTCTGGGCCCGCCTGAAGACACCCACACAAGCACCGACTGTGGCCAACACCTGCATGAACTCATATCTAATGGCAGCAACAATCTATTCACACTTGAATCACAAGTATTCTTGACACAACTGAGTACATTTTAATCAGAAGTTAATAGATTTTCTTCCTCTTTCGAGTCTGGCGAAAAGAAAAGCAACAAAGCAGCACTATAGATTGTTCTTGTGCAAATCTATATCTAAATGCCGCTTCACTTTGAAGTGCTGTTTGGATTTCAACTCGACTTCTTTGTTTGATTAGGGTCTTTGAGTTGCTTTTATTCATCAGGATTTTTTTTTTCTTAAATCATTGATTGATGCTTGAGAAGCATTTCACAATTACAAGATTGTTTTCATGTCCAAGAAGCGGTCTGGTCTTGCATTTCAACGGACCCTCTGATTATTGTATTCTCGGAACTCAAAGGAAATAACCTGATTGCCTGGATCAAAGGGTTGAAATAACTAAAATGTCCTGCAGCATCAGTCATTTTCACTATAGCAAGCACAGCAAGAAAAGGAACTTAAATATGAAATATACAGTATATGCTCCGTAGTTGAAACTCTGCCTGAATAGGAAACTTGAAGTTTGTATGTGTAGTTACTCCATTAACCGTGACGTCAAAATATCAACAAATGCATCACCTTGAGTCGTAGTAATACAGAAATGGAGTGCAATCGAGTAAATACATAAATATCAAACCTCAGGGGAGCTGGCAATGAGAACAGTATCTCACAACACCAATTAACTGAAAAATAAAATAAAATAAAATAAAAAATTCCCTGAAGATAGCCTTTCATCTTATAAATAGTGGCATTTTTTTCTGCTTAAACAACATGGCAATGCTGATAATACAGTTCGTTGAGCTGGTCTCTTGGCAATGACAACACAAAGGCCTTGTTGAGCATACTGTGGGTCCCAACATGAACTGTGACTGTGGCACACCTCACCTACAGTAGAAACCTTCACAATTTGCATTCCTTGCTTCTCAGGACCACACGTCTCATCCCAATGAAGCCACTCAGAGGAACGCATATTTAGTCTTCCTTACGTCCCCTCTCCTCCCTCATCTGCACTATAACTCATGCTCCGGTTCAAATAGAGGAGAAATCCACATTCAACTTTCAAGTTACCCCTACTAATTACTTTTGCGGTTTACCTTTTCCTGAGGCTGATGGGTAAATCAGAGTGTCCTCTTTTATGCTTAAATACACGTGTTTGGGTTGGGGACAGTATGTTGAAAACAAAAAATGAAGTCACGTTGACATTATCCGGGGCTATTTCTGCTACGGCTGGTTTTTATAAGTTTACAGCCACTGCGTGTTCTGGATCTGTAAGATTTGAAACTGGATACATGGTGATCTAAGAATTTACTGCAAATGTTAATTCATCTGCAACGTCCTGCCTCGGGACTCTAACAAGATATTTTACCCCGCATAGCTCTTAGAAATGAGAAAGTTTTGTCTAAACTGCAGTCTCACTTTCTGGTGTTCCTGTCCATGAGATGTCTCTCTCTTTCTCTCTTGGGCACACGTCTCACTATCTCTCTTCCACCTATTCATTTTCCTCCTTGTGTAACCGGCCATACCAATCACCATCTTTTTTTCTTTTTCTAATTAAATATGTTTTCTGAGCCCTTTTAAAAATCCAGTTTCATCCAAATACACAATCTAATTTTTCATTTGCTTTTGTAGATGATATAGAACATCAACTCAATAATTTATTAAATTACTTTTCCCGTTCATTTCCTTCTATCTATAATTGATCTTCTCAGTTGAAATTTCTGTTGTTCCTCTCACTCAGCTTGACTCGCAGAGGGGCTGGTTGACATTGCTGCACAGGGCTAAGGGGTGTGGGTAGATACCCCCTTCAAGACCAGATCTTTCTCTCTCAGACACACTCACTGCTATCTGTCACACCCCTCCACCACAACATGTGCCAATGAGGTCTTCTGATATGTCAGAGACGACTGACGTCTGTAGCTGGTGAAGCGTTCAGTGTCTGAGCCACTAGAGGCGCTAAATCGAATTGCAAAAGTAATGACAGGTTTCAAATAACTTTTCTTTTTGTCTCCTTGGTCAGCCAAACTGAAAGTCCCACCTGTTATGGTGCTATGCTGCGGAAACCAAACAATGTTATCACAATGTTGCCTGTACATTCTCCTTTTTATTCCATGACAACTCTCACCAAATGGATTAATATGTGGATATTTACATAAATGTCATTTTTGTGATACTATATATTATTTTACCTGTCCATTACCAAGTACAAAATAGTCTAGAAACAAACCAACAAAAATATTATAGTAATAGTAATACTTCAGGATTACGAAACAAGACATGAATACGAGAGACATGAAAGTTTATTTCAAATTTGCGGAAAACTGTGCCAGTGAAAGTCACGTGACTCGTCACTCACAGAAACATGGTACGATGTACTGTATGTACTGTACTGCAACGTCATCACAGAAAGAATCATCGCAAAAGATCATGGGGGCCCATTGGTTGAAACCTTCGAAATCCTTCATTCCGAAGGGCCCTTTGAAGTGGCCAGTTCTGAGCACTTTGGTATGGATCGACCTTTCGTGATTGTTTTCAGGGTGATATATCCTGTTTGATACGCACCGATAGTCTGAAAAGTTCACTGAGGAAAAACTTGATGCACTCTGCATTATAGCTATAAGAGGAAGTGCTATAGCATATATGCTAGAACAACCACGTACTGCGTTCATCCAATCAGTGACACTAAATCTGTAAATAAGCAAATAAGAGAATTAACTTGGGGTCTGGGAATGCACAATGTGAAATGTCAACCTATGAATACCCAGGACTAATTGTTAACTTCGGGTAAAGTATTAGCTTTGTGAAATGTGAAAAAAAGATAACCTGGGGTTTAGAATGACCCTGGGTGAAGTATTTTAAGTGTAAAAGTGAATATCAAGAAATATCTAATCCACTAGATGGCTTGACTGAGCAGTCAGAATCAAGTATTCCAGCGATATTTATTAATAATAGATGTAAAAATGTAATACTAGTGAGATTATTAATAATTGCTAAATGTTTAACCTATGTTGCTGCTGTCTTTATTATAATCAACAATAAGGTACTCTGGGAAAAAAAAAAAGATATGTTTAGTTGTATTGCTTCTCATTCTGTTTTTCAATCAACAATAGATGATTTGTTTATATTTCAGATAACTTTTTGCAATTAGAGCCTTTAAAGTTGTGCAGGAGCTGTTAAAAACACTGAAGGTGTGCATCTAAATGTGCTCCTGTTAGTTCTCAAACACTGGATAATGACAGAACAAAATATTTTACGAAATAATCACTCTAGTTGTGAACGAAAGCATAGAGAATTAAGCTTTTTTCCTGATCCTCTTTTCAGCAACTCACGCTGAGTGACTGTGAAGAAGAGGAAAGAATAATAAGTCCAAGAGAGAAAGATGAACAAAGAGTAAAAACAGTCTTGGCAAATTGAACCATAATTAAATGCTTACAAAATTCCATGCTTAGCTCGTTTCAAAATCAGGTGGTTCTTTGAGGCAATTTCCTTTCTTTAATTACAATTTCCTGTGTGGTTTGACATTTACAATGCAATCTTCTAGAAGTACCCGTTTATGATTTATTATTCGTGCCTCTATCACAATGTCAGTCTGCAGAAATGAGTTTATAAAGAAAGAGCTCAAATGATTATGGCCTTTGACCAATAAAGCAGGCTCATTATTGCATGCGACAGGAAAGATTAACATTTCTGACAACCAAATCGTGAAAGATTAGCAGGGGAAGAGATTGTTTCAGTTTCTATTAAATAAGCAGTTGTTCTTATTCAAAACTTGATCTTCTTGCAATGACTGAGAGAAAATACAGAAGGAGGTTGTATAAATTTTCTCAAGATTTCATAGGAATCCAAGCAAGCCAAGTCTAATAACTAAAGCCTTTATAACTGGAAAATGCAGCTGCTTGTCGGGGCACAGAAATACCTGAAATGACAGACTAATAGATTTTTCTTCAGCAACACAGAAGTCAAGTTTAAAAAGATTCACTCTTTACTTCTCTGGCAACTGTTTGACATCTTTTTGCTGATACTGCTTATTAGGTCTAATCATATAACAGAGACTCTTTCCCGAAACAGATTACAATCAGGGGAATACAAAACATGTCTCGCTTCCCCAAACTGAGTAACATTCCCTAAGGAATAAAACTATATTTGCAGTAAAAGAAAAAAAATATTTCTTTATAATTGAACAAATCTTGCCTTCTCTTTATCTCACATCCATTTCAAAGGCTTCAAGCAAACTGAGATTAGCACTGGCGACTGATTCCTGCGATCACTTCCTGTCAATGGATCATGTTTTAACACCATCCCCGATCCATCACCATGCTGGGAGTCATATCAATACCTAGCCATTTTCCCATTTGTGGAAGATGAGCAGATCAATTCATTTATAGCCAGTCTGTGCCTGACATCTGTTTGGGAGATTAGAATTTATTGGCTGCTTGTCTGATAGAAGGCACAAGGTTCATTAAGTCAATGGAATCCTTAATCAATGGGAAAACTTCAAGTAGCTCTCTCACCATTAGAGCTTCATCTGCTCTATGGAGGCACTTACATTTAAAGTAAGGCCTGTGGTACAGATTGGACCGTATTGCATTTGACTGCTCTGAATGCAACAAAGTTCTTAAAGACTTGGAATTATGGCTATGGTTCTGTACATTTGGTGGTCTCTTGCACAAGCTGCGTATGAAGTATTTCTGCTCGGGTAAATATATTTTGTTGTTTTGCCGAGCTTTTGTTTGTCTGGTGTATTTAAATTGGTAGGGAAACAACAGAATGCCTGCCAATCCCAAAGACAAGCTCTTCTCATCAAGTGCCAGCTGAAATGCACACTGACTCTTTGAAGGTCATGCTCTCAAACACCATTCAAAACAAAATATCAACTTTCAAATCTCCCCTATTATAAATAATGACCAAACATTCACCAAACTGAATGCGAATAGCGTGGATTCTCCATGTCCTTGTCCACTACAGCCCTCCCTCTCTCTCCACTCCACAGCTGATAGGGCCTCTCTCCCTGGTGATTCTTGAACACTTCTGACCACCTGAATGGTTCTCCAGCTGAATGCGTGTGGTGTGTAGGACGGCCTCTGTATGCAGTTGGAAATAGGTCTGGACCTTGCTGATTGATCGTTAAGTGTTGTCCATGAGCCCATCATGCGGCTCCCACTTAACAGCCTCCACCACAGAAAGCAATCAGTGGATGTTACTGAGAGTCCCAGTGGGAGCAGCTCTGCAGTGATTGATCTGCAGTAGACCTCCAGGAGGAACATAGACAAATCCGGCCCCTACTACAACCCCGGTGTCCCTGCGTGATCTTCAAAAAGCAACGCAAGGCAGTTGGACCGCTCTCAAAATGTCTTGTGAGAACTTCCCATGATATCCACGCTGGAACAGGCAATGCACTGCTGAAAGACGCAGTGTTTGTCATCATTTGAGGCAAACCACTGTGTAAGGGAGAATGTGGTCGTTATTGCTAAACAAATTAGTATTGTATCACCCAGAATGGGTTTATTTTACAATAATGATTGTTCATTATCCAGCATATTACGTACATGGCTACTCATCAAATATCTTTAAAAATAGTTCATTAGTCCATTATATAAGGGCTCATTTACAAACTTATAGAAACAAACACAAAATTTAGATTGCCTTCTGTTTATGCTGTATACATTAGCATTAATAGCAATAGCTTTAATAGCCTGATCTAGCACCAAGATAAACAATGAAACAATATTACAGAGCGATTGTGCGGTGACACAATACATATTACATCGCTCTCCAAAGTCTCATTGGTCAATATTCTAATATTCGTTGTCATCACTGACAGAGCTGTATATCATTCCACTTATCTGATATAACGTGTTGCATTAAGAACATCTGATCACCAAATGGCTGCAACTGACTAATCAGAATTAAGTAATTCGGAGGACCACGTAATAGAACCACGTAATAAATATGTAGAATATATCCACAGAGAGTGATGATGATGCGAATTTAATTTGGACAACAAAAGCATCCACATGGTGCTTCTCATAGATGTCACCAGCTGTTCTACAGTCTATATTGGCCTGCTCTTCAAGTAAAGGAAGAAAAAAAAGGAGTAACTTAGATGAGAATTTTGTGCTTCAGTGGCTATTGAAAGATGAGGCAATAAACTGCTAAACTTGAGTAATCACACTCTCCCCGAGGAATGTATCAAATGGGGATGGTCAAAAACCTTGAAATTTGAGCCCCTCGAGCACAGCCCGGCCCGGAGCATTTGATGAGATTCATTATTGTAAGGGAGCTGAATACAAGTGTCTTCTGATTACAAGATCCACCATTAAAAGTTCCCACCAGTGTGCATTTCCATGCCGCAACGTCAGTGGGATTAAAATCTCAATTCAGCTCCAGTCAATTCTCCAGTAACAAGATTTCATTAAATGCAGGCAGGGAGGCAAATGGACTCAAAAGCATCGAAACAGTTGGCGTATAAATTATAGAAATGTGCTTTCTGCTAAATGAACACACCTTCGGCTTGCAGACGCATTATTATTTAATGTTCGGAGAGTCTGATTTTATGTAAATTGGAGTCATCCTTTTTCTCTCTCTAGGCCCCTTCTCAGTGCCAGGTACTCTGAAACCAGGCACGGGAAAAGATTATGCAAACCAATTAACATATGAAAATAACATATTAATATACTGTCTGTGAACTGTGTCCAATCAGTTCCTTTTCACTGGCGTGTGTACAAAACAATTAAAATTAAATTTATACCGCTTTCTCCTTAACGTATTCCGTCTCGCGAATGGAATAACTGAGCAAGCGCTGACATAAGTTTTACAGGCCCTGCACTCTCCCTTAAAAGCACACTGACTTTTCAGGGATATTTACAAGAGCCCGTGCTAATAAATTCTCGTCTTTTCTTTGCTCCTAATGGTGTGCACATCTAAAACAAAGCAGCGAAATCCATAGTGGTACCCGTGTGCTAATGAAGGGTGTACATTATGTTGGCCACTAATTACCGCCCTTCCATAAATAAAACAGAAGACAATCAATTAGCTGAGAACATGCGTCTTTGTTAGTCATGGGCAGCAGGTTCCTCTGGGCAGAGAGAGCTTCTGCAACATGAGGGTCTCTTCAGGGTGCAATTTCGAAATGGCCAGGAAGAGGACAGATAAATCACATTTCGAATGTTGTTCCTAAAAGCTCTTCAGGCAATCCACTTTGACTCACTGGGATTACAAGTAAATTAATACCTATGCAATTTTCCAACCGCCAGTACCGAAATATTAATGCGAAGAGCAGAAATGTCTTTCTCCATGGGCGAGTGCTAGGCAAAAGAAACCAACATGTTATTATCGTAACCTTTTAGAGTAGCTCCGCTAAAAAGCTCCTCTCTTGCTAATTCAGAAATGGTGACTCTCTTATGATGTCCCACAAGCTAGCCGACTGATGTATCACACTTGATGCTGACCAGACCAGTGCAGATCAGTGTGCATTAACAACAAACCTAAAAAGATTGTATCCAAATGATGGGAACATTATGCAGGCTATAAGCCAGGCATCACTGACTACCATAATGCATGATTTGAGCATTAATGTAATTTACATTTTAACACAGGCCCCTGAGTAAACTGATTAGTAGATGCTTATCTCCTAATGTGAAGGGGGTTGTTGCGACAGTGACATGTGAGGGGGTATGGGCAGGTTTACAGGCAGCCAGGTCTGGGCCTTACTCGAGCATGGGGCCGGTGTGTCTGGCACACTCAAAACACTCTCTTCAAAATCAAATGGCTGTCATTCAAGATTACCTAGAAAACAATTTTGTGTAGCGGCTGGAACCATTGTTTCTTTTTAGCTTCAACTACCTTTGAAGAGATGCTAGCAATGACAGGAAGCCTTTCCTGTAAAACACAGCAACTCAGGCGCAGCGCTCACATGGGTCACTCCATGGGAAAATGAAACTGAAAATAAATCAAGTTTGGGGAGCAATTATTCATCTAGCATTTGGATGTTCAATAAAAGCACATTTTCCTCCATCAAATGTCTTTTATCTGCGTCCCAGCAGACTTCTCTTTTTATGGGACAAATTAGCACTCGGAAAAGATGGCAGAAGCGCTTTTAAAAAAAAGTATGACAAAGTTGCAGTCCCATGATGCAACGCTCCCAGTGGTAACATCTGCTCCACTCTTTCATCTCCCTCTATTGTTAGGTGCGAGCTGTCACATTAGGAGGAGAATTGGTGGCTCTTTCCCACCCCCAAGTCCTCCTTTTCCCCCATTCCAGTAGTAGGCAGGGTGGCAAACCCCATACAAAGGCGAGTGTACCGGGAGCATAGAGGGGAGCGCCGTTAGAGGGAAAACAGTTTGGGAATTAAGGTCATTAATTTTCCACTTTCAAGGGCTGCCACACAGACGGAGATAAAGTCAGCATAAATATTCTGCAGAAGTTTCTCCTGTTTTTCTCCTCTCTCCCCTATTCTCTCTCCCTCTCTCTCTTTTTTTCATCGGCAGCCCATTTATCTCCATACTGTCAATTAGAGGCAAAAGCAAAGAACTAATTAGGAACTGTGCAATTTTAATTAGCTGTTTTGATAATTAAACTAATTGGTTCCCTTGTGTTTCTGCAATGTGCGCCGAGCACTTTTTTTGATATCTGGGCTGCAGATTTCCCATCCGTTGGTTAATTAGTCACTTTTGCATTAAAAAGGAGCCTTTCTTAATAGCCTTAATTTGCAGTTGAAAAGAGAATCTACCATCAATAATTTGTGTAATTGGTAACCGTTTGATTGTAATTTAGAGGCACGGCCGGACAGCTCTGCATGTCTAATTCTTAATGACTGGGATTAAAGTTGGATTAAATGTTTGGGAAGAGGATTCTTTGCCCCCAAATGACACCTAAGCTATTTTTGACTAGTCTCATTTGGAATGAGTAGGTGGACTGCAAATTGCTGTTTCGTGCATTCAGACGTAGACGAGCATATTCAAGTGGTAAGGCTCTCTAAGGTCATAGGCAGTTACTTTATATGGACTATGCTCTTGTAACAGGAAGAAGAGCTGAAAAAGGCTCTTTCTGGTTCACTTAAAAGTGAACATGCATTATGCAGCCACTAGGAGGGGCTACATAAACTGATGTCAGAACAGTAAACAAACAACTATTGTCCACTTCTTAAACCTAATATGGTCCTGTGGAACATTAAAATACTGCATTCTGATATTAAAAAAAGTTACTGCATCCATTATATGGCACAAAATTAAGATCTGAACTGAAGGATGTGCTATGAAAGCAAAAACAAACAAACAAAAAAAAAATATACATGGGAAACCAATTAAAATTCTAAGAGAATTATCTGCAATGAAGCACACGTGAAAGAAAATTTCTTGAATACTGCCCATCATATGGAGGACAACTTTCAACTGGTATTTGAATGAATTTAAGATAATGTAAGCAAGCACCATCTATCATGTGCATCATTTATCTCATTTGTACAGATATCATCTCAGAGCCTTTCCTCCTAGCAGGACTTTCCATTAAACGTACAGTAGTTAGAGAAAAGTACCATGTCTGATATTGGTTTATAATCAGCTTAACCATTATGAAATATAGGAGAGGCTCGTGTTCAACCTCTCCCTGACTCCACCATCCACTGATTGTTTGCCCCAGGATAAATGGGAACCCAACTTGGCTCTATGCTATCTGATTAGGTAGGGTTAATTACTGTGCTGTGTTTTTGAACTGGCTGTATGTGAGCCCTTGCAGTAAATAGATGGGCCTGCTTAATTCCCAATCAGAAATGAATTTTAATTAACTCTGCAACACAAGGCCCACACTCCAGGATGGTTTCCAGCTGCAACCGACCCCGTAGGAAGCATGCCACAGAACAGGGGAGGCACTCTAGGCCTCCTAATAATAAAGAATCAATGGATCGCTCCATCACTGACCATCAGTGCAGAAGAGAAGCATGATACAATGGAAGCATGAAACATGTAGTTATATGTTTGTTTTTCTAACACCAGTCAGGAGCAGTGCTCCTAATTTCGTTTTGTATGCAGAAAAATACAATGACAATAAAGGTGTTCAATTCAATTCAATAAGTGTCACCGCACTGGTGAAAGTAATTTCTAGCAGGCTTCTTAACAACCCGGAATATCACATCCTGATGTTTTCTACTACCAAACAACTCTGTGGGCTTACCTGTTGGTCAAAAATTACACAAAATATATAATCGTAATTTGTGTTAATACTTCAGTTTAATCCTTCCCGGGGTTTTTTGTAAGAGGTGTCTTAACAGCATATTGTGTCTCTTTTACAAACACATTGAGATTGGCAATGTTAAGATTTCATCATTTAACTGTCAAGAGGCCTTTTGTAGCTCAGCATTCAACAACAAGGGCCACACTTTCCTTGTTCCCTCAGTTTGTTGTGATTGGATTAATTGGGTGTCACTCACTTCTGCAAGAGGTCAGCAGACATACATTTGTGGTCAAAAGTCATCCATCTATCACACTGCAGAAATGAAAAGTCAGACATGTCAGGCAAGAAAGGCAGAGAGCAAAGGCTCAAACAATGGATTTTAGGGGCAGGGAAATGTCCCAATCTGCTAAGGTTGCTACAGCCTATAGTTTGAATTACACTATGAATGAATGTCTAGGGGGCATAGAAGATTTGCACCCTAATGTCTTATGAGCAGATATGAATTACAATTTCATTATTTATGTCTATTCATCACCTTCAAGGAGATCCAGATCTAATAGACATTAGGTGAGGCACATTTTCATCTCTCCCTCGACAGGGACGTTCAATAAAAGTAAAGACAAAAAAGTACACCAGACCACTTGCTAGCTAAACAGGGCACTTGTAACCTCTGAATCTCCCCTAATGGTTAATCTCGGGTGGATCTCTGACTTGATTGGTTAAGAGTCTCCGCAGGGCAGGTGAAACCTCACCAATTGCCCATCATGAAACAGTAACACTTTTATCAGCAAAGTAGCAGACAACAATTATATTACCAGAGCCAAACGCAGACTCTATCTCACTGCTAATCAAAACACAGCCCATCTGTTGTGTTGTCGCTCTCAAAATGACTGTTTATCTGAATATGGAAAGTGAGTCTTCTAGCTGATCACACATATCCAGTGGAAATATTATAAATAGCCAAAACGAAGAATGTGAAGCAATTAGATCATGAAAACAGTTCATAATGCTTTCAAAAGCTCAAACTTCTCTATTTATAACACACATCACAATCACACACATCCCCCTATGAAGTACTTCACATAAACATTCTCACACACACTCTGGGGGGGGGGGGGGGGGGGGGGGTGAGACACACACACACACACACACACACACACACACACTTTCCCTTAGCTGTGCTTTTGTGTTTTGTCAGAATTAATGAGAAAAGTTCCCTTGCCCTAGGGGTAATTAGTGTCCTTGGAGTTAAATAAGCTAATACTTAGACACCTCTGGCACAAGCAATTATGTTTGTGTATTGAATAATTGATTCAAAGAGGGGGGAAGGGCTGCTAATCAGATCTGAGCATAATGAATTGATTTAATTAACAGGGGAATCCGTGGCTCTCTGGGAAGCGCGCGCATTTATTCAGCAGCAGGAGCGCGCGGAGCGCATAAATTGGGTGAGAAAGGCAGCGTGAGCATGCTGTTAGGAGTTGTCAGCCTCAGAATTGGATTGCTTGAATATAGTTACAGTCTCGGAGCAAATGAGAACTGGGAGGAACACGTTTCTACTCCGAGAATAGCGTCTTCGCGGCAGCTCAATTTAAACGGGTGTTTAAATTAGATTTGAGTTAGTGTAGTCGTTTCATTTTCGCATGGAATGCACTGTGGCGTCTCACTTTAGTTTTAGACATCGTTAATTACAAGCGTGGATATTACTGACGCGCTGCGAACGCGAATACAGCTGAGGGGACATCGCTGTATATTATCTCCGAAATACATTAAACAATAGAATAACAGACTCACACGTTTCTCTACATGGCTTTCCGTCTCTGAACAGCGGAAAACCACACAGACGAGTCTGCCTGTGTAATTAAAGCTCGCGGCAGCAACGCGGACGATTATTTTTTGTTGTTGCAAAGCAATTTCTTCTCAGAGACGCGAGTGGCGCGCGCAGAAGTGTGCTGGAGCCGAGAGTGGATCGCCTGGAGCCGGACTCCTCGCTCCTCAGGACGATGGTGTTAGACAAGGAAGAGGGTAAGTGTACGGATGTACGGATTATTATAAGTGCATTCATTTGCTCCTTACGTCTATGAAGAACGCGGGACAGTGAGGAAATGCAGCATTTAGCGTCCATTTTCCCCGCGGACGGCACTTTCGTGATCCAGTTCGTTTGTCATATCAGACAGACGGGATCGTTCGTCAGGTTTACATGAGGAGGAAAGCGCATACGTTAACGTTACTCTTAAACACTTCGGACATGCTTCTCTGACTGTCCCCGCGTATGAAATCTAATATTATCCGTTTAAAAGACGCAGACAGAGCTGAACCAGAGTCGCTGTTCACCGCAGTATCAGATAGCGCTCGGTCAAATCTGTGAAGTTACGGGGAGATGTTTTATCAGCAGCGGCTGCCCTCGCTCACAGGTGAGAACATTTGAACCTTAACCTATATACTTGTAGGTCCAAGCGAAGAAATCTAGTTCACCAGTTTGATATCAGCCCGTTTAGTTTGTAAATGTTTCCGTTTTTATTGGCTTATGTGCGTTGCACGTCTCCGTATTTACGCTGCACGCTGGTTCCTATGGAAACGGTTTATAAACTTATTTCGGAGCTTGCAAAGGTGCCTTTTTTTAAGCTCGATCGCGTTTTTGTATTTTGCTGTTTCTTTAACGTCGTTGAGAGAAGAATATCCACACAAAGTGTCTTTGACCTAAAAATGCTTTTCTTGTCATCTTTCAGGAAATATTGTAATCACACACAAGTTTAGTTTTAGCCAGGGGCCCTTTCCCCTGTAAAGCAGTAGATTGCATTAAGACCCATTTTTATGTTTGACAAATGTATATTTCATCTCTCTTTGAGCCAACCATCCTTTCACTAACCCGTCTTAAAAACCAATAAAGGGATTGCCGTAGAAACATAAATTGGTCTGTCTTGCTCAATCCATGTTGCGCTAATGTACCCAGATTAACTCAACTGTAAATTGTCTCCTTTGGATGTCTGTTTTGCATTAAAGTTCCCCATATGATTTAGATTGCTTTTAACAGCTATTGGCTTAGCAATATGGTAAATGTACAAGGTGATGCAAATGGCATTAGTAGGAGAGGATGCACAGGAGCATGTAATGCAGTCAATACTGCATTAACTACTGATGCCCAATTACAGAAGCAGGGAGAGTGGCTTTTAGGAGCATTAGGACTTACAGAAAAGCTTAGATCACCTGCTGCTTATTGCCTAAAAGCTTCACCCTTTGCTTGCTGGTGCTGACCAACTGCGCTGGCATTTTGGAAGAGATTGGAAGGCAGCATGGATCTGCTCTCTCTCTAACAGTCTCTCACACACTTTTACTAACACAAGCCCAGGCTACAGTATGTTCAGATAAGTCTGATTCTAATAAAAGGCTATAGTCTGACTCTAAATATATCAGTTGAGGTAAAGTGTCCTCATAGTTGGGTACATCTTGTGCTGAATTCAAAATGAGGGAAGCTAGTGAATAAGATGAATTGATCCGAGCCTTCTGTAAAAACATAACCATATGCACAACCTACATGTCGCTCGCATCATCCATACGAAAGCAACCATTAATGGATTGTCGGTACTTCGAAACTTGCTGATACATTGCGGTTTAAAAAAAATGGCCTTTAAGCAAATCATTTTATAATGCGGTTTTGTAGCGATTCTGAAAATTATATACCCTAGTGTCTGCTTTTTTTTTTCTTTCTCATGTTCGTTTCCATAACTGAACTTTCAAATGGTCTGTGTAACTCCAAAATAACTGCATTCTGCAATAAAATAATTATTTTACCTTTTCCCCGAAAGGAAAGTAGTTTTCACAATTTTTAACTACACCCTAATCTTGCTTCAGTTTTCTGACCTAAAATTCATCCCAAGTTGTTTGGAAGCTCTATTAGGAAGTCTTTAAAATATGTACGTTTTTCTATGTGAAATAGTGGGTCATTCATATCTCTGCTCTTTGTACTATGCGACGTACTAAGCGCTAGAAGTTGGAAGAGCGATGTGGGGCCTGCGTCATAGTTTTGCACACCCTCGCTTTTGTACTACCTTTACACAGCCATCCCAAATGATCAGCCCTTTCACACTTCAGCTTTGCGGCTTTGTCATCAGTGGTCCTTGCACTGTATTTGATCCTTGCTGTACTGCTTTCAGGCAATGACACAATGCCTTGCTCTTGTACTTTCTTACCAAGATTTTGAGAGCGCGTAGAAACGTGTTAAGGTACAGAATAAGCACAACTCCTTTTCATGACTAACTTTAAATAAAAGAAGCTCTCGGTTGACTTTTAATTCTCTGGAGAAATACATTATTCAGCCATTTTCTTTCCCTTCAAGGTATTTAAAACTATCTGGATTGGGAGGAATAATTGGGTCCTCATTGTGGACTTGTTCAGGATTGATCATTCGCATCGCTGGGCTCCCTAAGAACATGGAGTAGAGAAAAGAACACCCTTCTATTCTTCATCCTGAAGATAAATTCTTAGTTACCATTCCTCTTTTAATTTACGAGAACTTTGTGCTGACTGGCCAATGAAATGTCTTCGTTCCTATGTCTGCGTGCATTCGAAATGCAATGTTTCAAATGAATACTAGACCCCTGATCTGTCTGTTGCTGTAATAAAACCCAGGGCTTCAGGCACTAAGTTTTTATTTTGAAATAATAAAAATTGCTTCATACTTTACTTGAGTTACCATGGTAATTCAGTCTTGTAGCACTTTTATATTGATTTAGAGAGTGGACAGTAATATTTCTTTCCCGTTATTCCCCTTTCTGTGGGTTGATTTCTAATTTCCACTTGGAGATTACTTTTATACATTCCTTAAGTCCTTTCACTTTTTTTCATCCTGCAAGGTAATTTTCTCTCTTGTATTTGCTATTTTCTCAGCTTATTGGCTTGTTCTTACTCTAAATTAAACTTGCCAATTTCAAATATTGAAATTGCATCAATGTTTCTCTCGCCCTGGGTCTCTTGCAATATTGCGCCTGGATTCGGGGCCTAATGCCTTGTGTTCCTGCCACTTATATTGCTTCAGCCTGAAGAAATTCCTACTTTATAAACATTTCCTCCTGATGCAATTACAGTTTAATATATCTGCAACTGATGTGTCCTCAACATAGGGATCCGTCATTGCTTTGTGGTCTTAAATTGGCATGCTTTTTTTTTTTTTTTTTGGATGATGTCTTGGAATGCACAATGGTCCGACACATTCTGATGAGGTTGAAATGTTAAACATTACAAGGTGATTCATCCCTTTTCAACTGTACAAAATTGGAGAACTGGCCATACAATTTTACCGTAGTTGCATGTGGGGTCGTCGCTTAAATCCTGAGGACACAGGACGAGGATGATGAGGGGAATCAAACTGAGCAGAGTCGCATTCCGGTAGATCTTATGTGATCGACCTAACGTACAGTTTACCAAACCCATTTCTGTCTCCATCCCAAAGCACTTGATCACTATCAAACTGGTGCACATCAGTGAATGCTGATGTGTATCACTTCCCATCATTTTACCGCAACTCAAAGGGAACGCAAATAAAGACGAAGGTTCTAGGGAGAGCAAGAGTTAAAGGTACAATGAACCTGTATAAGATGCTCACAAGCTTAATTATATTCACTTCCTGTGTTACGTGTGAAGTATTATATCTGCATCAGATTTCTAAACCCTTTCAAACATCAAGGGAGCCGGCTAAGGCTCATGTTTCATCCATATGGTCTGTCATGACCGCATTTTTGTGTGTAAAGATGTAGTTATCTGCAAGTTTTTAAATAATTCCATTAAACACAGGATTTTTTTTTTTTTGAAAAGCTCCAAGGACATACAGTCCATCACTGAAGCATTGGGAACATAGAAAACCTTTTATAACATCCTCAGACATGCTGCCAGCGAGATGAATCGTCATTTTTAGGCTACCTTTTAAAATGTCTCGGAGCAACCTTATCTTTCACCTTGAGTCCTGAGATGAATGCAGACAGGTGCAGCGTTCAGTAAAAAAGGGAACATGAACGAGAGAGGTGCAGAAAACAATATTCAAGTGTGGTGTGCATGGTTTTTAGGAGGTTTACTCAAAAATCAGGTCCAGCCAAATTTAGCTTCATCTTGAAAAAGGAAAAATGTATAGGCTATAATGTCCATTTTTGCTACAATGTCTGTAAAAATGTCTGTCTTTTTCATTTCAAATATGTTTCTGCTCCGGAATTTTCTGCAATGGTAGCTTCTCAGTGGACATGCTCCAAGTAATAGTACATATGCTCTGCTGAAAGAAGGATTTACAGCTACATATTGATGATTTTACACTAGGTGGTTTTTAATTTACTTTCTGTTGGTCTTTAGACCACGTTATTCCCTCGCGTCACCTTGTCGCAGCACCTCTCGCTAGCACGTCTCGCTGCAAGGGTGAGTTGCTTCGTCTATTGCATTTGTGTGCGATCACTTTCTCTTTTCTGCAAGCGCGCGCACACACACACACTCTGCTTCTCTTGCAGCAGGTCGTCACACTTGGCTCAATTTCATCAGTCCTTCTTCCATTCCTGTATTTATTTGTTTATTCCCCCCTGCTGCATCCCTTCATCTCTCGTCCTCTGTGCCGGTTGTCCTGTGAAGCTCGAGGAATTTTACTTTACAACTGACTGCGACCTATAGCGCTAGGTAAAGAATGGAGCGATGACCTACAGCTCTACACATGCATGCAATTTCACGATCAAGTTCTGCTGCTGCACTTTGGAATGTTCCTTTTTGGCATGACCTTCTTGTTTTAAAAGGTTCAGCCTTTCCAAAAAAAAAAAAGTACAGGTGGTCATGCTAATGAAATAAATGACTAGCATACTTTTGCTTAAGGTCTCGTCCTCCCTGCCAGCTCTTTCCATCCACCGGAGACACTTTTATAAACTCCTCATTAACCTTATCACATTCTGTAACTTGATAAAAGCTTTCCTAATGATACCTACACTGATATCCTCATTTGGCTCTAATGAAGTTAGAAAGTGCAGCTCGAGGTATCATAGCCATTCATTAGTGTTGTCTTTATAAAAAAAATAAAACTAATATCACACACCTTGCCTTGATGATGTCTTTTATATTGTAAATATCACCCGACTCAAATAGAATGAAACGATGAGAAAAATTCCAGACATGGGTGGTGAAAGGTATTTAGAGACAAAGGAAAAGCCTTGTTGCATTGTGAATGTTTGAGGCAGCATTATGCAGTTATGAATGATTAATGTAGAAATAGAATCTTGTGGCATTATTGTAACGCGGTCTGTTTATGCATGCGAGTTTCCATCTTGTTATACATTGATCTTCCATTATGCCTATTAGTTGGAAGGCCTTTTTTTTTTTTTTTTTTTTTTTTTTTTTTTTTATATCCCTCCTGAAATGCTCCCTAGATACATATTCACAAGAGTGTGTTTACCGGAGAACTGCAGGCACACTGATAACTGCTGTGTTGTGGTTTGGATGGTTTGTTTTGTAGGTATGTGGGCATGTGTGCACACCCGTGCAGGTACATGTTTACTGCGTGCATGAGCGTACATGTATACGTCTGTGTGCATTCTGTGCAATTAGTTTTGCATGTGCAGAAAATATTTACTGTGTATTTATATCATGTTTGAATGCATGCACGCAGCATGTCACAAAGGTATTAAAGTTGTAGTCCTCATAATAGTGTGCATCTGGGTTTTGTAATGGAACCGTTGAAGATTACTGAGTAGCGGAGTGAAGCGAGATGAATTCTGAAATGAGTAATGATGCACTGTTCAATATATTATTCAATGTGTCATTCCTGGAGTGAGGAAGATACTCAAACTAGTGCTTTAATGTTTTTGGAGGTTGTAGCCTCTTGACTCGCCTCACAACACACACGTATGGATATGACATTATAGTATTGTACTTTCAGGCTAATATAATAATATTTTGAAAACTACTGCGTATATACTATAGTGCTATTCCTGTTATGGCAAAGTTGAATATAAAGAAGCTATCACTCCAGTTTTCAGTGTCACATTAAATCATTCTATTACACCGATGTAGTGTTTAATTTTTATTTTAATCAAGGTTGTAAACAATCTGAATTATTTTATTTTTTAAATCATACTGCCCCGAAACTTTAGGAAGGTAGTGTACAATATGCAGTTTAGGTAGCCAAGTAAATTGTTAATTTCTATTTTTATTATTATTATTATTATTATTATTATTATTATTATTATTATAATACCTTTTTTTTTTATCTAGAGATTCTATTCATCAATCTGTAATGCTGACTAGGTAATGGTTATAAATATAGGAAATATGTAGGGCAGAGGTTTTTTCTTTTCTGTTGGGACAACATAATGAAAACTCCCACCAGCTCAATAAACTTTCCATATATATATATACACCACAATCCGATAATAACAAACCTCATGTAAAGTACTTAAGAAAATAGTTGGAAGAGAGAAATCCAATATAGCCTGTGTAAACACATTCCATCCAAATATCACATGGATATTAAAATCTATTCCTTTTTTTTTAATAAAGCCACAACATATAAGAGAGGATGCAGTTAGAGAAAGCACTGGAGGGGGGACAGGCAAATGGAAACTCAGTCCACTTAATGAGATACCAACTTCCACAACTCATTGGTCGGCCTTCGATAAATCAAATCTTGAATACCTAATTAAAGGCAGTGATTGCCGGTTAGTTTGTATTGTTCCTTAAAGGGGAAGGACACTGTATTGGTGAGGCTGATTTAATCAATGCTCAACGTGAGGTTTCTGATCCATTAGAGTGGCAGCTGTGGTCCAAGTGCTTGGCCACTCTGCTCTGCTTTAATTGAAATTGGAAACTGAGCACAGGGTGAATAATGCTGTCCGGCCCCCTATCTGCCTGCCGATGATTTTACTCTTTCTTGACACGTTTAAATGTGACCGTCTCCCTTGTATGGTTGGAGCTAAACTTATAATGGAGCGGCCATTCGATTTAACTCCTGAATTCTCCAGTAACGTCAATAACCTTGGATGGTGTGGTCATTCAGTCATCGCGCTCTCAATGCTGCTACGGAGAAGGCTAGAATAGACTCCAGTTTATTTGTCATTTTAAATGAGGACATTGATATTGTTTATAGCTAATTACAATGACAAGAAACTAACCTTATTCAGAGAGGAATATTCTGGTCCATAACCGCCATCTAATAATTATGTTCATCTTATGGCCAATAACTTATAAATGGCTAATATACATTTGAGGAAAAAAAAAAGGGAATTAAAACAAAAACACGGGAATGTAACACTATTAATTTATAATGTATAGAAGAAAATTTATTAATATTCTTAATAACAAAAAAAATAGTACTTGATGGCATGGCTGTCTCATTCAGTCTGTATATCTTTGACCGTGTAAACAAAAACCTCATGCTCATTTTTATAACCATAGATATGTATAGGTAGATTCCCCATTCGGCCACTCAAAGCACGTAAACTCATCAGGGCATCTACCTATACATATATGGTTGTACTTGCATGAAAGTTTTAAAATGCAAATACACTGGTGTAAACTGTGCCTAAGAATAAAAAATTTGTGCCATCTGAAGATAGATTGATGCTTGAAACGAGCTCTGAAGTTCTCTTAATTCTCCAATGTCTGGGAAGCTGTAACAATCAAAGGTTGTCAAATGACTGCTAACGTACTTCCCTTAATGGTGACTGTACAGAATGTTAACCTGATTAAGCCTAATTCCGTAAACCAAAATGAAAGGTAACTGTCCGTTGCAACCCAACCCCTGCTTCATTATTTACCTCATAAGGAGATGGGCATCTGAGAAAGTGGTTGAGTGTTACAGAGGCCCCACACGCCAAACAAATACCCCCCGTGGTGGATTTGCATTATTCAGCTCTAAACTGAGTCCAAATGGAGTTTAGCTGCATGGCGTTTCCTCCATTTTTCAATCTTGAAGCATGGTTCTGAATGGCACACCTGTCTCCTGGCATATCTTTTGAAACGCTAAATGTGTAGTAATTGCTGGGGAGAGGGGAATTTCATACATCACTCCCTAACCTTGGGAGTGACACAAACTTTAGATAGTCTACATTTATGACTAGCCAAATGCATTTTTAATGTTGGCTAAAAGGTGTTGGGGCATCATTGTGCGACGCATGGCGGAAAGAGGCTCTGACGGTGCTAATGGTTACATTCTTGCCAGGAGTCACGAAGTGGCAGATAAGATTGTCGTCCTCCTTTTTTATTTTTTTTCCCTCCAAAGTCTGAAAAGATCTGGAGGGAGAATAGATGGATTTATTCCTTTATTTAGATGCAAATGTAATCTGTGGGAAAAAATGAATTGAGTTCATATATATATGAAGAGTCATTCATCAGCGGGGGATATTGACAGTTTATGCCTTCTGGTGAAGTAAATGGGAGGCTGCAGTCTCCGAACTCCGTCTAAATGAAGACCTAAAACAAACGCCCACTCCAGGCCTACTGTATAGAACAACTTCCAGATGGGTGACGCTTGACTGGCTTGATGTAAGGTCACACACCTCCCTATTCTTTCTCTATTGAGGGACTGATTGTTCTTCTGAAACTCTTCTAACCCCTGAGTCGGGTGTGTTCTCCCTCTCTGTTCGCACAAGCTTTTCTGATTCTGGTCTGTCGACAGCTCCCCTTGCAGAGCTGTTTTCTCACCATGCTCGCAAGCGAGTGCCAAAGTGTTGGAACAACTTGCCTCTTGCAATAATGCTGCCAGTCTTCGCACGTCTCCAAAATAAGCAGTAATGAATTTAATTAGATGGCTGTTGCATATCTCTCTGATACATTTCTTTTAATTAACCCCATGTGAATAAATTAAAATTAATAGGAGAAAAAAAAAAAAAGTGTAGAGCAAAAAATAACACTCATGCGCGCACACACAAGCTAATGAAGTTATCCGTTAATTGGAATCGTATCTGTTAGCCAAAGCTTTAGCAGGGCACCGGGAGCTAACAATGTGTTTAGTATGCCTCTCAATCTCCTCATCCTGGAAAAAGAGCGAGAGAAAAGGCCTTGGGTTCTAGAAGTGACTGGGAGTGTAAGAAATGCACCTCTGACGTGATGGAAATGACCGCCTTGGAGAAAAGAAACCCCCTGTTTCCAGGCCCTGCTCTACCCAGACTCCCCAAGCTGCTGTGCTTGAGAACGGGCCAGTGTTATTGCAGGCCTAATGCTGCTGCCTCATTTGGGCCGGATCAGTAGTAATTATGCTCTGGGAAAGTGGTTGTCGACCGCTGGGGTCAGGACACTTGTAACATGTGAAAAGAGCAATTATTCCCGGAGACAAAACCCTCCCATATCCCGGGCAGTGCCCGGGTCACTGCAAGGGAGCAGCACTGCTCCATTTCACCGGGCCTTATTAGCAGCAGCAGGCTGCTAAAGTTTGCGAAAGTGCATCATATTAATGAACCGCACCCTCGTTCCATCCGCACTGGGCATGCCATGCCAGCGCTGATCTCGCACCATTTTTATTTCTTATTCATTCTTCATCTCTTTTCCAGTCAAGTCCTTGTGCAAACATTTCTGGGGTATTAATTATATCACAGCAAGCAATGTCAGGCCTGATTTCATATGCAAAGCAGTCTTAAAAATATGTAATTGCATCCACAACTGTTTTACCTTTTGATTTACCCACAAGCCTCCAGCTGAACGTATTCTATTCTCCCATTATGTGCTGCATGATGTCCACCAAACACATGAATCAATATGTTTCAGACTGTTCTGCTTTGGGCTTATCAACTAGGATCAAGCTCTTTATTCATTTGTCTGTGTTTCAGCTGGCATATTCTACTTGACATTATTACCAGATGTGTTTTGTCTTGGCAGTAAAGCAGAATGAGTGTCTACAGGCTCAATTACAGTAATGATGTGGACTGATTGAAAGGAACTGATTCACATAGACAATAGCAGGACATCTGCCTTAGTTCCCCATTAACCTCCACGGTGGCTGGCTGACAAATTCTAGTCCAGATTGCCATGGTCGCAGCTTGTACGCTCATAACGGGCTCCTATGCACAGCTGGAGCTAACATAAAGCTTTAGTTTAAGATGAAGTTCAACCTGGTAGTCTTAATTTGAAGTAGTTGTCATACGTATTTGGTATAATTATCTGGCTCTTGATTTATTTACATCCTTATCATGCTGTGTGCTTTAGCTTTTGACATAACCTTCTCAGAAAAGTGGCACTTTAAAATGATTCCCACTTAAAATAAATAGTTAATATTTACAATATAATTAACCAGCTTTTAAAAAAAACATTAATGGGATAACCCCCCCTCCCCAACCCCCCAATTGACTTTTATTGTATTAACAAAAACAAAACTTCTGTGTTCCATTGGAAAACAAATGCATACCGAATTGGATGCATGTTGTACTTTTACTATAGCTGAATTTGAACACAAGAGTTTCATATGTGAATGCACTAAAGAATGCATTAGAATGCAAAAAACTTCTGAGCCAGGGTCAGGTAAACTGTAAATCTTAATTATATTGGGCTTAAAGACTATTTAAATCTACATTCTCTCTGCCTTTAATTCTTAACACTTAGATTACAACTCCTTCCATTCAACAGGTAAATGTGTGATTCAAGGACTGCATCTGCCATGGTCGGGGTAAGCTGCAAGCGCTTATCGAGTCCACAGTGATCATTTTCATCACAAGCCCTGGAGACATGCAGTTAATATCATCACAGACCTCTGCCATCCCTGTTACCACCAAGACTCCCTTCTGGCAAATGGTTCAGCTCAATCAAAGACTACAACCTCCCATGGCTTGATCAGCTTTCATTTGTCACACTGTGGCCTTCTGGTCCAATCTGTCTCAACCACCATACACTCATCTCCAACACACACTCCTGCCTCTTTTCAGAGTGCTACCTTAAACCGATGAGTGTCTCTAATCTTACATTGCTTTTGGAATCAGACTTATATTTAAACTAAAGGATTTGTTGCATCTTTTAACTACAGTTTTTTGTACTATGCACGTAAACTTGCCTGCCATTGAAAACAGTTCAGACACTTTTCATTCACTGCTGGAGTTTAAGATTTTGGAGAACGCTTCTGCTCCATGCATGCATTGCTGCTGTCATAACCAAAGGCTGTCATACATGAAAAATCATGCCAACAGCTTTGCGACAGATGACTGCCTGTAATCCCTCATACATCTGTAGTTCAAGTCTCCAGCACTTTGTCCCTTTTAAATTGGTCTCTTTCTTAGATGTTTTGAGGTAATGCATATGGTTTATGCCCTTGAGGTTCATTTAAGGGCATTGTGGGATTCATATGCATACCCTCATAAAAACACAAAGCCACATTTATACTTTAGTTAGTTAATTGTCTAAAATTCATATATATTTTGATGATTTGACCAAGAACAACTCCCCAAAAATAAATGGAAGAAATGATTTACTAATGTTATTCCAAATATGTATGAATAGTTTTTTTTTTCCATTGTACACATGCAATTATAAGTAAGAAATTTTAGGTGATTAAATTCAAATCTTTTTTTGTAATTTTTTTTCTTCTTCTTTTTTTTTAATTTGAAATAATTCAGTGTAATATTCAATGATATCCTCCAGTGGGCTGTTATCTGCCTTCACCAGATTATTGAGTGAGCCTGAGGATCCGTCAGTTTCAAATCTGGTTCTGAACAAATCATTCAAACCTATTTTGTGATCCGAATCAACTGGAAATTCATTGAAAATACCTGACACAAAAGAACGATTCATTCACATACCAGACAGGCAGAATCAGAATCTCTAAAATCTGATTTAAAAAGTGACTTAAATGTTAACATTTTAAAACTTAATCCCAGGAACAGATTAAAATATAAAGCATGGCTTCATAAATCATGGACCACTTTTGATACTGACTGTATGGCTATGTGTGTCCTTTTTGGAGCGCCAAAGCTTCAGTCGCCATCTACTGTAATTGCATGTAAAAACAGTGTCTATCGTATTCTGCAAAAGAAAAACATCATCCAGGTTAGGTTGATTTAAATGATGACAATTCATTTTTGGGTCAACTGTCTTTTTAAGAGCATATTAGAGCAAGCCTTTTTAGAATGGAGAAAATCAGCTGCTCTCTTCCTGATCTCACATTTAAGCCTAATACCCCAGCGGTCCCCTTCACCTGGCCCCATGGAGAGGCCTCACACTGAGGTGTCCAGCTAATTGATAGATCTAATAACAGTAACCCTGTATACAGTAAAATCTGCATCATCATTAGCTTCCATTGTGTGCCTACTAGAGAATGGAACCAAGGAAAAAGAATCAGACTACAAAGACAAACAAATCCTTTTTTCTCACATTTCCCCCCCAAAGATATGATATGAATTGTGCTGTAATGCTTAAACGATTCCTTACTTCCCCCCCCCCCCCCCCCCTTGCTCTAAACCTTAAATACATCAAAAGGGTACCACATTGATTTGATTTTTTTTGATATCCACAAAAATGGAACTTGAAACGAAGGCCTACATAAAAACCGGATCCTATCTTTATAATTGAAAGTACATGGTCTGACAGTTTCAAATTCAAAAACGCATCTGTACATATTCAACTGAGATAAGGTCTTTAAAGGGTAGATGGGTGGAAAAGAGGCGGATGACAGGGTGCACACCAATTACTATTCGCGAATGATTTTCTTCCCACCCTTTTATTTGTTTGGGAGAAATTTTTGACAAGGCTGCCTCTTGAAGGGAAAAAAACGCATCTACTGTTCGTAAATGAATCAAGTGGCGGATAGCAGGATATTCTTTTTTTGTGACATGGAATGACATAGGAAGGTCAGCAGCACTTGTATCTGTTAAATGGATTGGATTAAGTGGGAGCTGCCTCAGTTTGGGTCTCCGTTTACAATTTCCCCCTTTTTTGTTCTGCAGGACAGAAATGGGGGAAGGGTCTACTATAGAGAGTCCAGGCTGTGCAAAAAATGATGACAGGTGCACTCTTCTGTATAAACCCCAAAATAGCAGTTTGCTGATGTCAGAGTCAACATTATGCACTTTTATTCAGTCATTTACTCTGTCGTTTCAGGTTTAAAATGTGCTGAGGCTATATAGGGCTTCTAAAAGCATATCTCAGCTGGCTCTTTTTTAGAAAACAACAAGAGGTTTCTCAGAGATGGCAGAAACAAGATGATTAGCTCAGACAGAATACAGCGCTCCTCACATCAGCTAACTCATCCTAGAGGTTGCTCTAGCCTGGTGAGACAGGAAGCGCCACCTTAAATCTGGGCTAGGAAACCGGTCACGGTGTGATGGTGTCATTCAGTTACCTACAAACCTGAATTCATCCAGGTAATTACAAAATGAGACCGCTCAAAGGTTTCTTGTTTATGAGCCTGGAGTGGTTTACAACAGAAAGGGTTAAGCTCTCCATGGTTAACTTTTTTTTTTTTTTCTTCAGCCAACATGCTTGTTGTTAAAAGGTGGGAGGAAAGTGTGGAGGGTGGCCTAAACCAATTATGTGTGGTTCTCCTGAGGTGGGGGAAACGACCTTTGTGTATAATTAGTTCTCTTATTTAAAGCAAAGATTTTGAATAGAATAACTAATTAGCTGTCATAAAAGGCAAATTAAAGATTTTTGTGCCATCCCTTGGGGAACTGAAGGAGCCTGATTCCCAAGCTCGTTTCAGTCTCGTACGCACACTCTCGTACAAACACAGACACACTTTTTCCTCGCAGACGAGTGCTCTCTCTCCTCATTAAGACTGTTTCTAGTTCTGTAGAAGGCTGACAGGAGAGCACTGTTGGCATACCTGCAGAGTGCACCTCTAACAAGCCATGAAATGCAGGTAGAAAACGACCGCCCTCAGCTAGTGTGGCTTCAATTTAAAGGCTTTTTACCTTCATTTATACTGAACATTGGTATTTATAGCAAGTTTTGTGATCCTAATGCGGCGGCTTCAAGGGGCCCATATTGGGGCTGGAGGGGGGAGGAAGCTGGAGAGGAAAGCACACCGCTAATTGATGGCTCCCATCAGTGGTGCTAGACCAATTAGCTTCCCTCTTTTTCCAGTTCTGATAAAGAAATAAGATGGTTGAATACCACCAGAGCTCTTATTCACATCCAAGTCATAAATTTAACTAACAAGCCCTTGCTCTCTTGCCCCCTCTCTCTCTCTTTCAGTCTTTCCTGAGTGCTTTCACATTGTACCTCATTTTATAACCGAGGTAATGTTAATTATGTTATATTCATAGCACAGCTGATGTGTGGACATTCCAGGATCACTGAACAAATCTGAATCCAATAAATGAATATGTGCGTCACAGAGGGAAAGCATGAGAGTGAGCACATACCACCAGGTTTGCGCACCTTTCAGAATTGAAGTTGCCAGATTTGAATCAAGGTAGTAAACAAGATGCAGAATTGCAATTCAAATTGTAATGGAAGGTAGTAGAGTTATAAAATACAAAATACAATTTAAATGTTTGAAAGTTTTAATTCAGAATTTTTTCAAACCCTAGCATGTACTAAACCTCTCTTGGAAAATACAATGTGAGGTTAGTCCAGTTCGAGGAGGACACACACACACACACAAAAAAAACATTAATATGCTGATAGTTGCATGCGGGGTACCGGATAATGGAGTTCATGCCCACTGGCGTACATTTGTTGATCATGTACAGTACTACCATTACCGAACATTAAGGCCGGAGCTGAACAAGAGCTGCTGCCTGTGACCTCTGCCATCAGGATTCAGGAGACTCTTAACGGACATCTCGTCTCATACACAAATGCACTAACAATCAGCTAAGCATAAGCATTACATAAACATGACAATTTTAAGGTATAGTGCACCTATAGTTCTCATTTACGCTCATGTCCTTCCAAACCTGCATGATTTTCTTTTTTCTTGTACTGTCCATACAATGAAAATCAATAGGGTCCAAACAGCAATGGGCCCAATTGAAGTAAATGGATTTATTTATTTAGTGCTATTCTTTTTATTTTTTTAAGTGCGGAAGAAACCAAATCACTGTTCTTGTTTATTCAGAACAAAGATCAGTAATCAAATCAATAACAAAATCATAAAGGCTTGGAATGACATGAAAGCCAGTAAATGTGCTGACTAACATTTTAATTCCTCACAAATACTTAAAAAAAAAAAATCAGCGACTTGTTTTGAATGACACCAATTCTTTGCAATCTACAGAGAATGTTTTCACACTTTTTCCATACTGTAAAACTGTAAAAAGGCTAATGCTTAAATAAAAAGCCCTCTGTCCAGATGGGTCTGTCTTCATCCAGGACTGGGGGGCTTTTAATGGTTTGACCGTCCATGGCCCGAAACGCTGCCGATTGGCGGGGGAAGTGGTGTGGATGGGGGGGGAGGTGTCAAAGGAGGCATCACACAAGGCTTTCTGAGAGAAATGTGTTTTGAAAGCAGAGAGCAAAAGAGAGGTATGGAGAGAGGGAGAGTGCCGGTTTAGCTGTGCGTTCTATTAGACGGATCAATAGCTCAGTGTGGGAGAGAGTGTCTTAAGAGCTGTTGTCCTGCACTTTCAGCTGTGGCAGACCCGTTAGTGCTGGCAGAGGGGTGCCGAGTGCCAGAGTTACCAGCTCTGGCCTGGGGGCGGCTTTTAGTCCACACACAAATGTCAGCCCGCAGATAGACTATTAGTGTTTAGTGCAGTTATTAAATGGACTTTATTTGTCCTTTAGAAGACTAAAAGGCATGCTTAAAGGGGGGAGGCTACATGACAACGCAGCGATTTAGCCAGTTTGGTTACTCTTCTCTGGTCATGATGCAGCGAGTGTAAAAGGAGATCGGGCTTTAGTGTGTGTGTTTGTGTGCGTGTGTTTGGAAGGCACTTAGGCCATACCGTATCTCACTGGAAGCTGAGAGCAGCCTTCTTGCGGTCAACAGTGTTCTAAAAGGTTAATGTTGATCTATACAAAACAAAGCCCACGGGAGGCTTTTAGCATGGCCAACAGTTCTCATACTGATGAAATTGGGCCATGGCTAATCTTTCAAACAACATAAATACCTCTGTCAGCTATCTAAATAGAGATGGTCCTGGGGCATCCCAACATAGAGATGCATTCAAGCCCCCATTAAGCGGGTGTGTCAGTCGCCAAAAATAACATCTGTTCTTTTGAGCGGGGGCAGCTACGAATGAGCCAGCAAGCAGAGTCCAAAATGACCCGCACGCATATCTGTGGCTAATGCATATGAAACAGCGGCGTCGCCATCCTTATCAAAGGCCACGAAACATGAAAAGTCACCGGTTTAGCCAGGCAGTGAATCCCAACGCTCTGTGTTTGTCTCCCTGTTACCTCAGGTGTGCCGATGCTCTCCGTCCAGCCCAAAGGAAAACAGAAGGGATGTGCCGGCTGCAACCGTAAGATTAAAGACCGCTACCTGCTCAAGGCCCTGGACAAATACTGGCACGAAGACTGCCTGAAATGTGCATGCTGCGACTGCCGCCTGGGGGAGGTGGGCTCCACCCTCTACACCAAAGCCAATCTCATCCTCTGTCGCAGGGACTACCTGAGGTAGGAACACACTGCAGTCAAAGTGCTGCCAAAGCAGAAAGGGCTTGTTACACCTCAGGCTGCATGACATTCAGAAAAGTACACCCTCATCTAACAGCTGATGATTGCCACCCTGCCTGTCTCATTTCTGGCCCTGTCCTCTCTCTCCTGTTGCATTTATCTGCTAACTTGTGGGGTTATAAGTATTTTATTTTTTTTAGCTTGTAAATGTTTTCTTTGAGGTTGTTACAGAAGATTAAGTGCTTGTTCTTTCCTCATCGCAGTGTAGCGACCCAGACTCTGTGCATTCCAATTAAGTCCCAGTTGTGAGCAAACAGCTTGGAGTGGCATCTTGTAGTGATTGTTTATGTTTAGCCGGGTAAGGTTTTGCATGTTTGCATGAATGTGACGTGTCGCCCATTTTCTAAGTGGAGAGAGAAACCGCTGCGTAAGAGAGCATCAATGGACTTTCAGCTCACCCCAGGCAGCTGAGTGGCAGAACTGCGGGTCTAAGGATCCATTTTGCCTCCTATCTCTGAGCCATCTGCTTGCTAAATTAAACCTGATTATTTCCTGGGCGTTAAATCCTAGTCCCTGGGGTCTCCCAACCAGATCCAGTTATTTATCCCCAAGCTGCTCTCCCCAAAGAGCCCCCGCTGGTAGGGCCCTTCCCAGTAAGACATGCAGTTCAGAACTGTCGTCATTTACAGTGTTAAAGGGACAGTTCAACCAAAAGTAAAACTCTGGCATCATTACTCGCCTTTTGTTGTTCCAAATAGACTTTCCTTTTGTGGAAGACCAAAAAAAGCCATTTGAAGAAGGTCAACAGGATCAAAACAACATTTGACCACATTGACTTTCACTGTATCGACAATGTATATATGGAAGTCATATAGGTTTGGAACGACTTGACAATGAGTTAAGGTTTTTTCTTTTTACCCTAAATATTTACACAAAAAAAATTCACTCACAATATATTTTCTTAAACAAATATTTAGATATGATGTTGGGGATTGACCCACTTGAGCAGCGTGAGCTGAAGCTGAACAGTGAATGCACTTTGCTAAAGCAAACCGACGCACTTTGTTTTAAGTTAATTAACTATTACATAATATACATATGAGATTAACTATATATGCACAAAATGGCACAAATACAAAAATGTACTTGAACTAAGAAACTCTGGCTTGCACAACTCGTATTGTGATTCTAAAGCATGAGGAACATTGTAGACAATATAATGTTATTTCAGGAACTCAGATTTTCACATAAATTACAGATTTTAGAGTTTGTTTTAAATGTTGATATAAACTATAAAATGTTTGAATAATTGGATTCATATTGCACTGTAGTCAACTACAATATAAATAGAAATATGTATTGTTTTTTTTTTTTTTTTTTTGTCATGTATTGAACAAGACAAAATACTGATTAAATTTATCTGATATTTTAGTCAAGACAAAAACTATATACTATAAACTATATGCACATCCATGGTTACATTACTGTAAGAGTAACCACAAGAGTATAAGGTCCCTTATAGGTACACAGAGGCATTTGTGGTAATGATAAAATGATTGGGAAAAAAAAATAAAAATCTAAATAAGCCACAAATGCATGACAATTACCTTTTTTTTTGAACTAGAGAAAGAAAGCAGAGAATGGTGGAGGGAGAAACTGCTTAAAAACGAGCTTCCTGCTGCTGCTGTACTGGCTCTGATGTCCTAATGAAATCTAGCCCACTCATCTGCTCTTCAGCCTGTGACAAATATGTGCTACTTGCCTGGAGATGCTGGATATGAATTCTATTAAGGAACAAATTAAGAAGTATCCCTCTCCGTTCAGACGGAGCGAGGAAGCATTGGTGCGTTTGCTTTAAATGCGAGTGATTGAGACTTCACGCAGGGCGTCCCACCTAAACTTCACCTCCAGCACACAGCTGGAGAATCCGTCCACTTTCCTTCAGTAATGAAGCTGAAATCTCACCCAGAATTAGCCTCCCATACAGGGAGGCATTTCATTAAAGACAGGCGGGCGGATCAAACACATTTCTTTTATTTTCGGCTGGGTTTTTGGAGCCCTGCCATGCGAACATTAATTATGAGCTGCGCTCCTTCTGCGGTTTGTCCTTCAGGAGTACCGTAGAGCCATAATGAACCCCCACCCCATGAAAACACACGTAGCCCACCACTGCACAAACTAGCTTGATCTATTACAGTTTCCTTAATAGAGAAGTATAGCAGGATTTATAAGCTTTCAGGTCATACTCTATTACTGCACACAAAAATATATTAATCTGTTTTGCGGGGGTCAAGAATCCTTTGACCTCTTGACCAGAGAGTGAGAGTGCCTCTGTTTTTGACTGCATTCACCCCTGACCTGAAATGGTTTTTATATCAGAACCATTGCATTATATTACAGGGGGACACATCAGTCATTTACTAATCAAAGAAGGGTGCTTTTAAATGAAATATAAAGTAGATTACACCTCCTCCTAATAATGGCACATCCATTACTAACATGCGAGTATGATTAAAGGGCATAGATAAGTCTCCGCAATCATTTGGTGCAGTTTGATGTTAAAATAGTCTACTGAGCAAGCTCGGCTATCCCTATGAGGAAAAAAAGACATCAATCATATAATTTAAGTGGAAACACAATCCCAATGTCAGCCCTATCTCACTCAAAATTAACGACTATGCCTGAACACACAATACAGTGACCCATGTCTGTAAAACCAAGAAAGTCTGATATATTTACTGTATGTATCCTGTTTATTTTTACTATATACATATTTGTTTAAATTATTGGGGGTATCCCAGCTCTTCATTGTGGTCTCACACTTTTGAACCCCACTGTATTTACAACTTTGCAAATTCACACGTACAGTATTGAACCACAGTCTCTTTGAACACAAGTAAAAAAAACTAGAACAGATGAAGTCTAATCATAGAGAGACATTAAAGGGAAGGAAGTTGATGCCGGCTTCAGAGGAGTTATGAAGAAACACCAGAAGAGAAACACCTGTCTACACCGAGCCACAGGGAATCATAGAGAACAATGAGCAAAGGATTTCTGCTTTAATACTAAAGTTTAGTTAAACACAAACAAGATTATGAAGGCAAAAGCTCTGTTCTCTTTTCCTTTATTGTCTTGTAAATTTTTCCCCTCCTGTTCGGTGGAATCGGCGTGCTGGGGACTTTGAGATTTTTAGTTTTCAAGAAAACAATTAAAAAGTTAAGCTTGTAATGACAACTCGTATAGCAAATATGATGCACAATAGACGTTTTAGGGGCTGGATGTTCCTGAGCACATTTTGCATGGAATAACACATTTAAATGGGCTTGCTGATAAAATGGTTGGTTTCACTTTATCTTGAATTATATTGCCTGAAAATCCAAGCCATTGTATTTCAAAGTTTGCTGGTGACCTTCCAAATGAGTTTCTGTAACCTCCTAATCCACTTAAATTAACCACCAGTAAAGTCTCCAATTTGAGCCGGGCCATCATAGTGCTGCAAAAACCTAGAATTAAACCACCGCAGATTTCTTTGCAGAAGCCCAGTTATCGGTCACTCTGAGTGTATGTGTGTGTGAGAATGAGGAGTCCCTTCTCTTTTAAGAAGACTCCTCTGCTCTTAAACCATCAAGAGGTCCCTGAATTTTCACAAGTCAGTAACATTCCTCTCAAAATGACATCCCTGTGCTTTCTGTGACCTGATTTAGAAAAGAAGGGAAAATGGGTCTTGTGATGTGATCTGTAACACCCTCTACTGTGCAATATGATGGACATGAGCCATAAGAAATTGTTCAGGATCCCCAGGGACTGCGACCACCTTTTCAGGAGCGAGCCAGGATAACACAACATTGAACTCCCAACTCCAGTTGCTTGCTCCAGCATTAAGGCATGACATTTGAAATGTGTTCAACCACAATCTGTGTGCGATTCCCTTTTAGAAAACATGCTCCTTCAGACAGACACCTTAATCCTTCCTTCTGCCTCTGACCGTGTATGTGTGTCTGCGAACGTTAGGATTATGTGGCCCGCCATCTGAGAACTTTCCAAGATCGAAGAATGACTGGTAGATGCATCTCAGCCAACTACTGTAAACTGGCATTGTTGCTGTTAATGGTTGTCCTGTCAAATGCTGTGGCAGATGATTTGGCGTTGTCTCTTCAATATGCTGCCAAAGTCCCTCTTGAAAAAAAAACCATTTTTTTGCACTGATCTATCTTTGTTAAAATGGTGATTTTACTAAGCATGAAATACCAATAGATAGGGCATAAAATATAGTTTTTAATTAATCAAATCAAGATAAATCCGATACATTTTAATGATTCTTCTGCACCACAGTAAAATAAAAATTATTCACAGTCTGAATTGAATGTGATGCAATAAATCAAGCAAAAAGAAAGTCTTTCTATTGAATTCTATTCAATCATTGTAGTATTATTCATGATTTCGGGTCTGTTCTTTTTAGTGAATCAAAACCATACAGCACACCAACCAGTCTAACCTGGTTTCTGAAACAAATGACTCCTATTAGCCAGTTCTTTAACTGAATAAAAAGCATACAGCATAATTAGTCTAGTCTGACTCACAAACAAATGACTCTTATGAGCCAGTTCTTTTACTGATTACTAAAAATACAGCATGATTAGTGTAGTCTGAATCATGAACAAATGACTCTTGATTCAGTTCATTTTACTGGATCAAATCTCTTAAAAGTTGGTTCTTTAAATGAACCGTTCAAAAAGTCAAGTTAGCTGTTTGAATAATTTTGTTGGAATAATGCTCAATTTATAACACACCTGAATAATTTGCAACATTAGCCATGTGAGAATTTCTCCACCGCTAATTTAAAATTTAACTGCAAAATGTGAAGTATAAATTGTATGTGCAATTATGAGTTGGTTTCTCACAGATTCTGTGCTGACCTTGGAACAAAGCTGCACTTGAACCATTATTTTAATAAGCTGAACTCTTTTGTGAGGCAACACCTCGCTGGGGTTGCACGGCCTCCTCAGAGTGTCAGAGTTCCACATAAACACATTTTACTGGAGCAGTAACCCGATCTAACAATGGCTCTTTTTAACACCTCGCCTATCTGATATAACAACATGCCCTCTCCCACCATAAGACTCCTCTCCGCTCGGGTCTGTTGCTCTAATTAACAGCAGGGTCTGCTGGATAGATGCTGGTGGTGACGCAGGGCGAGCAGTCGAGAGAGACTAATATGGACTCGCCCAAACTTTGTTCCGTTTCTCTCTCTCTCTCTCCAACCAAGTCCTCAACTTTAGAGGGTTGTTTAGCATACCGCCGCATCCTGATCCTGCCTTATTTCTCCCTTTTCCCTCCCCCTGTTCTTCTCCATTTGCTCTTCCTGTGTGCATAGCATTCCTGTTCTGCCAAACGTATATATCTATCTCCAACTCTGAATCTCCAAATTAAACATTGGAGCAAGGGCTTTGAAAATGAAAATGTAAATCCGACGGCGGATGTAGTGGAGGAAAGCGATCTGCCTCGATGCCTTGTTCTGTTTGTGACCTTGATGGTTTGCGTCCCATCTAATAAGCTTAAACAAACAGTGCAGCAATGCGAGTTGTGTATCCGTTTCCATGCTCCAGCGAACATCTACTTTCCACTCCAAGGTTACGTACCTCACAACGCTCCCTCTACATCTCACTCTGCTTTTAGCAGGTCACCGAGAGATAAGCAGAATGAGAGGAGAGGTACGGAGGATAGAGGCAGTATCCTTGCAAGGGGAATCTTTTGAACTTTTGACTACATTATAGTATTTAGCCTCTTGTGTAAAATCCAGCTGGCTTTGGTCTGTGCAAAGTCTCATTAGTTACTCCGGATTTAAAAGAGAGAGGAAAAAAAAAAAAAAACTTTGAGCTGTTCAATTGCTCGCCTCAGACCTGTTTTCATTGCTTTTGCAATGTGCTAGGCAAAAACTCTTTGAAGAAGGGGATTAGAACCATGTGATCATTTTAATTAGATCATTAGCTAAGAATTAACATCTAGGTTTGTACCCTCATTACAAAAAATACCTAATGTGTGCCAAGCTGGATTCACGTATCGCATTAGTTGTCCAATGTGTTTTTTTCCCCTTCCCACTTCTTTGGTTGTTTTCTTTCCATTTTTCAGTTTTTCAGTGATTTCATAAAGGCTAAGAAAGGTATAAGTGAGTAAATCTGCTTTTTGTGTTTTCTCTCACAGGCTCTTTGGTACAACGGGGAACTGTGCAGCCTGCAGTAAACTGATCCCAGCCTTTGAAATGGTGATGAGGGCCAGAGATAATGTTTACCATTTGGACTGTTTTGCCTGTCAGCTTTGTAACCAGAGGTAAGGGAGAGAAAGAGATCACAACAAGCCAGCAAAATTGTCTTTCTATATAGAAATGGAGAAGAACCTATTAGCTCAGACACAAATCACTCAATGACTTCTAGCATTGTGACTTTACACACTCCATTAGCCCATAGCCTTTTCTCCTAGGGATGCACCGAAATAAAAATTCTTGGCCGAAGTGAAACAAAATGGCACACTTTGCCGAAGGTTGAATAACAAAGTTTTTTTATGTACCCCCCCCCCCCATGTATTTTGCTAATTTGTTTCACCATGACATACATTTATATATACTTACATATTTTCAAAGAAAAAAAATAATTACACCATTTTCTAACATTCTAGCAGACATTATACCAACAAAACACAATTTAACTTGAAATTAATAAGTTAGTAAAATAACAATATTTTGGCCATTTTTGAGACCCCCCCTTCTTTAAATCAGTCATGTGATCGGCTGAAGACAAAAAAGAAGTAAAACCGAACAGCAAATGAGCATATTAGAATGATTTCTGAAAGGTCTGTGACACTGAAGACTGGAGTAATGCTGCTGAAAATACAGCTTTGATCACAAGAACAAATACAATTTTACTATATATTCACATACAAAACGGTTAATTAAAATTGTAATAATATTCCACAGTATTACCATTTTTGTATTTTCACTGTACAAATAAATGCAAACCTGCTGAGTAGAAGAGACATTTTTCAAAAAAAAATTTTAAATGACTGATCCGCTTTCAACTTTGTACAATGGCTAACAAGCATATAGCTCCGTGAGCTCATGATATGCTGTTATACAAGCAATTTGTGTGTGATCGCATCACCAGTCATTTCGCTTATTCCCAAACACAGAATTTTTGGCCAATTTATTTCAGCTGTAGAATGTTTAGTGCATCCCTACATTCTACTCTGCGTTTTCATCTCAAACCTATGAGTTTTGTCCTTGTTTGTATTTTTGACCAGAAGTGGGATTATAAACTTGAGTTGAGTGAAATTAACCAGTGCTTCAGTGACTATACCGTTGGCAGACCAATACCAAGCCTGATCAAAATGTGAATGCCTCATTGAACACAGTCAGCTAGAAAGTTCCTACTCCATAAACAACCAAGCCAAGCACATCACCTCTATGTCTCGCCGAGGGAATTAAGCGGCCGGACGAATGAACTTTTTTTCAAGGATCATCCTTCCAAACATTCCTGGGGAGCAAAGGAGTCTGACAGTGTCCTAAATGCTTTAGTGTGTAACCCACTTTTAAAAAAGACTTTTGTGTCATTCTCGAAAGCTGCCGCATACACGCGCTAAACTCTACTACAGTAAATACAAACAAGTTCAAACTCACATTTATAACTGATGCTGCAAAAAAACTACGGCTTCCTTTTAAAGAATCTAAATACAACTAAATAAAAGCATTTGTTAGGAAACGGGAATAAATAATCAAGTAGCATATATGGTGAGCACCAGTGTTGGGCAAGTTACTCTTAAAATGAGTAATCAGTAATTTGATTATATTTTCAAAGTAATCATGTTACTGTTCTGATTACTTTATTTCAAAAGTAATTAGTTACATTACTAGTTACATTACTTTTTTTTTCTCCATAAAATTTAGGAAATCCCACCATACACGCTCTTCATTTAATATTTGTTATTAAAGCATCAATATTCACAGAACACTGTTATTTTTAACTAAAGCAAGCGACTGCTCTGTGTATGGTTTGGATGGCAGAATGCCAGCAAAAAGCGCTGCATTTCTAATCTCTCAAAGACATCTCCGTTAATCACAATCTCACAAATCTCTTAACGCAATAAATATATGCATAATGAATCTTTCATAATGTCCACAATTCGTGTTCTAATGAGAGGATTCGTGAGCATGCATATTTCAGCACTGCATTGCTCAACGCTGTAAACACTTGTTATAGCCTTAATAGAAACTCTGCTTGCAGCTGTTTATCGTTTATATTTTATATTAGTTCATGTTCCTTTTGAGCAATAGATTAATAACAATGTATTTGTTTTAGATATTTCATGTTACGATATTTCTAATTTGTGGGATCCAGTGAATGATTTTATTCTCCCGCATCCCACACACATACACAAATGTTTACGCGCCTGCACCAGCCCTCGCCTTTCGAGTCTTGTCCTGCGTCTCAGCAGCAGGTGTTGGATTGGCGTGGCAGTGATTGATAAGAGAAAACACCATCGGCAATGCTTTCATCATGGATGCACTATTGTCATATGCAAACAAGTTTTCATATGCAAACTTGTCAATGTAAAAAGCAGTGCACACATGGAATGTTTTTCTCTTTAATTGGCATGAAATTTCATGGGAAGTTTTTAGAGACTAACAATTTATACTTTGGCAAGGAGCCCCAACATAGGGGGAAAAACTCAGTGGTGGGGTTTCCTTGGAAACTGGTGCAGAGTTGTTGTTTTTTTTTTTTTTTTTTGCCAATGAAAAGAAATTGTGGCATGCTTTCATTAGGTGCCAATCCTGTCCTGCTTTGAAAAATGCTGTTGGTTTTGAAAACATTTAGTTAAAGCTGTACCTTATTGCCACATCACAAGAGACTTTGAGACTGTTATAGAAATAGTAGCATTCCTGATGCCTGTGATGACTAAAACTGTACCCTGCATGTTCATTTACACTGATGCAATGATGTTTCCTAAACCAAAATAATTGAATTGATTTGTTTGCATTTAATTTAGTGTATATCAGGGTTGTAGGCCATCCTGCATTGAACTGAAAAGTTTTAATTTCCATATTCTAAAGCATAAAAAAGCACATTTAATATGTGTATATATATATATATTTTTTTTATATATATTTTTTTTTTATAAAACACCTTCAATTTATAAAAAAAAAAAAAAAAAAAAAAAAATTAAATGACAAGTCCATAAATTACTCTTCCTGCAATTTTGATGCGCAGCCAATTCAAAATCAATTCAAACAATTCTTCAATTCTGAATTTTGTCTTTTAAAAAAAAGTCTGTTAAAGCCTGACGGAATACAAATATTCATCTAAACTATTGAATCTGATGTCAAATTGTCAAAATGTCCATTTTGTGAATGGGCCAAATAAATGTGTATGTTAACCTATGTTTGTTGTTGTTTTTTCTGTAGGTTTTGTGTGGGCGACAAATTTTTCCTAAAAAACAACATGATTCTGTGTCAGATGGACTATGAGGAGGGGCAGCTCAACGGGAGTTTTGAGACACAAGTTCAATAGCCAAACAAACGACGGCAGCGGCAGCTCTCGGTTCACACACTCAAACACGCTTCTGTGCAATGGATGTTCTGCTGCACTAAGAGAGAAGAGCATCTGTCTGCTTGCCTGCAATACTTTTTACAGTAAAAGCCCTATTGGTCCCTGAGGACTCTATTGTAAATGTACTACTTTTTGGCCCTTCCTGTCCCCAACACTGAGCAGTTACACGTTTTGATGTACAGTTGTGCCTGCTTAGCTGAGCACTGTATTGCCTGTATGGTTTTTGTGATGTTTTTCTGTTTTGTTCTCTAACACTTTCTTTCTTTCTCTTTCTCTCTCACACACACACTCTTTCTCTTTCTCTTGTTCTTCTAATGCTTCTCTGAGGGTATGTACAGTCTGTTTTCTGTATATATAAACTGGAACATTTATTTTATGAAACTGTAATGCAATTTTATTACCAGTGTGAATTAAAAAAATTCTTAAATGTTCATAATTGAGTTTGTTTTCTGATTCCCAAAGCCAAAAGTTTGAAGAGGCTGGCCCGTGTACCAATAAATGTAATTTTTGAACTCCCTTAAAATAGATAAAGCTTCAAAAACATTTATCAGACAACTACAAAGAAATAATAAATGATGACAATTTTATATACAGAATGACATAATGAAACAGCATATTTTAATTGCTGATGGACTAAGATGAGTTGTTTCCAGATGAATTAAGTACGGTCTTATTTCGAATAAAGCACACGAATTAAAAAACTCAAAGTTGTTGTTGTCATAGTGAGTACCACAACAGATCTGTGAGTTCTGCTCCAATTTTCCAGTGTATTCAAACGCTCACTTATTAATGAATTCTTATCCTTACTTTTGGTGATTCAAGTCTTGAGATCATGTCGGACACGCTACAACTCAAAATATCACGAGGCCTCACAATGAACCATTGTCTGGAGAAAAATAACAGCATGGTATTTGTTCAAAAAACATACAGAGCAATTTGTCGTGCCACCTTGGGGTTTTCAGTCTTTTTGTGGCACAGGCATTGTGAGAGTTAAACTGCTCGCTCAAAAGAGTTGCATTTCCGAATGGCTTTCATGAACAAAAGAAGTGCAATTAAAGGATTGCGACTGAGGTGACACAATCTTCTGTCCCATTACTTTTGATTTTCATCTGTTGGTGGTAATTCTTGTTTCTATGAGCTCTGAACCACGGGAGAGCTTCACGGAGGATCTGCCATTTAAAGCAATTAGTTTCATTCATTGTGTGTAAGAAATGGGAAGGGTATCAGTTGGGGTCTTATTGAAATTTCATTTACAGATGTCCAATACTTAAAGCAGACTCTCTGGTATAGTTTTGCTAAATGGAGCCTTTCATGCTATTCATACAGAAAACTTCTCTCCGTTTCCCAGAGTGCTTTGAAAACTTCAGACTTAAAAGAAAGGTAATTAAAAAAGAACAAACATGAACTTAAATTCTTTTTTCAATAAAGGCTGTCTAATACCTTTTAAGACTTTATTATATAAATTATTATTTCTTCCTCCTAATATATATGTGTGTGTGTGTGTAAAAATATGTGTCAGTGAGGCAATTTGGCAAAGTACAAGCTGCCTATAAAGATTATTTCACACACTAGCATAACAAATTAAAATTATACAAAGCTAAAAAAATGTAATTAAACAAGCCCACACAAACATGAAACTAAACGAAGAGCCCAATTTCTGTGCAATAGTGCTCATTTTCACAGGTGCACACAAAAACGGAGCAAATGGGAAAATAACAGGCCATCAAGTCAAGGAATAAAGGTGCCCCAACAATTGTCCAATCACCATAAACTTTTAATGTTCCTCCCAACCTGCATCAGAGAGACGTTTACAATCACACATGGACAGCATATGGGTTTTGACCTTTAGGCCAGACGTGCATGTGCACATTTGCACCCAAACTGTGGCACATGTACCTATACTGTGGATGACGGAAGGCTTTCTGGAAACACTGCTCCAGCAGGGAAGCAGACCAGCGACATCATTTGCTAACAAATAAATCAAGTGTACAATGTGCATTAATTAGAAATTCATTAAAAATTCAGACTCACCGGCAGGTGTGCAAATAAAGGATTAGCGAGACAGCAATTACACCACATAAGAGTACCTTTTAATTGCAGCTCCTGGATTGATTTACAGAGGGAGACAATCAGGCTCTGTGCAAGATGCCTGATTGCTCATTTTCTAGAAAAATAATGAGGGAAAAGACCACATACACACACACACGTATCATCCCCAGCTGCAGCATTACCTCACACACACAGGCACACACAGACTGCACGTGTACTTACTGGAGATTTAAAGGTGAAATGTGTGTAATTAAAACTACAGGTGCCTTGTCTGTGCTACAGTGCATTTCCCTGGGCAGATAAAAACACAATATGCTGTATTTTGAATGGTGGCCCAAACCAGCATTAACCAGTACAAGCCAGAATTAGAAATCATGCTGGTCCAACCGGGTCCTTTAAGAAAATATGCTTCCACACAGTATTTAATGATTGCTGGCACAAAGCAATTATCAGTGCACATTACCATTTACTGTTAAATTTTAAACTATACTCAGTAACAAAAAAATAAAATAAAACCGTAAACTGTGGTTGCCAGAGTGTATATATATATATATATATATATATATATATATATATATATATATATATATATATATATATATATATATATATATAGGATTTGCTATTCATACCGTTTTCTCTTCATCAACATAATTATAATAATATTTTTCCCCCCTCAACTGTACATTACTTCCCGATATTCCCAGTTATGTCAAGTTTTAAGCAAAATGATCAAAACAGAGGAAGGCTTTCAACATCAAAGACACAAGTTATTAAAAGTGGTCAGACTGAGACTATGCACTCCATTGTAGAATATGTATAACATATGCTGTATATGAAGCTGACCTGCTTGTGCACCCCTGGGTGAAATTATTCCTGTAACACCCTTCCAAATGGACAGACTGCAGGAGAGGCAAAATAAATGCAGAAATACATAAACTTGCCCCCACAGCATTTTTCTTATTCTATGATCTCATTCTTAAATTAAACCAATTTGCCTAGAAATTGGTTTTAGGGTCTACACAGACTGTTTTGTACTCTAGCCCCTGCACACACACACACACACGCAGAAGAAATTTCAGTCACATTCCCTCCTCTCTCCCCCCTCTGCCTCGCTGCAAATCATGTTTGACTTTGAAGTGCTAATTTTGGAAGTTTAGCCAATTTTTATTTGCTGCTTTGAAATGTATCCTCTAAGCTGCTGCAGCAGCAATGAAATATACAGCCCCTCTACAATGAGGGATAAGTGACCAAAATGAGAAGCGCCTGTTTCTATCCCAGTACATTATATAACTGTGAATAATCTGCACGGTGCACTTTTCCCGCGCCATATGCCGGCTCAATTTATTTCTTCCAACATTAGCCGCTCTCCCTCGTTTTAGCCGTCCTCAGTCCATCTCCTATTTGAGCTAGATGGGTGCTATTTTGAATGCTGATGACACATTTGGGCAAAATACATGGCGAAAAGCAAACACGCATATAAAGTCAAGTTGTAGACGGCACATAGTCCCTTTGATGAGACCATACAGAGACAATACATTTTCAATCCTGTAGGACAAAGATCTGCTCAACCAGACGTCTCGAATCCAAATCCAATAATGAAAAGCTCATGAATAGCAGGGCCGTATCAGTGGACCCTCTACACAAACAATACAATGAAATTATCATTTTTCTATTCCAGTAAATGAGCTCAACAGAATAATATGATACAGCTGTAAATGGGAGACAATTTGTCTCAAAGCACAGGCTAAGACCCTTTGTTCGGAGGGGGCAGGGGACAGGTGAGGCCTATTTATTGGTGCACACTGGCTATGTATTCCAATCAGGCAAACGTCGGGACTGTTGTGGCGGGAAAATGTCATTATTGCAATCAGCCTTGGGTTAGAGAGGACTGCGCTGTATGGAAAGCAGTCAAGAACAATGAGAGAAGGCTTTGGTAATGGAGGAGCCTTGAATTCCACTTCATTTGCTGCTCTAATGGAAGCAGGGCTGACCCTAATCACAAACCCCTCTTTTATTTTCATCAGAAGACAACAGATTCGCAGAAAAGTTAAGCTCATACGGATAAATAAATATACTCGCACACGCGGACATACGCACACGCACGGACACCGGGCCAATAACAACGCAGCAGGCAAAAAGGTAAAAGAGAGAAAAGAAAGACCCCCCCACCCTCCTTCACCCCAAACACATCTCTGCTCTGCTATGGTTTTGGGCTTGGCAATAAATTGCTTTGGTAATCAGCTTTTTGAAAAGCTTATTTACTGCTTGTTCTCTGTTTATTGTGCTCCTCAGAATGAAATATAAAATTGGATTTCATTAGATGTGCAATTTTCTCTTTCTCGTAAAGAAAGGAAGAGAGAGAGAGAAAATCACCTTGTTGGATATAGAGAATGGATTCGGGGTGCACTGTATATATTACTGTTGATTAAGTTTCTCTCCGGGCTGACGTGGTCCTCTATTGCTCTAAGTACTGATACAAGCCAGAGTGCAATGTGAGCTCGGGCAGTTACAGTCAGATATTTCATCCGTTAATCCAGCAAAAGAGTCTTCGCCTAACGTCGGTGCCAAGATTGTGCGTCAGAACCGAACTGGCATTTCAGTTCAATACTTGAATTTGCCACTGGTGTAGCAAACAATATGGCAGCTGCTGTTCGAATTAAAATGAAGTGAAGGGAAGACTTGAATGATGGCTTGATAAAGCTTTGTTTGAAATAATGTGTAAAAGAGTTTAACTTGGCCTTAAAGGTTTACTATCTATATATATATATATATATATATATATATATATATATATATATATATATATATATATTACTAGGGCTGCACAATTAATCAAATGAATAATTGCTATTACAATTACGGATGGCAAAAATATGTAATGATTCAAAGCCGCAATTAATCATTCATAGTGCACTTATGTTATCCTGTGAGCTTAAGAGGTGTTTTTTCTTAGTTTATCTTCAGGGTTTTTCCATTGTTTCCATTTTAATTTTAGTATAACATTATTATATCATTCATATTTTTTTAGAAAGAAACAATGCAATGTATATTTGAGGCTTAATACTATAAAAAAAAGCAACAAAGGTTTTTCAGTTAGAGTGTTTTCATTTTATTTTTTGTTATAATCGTGCAGCTCTAGGCCCTACTGACACAGAATTATAGATAGAACGACAGATCAATAGGTAGAATGACAGATATACAGTAGATTGAACGATATACTATATGTAGACAAAAAAGATATTGATAGAATGATGTAGATAAAATGATATAATGCTACATAGAATGTCGGATATAGGCTAAGCAATAAATATAAAATAGACCATAGATATAGAAAGAACAATGGAAATAGAATGAAAGAGAGAGCAAAGAGCTATAAATATAGATAGAATGATAGAACGCTACAGGTATGTAGATTGACTGAACAAGAGATGATGGATGGATAGACAGAATAAGAGATGATCACAGACAGACTGCAAACAGACAGACAGACAGATAGATGTCATTCTGAATTAACTTCCTGTTGTGTGGCCACTTCAACGGAGTTTATCAATAAACCGTCATTCGTGAAACTGATCCCAGGTGTGGTATTTTCAGCCAAGTGTTTTTTATTGTAAACTGTTTGTAAATTATTTCTCAGCACTGGGGTCATGGCATGCCTCACTCCTGAGCCGGCTGTAATTGCATGTGTTGCTGCTGATTGAGTGAGCTTTGATGCAACATTCATTTAACCACAGCTGTACTTTGCTAATGCACAAACAGTGTACTCAATCACTGCAGTCCTGCAGCTCCTTAATAACACAAGCACTTCTGCTCTCTCCTGCCCTCTGGGGTCTTTAGTTTGTTGATGTTTTCGTCAATATCTGTTTCTATGAAAAAGAATAGCCACATCGTGTTCTGCAAGCTCCCTTTGATGTTGAGCCTTTGTGAACACACGCTACATCTGTGCCTTTAAGAAAACACATTGAAGATATAAAGTAGAAAACGACTGCAAAGCTGTAAACCACTCCTGTTGGTGCAACACAAACTAATGGAGTAGCCGTTTGACTTAACATATCAGCCAGACACACAGTAGACAGAGCTTATTAAGAAGTGCGAACAGTAAGATAGAGTGCAGAATTGAGCACAGGAACTGCATTTCACAGCACCATCCTTTTTAAAACAGCACCATCTGCAGGGTACACGCTGCCTCCAGGAGGGGAGACCGAGGTACAGGGCTCCATAGATCACACGAGATGTCCGGGGATCAGACACATTACTGTTGCATATGTGTCATTTCCATATAGTTGAGCTCAGGCAGCCTTGAACTATAAATCTACTTTATTGAGCTTTGCTGGAATCATGGGTGTGAGACATAAAGAAACCTAGCTCATCGCCACTCTGAATAAAGAGAAATTGTGGTTAGGGTACATTTGTGCGTGAGTGAGAAAAAAAAAAGAGAAAATAAGCAAAAGCAAGCATCTGTTTGCATATTAGCATGTCACACATATCAACATGTCCACTTTTTGACAACTGATGCTTGCATCACCCTGCTAAAATATTTGTATATATTAAGAATGATTTATAAAACTTTGTTGTTATCATTTTATTTGTAATCTGTGGTGTGAATAGGCCTTAAGTTGGTTGGAAACTGGTTTAAACTGGTCTTTCATCCTGGCAAAACTGGTGTAAGCTAGGCGCCTAGCTGGTGTCCCAGCTGAAAAGCGCATAAAACCGCTCTAAAACCAGCAAACAGACCAATTCGAACAGGCTTGGCAACCAGCCAAGACCAGAAGACCAGCTTAGGCTGGTTTAAGATGTTTTCTTCAACAGGGGGCTCCTCGCTCAGAATGACAGGGCCACCATGATGTTAACGTAGGGCAACGGGTCCAGACTCAAAAGCCCACACAGCTGCTGTTTTACAACATATCCATTTCTCTCCCTGCTCCAGGCCTCATGTCCACATTCATTACCCTCAATTTTATAATCCTTTAAACATACTTCATGGTGCTTTCGTGGAAATTTAATTACTTTTACAAGGTGACAAGTCTTTCCAAAGTAGTTTGATTACCTGGACAGCAATATACTGGAGTTGCAGGATAACAAAAACATGGTAGAAACATTGTAGCCATATGACGGACCGCAACAATACCTCTACATTAGCTCCCAATCAGGTCAGACAACTATGAACCAAACATACAAAGCAATAAGACACTTTTAAGAGTTTAAAAGGCATACTCCACTCAAAAAATACAAATTTTATAATTTACTCACCCTGTCCCAGATGTATAAGGCTTTCTTCTGTGGAATAGAGGCAGTGTGTAAATATGATTGTCACAACGTGAGGTGGTAATAATTTTTTACTGTGTGAAAATTTCAGGCAAAACTTTCAGACTCAGTGTGCAGTGGCCTTAAAAGTTGGTTGAGAGCAATGGTTTATAGTTTAAAAGTTTAAAATATTAGTATTTTTTTCTCATGATTGCAGCTGTTTGTTTTGCATGGTTTTTCTCACATAGATGGCTGATGTTTCTAAAAATATTCCTAAAAATCATGTCCATCTGAAGAAAAAATAAGTCATATACTTCTGGGATGGCATGAGGTTGAGTAAGTGACGAGATAATTGTTATTTTTGGGTGGCGTATACCTTTAAAACACTTTTAAAATTTTCTGAAAAAAATTGTAGATTCACCTCTCTTATTACTCAGAAGTCTCCAGATTTAAAAAAGGTTAATATGGAGGGTTTGTGAGATCTTTAAAGGAGTTGACATTTTCCTATTTTCCCTCAAAAATATGGTTCATCAAAAAAGCTCAACAAACCAGAGACGGAAAAGTCTGTTGACAGGCGTTTTTGCATTGATATTCTCGCCGTCAGTGAATTTTACAAGCTAATTATAAAATAATTTTTGCTTTGAAGCAGATACGCCTTTCATTTTTTTCTTACAGAGAGAGACGCACACGTAACGTGCATATCTTCTGTTTTTATATCCCTCAGGTACACGACTAACGGGCCTAAAATGAAATTCAAGCCATACATCTAGGGTAAGCAGCAGCAATGTTCTTCAATGAGAGCCAAGTCAAATGAGAAGCTGTCAGTCAGAGGGGGATAAGGAGGTTCAAAGGCTGCACGCTGCTGCAACTTTTACAATACAGTTTACCAAGCACTAACTACGCTTGGCACTTTTTGCATAAATGAAAGAAGTTTTTAACTGCGGGTCTTTTTTCTGTCGACAAATACCGAGGTACGTCGGGATCCAAATTAGATCTCGGTAGCATTGACATACTTTCCGCTCACAGGTACTGGATGCTTCATATATGATTAATTAATCGAGGCAGGCTGCCATCTGTGTTTTAACTGATTAAATAGTGCACAAAGTGGGATGCACCTTTTGATGTGATCCTTTGGGGAACCTGTGCAGGCTTTGTGTTTCTACCTTGATTAAGCACAATACTTCAGCATCTTCCTCAGCCAGTTCAAAGTCTCTTTAATTTGCCAAGAAAGGGCGCAGAGGCATTAGAGGTGCTTTCAAATCCTGCCCATCTCCATCGGCTCTGGTGGATTCCTTTTATGAGAGCATTTTTCACAAAGAACCAGGGTATTCTTTCACTCGCTCACGCATTCATTCACTCACTCACTCGCTCATTTGTTCCTTCAATTCCTTTTTTGAGCGGGGGCCTCCATCTGGCTGAGTATAAAAAATTGATTCCAGTAAAATCTCACCTGAGATCTGTAATGGGGAAAGGCTTTTAAAGGTCACACGTGTAATAAGTTCCGATGGTCTCACTCACTCAGATAATGGCTCTTTAGTCTATCTTGCATTGCTGCTGTCCTGAAATAATGGAGCAATCTGTGGACCATTCACTACAGTAGTGCTCGAGCTTTAAGGCAGCCAGGCGTACGAGTTAGCTTGTGCTTGGGAAGTAGTAACCCCAGGAGGAAGCAGAGCTCTGGCCCAACACCTCTGTTCCCTCTGCATAGCTATGCCTCACTGACATTCAGTGCCTTTACACAAGCTTCGTTCAGCACCCAGACACAGAGAACTGAATTAGGATAAAGGAGAGAGAAAAAAAGCTTCTGGTACAGAGCTAAATGATGAGCTCCCCGATAATTGTCCTCACTGCAAATTAATTAGCTTTCAATAGGCGCCCAGTATAGTCGTAAACCACGTTCATAATCGAATGGAAATTGCGCCCTGATTGCTCTAAAATAGAATCGCTGTGTGATGATATATTCCATTTTATGTTAATTATGAGGGATAAGCTACCATTCTTGATGAAGTCTGTAATTGAAATGTTAGCCCTAAATCCAAGTGTATTGCATTCATCCCCCTCCCTGGTACAAGGCAATGACAGAGCGACGACTGTGTCGCAATTCCAAATAATATACTTGGATCAAATCATTCACACAGTTACTGTTAAGCTCAATCAACAGAACTGAATGCGTATAACTGCGAAAAGAGTAAGACACTTAGAATGGATAATCCACAAACATTAAAAATGCCATAAAGTTCAGTTTTCAAAGTGAATGTTACTGATGTTTATTATTTTTTGAGCCATTAATTATTTAATCAGCAGCAATAACTTTTTCAATAATCTTCTCTTACTTGGATGTACGTCACAATATGAGTTTCATCTTGTCCCATAATATACAGTACACACAGTTTGAGTAGTCTAGTCACGACTTGTTAACATGATTTTAGCATGAATAGTATTTATTTTCTGTCATCTTTTCTTTATAAAGTTGCATACAATCTTTATATGTTTTTGCCATGACAACACTTAAAACCCTAAAATGACATTAAAAATGACAAAAACAAAAACAGCATAAAAATGTATGTTATAACCTGGGATATAACTTAGAATTTGGGTGCTTTTATAGAATTATAAGTTTCACATTTCCTTTAAATACTGGCCCATTTACTTATATTACTTATATAATATAAGTGCCACGGTCCAGCTTTAAATAAGAAAGAAAGAAAGAAAGAAAGAAAGAAAAGAAAGCTGAAGAATGTTGTGGCAATCAAATGATCCTACATATGCCGTTAACTGAGCATAACTGTACTAAATTTGAAATATTTTTCTTTAACACAAGGCCTTGGAACTGAATCTCTGCATTACTGTCCACTGATTGCATTAAACACATACCAGCTGCTTGAATCAATCCTAAAATTTATTTTAATATAGAATGTTGGTTCATAACTCATACATGGTGAATCATTTCCAGCGTCTAATATTAACCCAAAGGTTGTGCCAGAATGCCGTGGCGTGGTGAAATCAGGAATTTACTGGTCCCAGTAAAACATTTGGCAAGACATTCCTGAGTTCACGTTGCAAATTAGTGGTGGAACGTTCCAATGTCAGCCGACCAGCACAGAGAGCATGAAACTGCCTTATATAGCCTTATATTTGCCTTCAGTATACAGTCATGACCTCAGTCAGATTATGGATGTTTCTTTGAGAGAGCACCAGAGCCACAACAGACATCTTAAAAACAGAACAACACAGTCATTCATTCTGCGTAATGGGACAGAAAAGCCATGCTTTATCCGCATTTCCCCTACTGAGAGGAAATCTAAATTATAATCACAACTTTGAAGCCTACCATAACTACTCCATGTTCCCTATGAATATAGTGTATGATATTTGAAAGAGAGTATGTTTAGCAGACCCGCTTCAGATTACAGAATGCGAAGTACTGACAAAAGAGGGAAATGTATTGTAATTGACTGTTACCAAAGATTACTTTCTGTGAGACAACATGTAATGATTGCAGAACCACATCTGACTGCTGGGAGTTCTGTGGGGAAGAAAGCATCGCTTTTAGCATCACACATTCCCGCTGGCACGCCGCTCGAAAAACAATTATTGCACGTTGCTGTTTTGTCTCCAACTCTTGACTAGCCAAGGTGCAGCTTTGGTTGCTCTTCTTTCTAGATGCATGCTAAAAACTCTCTCCTTGCTCTGGCAATTACTGCCAAATTTTTAGACACCTCTTTCAAGTGATTTCACATCAACAGCAGACGCATGTCATCGCTCTCTCACCATCCGCTCCTCACCACCCAACACAAAGAACTATGACAAACTGTCAAGTACCAAGCAGCCTGCTACATGGAAATGAAGCAATTAAAATAATGCCACATTTCGGGTTTCTACTGAGGACCAGCATCTGGTGCTTAAAGCTTTGATTCTCCTATAGCTTGAGCCAAAATCATTTTTTTATTACTTTAGATAGAATGCAGGAATATATATTATGAATATATTAGTGGTGGAGATTTTTCTGTCTCTCTTTCTGTAGGTTCAGCGATATAACAGTATATAAGTGACTCTAGGGAGTTCGACGAATCTTTCATTCAACAGTACGGATTCATTCAAGAACAAAACAAATGGTGATCTTTATGAGTGAACCATTGAATCATTCACTTGAATGATTAATTCAAAAACACTCATTGATTCAGGAACTTACTTATAACTTATTTACATAACCAAGTGAAAGAAAAATACTTACATTTATTTGAAATACATTTCTTTAGTGATTATTAATTTACTTATACCACGGGGCAGTTGAATGCTTCAATCTGATTGGCTGACGAACATTCTGAGGTGTGCAATTATTTTCAGGGAAACGCACAGCTAACATACTTCCAGGCATCTCTGGAACTCTGCTTCACATCGTGGCTGCATCACCACTTCGGCTGTGCATTATTTTTCTAATAATTCAATGGCCCGGAGTCAATTATTCCTTACATATTGTGTTATGAAATATTCTGCAATTGTAATTGTGGTATACTTAAAGCCTGCTAAATTGGAAGAACTAATTTTGTGCTTAATGTAGGCCTACTTTAATTGTGCGGAAGTGGTGCTGAGGTCAAACTAAAGATATACTGAAGTATTTCTGATTGTGCTGAAATGGAACTATAGCAAGTAACCTTTTAAAGACTGGATATCTTGTATTTATTATACAGAGATCATACAATCCTTATTAATAGTGATATTAAAATACATTTTAGTCATAATATTAGGGATATTATGAATATCCCTTAAATAAAGTTTAATTATAATTGTATATATTTTACATATAACTTAAGTGATGTTTCAGTAAATAAATTTGAAGCATACTTAGTATGAAATAAAAGTATATTAATTAAATAAATTATGGCATTGGTTGTTTTACTAGAGAATATACACAAACAGTCTGCTGTTCAAAATATATTTTTTAAATAATAAAAAACAATACATATTTAATTCAACAAGGACATAAATGATTAATCAAATGTGAGAGACAAAATATTTATAATGTAACAAAAGATTCCTATTTAAAATAAATACTGCTCTTTTAAAAAGTTATATTCATCAAAGAATCCTGAAAAAATAAACGATCAGGGTTTCCACTGAACTTTTAAGCAGTACAACAATTTTCAATATTCATAAGAAGAAGAAATGTTTCTTGAACACCAAATCAGCATGTTAGAATCATTTCTGAAGGATCATGTGACACTGAAGACACTGAAAGTTGAGCTTTGCCACCACAGGAATGAATGTTTTAAAATATATGCAAATAAATAGAAAGCACGTATTTTCGATTGTAATCATTTTACTGTATTTTTGTTCAAATAAAGAGATCATTGGCAAGCATAAGAGACTTCTTTTATAAACATAAAAACTTAGGCCTATGTCTTTTTCTTTTAAGTTATGTGACATACAGCCAAGTATTGTGACCCATACTCAGAATTCGTGCTCTGCATTTAACCCATCCAAAGTGCACACACACAGCAGTGAACACACACAACCATGAACACACACCCGGAGCATTGGGCAGCCATTTATGCTGCAGTGCCCAGGGAGCAGTTGGAGGTTCAGTGCTTTCTCAAGGGCATCTCAGTCATGGTATTGCCGGCCCGAGACTCAAACCCACAAGCTTAGGGTTAGGAGTCAAACTCTAACCTTTAAGCCATGACTTAGAGGTTAGACAAAAAGGGAAGAATTTAAAGTTAAACATAATAGAAAAAAGAACTATAGAGTTAGACACTGATGGGAAAGATGAGGGCTACCACTGCATTTCAGTTCGAACAGAAGAGATGCTAGAAACCCTAATGTCTATGGAAATCGTGAACAATCAGAAAATATTTTTTTTAATCAGCATCTTCTATATGGTTGATTCATCAGAGTCCCCTTTTTTAGAGGAGACATGTGAAGCCACAGGGCTGGCTGCAGCAACTTCTCAGCCTTTTTGGTGACAGGTTTTATGAGCCTAATGCAGTTTGTGATGTATAGCATAATAACCTCTCTGACTGTAGGGCCCGGCTCCTAATATCAGCTGGCTTGTGTATCAGGCAAAATTATTGTAATGAGACCCTATTTCCATATAACAGCGAAATGAGTTCATTATTCTAAGTTATATTGGTGGAGTAACCGAAAGAAATTGATGCTTTTATTTGGGCGGAATTGGATTCTGGGCATAAATAGAATTAAGCAAAGTTGCAGATAGCAAAAAATGCAATAATAATTATATTGTAGTTATCAAAAGGTCATCACCGGCGGCCCCCCCTCCCTCGCACGTCCCTCCAATCTCTCACCACATATTTCAAACGGAGGTGTGCTTGTCAGAACGTCTGCGATTATTCCGGTCGCTATGCCCATACAGTTATTGAAATTCTGTCGCATGTCAGTTTTACCACAAAAAAAAAAAAAGCAATTGTTAGACTGTGTCCTTGCATCGAACACCATTTCAAACATCTTTGAAACACAAAACATTCGCGCGAGTATGCCATCCATCACCGACATGCCGACACGAGCGAGATTTGGTGGATTCCACAGAAGGCTCACCGTCCCCTTTTATCACCCATGTTGATCATTCGCATTCCTAATTGCGTTTATTTCTTTCAAGGTAACCTTTACAGCAACCCGGTGTGTGGCTGCAGCAGCACTATTCAAAGAGCCCGTCGAGAGCAGCGCTGCAGTGTATCCTCTTCATCAGCTGATTATGCTATCTATCAGCCACAGCTGTCAATGCTCATTTAAGAGCCCTGCCAGACCCTCCGAGTGATGCAGTCGAGTGTAACCCCGCTGATTGCTGTTTTGTAATCCAACACCTCACCCTGTTCCTTCCTGGAACAAACATTCTAGCCCCTTTAAATCTAAAAATTCATAGGCCTAAGCTCTGCCGCTGAGGTTGGGGGGCGTGGGGGGTAAAGCCTAATTACAAACACACTGCCATCGAAGAAAACATTGTTTTGTTGTTGTTGTTGTTGGGGAAAGAAACAAACTGAGTGGAGGAGAAGAGAGAGAGCGAGCGAGAGAGGAAAAAACGCAGGTCCAAATTCCATTCTGCATTGCCAAGGCACGCTTGGGATGCTGGCAGCTACAAAGATTCAATTATACAAAGTGCAAAAAATAATTAGAAAAAATAATGGCACTTAAAAAAAACAGGCCCCTCCAGAAATTGCGTAGAACAATAAATCTGTTAATTAGCTCATTAATATTCAATTGGGGTCAGTGGACTTAATGGAACCTTTTTCATGGGCCAAGGAAATGTTTAACACTCCGTTCTTCCTCTGCTGGCTCCTATTATCAACTACGCACAGGCGAGTCTTATCAGCGCTCCAGATGGTGGAGAACAATGCCGACCCATTATCGTCCCGCCGCAGCATGTGTGCCTTGTAACCGGTGTGTGGTTGAGACAGTGAAGTATAGATACTGAGGCATTTAGTGTAATTGATATGTGGTATATATCGTATTGTTTAGGCCCTGTTTGTTTGCTCCGCCGCTATTCCAGGCGAAAAGGGAAGGCGAAGATGGATTCTCGACGCTGCGGTTTCGGGGGTCTCTCTCTACAGGTCACAGATAACTTGTCAACACCGAGGCTGGTGTAAAATGCATCAAAGCTAAAACTCCTGGGCGCAGAAAAAAAAAAAAAAAGGGTGAAAACGCAGACAGAGTAAGGTTTTGTTTGTGCAAAACAGAGAAGCCGCTGTCAGCCATTAGACTGCGCTCAGCCTGATGTTTTATTCAACAAGTGTGATGAGGAAAGTTGTCTAGGCACAGATTGAGCTCCTCAGCGTTGTTGAACTGTTTTAAAGGCTATTATGAGCTTATTGTCTGCCTTCCTCTTAGTCAATCACATTGCGCACCAACGGCAAAAGGTCAAAGGAAACATAATAACAGTGCCGTAGTGACGTGAAGCATTTGAATGCTTCCAAAAGCGAGATTTTTCATACTCTCGGCTTATGAAAGCTCTCCTGATGTCTCCAGCATGGAGACAAATCTTTGAGAAAACGCAAGCTAAATGAATCAATAAAGGCCGAGAGCACAACCGGGTTAGGTGACACATATTAATAGCAACTGGTTATTGGTGTAGGACATAAAAAAGTCAGACTTTCGCATAGCTCAATAAACAGCTAATGTAGTAACAGAGAGCCTCGTTCATTATTTCTGATGTGAGAATATGAATTTTCTTATAAACACTGCAGCTCTCAGCTTGCGAGACTTTCAGTTAGCTCAATTTCTGAGTCAGGACAGAGAGCCGTTTTTATCATCGGCTCTTCAACTTGACACTAAAGAGAGAAGGCACAATCATCAAATCTTCTGTCTTGGCACCAGATAGTAGAGGCAGATAACTAGTCTTTGATGAGGTCACTTTCTGTGTCAGGTGCTCTGAACTCACGAGGACCTTCACTTCACTTTCACTTATTAAGAGCTGACAGACTCACAGCACTTGAAGTGTGTTTGCAGACACCTCTGTGATCCCATTTCATATTGAGCTGGGACTGTGAGCGCCTAATATTTGGTATTCTGTCATGTTTGATTAGACATGTAACCACCTTACACCACTAACTCTATTGCCATTACCTGAATGCATTGAATACAAAGGAACTGTTGTAACATGAGGTGAGTTTTCTTGACTAATTTTGACACATAACATTCTCACATGCTTCTTCTGGACTTCAGTTTATCAAAAACATCAATAGATAGAGAGCGCTACAATGCTGGAAATGGTTAAAAGTTGTGGGTGACGGAGAGGTCATGCTTTATACACAAAAAGAGCATTTTCTTGGCACTCAGTACATTTAAAAAGCCTTTCATGGCTATAAACAAGGCAATAAAAGGGGGTCTAGCAAAAGCTGTATCTGGAATAGTGTGCTATGATACTACTCTTAACATGTACAGTATGCCATTTAAAGATATGACAGAAATAATATTTCAAAACCAGCCTGAAAATAGGTGACACTGATAAATATCAACCCAATCACATGATCACCTTCCAAAGTCTTTGTAAGTAACTAAAGCTAAAACTAAATTTAGTTAAAACTATAAATCTTTTTTTAAATATTAATACAAAATAATAAACAATGATGAGAGCACATAACAAAGTAATGAAAGCTAATTCAAAATATTAACAGATACTATAATAGTATATAATATAATACTAAAATAGCATGGTCAATGTCTAAAATTGGTAAAAATCACCTGAATCATTTGTGGCTAACATGCACAAAAACACACTGTTTGCTCAATGTATTTCTATTATTGTTTCCCATTTAATTTGTTGTTTTAAATGGAGAGTTTTCCTATTTCTTTATCTTTTTTTAATTAACATGTTTCAAATGAAATGAGGGATGGGGTGGTGATCAGAATAGAATAACAATCATTTTGAACAGCACCACAATAAATTCTTGGCAAAAATGAAAGCACCCATGTCTTTAACTATACTTATTAACGGTTGGAATATTGCAAGACCACTACAAATGCACATAAACTGCAATGAAATTAAATAGAAATATAAATAATATATGAATTAAATCATTTGCAGGATCTTTAACTGTCTTTAAATTGAACTAAACTTAAAAAAAAAAGCATTCATCAAAAAAGCATCATAAATACATGAATGCATGTCCATTCCTGCCATGAGATTATAGTTGTCCTGTCGAGTGAATAAACTGTTTGCTCTGTAAGATTAGCATGACGCTCACTCTATTAACTTTCTCTCTCCTCCTTCCCTCACATGTGCAAGATAAATGTCAACCATAAGAAGACATGCCTCTCAAATCCCAAATGGGGTCTCACTTTTGAGAAAAACAAGGTGAAACATAAAAGCAACAACCACTTTACCTCTGTCTCAGCTTGAAGTAAAGACTTTATGGATTTTTCACTGAGATAAAAGCAGAAGCATTTTGTTCTAAGCATGCTTGTTTATTGACACCGTTCAGCATGCACAGTAAGATTATTTCAAACTGTATGATCTTTTTAGTCGCTTGTAAAATTTCAATTTTACTTTGCTTTATCTCTGTGGAGAATATCTATGAGGGTTGCGCGGAGGGTGAAGGACTTAGTGGAGATTTTCACTCACCCTTTTGCTCAGGCAGCTTAGTGAAATGAAATCCAAAAACAACAACAGGGAGTCAGTGGGCATGGCAGTGACCGGCAATGCTGAGGCTTCTCTGAGGAAGATTGAAGCAGCCTGCCATTTCTTTATAACTTAGATATGACGGAGAGATATCGCTCACAAACAAAATGTGTTCAAATTTAGAGTTAGCCCTGAAAAAAAAAAAAAAAAAAAGATTTGACCCAGTCTAGTGAATTAAAATCATATATATTCATTATAGTCATAATAATAATGAACTGGGTATTTGTTATTACGACATTTACCACTAAGTATTTTTTATTTTTTTAATTAAAAAAAAAACTTTTTTCACTAAAGTCACTACATCTGAAATTATTAAAACCATTGCTTTTGTAGAACTTATGTATTGTATGTATGCTTTCAAACACAACCTTTTATTTCGCATAAAGCACACCATGACAGATCTATATTATAGATTTAGATATGACAGTCTATAAGCTCTTTTGTAAAGAGCACCCTAATGAAATTTAAAAACGGCACAGGAAATAAAAATAACTTTGCAAAAACCTTCATTACTATTAAACAGACTTGTCTGCCACCATGTTTCCCCTTCCAACTACAAAACAATATATTTTATTTGTAATAATGTGAGTACACTTGGTCATTCATATGCTTGGAACTCATAAATAGAATATTTTCCTCTCCACTTTAAGTCTGAGTGCATCTCACAATCTGACTTATATCTAGCAATTGCAACTTTCATTCAAGATATCTTATTCATATTTCTTGAATAAAACACAGCCAGACAAGGCACCTCTGGTTGAGCTTATGGAGTGGATCTCATCATTAGATAAGAAGCTGTGTTTTCAGTCGCTCTTCTTCTCCTGGCTCACTTTCACCCCTCTGACAGCAGGGCCATTATCCAATCAATCAACCCTCTAGTGCTCCAACCACCTACATACACTCACGTTTAGGATCCAGACACAAGGGCGACCTCGAGAGCAGAGCTGTAGGCAAAAACGGAGACCCCCTCCTGCTGAGTGCAATTGGGATTTGAGAAAGTTAAACACTTCCCAAGCACAAATTCCAGCCTGGCCAGCATTGTAGAGATCCCATTCTCCTCACAGCACACTTCTGCCTAGCAGAGGTCATCTCCATCAGCAGCACTACTCTCAAACACACACTAATGTATACACTGAGTCCTCCTTGCTTCCCTGCTGGTGTGGTGGTCCTGAGCCCTCAAACACTGCTGTCAACACTTTCACAGCCGCCCTTGACTTTCACAGGACTTACAGATGCTGAAGGAGCTGAAGGACAGAAATGTCAAAATGAAAAGGTGACATCAGACAGAAAACATGAATGGCAGAGAAGGAATCCATGGAGATCTAAAGTAATTCCTTTGGAAATTATTATAATCAGAGGATTTGGGTGATTCCTGCTGCACAGCACATGAGGGTCACTTACATGAATTGTTCATGTCATAATCACTTCGTTTTAAAATCAGACTGAGATGGAAAACAAAGTACAGAAAGTCTGGTGGACAAGAATTGTAGTTGATGAAATAAGTTCAAAAAGTGCATATAAAAATCTCTTGTTTCTAAAAGTCAGGCAGATGCTGGCATGTTTTTCAGATTGAAGTGAGACAGTAGCTGGCTACCTTTACTGTGAAAATGTTAACCTTAACAAGTGGTTTATTGGATTAAGTGGATTATTTAGCCTTTTTGTCTTAAATTTGTTTATAAAAAAATGACCAAAGTCATTCAAGTCAAACTTTCCAAGCGATACATGCAAATCATAAATACACCAAAAATTACATTTATTAAAGTAAGTATTATTACCGCTGCCAAGTCTACAATGACAGATCTCATCATAATTGACTTATTATATCAATCAAGGCACAAGTTCATGCATTAAATCTTAATTGATTAACATCTTCAATGCATTTAAAAAAATACAAATTAAGATACTGGGTTGTGGACTGAGCTCAAAGCTGGTTTGAACTCCAGTGTAAGACTGGATATGATATGTGTCTTCATATAGTACATACTACATATAGCAACACACAAGAGACAAATGTAACAAAAAAAATGATTAATGGATTGGTATGCTTAAGTGTTTCACAGCCAAACTGCGATGAAGTCCTTGATGTTTTCTATAATACATGTAAACCCAGCTGTCACATTCACTTATTTCTTCATATACACTCAACTCATCTGAAAAGTTAATTTATGAATGAAGAGCCCTTGAGAAGAACACTGCAGGATCTTACAACAGGTTCCACATTTTATATTGAATTATCACAATAAGTTTGTACAATGCTTCTTATCAACATGTATAAAATGACGGGGTGTTGATGGCGCAGTGGATAAGACACATACATGTCTTTGGTGTGAGAGACCCGGGTTTGAATCCACTGTGAGACACCAATGTGTCCCTGAGCAAGACACTTAACCCCTAGTTGCTCCAGAGGCGTGTGACCTCTGACATAATTAGCAATTGTAAGTCGCTCTGGATAAAAGCATCAGCTAAATGAATAATGTAATGTAAACATCTAACACATGAAAAAAGAAAAGCATTATGCACTTTTTGCTAGCAAAGATATCAGCAACCAGTTAATTTGTCGTCATTTGATAGTGGACAGAAAAACACCTCACGCTATACTTTGACTTCCATTGTCCGCTAGCCTTAAGCTATCCCCACAGGCAATCTGATCAGGTCTTGCTATAACGTATCACTGTTAGCCCATCACGCCTACATGTGTACAAACCTGTGCTGCTCCAGCAGAAAAATCTACACAGGAAGGGGGTGGCATTACTAAAACAAAGAGAAGCCTGTTTACAAGTGCAAAAACAAGCACATTACATTCAAACAATGCCACATCAGCCCCAATCCCCCTGTCAAGCTCACTCTCCCCAGCACATGCCCCTGGGGGATCCCAGACCTTCCTTCATGTTCAAAGATTATCAGTTAATCCAAAATGTGCCTGAAACACAGCAGCGCAAAAAAAAAAAAAAAAAACACGGAGTGGGCCAAGAATCGGAGGAGGGCTCATGTGGAGACACAGGGTGTTTGGACTTTATTTATTTGTTGGCTTTCATATTAATCCATTGGAACAACACACCATTTTTTCTTTCCCCCATTTTGGGGGGGGGGGGATGTGTGTGTGTAAATGTTTCAGAACCATTAAACGAGAGATGAAAGTTTCAATGGATAGCATGCGAGAGTATTAATTGTAAAGGCCATTATTTGGTGTCCATGAGGCTGAATCAGCTTACCCACTCCATTCCCCCATTTGCATACAAAATGCTTTATTTTGGCAATCAATGAAAGTGCTCCACTGTATGTGTGGCTTATCACATGCTTGCAGGGAATGGATTCCTTCGCCATCTCGTTAAATTCTGTTGATGCAGAACAATTTGAAACATGGCACAGGCTGCAATGACATTTAAAGATGCCTCGGCTTAATTATATTTTGCAAACATTTGGGTTGTTTGTCCTCGGGGATAAAGTGTCTCCACTACAAAGTTAACTTGTTAATAATTGCGTGAAAAAGCGCTCTCTCCTTCTTTCGCTCTCTTTTTTTATGTGTTCTTTGTTTCTTCTTTTTTTATATGGAGCACTAATCATTATCACCTATTAAAGCTGGTTAAGACCATTCGAGGTGCCTGCTGTACACACAAGGGACACGCCGATGACATTCTGTCCTCTCATTTATTTAAACTAAGGGTTCAGATGTCTGGGATCCATCAGCACACAGTTGAAGCAAATAGTCAACTGAATCAGCTCTATATAAAATGTTCCTCTTATGTGGTTTGAATGTTTGTTTTGTATATGATTCACACACTCATCTGACTCATGCGGCAATTCACTTTATGTACGTTGTAAACTTTTAATGCCAAAGCACTCATGTCCTATTCTACATAAAATTAAACATTAAACAGTATGCATCAAGAAATACAGATTTTACATCAGAAAGCCATAAAGTGAGCTTTTATAAAACCATATATTCAAGATAAAATGACTCACTTTTAGCATTTGATTTACATTGCACATTAAAACTGCCTTTGGTTGCTCAGTCAGAAAAATCACTCACATTCTCAGGATAGTTTGTGCAACAAACAATTGTTTGAAATGTTGTGCTTACAGTAAAAATGATATTCCACAAAGACTCAAAAGTAAAGGAATAGCTCAGACAAGATATACAATCTTCACCTGTACAATAAGAGTTTATACTGACCACAGCTCCAAATCGTCAAAACAAAAGTAGACTGATGCTATGGCAGCTTTATCTTAAGGCCAAACTAAAATTTCAGTATTTCCATTTTTATAGTTTTGAACACCGATAAATTAAATGCCATCAATTATTTTATTGGCTACAAAATGGCTATCAGGCTTGATTACTGTGTTAGCTGCACTTGATATGAGGAGAGAGAGTCATTACAACACATCGACAAGTAATGGTAAGAACAAGTCAGCAAACTACTATAACACAGCAGCACAAACTTCCTAAGCATTATTTATAAAAACACAGCAACACATCTGCTGTCACTGTATCCTTTGAAATGTGTATGAGCGATACAAATAAGCAAATAAATATAAAAAAAAGAATCGCTAATACTTACTGATTTTGGCCTGTTGTATTAGCCACCAAAAATGATGTCACTTCCTAGATGATGATGTCATCAAGAACCCAACTTAAAATAAAATTTAGTTTTTTTATTGACAATACAATTTTCTATGAAACAAAAAGCAGTTAATATTGTGTAAATTTTAGAAAGAGTTTGAAAGAGTTTAACATTGTATCCATTATATTAAAGGATATTTATGATGGAAATTATGTGAAAATGCCATGAAATGATCATATTTTTGTTTAAATTCATGGAGTTTTTCAAAAAATGTTTACGTTCATGCTCTTCTGAAATAATGGGGTTGATTACCATTATATGTATAGGTAGGTTACTGTGTGATTATATTATGCTGATGTTATGCTTGTCATTTTTGTGCTGTACAGTGTAAAACTACATAAATATCTAATATAAAATGTATCTCAAGTCTGAATTCTGTTTCGTTTCTCCTAAACTAAATTCATGGCCAGGTATCCACTCCGAGTCAACCCATGTAAAAACAAACAGCTCTCTGTCACACTTGAAGAGTCCACATGTATTTGAAGCATTTACATTCTTCACAGTGAGGCATGTGTGTGCTTGTGATACTGACTCGCCTGTGGGTGGGTTTCTGCTAATATGCTTGTCTGTGTGTTTATGCACAAGTGTGTGTGTCCGGCATTTCAACCATGTGCAACTGAACCTGCAATTTCACAGCGCCTCTCTCGCTGTGCTGCAGTGTCGTGGTGGTGAGCCACCTTAAATAATGTCATTTCCCCCCTGCTGTTTGAGATCAAAGCTTCTATCAGCTAAACCTCTGCGCCTTCTCCACCCTCACAGTGGCCCTCTCCGCCTGCCCACACTCTCTCCACCACATACAGCGACCACAACAAAGATGCAATGCACTGGCAAACAACTCTAGATGTCAAACAAAGCCAATCAATTGCTTGTTTCCTGTGTGAAAACACATCGGTTATGGCTTACCTTTAAAACGATAGGTCGGGCACATGGAATTACCTTGCTGGAAGGAATTTGCACCACTGTTTTAATATACTGACATTTGTGCCATATATGTAGTTAGTCACTAACTGACATTGGCTTCATAAACAACAATTTCAATGCAAATGCAACACTGCTGCGGTAATTAGTATAATTGTTTTCTCCATGAATAATGTTTATAGTGTATGCAGGCATGTCCAAATATCGAAAATTCACAAGGGTGAAATAGGAGAGACCGGGGCTAAATGTCAAAATTTTTATTTTAATGTATGTTTATTAATGCCCTAAAGTCTTATATACACTACATTTCAAAGGTTAGGGGTGAGTAGGTTGTTTTCCGAAATTTAGATTTATACATCATCTGAAAGCTGAATAAATAAGCTTTCCACTGATGTACTGTATGGTTTATTAGTATCGGACAATATACAACTGTTTGAAAAATATAATGAAAATTAAAATTCTCCAAATGAATTCTTAGCAAAGCATATTACTAATCAAAAATTAAGGTTTGATACATTAACAGAAGGAAATGTAAAAAATATCTTCATGGAACATGATCTTTATTTAATATCCTAATTATTAGATAATTTTGAACCATGCTATGTTTTTTTTTTGGCTATTGTTAAAAATATACCCAAGCAACTCAAGACTGGTCATGTGGTCCAGGGTCACACATATACAGTACATAGATACATATATACACTGTACATATGTGTGCACGCACAAAACATACCAAACTATTGTTTTGTCCAACAAATATTGTGATTTTTACTGTGATTAATATCATTCTGCATGTGAACGGCTATACCAAAAAGGCTGAAGAGGACAGACTTTTACCTTTATAACTGTACCAGCTCGGTCCAAGCACTCTTTTGCCATCTTCAAGAAATGGATAAAGACCAACCTCTTTCATCTACACTTGACCCTCTAACACTGGCACTCTCTATTGTGTTTCCATTATATCTACTGGTTTTTATTTAATTCTCTAACTGTCACATCTGGTCAAGGAGGCAAACAGGCAGATTCAAACAAGCAGGTGAGTTTATCAAGGAAACTGAGGAGAACCTAAACTGAAGTGATCAATGAAAGCAGAGAAAGCAGTCTTATCTGAGCTGAAACTTCTAGTCCTTCAATAGATAGCAGAGGCTTCCAGGATCAACATGTAGGCAAGGGAATTTTTTATTTATTTATTTATAATTTTAAAAAACTTGCTTTGTGTACTATGTGTATGTGTTGGACTAACTTGTCAGCGCTTAAATATTGTTGCTCTTTTGTTGGTTTGCTTGTCCTCATTTATAAGTCTCTTCAGAAAAAATGAATCTACTAAATAATTAAAGTATGAGAGCATGGTTCCACCTTCCATTCATTTAATAAAATAAATGAAGCTGGCCTGAAGTGTATGCCAGTTGTTTTATTATGTTCACTTGTTTATCTGAGAGCTATGCAAAAATGTGATGCTTGGAGGATAACATTTAGAAAAAATTATTCTAATACAGTTTATAACTAGGTGTTTGAAAGCAATATACTGTACAAAACATTTGCCAAAAAATCCTTCATGCTTTTTGACCTTTGACCCCTTGAACTCTGGCTGAGTCAGGGGAGCAGCAGCGAGTAATGTGTTGTCTTGTGCTGGTAGGACATAAGTGCTCTCTGGCCGAGGTCCAAGCAGCTTTCCCACACTCACGCCGCAGCTACAGATCAGATTACTATTTACACTGCTTTTCAGCCTTAATCAGGACCCCCATCTGCTGCCTCTCTTCACCGCATAATACATCATCAACACATTCACAACACTGTCCAGTTATGCTTTACGTTTACGCACTCTCTCACACACACACACATGTCCAGCATCACTTCCCCATTCCACAGTATAAAGACAGGTTGAAGGTCTGGCAAGACTCAGATTATTAATCTACATTTGAGCATCCGTCTGATAATATCTCAGGACCCGATTATTCAAAGTCTCATATGTGGCGTCCTGCTCTCCTCGTGGTAAAAAATGCAGTATGACAACTGGCCAGTGTCTCAAGGCCTGGCTCACACATTAATCCAGCACATTCACTCACCATCACTGTCTCTCCTCCATGAATATAAAGGCCCCTGGATTTGTAACAGTATGTCCTTCACGACACTCAAAGCCAGCTTCATTCCCATCAATATTAAATAAAAATTAAAGCACACTCGATATATGGGAGTGTGCATTGATTTAATATTTCACCCCAGAAGTGAAAGAAGCCCTTGCTCCTGCACTCAACTTGCAATTTGGAAATAAATTGACTGATTTAGACAGAGCCAGAAAGAGAGAGAGCAAAAAAGGGTTCGATGCGAACCTGGTCCGCCAGCACAGAGTAAGGTGACATTGCACAACAAATCACTTGCATGAATATAGAGAAAGAAAACGATTGCTATTTCTGAAAGCAATTTTGTTTGGTGAAGGTGTGTTGATTGCCATGTATGTGAATCTATCGCTCACATGACAGGAAGGGGCACAAGCGTTTCATAAGAGTCAATGGCATATTTTGCTTTTAGCATAAACAATATGAGCACTAAGACTTTCATACAAAATCACACATAAAAAGGCAACGATCTGCACAGGCCTAGTGTGTTTCCATGAGGTGTCAGGCACAGTGCGACTGTGGCAGTGCATCCGTCGTACTTTAATTGAGCCTAATGAAGAATAATTAGGTAGTTAAAACGTTGATAACAGAGCAGCTCAGTAAACAGATAAAAGATGAGCTGGCCTAAAGGAAGAGTTTGATCACATGTGTACATTCACATTACATCGCCACCATGCCGAACTTAAGGACCAATTCACTTCTCAATTTTCTCCATTTCTTTGAAAACTGGAAATGTTTTTTCCACGTGCTCATTAAAACTCCATGTGCTCAAATTTAAAACTTTAATTAGGAATTATTGGAAATGCAAATGAATGTGAATAATTATTTAGCTTAGCAACAAGGTATTTTCACACCAAGGTAGACCATGATATGCGCTCAAAGGTTTCAGAGAGGACTGTGAATGGATTTTTTGTTTTATTTTGTTTTTTTAATACAGAAATGGTAATGGCTGTGTAGCCTTTTCATGACTGGTTCAATGTAAATAGTAGAAAAATACTCTGTATAGTGTCTTAAATATCCTATAAATACATTTTACTAAATGTATATAGAACATGGGTTAAGTCAGTTTATTTGTTTGACATACATTAACATTTAAAAATTACCATTATACAAAATAATTTAATAAAATGAACAATAATTTAATAATTCAGTAGTTCATGCACTATGCACAGAGATGCAATATGGTGACATTTAATGCATGACATTAACTCAAGAATGTTGCACTTTAGGTTTTAGGGCTACATTTTATATGGAATCAAATATAAAAATAGTTTTATTAATTCTTTAAATGTTATTGTTGTTTTATTACTTAAATCCTATGGAGACACAAGCTGTCCAAAACGTATACAAAAGTTCTGAGATTCGACTGTAGTGTAGTTGAGATCTCAATAAGCCTTTTAATGAGGCCTCGTGAACGCTATAATCACGACAGCACTGCCATCTACTGGACTAGTAGTTGAATAACAACAACAAGACGACGATCGCAATCATCATAAACATCATCATCAACAGCAAAATACATAATAATAACGATAGCCTATTAATATAAGTGCAGTTGTGATCCCAAACACTGTGTAATGTAAATTAGAAATGTATTATGGATATATGCTTTGTGTTCATGTAAAGGCACCGATAAAGTAAAAGACTAAATTATTTCATAAAACAGGTTAATAACAGGTCACGAATATGATTGATGATTCTGAGTGAGTTGATTTAATGTGTCGTCAGTGTAATGTCAGCAGGAAATCGGATTAATGTTTTCAGTCATTTCAGCTTCAGCGAATCAACTGGAAATTTCATAAAAGTGATGTTGTGATGTTGACGCTTGTCACCGTTTGTTCTACAACATCTCTTATGTCTGTCGTATTGATATGCCTGTTTCAACGTGTCAGAAGATCACCTTCATGACTTGCATCGTCCTCTGCATGTATTTATTCCTACCTAAATTAAAAACCTACATCAATTATTTTTACCCATGAGTGAAGAAAAATGTAATCCCTCGTTTATTGTTTCAATAATGTCAGTGCTGATTTGACCATCCCTGTGATCTCTGTTCTCAGGAATTGACTAGGAATGGCTCTTTTTAGTGCAAATCTCTTATTATATTTAATTATTTTCCTCCCCTTCTACACAGGCATTCATTATCTGAAGATCATGATCACTGGGACACAGACTCTCATTGCATCAAGCATTACAACCCAGAGGCCATTGTCCGAGCCAAAGGTGTTGGCAAGCCAAATCTCCTGGGCGAGGTCATCCCAGTCTATGGCTTTTACATCTTCCTTTATATAATCTACTTGTTCTTTAAAGTGAGTCTTATCAGAAGCTATTTGGAAAGCTGCTCTGTTCAGCACATCTCCTGTTATAATAATTTCCCTTGAGAAAATATCTAACAGGTGCTTTAATACATACAGAAATGTTCTAAAGTTTGGGCTTAATTTGATTTTTAATGTTGTTAAATTAAAAGTTTTAAAATACAGTAAAAACATTAATATTGTTAAATGTTATTACAATTTAAAATAACTGTTTTGTATTAAAACATTTTTTAAACATAATTGATTACTGTGATGCAAAGAATGATTTTATATATACTGTATGTGTGTGTGTGTGTGTGTGTGTGTGTGTGTGTGTGTGTGTGTGTGTGTGTGTGTGTGTGTGTGTGTGTGTGTGTGTGTGCACGCATATGTCTGCTTTCATCAACCACTGATGCTTACTTTGCTCTTTCAGCAGGACAAACCTCATCAACAAGGGTGCAGATTCCCTATACTATAGTCAGAATACACATTTGAAGAGATGGGTGAGTTTGCATAAACATCAACCCTAGTTGTACAACATTATATACCTAATAAAGATGCTTATCTTAATGACACCATATTTTAAAATTGTGACCTTTTTTGAAATCACATTTCTGTTTTACTGTTAGTGCATGCATTCTCTGCACTGCAGTATCTAAATCACATGCAACTCCAGATTACGATCCTGTGCAAGACCTGGCAAGCTTTTTTCTTTGCCTTTTGTTTGACACAGATTAGCAATCAAAAGTAATGTTTTATAAGCCTAGCCAGCTCCTGATACCAATTAACAGCATGTCTTTTGGATCAGTAGTAAGAGGTTTAGCTCTATTCATCAAATGGATGCCAAAGGGTGGAGGGAGCAACTGACAGAGCATCAGCATTGCCCTCAATCCCTGTACAGCATGTGTATAAAAAACTCAAACTTTGATTAAAATGAAACTACAAAGTGTGGCCTCCACGTTTCAATGAATTTGTAATATGATCTGAATCTAATATGATTCTTAACCTCATTCAGTTGTCTCCCTGACAGCTACTTGTCAGCTGGTGCAGATGCAAGCCAGAATGAGTGGAAAAAAAAACAGAGAAAAGTGGATATCTAAAGTTGTCCCCCCATTTGTCAGGTAATCAGATCATATTTCTCTCCTTACACCATCCAGTAACTTACTGATCAAAGAGCCCGTACATAATCTGCATTCTGCTTCAAATGGAATCCAAAAGGAAAAGTGCTAGTGCACAGCATTACATTTCCCAGTAAATGCATAAACTGCTAAAATGCATGTCTGGAATGCTATGCAAGTCGCTTTGGATAAAAGTATCTTCCAAATGCATAAATGTAAATATAAGGAAAGTTGTTTTCCTTTATATTCATATAACATAGATCCATTTTCCTCTAAGAAACTTCCTTTTCTGTTTTTTTTTTCTTTTAATGTAATTTGTAGACCAGTATTTGACCCTGCACAACTCCATTGGTGGTTTTCTTTAGTTAAGCTTTACTAGCTTTATTTTTTGTGACTCTGCATGCGTTTTAAATTTACTTTTAAAATAATGAGCAATAACAGAGGTTTTTTAATGTTTTGCAGCTTCATTATCATCAAGAAATGTATACGTGTTCTAGCAGTGGTTGCAATTTGTTACTTTTATGTAACAAATCACTGTTTCTGTTTTTCTCTTATAAATCACTGTTTCTGACTCACCGCTTGTTCTGACTTCAAGTCACGGAGGTGTGAGGAGAAAAGGCTCAAACAGTTGAAGGAGATCACCCAAATGATGTGGGAGAGACAGTTGTGAGAGGGAGCCTCATTGGAGTAGTAAGCCGAGGAGGCCCCTTACACTGCAGACTGGGAAGGTATACCTCAAGGCTTTGTCTTGGGCCCACTGCTATTTCAGTTTCTTGGTCCTTGAATTTAATTTTAGTTTCCCAAGACTATCCAGAGGAGACCTGCCCAGAGTTTGACATGCCCTCCCACACAGATTTCCTAGTGTTATACTTGAAGAACCAGACCAAGTCATACCCACAGCAGAGGAGCTTGCTGAGAGAATGGAGAAGGAAGGAGGAGGATTAGCCTGGGCCTGGGTCTGATGATGCCTGTCCTAATGAGGAGTTGAAAGAGGAGAATAATTTGGGTGAAAAAGAAGAGGATGACAAAGATGAAAATAAATATGAAGGGGAAGAAGAAGAGGAAGAGAATGAGGAAGATGAGGTTGAGATTGGAGAAGATCAGCCCTGTCTTCCTAAAAGTATTGATGAGGATGATGAGAAACTTGAGTTACCAGGTGAAAAAGTAGAGGAACAGAAACCAAGTAGGAGAAGACAACAAATCACTTTTAGCGATCACAGACATATCTTCCATTATCCAAAGGGTGGAGCTTTTGGCTGAAAGTATGAGGAAGAGGAGGAAAAAGAACACGAAGGAGAAGAAGAGGACGATGATGATGAAGGGAATGAAGAGGAAGAAAATGGTGATGATGAAGACTGTGAAGAAGACGAGGAGGAAGATCAATGTAATGAAGATGGGCCAGGTGAGAGAGAAGGAGGAGGACGATCCCCTAATGGAAGCGGAGAGCCTGGGATTCAATGATGAAGTGGGATGTGATTCTGAGAAACAGGAAGTAGACCTCATTGACTTGACTCATTGACGTACCAACCTGAGTTAACCATCATCTCAAACAAGTCAGAGTCTCCCAAAGCTCAAAGCTCTGGGACTCTTAGAATGTGTCATAAGAAAGAAAGGGTGAAGAAGTGACAAGCTTTTCAAAAACACAATAGTCTGTTCGAATACCCTCTAGTTCAAACATACCTTACTGTGAATCTTTCTTGCTTTGCTTATGGAAATGCTTTCTCTGTAACCATTTAGGCTTTTCTAAGATTTCATTAACATTTTTCCAAGAACAGCTAGAGAATATTTTGTTGAGTATGTTGTGTCAAAAACTGGTACTTGTAAGACCTCTTTTCCAAAGAAAATCTTTGCCAATAAAACATTTCTGAACAGAATTAGCTTTTTATGAACATTATTTAATGAGCACTGAATTACTTAATTACAAATGCAATGATTTCATCTAAAATATTTGGGATGCGAAAATTCACGTTCAGATTTATTTATTTTTTTTCATATCTTGAGTAATGTATACAAACACTGTATATTGACCAATGTACACATTTTACAAAACAGTGTGACATAACAGTTATACATTATCACTTCAACACGATTGGTGAGATTGTTTTTTTCTTTTTTTTTTCAAACAATAAAAAATAACGGTAAAACACATTAATTTTCAGTGTTTTTAACGCTTTAGAGCAAACCCAAAATGTTAGAGCATTACATAAAGTATAGAAAATGCTGGAATGGTTTCACAAGGCAGTTATTAACAAACTGTAATAACTTACACAGATTTCTTAGCAGTTTCGCTAAAGAATTTAATATATACTATTTTCTAAAAAAAAAAAAAACATAATATTAAAAATACTTTTCTGGGGAAAAAAATGCGTTTTAAAACGTAATGTTAAAAGTTAAAACTTATCTATGACGAATATAGTAACAAAAAAAGATAAGCCACTTGCATCAAACTTCATGCCTTTGTCTTGGATGAAGAAAAAACTAACATTCTAAATATTATTTTTAACTTAAAATGCAGTTTTGTGCGATTAATAATGTTCTGCATGATGGAAACAAACATACATTTTTCAAATTAAACCAAAGGGGCTCTCAGTAGGAAACAAAATTATGATAGATTAATTTCTTAAAAACACATTCATTCGACATTAACGTTATAGATTTTAGACAATTACAATATTAAGACTCGCTGTGACATTTGACAAATGAAAAAATAGTATAATAAAAATAAACTGCAAATCATGCTAATGCTCTGCATCTCCACAGAGCAGATCTAGTAAATCTGTGTGGCCATCTGAAGACTTTTACAACACTTTAATAGTTTGGCTTTAAGGTACAGCAGGATTTTGAATTAGGATTTTCCTTTAAGTCAGTCCCTACAAGTCAGGTCGTGACCGACAAATTGTGATCTCGCTTCAAGAGACCAATCTACTTCAAGTCTAAAATGAATGAGCCAATGGACATTGGCATGCAGTGATTGCATCCAGCTGCCGCTGATCACAGTTTGAACATAAAAATGCATACCAGCTTTTTGCTTCAGAGCTGAGCGCTAACATCATTCTGCTCCTACCAATTTTTTCATGGTGACGACGAGTTTAGCACACTCTAGGGAGTTTTTTGTGTTGGCGGACGGCGCTTCAACTGTGGTCATTCCTGTGTCAAGTGGGTTGCATACTTCAGGCTGTATTATGACCTGTCATGCTGCAAGAGGCAAATTCACCTGTGCATCTCAACATGTAAAAGAGCATTTCCTGAAAGAGCCTATTAGTCTAAAAGAGTACACGAGTACGTTTTTGTAAAGATGACAGGTCATCATTTAAAGATGTTTTTTCCCCTGTGTATTTCTGGATGCGTTCGTTACCTGGCACCGGGTGATGGCCACAATCACTGCCTCACATGTCTGGGAATTAAACATGCATAAGTAGCATTCTTGTATGAGTCATGTTACCATTGCAGGAAGATAACCATCGGGAACTGCGGACCAGGCTCTGTTACTTCCAGGGGAGCAGAGCTCTGTTGCCTCTGCCATGATCTAGGGTTCCTCCAGGCAGCAGCCTGGTGAGGACTACTTCTCAGGCGGTATGAGGGTTAAAGTGGTAGCAAACCCCTACTCACCCCACAACTCCTCCAGCACTTTGCAACCAGTTGAGCAGCCAAAGAACAAGCTGGGCCCTATTCGAAGAACGTACCTGCGGTATTCTTCGATGCTCCTCTCGACGACCGGATGTTGATTACTGCACCAGAGGGAGAGCTCTCTGGAGAGGAAGATTCAGCTGTGTTGCTGCCCTCCGGGATTGTGGCAATGCCTGAAATCAGTCCAGAGATGTTAGCTATGCTTTCACGGGCTGCCGAGAGGGTAGGGCTCAAGTGGCAACCTTCACTGTGTCCCCAGGCCTCGAGGTTGGACGATTGTTTTCTCTGGGTTGCTCGCACCGGTGCTCATCACCCCGCCTGGGTGCTTTTTTTTTTTCCTGGAGGTGCATGAGTAGCTCACTAGTCATGAACAGCATCTTTTACTGCCGGAAACTGGTTCTTCTTCCCTCACCACCCTCGACGGGGGTATAGCTAGGGGGTATATGCCGATCCCCCCGTTGGAACGGTCGGTAGCGATGCAGTTGCGACCTAAGACCCCACCCCTCCAGGCCCCCCTGTCAAACCTGGTAGTAAGCGGAAGATCACACGGCCCTGAGGCCACCCAGAGATGGAGGGAACTGCTCTTTGGAAGATGGTGACCGCACCACTCCCTCCCCTGTAGGAGGGCTGGGAGAAGGATCTTTTGTTTTGTTTTGCCCCACCGTTGGCTGCATAGTCAATGGCACCTGAATTCTCAACATCTCTTGGTCCCAGGAGGGCACAGAGAGTCACAAACGGATCAATACCGGACCACACTAATTCTCCTCTGTCACCAGCAGGCAGCAGCGGGCAATTTGAGAGCGTCAACAATGGCCCTACTCTTGCCCCCTCTGCCAAACAGTGGAACTAGGTGAGCATCGCACCGCACACTCAGAACCCTTTTCAGTCCAGTGTGGATGGGGTTTTACACTCAGTAATTCACCTTACCCAAGAAAGGCAGTGGGTAACTAACGTCTTGAACAAGGCCCTTCACCGGTTACTGTTCAAGATGTTGATGCAGAAACACATCTTCGGGTGCATCCTTCCATCCCAACTGCACTGGCATACCAATTGCCTAGAGTAGTTTGTTGTGGGCCTTTGCCTTGAACTGTCTCAAAGGGCGCTTACAAGGCAAACATGTTCTGGTCCTAACGGACAACAAAGTGACTTTTGTGTACATAAACCGATAAGATGGTCTTGTTGCTAGCCACATCTTCCTTTCCACCATCACTCTGGTGAGAGCACCTTGAAGTGGAATCTGTTGACGGAGTTGTGCTCTTCTCATTGACAAGACCCCTAGAAACGCCTGACCAAGGCTTTCCTTTTTGCAGCAAGGGTTAGAGCGAAGGCTGTCTCCCTCCACCCTTAAAGTCTATGTCACTGTGATTGCTGCTAACCATGACCCCTCGGAAGGTAAATCGGTAGGGAAGCATGACCTGTTCATCAGATTCCTTAAGGGGGCCAGACGGTTAAATCCTGCCTGACCCCCATCTTGGGACCTGTCTCTATTGCTCAAAGCACTACAAGAGGGGCCAATTTGAGCCTTTGGAATTAGTTGAGCTGAAGTTTCGATCAATAAAAACTCTATTCCTGCTTGCACTGAAATGCCATCTCTAAGCAGAGGATGGCCAACTGGATAGTGGATGCCATCACCCTGGTCTATCAGGCACAAGGTGTGCCCTGCCCGTTCAGATTGCGAGCTCACTTTACTAGAAGTGTTTCATCCTCCTGGGCGCTGGCTTGTGGCACCTTGCTGGCAGATATTTGTAAAGCTGCAGAATGGGCAACCCCCAACAAGTTCGCTAGATGGTACAGACTTCGCGTGGAGCCGGTTTCCTCCTGTGTTCTCACAGGATGAATCCATGAGATCCAGTAGAGGGCTGGGTTCCATATGCAGAGACCTAAGCGGATCCCATATGTGTTAAGTCCACAGTATAGCCCGTGTTTCCCCAGCAGACTCTCAGCCATTTTCTAAGAGGGTTACAATCACCTTTATTGTTCCATATACATCTAAACTGTTGTTCATATGTGTAAGTGCTTCTGAAACCTCCTTCGGGAAGGATGGGGCTTTCTCAAGTTCCTGTTCCAAGTGGAAAAGGTAAGTTTTCCCAGTGTTATCCAATATCACTGAGTGGGTAGTGCTAAGAACAAAGGTGAATGGTCTTCTTGTTGTGAGCCCCTGCCTACACCAAAAAGTGGCACAGGAGGCTCGCACAGGACAATGGAAGGGGCAGCATCCATGGCGCTTTGATAGGGATCCCAATTCATCAGTCATGACATGACTCATAGTGACTGACTGAAAGGGAACTTCTCGGTTACGTATGTAACCCTTGTTCCCTGAAGGAGGGAATGGAGATGTCACGCCACATCACCACAGCTGCTGAACTGTTGAGCGGCTGGGTTCCCAGTTTGCCTCCACAGCGAAAACCTGGTATGCTTTGCACCGGCTGCCTTTTTATGCTGATGCTGTGATCAGCAGCAGCTGGATGCAATCATCGCATTCCAATGTCCATTGGCTCTTTAAGTTTACATTCAAATTAGATTTGTCTCTCAAAGTGAGATCCCAATTTGTCGGTCATAATGTGACATCTCCATTCCCTCCTTCAGGGAACAAGGGTTACATACGTATCCAAGACTATTTATTTCTTATTAGATTGCCACACTGATAATACAACTTCCCTTATTTCCTTTTTTTCATTAATCAGCACTGTTTAGCAAAGACAGAAGTCTACAAGCTTCAGTACAGTTAAAGATGATGATTTGAGTTTTGTGTAAATTCCACTCTGACACTTTGTTTCATCCACATTTTCACAACTACCCTCATGCAGCAGATTTCATAGATGATTGAACAAACTGTGTTGCTCACTATGTTTACATGGACAGTTATAATCAAGCTTAAATAACTTTATCAAGTTCTAGTAGTCAAACTTTGCAACATCTAACCAGTTCAATTTGAATTGGACTGAAGTGTTTCCATGACAAATTATTAATGTAGCCAGAAATAGAAAAATGTAAAAGTGCATGTAAACCATGCTTAATCGCTTCATTGTAAATGTAGTTGACTCTGTTCTGGAAAATCAGCTACTCCACAAGCAGGCAACTAAAGCTGATCTTTCTGGTAAGCTACAACCCAGTATTCTGGAAATGTACAGGTTGTTTTCAAGAACAAAGACAGAAGCTTAAAATTACCTGTATGACAAACAACACTGGCTGAATAAAACAATGTAGCATCTTACCAACTTCAAGCATCACAAGTGTTTCATCCCAAGGCACGATATTTACAGCTTTCCACCATTAATCTTTGAATAAAGTGCTCAGTACATTCCCCTACACATGTAGTGGGTCAGTATGAGATGATAATGTACTTACCCTGATATTGACCCTTATTACACACTTCTTCCACCATGCAGGACTTCAGGTGCTATCACACTAGTGCTACTGGTGTGGACCTGTATATGGCAAACCATTAATTTTGGTTTGTTCAAGTGATATAAAAAGCATTTTTGGATCTCATGTTTTCTTAAATATGTATGTAAACCATCCAGGAGTACATAAAGTCATAAATAATTATATCTATTTTTTGTGGAATTGTCACACATTCATCAGTTGAATTTTAAGAAATTTGCACCAAAAGCTTGAATGTGAAGGTACCTTGGTCAAGCTTTGTGCTTGAAACACGGTGAATTATGGGGTAAGACAAGCAGCAGATGGTATGAAAATCTATAAATTCATAAATAGTGGTTAAATATGTCAGACTGTCATACTTCATACTGGCTTTGGAGTCCTTGTGAAGCATGATTTGATACGTTACATATTTAAGTGGCATGTTGAATGACACAAGTGACGTATAACTGAAGAAATGTCACATGTAAAAGTCATTTACAAAAGTCCATTAAATCAAATACCCAAACTGTTATATCACAGCTACATGTTATATTTCTTGTGAAATCTCATAATTGATAGGTTAGTGAACATTAATTCTTTTAGAATTATGACCATGGAAAAATTATTTTTGTTTTTAATCTTAGGGACAAAAATACTACTGTAAAATATCCTTCTTTTAACATTAGCAAAATGTTAGTTTTACCTTGACAATTAAGTAAAGAAAGCGAGTAGGAGATTTTTGACTGTTGACTCAAATGAATGCATCCTCTTCTTATTAATCTTCCAAGTTAGAGCTTTGAAGTCTTTGTGCTTTCCCCCAACTTTCTTTTTATAAAGCGGAAATGCCACTTTGCTCACGCACATTCACACAAGAAGACACAAACTCGATACGCATTCATGCCTCCAATGGAGCATCTTGAGAGAGGGACCCTGCTGCTTTGGAGTTCACTGCAGCCCTTTACTCAGTGATTGGGATTGTAAAGCAGTCTGTCTGGGTCCTTTCGAGCTTGTGGCTGGCAGAGAGAGATAGTTACTCACAGGCTAGCTTGCTGTCAAAACTGGACAGAGCAATAGCAAACGCCTGCAGGGCACACATGGGGTAGTTGTAGTCCATTGTGAAGACGTCCTCTGCAACACGACCAAACTGCATCACAATGTAATCCGCTGCATACATGAAATAGAAAATACAGGGATGAGAGTACAGACAAAACAAACTATTTCTAAAATAAAAATAGCATTTTTTTTCAGAACTAACACATTTTCTAGATCACTTTTTCTATTATTGCTAACCATCGGGTCTAAAGGTAATTTCACATAGATGTATGATGTCAGTAACCCTTGTGTTCAAGGGATATTTCAGTGAACAATGAAATTGTTTTCATCATTTACTACTTTCATCATCCTTATGTCATTGCTGTATGAGTTTCTCTCTTATGTTGAACATAAAAGAAGATATTTCAAATGATGCTGGTAATCAAAAAGCTAAAAGACCAAGAACACCAACAGTTTGATTTTTCAAGACTCTTTTTTCATATATATTTTTCTATATATATTTTCAACAGAATGAAACTTATACAGGCTGACATAGGTTATAGATTTACTTAAACAGTTAAATGATGACAAAAAAATTTATTTCTGGGTGAACTATTCCTGTCACACTAGCAGAATAACCAGTGGCTGTAGTTCCTCAAAATAACATGTTCCACAATGTTAACAATCAGATGTTTTTTACTCTATTTTAAACAATATATTAATTTGTTTATATATTTAAAGTTAACAGACTTTATTTACATTTAAAAGTGTTTTTATGTTTTATTTCTTTGAAATAAATTACACTTGTTTATATACACATTATTTAATGGACTAAATTAATAAAAATTAAAACTTTAATAATTGTAAAAAATAATTGAAATAAAAGCTAAAAATCTAATGTTATATATCCATTTAAATAACATTTTAAACCAATATATATTCCATTACAGATTGATTTTAATTTCTTAATTTTAAACATTGATATTGTTCCGAAATAAAAATTTTTCCTTGAATTCACAAGGCAAACCAAATACTACTCACGGTCATTGTCATGAATGATTTGAAAATTTTTGACAGATGCTTGGGTGACCCTGCCATGGAAGTTAAGCACATATGATTGCGTATCATCGTTCCACACAGGTGTCTTGTTGTGAAGCTCTATCACACTCTCAGTGCTTTTGTTCTGCCATCGAGCCAGTAGAGACTCATGGTCCTGCACAACAACAGACAGATGTGGGGGATTAGCTTTCCATTAGAGCAACATTTGTATATAAAATATAGGACAAGGGATATTCGTTGCCTCATATTAATGCTTTACATAAGACATACATTACCTAGTATTTTACTGCTCATGTATCACAAATTACACGTAAATTAACAAACTGAAAAGATTTATATAAAAAGTAGTTTAAAAACATCTATATGATATCATATGCACATTTGAACAGCTTCTTCTATATTATTTTGAGAACTACAATTACAATTTTGATATTCTAGCTAATTACAACCTATGTATGCACAAACAGGCCTGCATGCTGGATTTATGCTATCCTAAACAGTCTTGCACTCACATTTCGAGGCCTTATTGAGACTCTTTCATGGTCCATGTTCATTCCAGGAATAATGACACTCATCTTTCGCGGCCCCTTGAACCCTAAAACATTAGTTTCCTGCACAACAGAACACAAAAATCTGAATTACTCACACATCAACTTACTGAAGAGGAATTCTTAGAAACCATTCATCTACACAAGCATTTCATTTCCTGTTTTTCCTTCATCAGTGGTATTGCTATGTATAAAAACCACCAGCAGAGGTCAGGCTTGGCTCACGGTGCTAGTGGTTTTAAGAGGTAGTGCCCTTAGGGCTGGGTGCTGGCTCTGCTGGCCATTGACTGAGATCATGCCTACGAACTCACGTAGCAGATTGCGGCAAGCTCCTGTCGTAGATTCCCTGCTTCTAGGCTGGAGGTGGTCTTGACTGGGTTCACACCGCTGTCATATACCGTAAACTTGGTACCCATAAGGTTCGATCTGTGAGGATGACATTGGATAAAATGGAATATGTGCAAGCCATAGCTATTTCACACCAAAATCAAAAGAAGAAAAATGAATGAGTAGTAAAAATAAAAATGTAACACATATAATATAAAAAAATAGTCTTTAAATATGCTGTAATGAGATTCAGACATCAGCCTGCACACAGTTGCTCTCTCCTCATAATGAATGAAGACACTCCATTACACAGGCAATGAACCCAATTACAGTTTTAAATGGGTTCAGCAGTGCACACATGCACACAAACCCATTAAAGATCCCTCTAGAATGTTTAGAAAGAGACACATGCCTGTTGTCTGTAAGAACAGCACTGATTTACATTACACTTCCTTATGAAACACAGGACACAATGAATCATTTTTAAGTATACCTCAGTTTGCCAATAAAGCTCTCGCCGCCCCGTGATAGGTCAGTAGGGTCGATGGAGATGAGGTAATTGGATGTTTTGCTCTTCTTTCTCTTCCTCCCGGCTAAAAGGAAAACCTAATGTATAACAGAATTTAATTGGGTGCTGAACAGCTGCGAAAAAACGCATCAAAAACATCTAACAGAGATTGTGACATAAACAAACAATCAGAGACAGTGTTTCCATGTTTCCATAAACAACTATTATTAGAACACTAGTATTTTCACCAGCTAAAAAAATGGTTTGTAGTCAGCTATTTCTATATTTTGCTGTAGTGTCAGTAGGAAACATCAGTTGACATTTCCAAACATTCATTTTGCCATTAATTGTAAGAATCCGGTGAAATTTTTGTCTGACAACAGCCAGTGCTGCACACAGAGATTTGATCTCATCATCATCAGTGTGTCTGGAATGACATGAAGAAACAGAACAAACTGAGACAGACTCAAGCCAGAAGAACTGTGGCAATGTCTCCAAGATGCTTCAAGAAACCTACCTGCAAAGCTAAAGTACTGTTAAACGTTTTAGGTACCTGTGTAAAAATGCTGAAAAATTAGGATGCTGTCAAAAATAATGTGTTTTCTTTTTTCAATTAACCTCCAGTAACTAAATGAAATAAAATTTTGGTGTGACTATTGTTTGTGTTTAAAGCAGCTTTTGCCCTGTAGGGGCATAGTTTCCCAGGTAGCTTTGCAGGTACCGTATTTTCTGGACTGTAAGTCACACTTTTTTTCATAGTTTGGCTGGTCCTGCGACTTACAGTCAGGTGCGACTTATTTATCAAAATTAATTTGACATGAACCGAGAGAAATGAACCAATAGAAAACAATACCATCTCCAGCTGCTCAGTGCTCCTGTAGTCTACACTGAAAACACAGAGCGCCCTCTCGGAGACGGTAATGTTTTATCGTGGTTCTAAATAAATGCGACTTATAGTCCAGTGCGACTTATATATGTTTTTTCCCTCATCATGACGTATTTTTGGACTGATGCGACTTATACTCAGGTGCGACTTATAGTCCGAAAAATATGGTAGGTTTCTTGAAGCATCTTGGAGATGTTGCCATAGTTCATCTGGATTTTGTCCGTCTCAGTTTATACATGCTATGCTTCTTCATGTCACTCCAGACATGCTGACAACTGGCTGTTGTCAGATTAAAATCTCACTGCATTATTAATTATGTAAACTAAAATTTTCTCCTGACACACTACAGCAAAAGATAAAAATAACTGACTTAAAACCATTTTTTTTTTTTCAGTGTGTGTGTGTGTTTAATAGTTGTTTATGGGAATTATTGTTCATGGGAAAATATAACTTGGAAGTTGGCTATATGCTATATTTCCTATTCTATTTGGTAAATAAGATGGCTATAAGACATTGTTTTTAAAATATGATTTAAGAATAAGTCCTGATATTTTTAGGAAAAGCAGCAATATTATAATTAACTGTCATTTAGCTAAATCTCCCTTCGGGCTAAATGTGGCCCATTTCATCAGAATCAATCATTTCAAGCCTTTTGGCAAATTAAGAGGAATGGAGTGTCACTGATTGGGCTTGATTGCTAGGACACAACAATCATGACTTCCAAATAAACCAAAACTCTTTAGAAAAACTGGAAATAATCATTGTTTCGTTGTTCCTGACCTTCTTGCCATCCTCTCTCTCCAGATGGAGGTAGTAAGTGGGGTACATGCCCCTGTCCATGCCCTTCTTATCCCGTGTGATCCGGCATTTCACAGTCACCCCTTGTGGTGCGGGTCTGAGAATGAACTCCTCCAGGTCATCCACATCGATGGATGGCTCATTGGCCAATGGGGTGGAAGCTGAGGTCGCCTCCTGTCACATTGATTAGGCAGATAGAGATGGATCCCAGTCAATTATAAATTCACACGGAGGAAGAAATGTACATTTGTACATTATTGAAGATACACAATCATATTCATGTATATGTATTTTTATTTAAACCTGGAAAAAAAATATACATTTTGTAAAACAAAGTAACTGTAAAATGAGGTAAAAATGTAAAATATATAAATACAGAACCTTTTTGTTCATTAATTTATTTATTTTTTAGCCCTAAAAAGTCAAATCCAGGTACAATGTCAAGTGAGGGTAACTCCACTGTGCAGACGGTCAAATGTCCTTGCTTTTATTCAGTGATAGAAAATGTATAATAGAAGTATTTGAGCACTACTGTTTGGACCCAGAATAAATGAATCCAATGTCACTGTGGTCTCAAATGTAAGCAGCTGCGATTAAAACTGAAATGGTAAAGAGCAACAAAGCAGCCCAGTGACGTTAATAGGGTCAGACTCAAGATACATCGATGAGCCACTACACAGCCAAATAAATATACAGCTAGATTTAGACTCCATGACTATAGTTTACTGGAATAACTTGGAGAACTAACAGATAACATGTACAAGGTTTTTTTTTTCATGCAAAAGTGAAGATTATGAGATAAAGATATAAGTGGTAGATTTTAGTTTAATGCATTTCTCTTTGCATTTTTTTTTCTGCAGTGTGACAAATAAATAAATCTTTAAAATGTCCATGTAGTACCTCAATTTATAAAAGCATAAACATTATTAAGAAAAAAAGTATTTCAACATAAATGTAGATTCAATATTACAGTCATACTACGGGTATTCTGCCTATTGAATTATTCTACTAATGCATTTTTATTCTCTACAAATCACAGTACATTGTGATCACCAGTGAGATGGTGGTAAGATCAGGGGTTTCAAACAGGCACGGTTTCCATCAAGTTATTTTAAGAAAGTAATCATTTCACTGTTGCCATAGGAAACAACAGGACTATGACCTTCCATTTCCAGCACTGCAGGCTTTGTGCCGAGATAGACACAAGAGTATAAATCCTAGCATGACAATACACAGACTGGTTTTGTCAGCACTGTACAGGTACAGTAACACAACTGGACACTGAGGAGATCACATTTGGAGCTAACACACAAAGACCACTCAAAATAGCAGTTAACCTTCAATTTTAACATCTTAGCATAGACAGGAATGGACAAGAAGTGACCTTTACCAGCAAAACTGCTAGCTTGGGAATCAACTAAAGATACAGTCAACAATTAATCATTTTCTGTAGGTTTGGTTGGTAAGTCAGAATCTTATTGGTGCAGAAATGCATCTAATCCAATGATCTTTTAGCATTTGCAGGCCAAGGACCCTCTGAGGTATGGAACAGTGACCAGTATAGGGAGTAACTGATTACTTTTGTGCTGTAATGCAGTACAGTAAGGCATTACTAATACATTTTCAGTAATATTTTCAGCACGTGTTCAGTAACACTTGTGTTAAAACACACTTTTAGTCCAAAATTTAATCGTTCAAAGAAAAACAAAAGAAAGAAGAAGAAAACAGCTAGGCCGCGAGACATTAACGAATCAAAAATACGGCAAGTTCTATTTCCTTTTTGTGGTCAATCAATAGCAGCGTGTGGTGTCCAAGTTTGTACATAAAGATTAAACGAAAGCTTCTGATATAAGAAATAAATATTTAGAGATTTATTTCATTCATCTCCCTCTTACTGGTAGAACTTTGTATTGTGTAATGTAGTCCAGTGAAGGGGTGTTTAGGGCGTGTTTTACAGGAGTGTCAAGAGGCTACCGGCCCAACAGTGAAAAAGCTGCTTGATTTCGGCCTCTGTGCTCAAGGTCCAAGGCTATTAGCGTTGCCCGGCTCGCATTAAGCCCTTGCTTTCACTGGCCAGTGAAAAAGCGGAAGACTGTAGGCAGAAGACTGTACATGCATGAGATGGACATCTGCGCATCTTGTCATGGCATTAGAGTTTACATATAGTCTTGCTGTGTCTAATATGAATAGACCCAAGCTATTCACAGATATTGCCATATAATCACTTTACCTCTACCATATTTTTAACAGATTTGGATTGTTTGTGATTCTGGTTGTCATCCTTTCTTGCATTGTCTTGAGACTTCACTTTGCCAAGTATAATCTATACTGTTAGTAGTCTGGATAAGCCAGAGTCATTGTGCTACACCATATGCTCTGCAGTACATTTTGTAATTTTAGAACATCTTTTGTTACGCATGTAACCCTCGTTCCCTGAAGGAGGGAATGGAGACCGACGAATTGGGATCTCTCTTCAAGAGACCAATCTACATTGAGTGTAAACTAAATTAAATCAATGCACTTTGGCATGCAATTATTGCATACAGCTGCAGCTGATCACAGCGTGTGCATTAAATGGCAGCAGGTGCAATGCATACCAGGTTTTAGCTGAGGGGCCGAGCTGGTGACCCAGCTATGTTACCTTTCAGTCGGTCACTCTTGACGTCACATTGTGACTGACGAACTGGGATCCTCTACCACAGCAGCATGGATGATGGCCCCTTCCAGTGCCCTGTGCGAGCAGCCTGCGCCCCTTTTTGGTCTAGGCTGGTGCTCACAACAAGAAGACCACTCACCATTGTCGTATCACTAACCACCCAGTGAGACTGGATAACACTGGAAAAACGTACTCGTTATACTTGAAACAGGGATGCTGTGGAAGCCCCATCCTTCCTGAATGAGGTCTTGGGAGCAAATACGCATATGAACATCCGTTTAGGTGCATATGGAAAATTGGAAGTTATTGTAAACCTCTTGGAAATGGCAGAAGTTTGATGGGGAAACACGGGCTTTGAGACTATACCGTGGACTTTACACATATGGGATCCACTTAGGTCTCACATATGGAACCCGGCCTTCTACTGGTTCTCAAGGATTCAATCAGTGAAGGCCTGATGTCGGACGTTCTGCCACGTCTGGCTGTCGAGGGGTACAGACACTCTGGAGTAATTTTATCAAGACTACACTAACCACTTGAGGTGAGAACACAGGAAGATAGCAGCTCCACACAAAGGCTACAGAAGCTAACGAACGTGTTGGGGGTCGCCAAGCCTGCAGCTCTACAAATATCTGTCAGCGAAGTGCCACGAGCCAGCGCCCAGGACAATGCAACACTCCTAGTAGAGTGAGCTCACAACCTTAATGGACAGGGCACACCCTGTGCATGATAAGCCAGGGTGATGGCATCCACAATCCAGTGGGCCATCCTTTGCTTAAAGATGGCCTTCCCCTTCTGCCAGCCTCCGAAACAGACAAAGAGCTGGAACTGAAGTCCTAAAGCTCTTTGTCTGGCCAACGTACCATCTCAATGCCTGGATAGGATGGAGCAAAGTTAGGGCTGGGTCTACTTATTCCGGGGAGCAGCACTTGCAGGCTTACTACCTGATTCCTGAAGGGAGCAGTGGGAACCATGGGCGCATAGCCAGGCCAGGGCCTCAGGATCATGTGGGAGTCAGCCGGCCCAAACTCTAGGCATGAAATGTCGATCGCCTACCCTCTTGATTGAGGCCAGTGCAAGTAGGAGCAGAATATTTAATGAAAGAAACTTTAGCACGACTGAGTGCAAAAGCTCTTAAGTGTGTCTTGTAGATGGTGGTCTTGCCAAAGTGTTGGTGTTCACTTCCTCTTTGGGTAGGTCACCAATAACCTTTGCATCCTGTCCAGGGACCAGACATGAAGTTTCAAGAGGTCAGGATGCCCCATCTCTGAGTCAGTAGATCCTTCCTCAGAGGAATCCGCCAGGGAGGGGCTGTCGCAAGGAGCACTAGTTCGGGGAACCAGGTCCGAGTGGGCCAATACAGTGCCACAAGAAAGACCAGCTCCTTGTCCTCCCTGTCCTTGCACAGCATCTGTGCGAGAAGAATCACTGGGGAAGCACATACTTTCCAATTCCCAATTCCCAATCCCAATTCGTCAGTCTATATGACATTGAGAGTGAATGACTGAAAGGAAATGTTAAGTTCTACTTCTGAAGATATTTTAGTGAAAGTAACTCAAAAGTAATATTGGAGCCATGCAACACATTAACAATTCTGAGACACTAATATTGTAAGGTAATGAATTACTTGTAAATAACAGTACCAAGTAATCTATAACAAATTACAGTTTGGAAGTAATTTGCACAACACTGACAGTGACCCTTTTACACCCTCTGTTAGACTGCCTATCACAACTTGAATATTGTACCATTATAACTGCCTTACATATGTTATGATGCTTACATTGCAACCCCATTAAAATAATAATTTTAAAATGTGTATATATATATATATATATATATATATATATATATGTACAGACATGGAATCATGTCCTGTATATGTGAATTGCAATTTAATTTTACTTCAATTGAATGGATCTTAAAGGATTTAATGCTGTAAAAGTCTAATGTTGTAGGGAAAATTAAATGTTTCTCTGAATTTTACTTTCTTATCTTCAGCTATATTTAAACTTTTTATTTATATATATTAGATATTTTACTATATATTTTTATTTGATACATATTTTGTACAAAATACAAAACACTAATTTCCCCCAACAATTACAAAATACACTAATATTTAATATGTGGCTCATCAAAGCCACATTTATTGATTTATTCAAAAATATGAAAAAAATAAAACTCTGAAATATTATTACAATTGAATAAAACTTGGACCATTTTAAATGCAACCTCTCTGTGATGGTAAAGATGAATTTTCAGCAGCAATTACTCTAGTTTTCTGTGTCACATTATACTTTTGTAAATCTAATATGCTGGTTTGGTGTTTAAGAAACATTTCTTATTATCAACATTGAAATAATTTGCAACACTGTAAAAGTCTTTTCTGTCATCAATTTAATGCATCCTTGCTAAATAACTTCTTGAAAAAAAAAATCTGACACCAAACTTTTGAATGGTATATTAAATACAGTATTTCTCTTCAATCTCCCCATAGCAACGAATAAGTAACAATGGTAACCATGATCTGTTTCCATCCATCCTGTCTGCACCTATAACCCACACTGTGTAAAAGTGAAATATCAACTTAATTAGAAAAAGTAGTCAACCTTGCTGGACTTTTTGCTGGTGGCAGATCCAGGCCTTGTGTTGCTGTTGAGCTGAGATGAACTAGAGCTGACCATATCATCTTCATCATCGTCTTCATCAAAGTTCATGCTACTGGAGATTCCTTTGAACAAGAAAAATATTAAGGTTCTTATCAAATAGTGTGTCAATAGCAGAACATGAGGAGAACAGCAGCAGGCATAAAGGAAATATAGAGGCATTATGTAGTGCAGATAACACTGCAAATAACTGCACTCTGATGCCAAAAGAGCATACGGCAGGAAATTTAGCGTAAGCAACAAACTAAGTACATTTGGATAAAAAAAAGAAAAAAAAACTTCAATCTTTTAATCTGTTCAACAAATAAGAAGAAAAAGGGATGCACAAGACAAAATGATTATCCACAGTCCAGATTGTCTCAAACCAGCTCAAATAAGTCATGCAGACAGTAAAGACATGATCCAATCCAAATATGTCACAGAAGGAGGAGAGAGAGGCAGACACTGAATCTGAATGCTATAGCATGTAGGTAGATTTCAAAGTGTTAGTCACCAGATGATGATACTGTACATGATGTTGTTTTGCATGTTAGGCGATCAGTAATACTGAAGAACAATCTGCAAATCTGAATGGCTTAATCAGCAAGATCGTAGGGGTCTTTCCATCTGTCTCTCTCTCCACTCTCGTTTGCTGGTGTACCTTTCTTCAGCATGGTGACCCGTAGGTCCTGTTTGCCCTGTGATTGTGTGCTGCCCACTGCCTCACCCTGGCCCTCTGCCTCGCTCTCCTGGGCAGGTGAGTGGCCCACTGTCAGGATCTGAATCTGGTTGCCCAGCTCTTGACCCTCATCCTGGAAGGCAGCAGGCCCATCAATTCCTGTGGTACCACCACAACACAGTAACACTGTTAACTCCACTATGTCAACCAGCCTGCATCCACGTTGGTATCACAGAATAATGACGTTTCATGGAAATATGGAGACAGACATTCAATGAATGAATGAATCCCTCTGCAGTATAAAAGACTTGATGGTCCTTTTTGTGACATAAACACTACCGAATATAAATTATGTAGATTTATTTTTAATGTTTTCTAAAGTTTCTTATGCTCACCAAGGCTGCATTTATTTGTTTTAAACTTTGTGAAAATATTCTACAATGTAATGTATTCCTGTGGCAGCAAGTCACTTTACTGTATGCAATATATAATCTTCTCAATGAACTTTGCATGTGCTGTTGCTTTTAAGCGCCCTTGGGGTTTCAAGAATTTGTTGTTGTCTATTTACAGATCCTCTTTATGTCAGCCTGGGTTTTGTATTTCATCCAATTAGTCACTATCAGCGAAAGAACACGTTGTTCCAGACAAACACAGCTACATGCAACTGTCCAGATTATACTGTAGCTACCCTGCATCCATGCATCCAACCAGACCAAATCAAGTCATTATAGCTATCGAGACCCTTTGTCCCCCTCCAGGGATTCATCTGCTGAACAATGTCAGAGAATTAGCTCTGACTAGATGGTCGAGAGGCATTAGTGCTCGTGATTGCACAAAAATCAGCATTACATTTAAACTATGATTGTCCCTGAAATTAAAGTGACCTGTGCTGGGGCTCCTTAACAAGGTAAGTAATCATCAGAGAAAAAGCCAGAGACATAATATTGATCGATCAAGAATAGTCTCCATAAAATGAGCAAGATGTTTGCATCAGCTTATCCTTTCAAAGCTTTGGGTCCAGATATAACATGTCTGATTTGAAATTCTCATTTGTGAGTCATAGAACAGTTTTTATTGATTATGTCATGTATACAGCACTCTAACCTGTTTCGTGGGCCACTACACGAGTATAGGGGAGATAATGATTGTTCAGTAGTCGCAGGCTCAGAAGACGACTAGCAGCACCGTAATAAAGTGAAGAAATAGCAGCTTTCAGACATGCAGCAAAAAATTTTTTTTAGGCATATCCATACTTGTTTCCAGCCAAATGTTTTGGTTGTAAAATCACATTTGTAAAACAAAAGAAAGCGGCCGTCAAACTTAGCTTGATAAAGTCAAAACTACACTGAACAAAGTGCATATGTTTTTTTATTAGAATATTTTATACTTGATCCAATGTAAATAATTTACCTTTCTGTACTGTTTTGAGCTAAAGTTAACTGTTTAGTTAACTGATAGTAAAAGTTTAATTTAAATTATATGTTTCATGTGTATACTACTGTACATCTTATTTTAATTATTTATCTTTCTCAAAATCTTTCACAGCAGGAAAAACAGACACTTTGGAGAAGGTGTTAAGTTCTGCAAGGACAAGAAAAGACAGCCTTTCTTGGCAGAAAAATAAACTCTTTTTTTCTTTATTTGTTTGTTTCTACAGATTGACAGAGACTTCAAGAGTAAGGTTCACCCACAAATGAATTTTGTTCCAAATCCATAAGACTTTGGTTCATTTCTTAAACACAAATGGAGATTTTTTTTATTTTTTTTTTATAAGGAAACCTGATATATTTCTGTCCATCCATTGAAAGTTCAGGTAACCAAAACTTAGAATGACCTAGAATGTTGTGAAGATGAAAGTATTACATATGAATCGAGTTGTTTTGTTTGTTTGTGTTGTATATTAAGAGATATTATCACTTTATATGATGCTTTTATACACACATAAACATATTTTACATGGATTCCTATGATGCCTTTATGCCTTTTTTGGATTTTTTGGATAAGTTTTGGTTACATGGACTGTCACTGGATGGAAAGAAAGTTTTCAGGTTTCCAAAGTCTGATTGTTTTGAACTACAAACGGTAAATTAACATGATTTTCTTGAAAAATTAAGCTACAGATGACGTTTTTCCAGTAAATGTATGTTTTTAAAAAGCACTAAATATCAGGACAATTGTTACAAAATGTATTGAAATCTCTAAGGAGTTTATAATTTTTACCTTGCATTCTAATGTATTTTTCAAATGTATCCAAATGTGAGAGATTGACTTTTTTCTTTTCTTTTCTTTAGTTAATGCAAGTTCATCTGAAATATAATATGAGTGACTTTTTCAATGGCACATGGACGTTAGATTCTTGAAACAATGTTGTATTCTAGAATGTTATGCTTTTATTAAGCCAATACAGATTTAAAGTAGTTTTTACCTATTAATTGTTGTAAATTATTCCTCAAATTGGAGTAGAAATTATTTCAATGAGTGTTGAAGATTTCACTTGACTCTCAAGAGTGTAAAAAGCTTAAAACAGTAATTCGACAAACATTTAACACCGAGATAAAGTAATCTGATTAACAAGTTAAAGCAACTTTTTGACTTTGATCCAACAAACATAATAAAATAATTCAGTGTTCCAAAAAAACTTTTTTTATTATTAATGTAAGCTAGTTTATATCCATGTCAGCTACTCCACTAAAAGTCATACCTTCAGCAAACGAAAAGCAAGAAATTAATGTTTTCCCTTGTGTGAATCATTATGGTGCTGACGTTGAGCTAAAAGCATCACTATTGACACATCTGATGGATGGAGCCCATACGTCTATATTTCATGAATGTTTGTGTCTTGTATCGATGAAGGCTGCAGTAGGTCATCTCAGCGCTGCTCTTGGCAGGCAGACAGCAGCTGCTCCTAAGCAGTATTAAGAGGAGATTTCACTATTCCTTGAGAAAAGATTGGCAGTAGAACAGCGGTTTGGTTCCTCTCCAGGGGCACGTTCATTAATGCCCTGTGCCACACTGTCATTGACAGAGAAAGAGGTGAAAATCCTCAACGCTCTCACAGGAAGATGGATTTAGATGAGTGGAAATTAAATACAAAAACACAGTATGGAGAACATGAAGACATGGAAAGATTGAATATAGCTGTAGTAGTTTAAGCAAGCACACCACAGGAGAGATGGAAAATTACAGTAGCTGCTGTTTGACTTAAATTATATGCTTTTTATTGATTTACTTTTATCCACTTAGAAAGCAAATTTACTTTGTTTTAAAGCTGTAGGACTCTCTTTCTTATGCTGAACACAAAATAACATACATAAAGAAAGAGAAAGTGTTTTACAGAAGTCTTACAGGTATGGAATGACATCAGGGTAAGTAAATGATGACAACCTTTTTTAGTTTTGGGTAAACTATGTTTTTAAGGCATTAAGCAATGCTAAAAAATAATAAAAATGCTAACTGATATTGTTGTCTTGCATGGTAATGTACATGGCAAAAAGGCAGTTGTGAAATCAATTTAAAAACCATGGAAAAAAATACACAACCATTTAAATGTTTTGAAAGAAGTCTCTTATGCTCAATAAGGCTGCATTTATTTGATCAAAAATACAGTAAAAAAAAAAAAAAGTGAAAAATTTTACAATTTAAAATAATACTTACTACTAATGCCGTTTACAATTTTTTGGAATCCATAAAACCACATTTTTTGTCAGGATTTTTTAATAAACAAAGTTCCAAAGAACAGTATTTATTTGATATTTGATGTGCATATGTGTGTGTGTGTGTGTGTGTGTTAACCATGGTAGTCTTTACTGTCACATTTGATCAGATTTGTAAATAAATAAAAAAAATTAATATTTAAATAAGTAAATAAATAAATCAATCTTACTGATCCTAAACTTTTGAACAGTAGTGTACATTCACACAGGAACAAATCTTTTTGCATGCTGAAGTGACATATGTGAACATCCTCAATCTTTTCTTCTGTACAGCGCAGGAAATGCTGATCATGACACAAACGGAATCACTGGATGACACAAATGTCCTTTACGCACACAGATACACTCACACACACACATTTTCGTGCACATGCTGGGCCTGATGGTTAACAGGTTGCTCAGCTGACCTTTGTGCTTTCCTTTTTTCTCCTTCTTGGCGCTGCCAGTCTGAGGAGTGGAGGTAGGCGGCTTGGTTTTTTTAGCCGAGCGAGGGGCCTGAACCTCTGCTACGGCTTTAACTTCTTCCTGTTCTGCTTCTTGTACTAAACAAATGCGGGATGAGCCAACAGGAGCAGAGAATATAGTGTAAGAGAATACAAAAACAAAAACAAGAGGAAAATAAAGAAAAGGGTTAAAGTGAATGAAGAGAAGAACAAGAGTTAGCAAAGAGACAAAGCAGAAACAAAGCTTGTGTTTTTAGCATACACACAGACGACGGCTACAAGCACACACACACACACAAAAATAAATATCCCACTGCTCCCTGGATCCAATTTTAATTACCTTTATTCAGTGGCTGTCAGAACAACTGTGAAATAAAAAAAAAAAACAATTTCTTCTCTGCTTCTTCTCTGCTTTTTTTAAACTGTCCTTCAAGGCCTTGACTGCTGTGCTTTCTTAAACAACAGTTCTGGGAGGATTCATCTGTCTATACACTCATGAAAGTGCCTATAACTGTCGGTTTGACACTTGTTGATAGCTACAGTACGTCACTAACACTAAAAGACATAAAGAGACGAGCCTGTCAGAATGAGAGAAAGGTGATCAATGGTTTAGTTATGGAAAGAAACCACAGAGACACTGACTTGCTTTTTGAAAAGAGAGAGTGATGGAGAGTTAAACAATGGAGTTATAATGCTCTCTTTAGGCTCTGTGTCTGTCTCGATTCTGAGTTAAGACGCAATACTACAATGAAAATTCGCAAACATTGATGTTGTCATTTCAATTATAGGGCCTAATTATCGAATTAGAATTTACAATTAAAACACTGCCAAAACTTATGGAAGGCAGTTTTTTCAAAGATTATAGACATAAAATGTGAGACAGTTGATCAAAAATACAAAATGATTATTATATCATTAAATTAAAATGATCCATACAAATGATCAAACCTGATAATTACAAAAAGGGTCTGTTATTTAGCTTTCCTGGAACTGAATATAACAAATTTATGACATTTTAATCAATGTAATTATAATTTCAGTCTATATATATATATATATGTTAGGGGTGTAACGGTTCACAAAATTCACGGTTCGGTTCGATACGATACACTGATGTCACGGTTCGGTTCGGTTCGGTTCGATACGTTTTAGATACAGCAAAATGTAAAAACATCTCAACTTTTCAGAATGCCGCAAGCGCACCGCGGGTCATGTGACAAGAACCAACCAATCAGCTTCATCCTTTCCCGTAACAACGTTGAGAGCTCAGCCAAGATGAAGGAACAGCTGATCATAGTTGTATATGGATTGCAATTTTGAAATAAATTCAGTAGCAGAGCTACTGCAAGCGATTTTTAGAGCTGCAAATCCATTTATCCTTCGCTGAAATTTCCGCGTCTCATGGAGAGAGCACGTCATTGTTGCTTAGCAAAGACAGACGCCTCAGGAGAAAGACGCGCTTAGCGTTTTCCATGCGTTTTTAGGAGCGATATGTGAACGGCCCCTAAGGCGCTCGCTCACTCAGCACGCGCTGAAGGCTCGTTGCAAAATGTCTAATGCATTTAACAGACCAGAAATATAAGATCCTAAAATAACCAACAGGTCTGGTGTTTGGGTTGGATTCCCTGTAAGCTATAGTGTCTAAATGCTGCAGGGATAGTTTGCTGCGTGCATGTTTCTCCTTTTTTTCGTCTTTTCCCAGATAGTACTGAAGCATATATCCCAGATATTCCCGCTGTTTTTTTTTTTTTTTTTTTTGTAATCCCGCTGGTGTACCCTGTCATGTTGCAGATGCGACATACCGTTGTTTTTTTATCCACCACTCTCTTGCCATCACCATTATAGCTTAAAGGGAATCCAAAGTGCACCCAAACACCAGACCTGTTGGTTATTGGGGGATCTTCTCATTTCTAGTCTGTTAAACGCATTGGCTATTTTGCAACGAGCCTTCAGCGCGTACTGAGTGAGCGAGCGCCTGCTGAGTAGCCTAACATAAACATATAAGATGGTGTTTTTTTCTTCTTCGGGAGTGTCAGGGGCGTTGCCTGTTACGTTGTTTGGGTTATTGGGCTACCTTGTTGAACGCATATCATTATATTTCTTTCTCTCTCTCTTTTTTTTTTTTTTTCAAATATAATTAATTACTCCAACGAACCGTTCGGTATACATAATGCGTACCGCGTACCGAACCGAAAGCGTCGTACCGAACGGTTCAATACGAATACGCGTATCGTTACACCCCTAATATATATATATATATATATACACACACACACACACACAAACACACACAATTTCATCTCATTCAATTATAATTTTATGCAATAACATCTAGTGCATTTATGCACTTTTGTGCAGCTATGTAAATATTCTGTGCAAATGTACCTTGAGATACAGTATATATGCCAAACATATAATCCACTAGGGTTGACAAATACAAACGTACAAAGAAGGAAATAACATGCATGGCATAATCAACTACAGTTACAATTCACTGCAGCTCATGCTGGATGAGAGCCAAAAGGTGCTCTCTTGTTGATGAGACAGCACAACACTGAGGGAAACAGGGTAAATTATTCATAATACTGTATACCGCTAGTATCAACAGACATTCCTCTCTTTCATAACACAACACAAGCCTGTGAGGAAAATAACAGTCCCAAAGCACCTGTGTCAGATCATCAGCATCAACTGAATGATGATTTATGAGAATGTTCTGGTTCCAGTACCAGTTAAACTTTATTGACAGTATTTGTGGCATTGTGAAAACTGAAAAAATTTAAGATGTCCCTCAGTTTGTAAATAACTAAGGACAAACTAATTTATCTTTAGATGTAGGATCAGGAATTTGACTCTAAATTTCTGAGTCAGAACTTCGCCAAAGGCATCAGTAAGCAATGGCATAATAAGCATTCAACGACTGCTTACAGCAAAGCTGTGCTGTTACTGTTAAGACTAAAACTATTAAAAAATGGTTTTCAGTAATTTAAATAAAGCTGAAATAAAAGCCTTGACAACTAACTGAAATAACAAGGTTTAAGCTGTATTCCATCAAGTATTAAAATTACAAAAACTGAAATAATTCAAGCTAAACAAAAATATACTTCAATATATCAACTAAAACCGATCATATAAAATATTAGAATTAAAAGCTTATTCAAAGTATTAATAAACTCCGCAATAGTATTATATAAACAATACTAAAATAAGATGGAAAGGGCTTTAAAGGGGCTCTAAACTAACAAGGTACATGAGAAGTCATTAAACACTATAATGTAGATCTATAACACACTTCTATTTCATTGTCTCCAGCTTAGCCATAATGCCAAACAGAAACATTGCATGACAATGCAGCACAAACAGCTAAAAATAAATGTTAGCTCACAAATAAAAAGGCTTCTCATAGCTCAGAGGAAAGACCCCTGACACTAGCAAATGTTTTAATATAGATGATTGAGGTCTGCATTGACATTGTAGGAAGGGTTTATCTAACACTGAGCAGTCTGGGACAGAGATCAATAGAGTAACTCAAGCCAGTACCGCTGGCACTGTGAAGAATGGCAGTATTGTTTGCCGAACAATCATTTCAAACATGCATTTCCATTTTCAATCACCAGTCTTTGTGAGCCTCTCTGTTTGAGCAGCCTGGGTCGATATTGGCATGTCAGCAAAATGACTGCTTGGAATAACGTCTCATGCCCTCGACAGTGAACGTGACCTTAGAGTCTCTGTGGCATTATGGTTATTTGATATATTAGGAGAGAGTGGCTTTGAACTGTATTCTGTACCGTGGTAGATGATGCTGCTGTTGCCGCTGAGGTAGCTCTCCACAAGGGGAGCCTGTTCCTCCGACTGCCGGGTCCGCCGCACTCGAGAGCGCCCATCCAGATTAGACTGCACCATCAGGGGCTCCTGACGTTTCTTTTTCTGCTTCTGTTCCAGTAAAGCTCGCTACAAACACACATTAACAGATACATGCATGTGATCTTTAGTGTGCAGTAAGTGTACATTACAGTGCAGTATTTCAAAGCAGATTTGAGATTTATAGTACTTTTATAATGGTTCTCTATGAAATATACAATTAAACAACAATAATGTTCCATAACTCAAGAGAATATCAATCAATGACTACACAAAATGTCATCCATTTTTTCTTGTCTGACATGAAAGAAATACTAAAATAAAATGTTGGAACAAATAGTTGGAACAAAATATATTTATTTCTGAGAGAAATCCCTCTAGTAGTTATGTGATTTTAAATCACATCTTGCAACAACAACAAAAAAAAAACTATCCCCAAGGCATAACAAAAAGCTGCCAACAAAAAAAACTGCTACTGCGGTATTACAGCTACTGTTTTCATTACTGAATGTTCTTCATTGTACATGGAACTGTGTCTGTATTTCTGTGCATCTGCCACAGTTTATTTTAATCTTCTGAAGAGTTTATTTGCAAAAAACATGAAGGACAGAGATGAGGACAAGATGCACTGCATGTTTTAACCTGTGCATTTTACCTTGCATTGTGCATTTATCTTTGTAATGTTTCTATATAGTAACACAAATATTTCAATATCAAAAACTTAACCACAGAAACATAATGCTGTGCATGGATGTGAAAAGCATCTGCAGCATGTTCTGAAAACCTAAACAACTAATAAGCTGAATAAATCTTACTAATAATCATACTGAATGCTTGAGTAATTAATTTGATATAATATCACTCCTTATGTAAATCACAATATTCTGTATTATAGTAATTCATTTGAATATCCATTATATACAAAATAAAAGAAGGATTAGTTGCATGCATATGAAATAAAAATGTGTACCACACACGTCTTTAAAGCTGATCAAAAGTGACAGTAAAGACCATTAAAATGAGACAAAAGATTTAAAAATGGTATGGAAATTTCTACTCAACACTGAATATTATGTAACTGGTTTTTAACACTGATAATAATAAGAAAATTTACTTAAAGAGATACTCCACCCCAAAATGAACATTTTGTCATTTATCACGTTTCTGCCAAGAAAAATACACTGTTAAGGTCCAGAAAAGTATGAAAAGCATCGTCAGAATAGTCCATCTCCCATCAGCGCAGTGCTGCATGATTAATCGAATGCGATTGTCATGTGCATTTTGTTAGTAAAGCCGGTTCTGTAATCAGCAGTAAATATGTATAGTAAACTGCATTATAAATATACTTTATTTTAATATGAAATAATAATAATAATAATAATAATAGATCTCAGATAAACCATATATTATAGTCGTGTGTTTATTAGTCACGCTGAATCAATGAAAGCAGTTAAATCTTCTGTTTATTCAGCTGTAGCGATATGCATTTCCTGGGTTTCTTCTTCGGGACATATTTGTATTTTCAGCCCTCTGGCCTTCGGATAGCTATTTACTGCTGATCAAAAAACGGGCTTCTCTGAAACATACGCATGACAAATCACAGCTTCTGTCGAATCACGATGTCTATTTCATTTCAATTAATCGTACAGCCCTACATCAGTGGTTTAACCGTAACATTACGTAACCTTAACAAGATAACAAAAATAAAAGGTCTCATTCATGAAACATTCATAAATATACGAGTAAATATGTGAATGATTTGCACGTAAAGAGACCTTCCCGAAAACTCTTCTCCTGATTCACAAATAATTTGTAAATTTCAGAGGTGATAGTGAAATGTGTGTGTGTTTATGAATTCCAATCAGTCGTAAATCGGATGCGCATGCACGCTCATTCTCAATTTCCATAAATCCCGCCCATTAAATCCGACTGACAACTATATATGGGCATCATATTATGACACCAACTGAAGGATTTCACCAAGAAGTGGTCAGGGTAGCCTGAAAAGTCTAATTAACAAGTCATCATTCTCGGGAATTAAGTCTGCGCAGTCTCTGAAAATATTCCTTTTACGCAGCCTTCTATCTGCCAAATCTAGAAAAAGAACTATATCAGCAATCGTAAATGTTTCTTGTTTTCCCTGATTTTGGCCATTTTATAAGAAAGAATTTACGTAACAATTACGGGGCTACTAGTTTGCCCAGCCCTATTGAAAGCAATTTATTATTTGATTAAAGTGTTCCTTTGCAGACACTAGGGGTGCTCCGATCACGATCGGCCGATCGTTATGCGCATCTCGTCAGTAAAGCCGGTTTTCTAATGAGCCGTTAATTCCATCAGGTGCGTGATTTCACATAGAGCAGCTGTTACTACACAGAGCCGTTGTTAATAGAGAAGATGCGCAAATCCACTTCATTTTCAGCGTTTTTTGGTGCATCTTCTCTATTAACAACGGCTCTGTGTAGTAACAGCTGCTCTATGTGAAACCACGCACCTGATGCAATTAACCGCTGATGCAATTAACCACGGCTTTACTGATGAGATGAGCATTAACGATCGGCCGATCGTGATCGGAGCACCCCTAGCAGACACTATTACTAGCTCTCATAATAAAAGTAAAAAGAAAAACCATATGTAATTGTTATATATTTTTTCAAAATGATGTAAATATGTACCCGATTAAGGTGAATTAAAATGCAGCCTTATTAATTAGCAAAACGTTCGGATGTTAAACACTATTTACGCGTGGCTGGGAGCAGGTTTAGATTTCTTTCGTACCAACTAACATTTGGAAAATATGAACATTTGAACGAATATGAAAATTTATGGCAGAACCACTTTACACAGGATTTACACAAAAATTCGTTCTGCTCGTGTTTCATGAATGAGACCCAATGTCTTTATTCTACTCGTCTTTTCTGTCTCTCCCCACATCACCATTGCGGATGTTGCGTACACTTTTCTGTGTCAGCAGCACTACAAGGATTCTATGTGTATTTACGCACTGATTTAAAAAGGAAACAGCACATTCTTTTGGCACTGCTGACAATCACATTCAGCAGAGAGCAAAAAACACAGTTCACTCCAGTCTATTATTCACAATTATTCACAAGCCTCCCGGTTTTCATCTGAAATAGCTTAAATTGTCTTCTGAAGACAAAGCTTTTACGTGATTAATGACAAAATGCTCATATTGGGGAGGAGTATCCCTTTAAGGAATCAAATCATATAGAAATGTCTGCAGCTTTGCCATCACAGGAATAAATTGCATTTTAAAATATATATTCTAATATTAAAAGTTACTTTAAATTGTAATAATATTTCACAATATTACTGTTCAAGTAAATGAAACCTCAGAGAACATAAGAGACATAATGTTACAAAAACATTAACATATCTAAGTAGGGCAACTGAATACGTGATCTTTCTCAACCCCTCAGCTCCATGACTCACAACATTTCCATTCTATAATTTTCCCTTGAGAAATCTCTGACGAGCTCTAACTGACCCCAAGTAGACTGACAAGTCACTCTAAAACATTTGCTCTAATGAAGACTTTCAATTCTTTAAGCACTGGTTCTCCTCTCCACCAATGAATGAGGTTCATCAAAGTCAGAAGATGACGACGAGCACTAAAATGATGTTTAAACCTTGAAAACTTTTAAGCTTCAACAACAATGGAATAGAGCCACATAAAGAACCACTTGGGGTGCACAGACTGTGTTGCCTCTTCATAAAACTTTCAGCGTCCTAGAGCTAAAACCAGCCTTTACAACACGCCTTCCCTTCACACACGACTGCATGTTCATCCCAGCATAGGTTTCCCCACACAACATTCTTCTTTCGCACCAACCTGACGTTATGTACAGCAATAGCCAAAAGTTCTGGGGAGATCCCTGTGCTGGAGTCTATCAAACATTAAAGGAATCCTTGCGCATGTAGTGGGCTTGAGACCAGCTCTGTCCAGTCAGGCAGAAAAACACCCTCCCCTGTGCTAGCTGGTGGGTGAGCAAATGGAAAATCCTTAAGTCAAAAGGAACCTATTATCACGGATTATGCAAGCAGAAACACACCATTAGCTGCTATAAAAATACATGTATTAAGCCTTTTCTTAATTTCCATTAGGGCTGTGTCAACAATATTGACATATCGATTTTTTGATGAACCAATATACATTTTCTAAATTCCAAAAACTGTTTTGTCTGTTTTGTTGTCTGTGAATGCATTAAAAAAAAAACTGTGTCCACCATCCAATTATCACAAAAAACTACTTTTGAAAAGGAAACAAAGTCACAGCTTTCACATTATGTTAATTTGATGACAAACTACAATGAAATTGTAGTGAAATTGAAACTTCAGGAAACCTATTCCATGTCTATTGCTCATTAATGAAATAGAAAAAATACACTAAATAAGAAATAACTAATAATAAATAACTAGTTTGATCAATAAAAACACTGAATGCATTAAACATTCTTTCGATTTTTACTTGTTAGTAATGTCTGATTTATTGTTTAGTGAAAAAATCAGTGTAGAAACATTTCACTCAGAAATTGGAAGCAATGTTAAGTTTGAATTAATTAGTGTTATTTGCAACTTTGAAAAAAATAATTGTTAGCTAAAACTCATGAAAATGAGCTAAAATGTACATTGTAGAATGTTGAAACAATTATATAATTTAAAAAGTTTATATAAAACTGGACTATATGCAATTTAAATGACTCATTTTATTGGAGTGCTTTAACTAAAATAAATAGCCTCTTTTCCTTTAACATTATAGTAATACACAGCAATGAGAAAGATTTTTTTCATTAAGAAAAACGGATATGCACTGTACCTGATAATTGCAAACAAATCAAAACCACATCGCAATCTATGTCAATACACAGTCCTTTTCATAATATCACAGAGATATCATTAAAACAAAAGAGTTCAAATCCTTTGATTTGACACACCCTGTAATTTGGTTTGGCTCTAAAATTGTTCATTTTTACAGAGACAATGAATTCATGCGTTTTTAATAATGCTTGATGTTCCTACACAATTTCATCTCCCTCAGGGGTTTCTACACAAAGCTTGTTCTATTGGCGGTACCTTGTTCCTTGGGGAAACATGCCTTTGTGCAGTGCACACAGATCTCCATTTTGATGTTCTAATAAAAGTTGTTTATCTGCGAACACATTGCCTAAACACGTCGCCGTCTGTGCTCGCCTCTGTTCTCAGAGCTAATGCTAAACAGCTCTGCCAAATAAGCCATAACATTTTCAGTATCATCGAAACAGATCGTTCGGAACACGCACTCATGCAGCACCTTAAAATTCAATGAAATCCAGTGGTCAAAGACATCTGAGGCCACGTAGAGCACAAAGACGATGGCTAAGGTGATGCTCAACAATTTCAGACTCAGCTCCTCCAAAGTTATTATGCAGACAGGCAATAAACATGGTAATTTGGTCTCATGGTCTTTTGAAGAGTGTGGGAGGTACATTAAAGAGCAGCCGAGCACTGTGAGCTAAACCTATTGGCTTGAGTCAAGATTTGGAGCAAATTATGCTTGTCTCCCTATCCAGCTGTAGGAACCACTGGTGTTTACAGCACAACAGCATGCAAAGCACCCTCGAGGAGATATCCACCAAACCCCCTCAATGCAGAGGCGAGGAAGGTTGAGGCTTGCGTTCCTAATGTTTGCAGTTCATTAAAAAATCCTATCTCCCATCTACAGCCAACGTCTAGACATTATGGACAGTTAAAGAGAGGAAGGTCTTTGACAGACAACATTTTCTGAGATGTCAGTTTTCTCAAAAAATAAATAAATAAAAAGCTTCAATGGTGAAACAGATGCTCTTTCTATCTCCTCTAACACCCTAAATCTGTCCCAGCTCTGTAGTTCTGATACTTTGAGAATGCGTCACTGAATCTTTTTATATCAGTCTGAAAATTGAGAATTAACCAATCAAATCTGTAAGAATAACCCTGACACCTTGATCTCGATACTGCTGGTTGCAAGTATTTCAGTGGATGTCACAAGTTTTCAAGATTGATTTAGAATAATGTTAAATTATTTTTGCCATTTTTGCCTTATGATAGTACCGATCAGAACTGACAGGAAGCAAAGTGGGAGAGAGATAGGGGTGGGATCGAGAAAGGTCCTCGTGTCGGGATTCAAACTCACGACACCTGTAGCACAAAGCGGCTGCCTGAAAGGCTATCTACGCTGACAAAAAAAAAAAAAAAATGTAAACACTGGAAAATGACAGTAAATGTTTCTTTAGAACCAAATCAGCATATTATATTTTTTTCTAAAGGATCACATGACACGGAAGACTGGCATAATGGAGTTATTTTAAATTGCAAACAATATTTCACAATATTACTTTACTTTTAAAAATTATAAAAGAAACATCTTTCAAAACATTAAAAAAAATCGTACTCACCCAAAACGTATGAAAGTTAGTGTATGTAGTAAGAATAAAAAAATATTATTGCAGTATTGTTGCAGTGTTTGTTTTGTTGCTAGGCTTTCTTCTACTGTATGTTGTAATGGACTATTTTTCTTATTATTCAAACTAATACAGATATTACAGTACTTTCAACTTTAATAAAAATGTTATGTCCAAGTATTTATTTATTTTGCTTAATATCTGTAAAGGTGTATAATAATGAGCAGGATCATGTACAAACAGCCAGTCATTACTGCAAAATAAATACCTTAATGGGGTTTCACAATAACTCTGGTCAGCGTTTACAACTCTCTGTACATGATGCTTTATTATGTTCATCATGCCTTTTCTCACATTTTGTCAAAAAAAAAAAAATAATAATCTAAAGAAATTAGTGAAAAATTACATGCTTGTTACAAAAGAATAACTACCTCGCAGATTAACTAACATGGACTGCCCAAAACTTTGTGAGGAACCCAAGGAACCCATCTGTTGTTCTTAGTGTCTACTGCACAATGCACAAATAACACAGCATTATCAGCATATCCAGTGCAAACCACAAGACTAACAAAGGCCACAGAGGAACTAGTCTGGCTAACTGAAACAACCAATCTTAGCATACGTTTTCAAAACTACAGTATCTGGGGCAAGTCTATGGAAGCAGATTATACTAATTCACGTAAAAAAGGCACAATGCACACATGGGTATCCCAATTCACATTCATGAAACCCAATTCATGTGCACAAAAAAAAAATATACAGGTGCATCTCAATGAATTAGAATGTTCAAATTAGAATAGAAAAATTCATTTGTTTCAGTAATTCAACTCAAATTGTGAAACTTGTGTATTAAATAAATTCAATGCACAAAGACTGAAGTAGTTTAATTCTTTGGTTCTTTTAATTATAATAATAATTTTGGCTCACAACAACAAAAACCCACCAATTCCCACCAATTATAATACTTAAGTATTATATATATATATATATATTCCATAATGGATACAAACAATACTGTCCCTGAAGAAATGTAACGTAAACAAAGGAATTACCATCCATATTACAACATTATTGATTCACTGGACTAAAAGTGCTCTATGGGATGTCTTCAGTGGACCCTTACCTTTCTAACTAAACTGGGATTTACAGCTATGGATCTATTTATGACTCGTTAAAGGAAAACTCCACTATTTTTGAAAATAGGCTGATTTTTCAACTCCTGTAGAGTTAAACAGTTGTGTTTGACCTTTTTTTAATCTATTCAGCCAATCTCCGGGTCTGGCGGTAGCACTTTTAGCTTAGCTTAGCATAGATCATTGAATCTGATTAGACCATTAGCATCTCACTCAAAAAAGTTGTGATTTAATAGGATGATATGTCTAGGAACTATACTCTCATTCAAGCGTAATAATTTCAGTGATATTATGCAGCGCCTGAAAATAGACCCCAGCTAGTTTGTGTAGCTGCAGCAATAGCAGAGTTGCTGGGGACCATTTTCAGGTGCTGTGTAATATCACTGCACCTGCTGCACCCATGGTACGGCAGCAAAGTTCCTTGATTATTACACCAGAATTAGAGTATAGTTTCTAGCCATACCAGCCTAGAAAATAGTTACATACAGTCATACAGTTTCTGCTTGATGTCGACAGAAACAAATTTTTTTAAAACTCTGTGCACGCCAAAGGGCTGTGGGATGTCGGTCTGTTCCACATGGCTTCACCATCAACGACCCCCACTACTGCCTCACGCCCACAATGGAGGCGCCACAATTGGGGTGAGAGGAAGCAGAAAAAGGGTAAGCATGGCTAACCCACCATCGTACTGGCTAACGTATGCTCTTTGGACAATAAACTGGACTACATCCGATTACCATGCTCAACTCAGAGGACTGTAAGAGACTGCTGTGTTTTTATGTTCACGAAAACATGGCTCAGCAAAATCATTCCAGACTGCGCTATTCAGCCTGATCAGCTGACATGCTATCAAGTGGACAGAGTCCTCGTCGCGAGAGGTAATTAACGTGTTTACATCAATGTGTGGTGCCCGCGATGTGTGGCGTGATCTGCAAACACTGAATTTATGATTATAAAGTGCCGGCCATTCTATCTACTGAGGGAATATTCAGCCATACTGCTCGTGGCTGTATACATCTCTCCCTGCTCCAACAACAACAACAGGAATGAGGCACTAAATTAACTGTACCAGCACATCAGTGAGCAGCAGACAGCCCACCCTGATCCTTTTCTCATCTTAGCTGGGGATTTCAACCATGCAGACTTAAGGAGTGTGTTTCCAAAAATACACCAACACATGAACTTTTCCAACACGAGATAAAAACACTTTGGACTTTGTTTACACCACACAGAGAGGAGCTTACAAAACCCTCCCCGACCTTGGTGCCTCAGACCACATCACTGTCATGCAAATGACTGCACACAGGCCGCTTGTTAAAATCGGCAAACCAGTTCACAAACAAATACAAGGGTTGCCGGAAGGGTCATCAGGGACTGTTTTGACACCACTGACTTCAATATGTTTAAGCAGGCTGCCACATAAAATAACACCACAGACCTCCAAGAGTACTCCGAAACTGTCACTGCCTACATCAACAAGTGTAGTGATGATGTAACAGTCACAAAGACCATCAATGTCAGGGTCAACCAGAAGCTGTGGATGACAGTGGAGGTCTACAGACTCCTGAAGACGTGTAACACTGCTGTTCGGAGATGAGGTGGGCCTGAAGACAGCTAGAGCCAACCTATCCCGCGGCATCAGAGAGGCTAAGAGACAGTACTCCAGGAGGATAGCCCATCAATTCAGCGACTGCAGAGACACTTGTATCCTGTGGCAGGGGATAAGTCAAGTCAAGTCTGCTTTATTGTGAATTCTTCCACATGTACATTACATACATACAGAGAATTGAAATGGCGTTACTCTCAGACCCTTTATGTGTACTGCTTAAATTTAGCAAATACATTCTTTATAAGCTTTCCATTGAAAAACAGTGATCTATTGTTGGTGCTTGAGGCTTAGATCTTTAGAATGATATATAGTTTTTTCATTTAATCCATTCATAAACATTGACACATGCAGACAAAGAGCAATCCATGCACTGGCGTCCAGGTATGGGTTAACATGTTAAATAAACATAAAAATCTATCAATATTAAATCATAACACACTAAACAGAACAGAACTAAATACAAGCCGCTGACTTACACTGGTCACGTTAACAAGTGTGTCTAAATGACCGATTTTACATGCAAAGATAAAACAAAACACCTTTACAAGGCTAGTTAACTGAAATGAAACGGCCAACTGCACAAACCTCTACTCTGCTGAACTTGAACTGTGGTCTCACGCAGATGATAAAACATCCAGGTAAGCATGCCCACAGGGGGTTATGATTGGTCGATCGACACGCTCAAATCTGATATGCTAAAGAAAGTCTCAGTGAAAGTGAAAGTGACGTGACATACAGCCAAGTATGGTGACCCATACTCAGAATTTGTGCTCTGCATTTAACCCATCCGAAATCGCACACACACCGTGAACCCACACCCGGAGCAGTGGGCAGCCATTTATGCTGTGATGCCCGCAGAGCATTTGGGGGTTCAATGCCTTGCTCAAGGGCACCTCAGTCATGGTTTTGCAGGCTTGAGATTCCTACCCACAACCTTAGAGTTAGGAGTTAAACTCTCTAACCACTAGGCCACGACTTCCCCAAAATACGCACACAAATCCAAGGCGATTCACAGTCCATGATGAACTTGTGAATTTTAAACATTCAAAAATGTTGTACACAGTTATACATCTGTCATTTGTGTTTTGCATTTCTGAAACATACTTTATGAACAATTATTTTTATTTTGTGCACATGAATTGGTTTTTATGAAAAAAAAAATTTCATGCACGTGAATTGGGTTTCATGCATGTGAATTGGGATACACGTGTGCATCGTGTTTTTTGCCTGTATTATTGAGTCTAATCTGTTTCCATACAGTTCTTTTGAAGTAACAGCTCATAACGTAAGGCAAAGGGACTGCTGGCATATGAAATCTTAGCAAAGACATTTTCTTTAAACTATCTTGAGAATATGTTTCGGTGATGCGACTCCTCAATGAATGGTTTCTCTCTCATTGTTCTGTTTCTGCCTGTTTTTTTCTTTTGTTCATTCTATTTAATTTATCCCATTTCCTTTGAGCAGAACCATCTGTACACAGTGCTGAAACGAAACCAAAGAAAGACTCACCTGTCTATCCAGCTTCTGTTGTCGCAGGTTCGTGCCCTCATCATCCAAGGTGCTGCAGGAGGACAAAACAAGATTAATGGGGAAACCTCACAAAAAACATGCGCAACAGTCGTCGCTCTCTATTTACTGGTCACTAAATTTAAAATATGAGCAAAACTGTATATAAATAGTGCATATATGCATCAGACAGTGCTGCTGTGTTGATCATGTCTATGACTCATTGTGCTCTTTCAGGTCCTGTGAGGGGGGAGGTCTTTGGTAAAGTCTTTGTGCTCTGCCTGTCCCTCCTCTCGTTCCCTTTAATCAGCTATGACACATTCACTAAAGACCTCCTTATGCATTTCTGCCACCTGTTTTTGTGGAGCCGAAAGCTGTGTTAATTAAATGGCAATAGAGGGCTTCCTCTGTGGCTGGTGGGTCATGCGGAGAGAAGAAAAGTGACAGATCAAGGGTGGTGTGGAAAAGGATTTGTGCTCTGTAATCTGTAAAGCACAAACAGAGTGTTGGCTTTAACATCTGATAGGAACACATTTTACAATCAATCAGAGTATTGGGATTACAAACAGTTACAAACACCATAAAGAAATCAAGAATGCTTCCATCCATGTTGATTTGGCTAATCTCTGGATGTTATCAGACAAACAAAGAAAACGTTAATTTTATAATTGTATTTTTTTTTTACAGCAGTTTAGGTTCACAACACCACAGGCATTCACTGATTTCCTTGAAGACATTATGAAACACAAACAAACATAATCAGATGCTTGCATTTTCATAAATATTTAGACAAATGGATAAAATGTCATACAGAGCAATAGATAATGATAGAAAAAAAAAAAAAAATATATATATATATATATATAAAACAAAAAATATAGATGGGTTTTGACAGAATGTTCATATACATTGTTTGTGTATATTAGGGGTGTGCCCTAAGCCGAATACCTTATTCAGAAAGGCACGAATAATGGCTTCAAAAATAATAACGGATAGCGAATAATTCTGCCGAATATTTGGCTGAGGCTGCAGCACAGTCTGGTGTTTACTAGATTTACAGATGAGCCAGGGGATCAGCACAATATTTTACACAAACCTCCGAATTCACTCAATGAGTGTGAAGTGAATGAACGTAAACTTTATGAATGAAAAGAGCGCAAATCAAATACCACATTGCTGTTGCCACACCGTACATCACTCAGAAATCAGAGCTTGGCAAGAGTAGGGCTGATATTACCTAAAATATTACATCATACACGTTCTACTATTTGTTCTACTATTTAAACCTATGGTATGATGTATGGTATGATACACGAATAAGCACAACGTGATTGCCAATCAAACAGCTGCGTTGCCGTCTCTGCGCGTCTCCATCTCTCAAAAACCAAACGAGCTCTCTGTCAAGAGTATAGGCTAATAATCAACTTAAATACAGATACATTACAGATACAGATACACAGAAATAGTTCTCCACACTCTGTTCTCTTTATTTTCCCCATAGTTTTTCCAGACCTGCAAATTACTTAAGTAAAATACTTTTTAAACTCAGCAGGAACCGAGCCAAAAGAATTCATGTTGTTTTAAATAATACTCTAAAATTACAATGCAGTAACAAGCATGCAAAGTAGCTAAATGAGTTTATGAACGAAATAAGCACAAATAAAATAGCAGTGTTGCAGTTGCCTTTTTTCATGCATTTCCTGGAAATTACTTAAATACATTTCCATATTTATAAATTGCGTAGGAACCCTTACTGTTTTAATTTAGATACTTAAATATCTATTTATTTATTGGATCGCGAAAGGTCCCCAAGCTGGGACTCGAACTCACATTGCTCGAAGCACAACCGCACTACATCTCGAAGAATAAAGATACAGATCCGAATAATTTTGTGATTGATACAGATAAAAATACAGAAACAAATCGTCGCTGCACACCCCTAGTGTATGTAGCTATATATATCATATGTATATTATATATATATATATATATATATATATAAACATTTGAAATTATTCACAAAAATATAATTTGTATAAAGGAGTCACTGAGTGAGTTTACATGTCAATATTAATTAATAATAATATTAAACTTTACCTCATGTAAATGCAATACTTCGCAATACTTCGATCCAAATAATGTGATTAAGCTCATCATTGTAGCAAACAATCGTATTAAAATGTTTGTGCCGTATTCAATTAATGGGTATGACAGTACACACCTTAAATACATCATAACTGCTCTAACCAAAGTGCAGATGTGAATAATGCATTGTTATGATCTGACTATCAAAGGTTTGCTATATTAAGTCTTTGGCTTAATGCCTACTTCATATCGCAAGCAAAAGCGGAGTGTGAACAGTGCATAGTTTGTAGGGGTATAAAGATTCACTCGTTTTCTCGATGCATTGATTACAGACCCTGATGATTCATATGCATCGATCTTAAAAACATGATTTTTGAATCGTGAATCACTGATCACGGACAGTTATCGATTTAAAACTCAAGGTAATAAAGGGCTCCATTACCTTCTATGTTACATTATGGCCCCGTAGAAACAATTTTTGTAAAAATAGGTTAACGATTGCGTCATAACCACTCAACTCTCTGTCGCATTACCCTACAGACAGGAGGAGAAGCTCTCAGGCAATTAACTTAATATGGCGTCTATCAAGCTTAGTTTGAGTCTGCGCGTCAGAAACGGAAGTGCTAAAAATTGCTGAAAATGGCCTTCACTTGTCTCAACTGAGGTCCAATGGGGTCGCTGTGTCCATTTCTTTTACTGTCTATGATTTCTCCTCAGGACTCTTGGCCAGTAATACTAATATAAGTAGTTTTACGTTTCTGTAGTTTGTCAATGGCTCTCTGCTTCTAACCAACGCAATTACCTGAGCAGTCGAAAGCTGCATATTTATTTAATGGACGGAGCAGAAATGTAAGTGTCTAAATAATATGCACAGTTCCATTGAATGATAAATGTGTTTTAACAATGTGTTTTAACAATGCTGATGAACTGAATGCACGAAGGAAATTGTTAAAATAACCACAGCATTAACAACGACCTTGAAATAAGAGCGCAAGGTTTATCTTATAATCAGATGCATGAAATTAGCATTCATTGCTTTAGCAAACAGACAACGGGTGCGTTTTCTCTCAGAATCATCATTCGTCGATGGAGAGGAAAAGTTAAATAGCTACTATAGCATTTATTTTTATGAAAATGAGATGAAGAAATGTTCACACTGAAAGAGAAGTGATCTCGCTCTCATAGACGTGCCAGTCTTTATGTGCAGCTAAACCCAATAAAAGCAGAATGAAATGATGAAACACTAAGAAAAAAAACCCACAATAAATAAATATTATTTATGAATGATGAAGTGCTAATTGACATCTTTTATTACAGTACATAAACTATAAAGTATATTTTCTACCTTATTCTGTGCAGAATATTACAATAAAAGCTATTATTATATACAACAAGAAAAGACAAGACAGACAGACACAGCACAGAAATTCATGTTGCTCTAAGCTTGTCTTTTTGGGAGGATTATACTAGTGTCTCTTTCTCCCTCTCTCGCTCGGTTGGATATTCCAGTGCCTAGCTGCAAAGAACTCAGAATCTCTACTTTTCCTATTTAAACCTGCGAAATCTCACAGTGTGGACTGACAACACTGACACCATTTTTATCACACATGCACATGGGCATGAAGATACAAGCCCACAAACACACACTCATTCAGAAATACAGACACCTATTTGGTAACTCACACACTTACTCAAACCTCAGGATACAGAAAAAGCATTGCTTATTTGCACACATTCGTGAATTCCCTTCTAAAGCTAAAATACATAAATGCACACTAGCACAAAGCGAAGTGCCTAATGTTAGCAGTCAAGGGTGTCAGTTCCCATCAGATTGGCAGATAATGACATAAACAGAGTGGTTATAATGAGGGTCAACAAGGAATGAGAGAGAAATTGATATGTTCTGACAGCTGTCTGCAATGTGCGGTAGAATTTCTCTCCTTCACCATCAAGCTTCACTGATGACAGTGACAAATCACTTTATGTGTCATTGTGTGTGTGTGTATGCATGTGGGAGTTTAACTTTATGTGTGTAATGGAATCTGAAATTAACATTTTCTGATTTGCATGCTGTACTTTTACCTGCAAATCTTCATTCATCAAAACAAAATACAAAGCAAAAATGTTGGAAAATATCTTAAAATAGGATTTACTCAAGAAGCAAAATTGCATAAGTAATTGGACAAGGCCTGTTTTTTTGACAATATACCTTAAATTAAGTTGACCTTTCTTCTGCTTCTTTTATATTGCATGGAGAATTTTGTGATAACAGAATACTTTTTTTTTTCTTTACGCAATAGGGATGATTCCATATTCTTTACACTACTCTACTGCACAGATCAAGAATGAAGGTCATTCACACTTTCGAGATAGATTTAAAGAATTTCTATAGCATTATGGAAGTCTTTTCTTCTTAGTGCCAAATGTTTTTTCCAAGCTTAACAAAAAAACAAAAAAACATTTTAGAGGACATTTGACTGATCAGGGCCAAATTCATATCAGGACAAAAACAGCATGCATTGCCGTTTATGCACGTGCACACTAGCATGACAGTGGAAAACAGATTCAGAACAAAACAAATTGAAAACAGGCAATGGTACTCATCTTTCCATGTTTGTGGATAACAAGGTCCTTAACCCCCAATGAGCTCTACGTATGTGTGCATGTCTCCATGTAGAGTCTGTGAACTACCAGAGCACACTGGCTCTCTAATAAACTGGCCAAGGCTGTGAAATTAGTGTTTTTAATGCAGGAGATCTAGCTGAAGCAACCTCAGATATACCAGCGTGATCTCAAAGATCAATACATTTTTCATAGCAAGCCCATCTGCAAGGGAGGATATGCTCATCAAACAAGGAAAAAAAGCCATGAAGGGCCCAACAGCGCTGCTGACTGAGAGAGACATGAGGGAAGGACACATTCACTCCCTATGCTCATTCACTGCTGTCTGTTTCCCTAGTCCTTTATTACTGTAGGGGTTGTCAAACATAAGAATATTGCCTACCATCACGAAGGCAGGGATCCAGATCTCACTGCATTACCAGTATGCCTGAAAGCAAGAAACTTAATAGCAAATCACCAACTGCTGCTTCTCTAATTATTGACCTACTTTCTTTTTTGGATGGAAATCATTGCCTGAATTCCACATACGAGTAATTCAACTGTTCAACCACAACACTACGTACAATACTACAGTACATAACTATGTGCAAAAGTGCAGTGTGTTATTTATGAGATCAGCCTTTTACCAGGCAAATCTCTACCCAATTCCTATCTACATAAATACTAAAAAGATTGGTCATCAGTATTACAGGAAAATAACTATCAAAAATACTTTCATAGACCTAAAGAAAAGCAAGTAACAAAAGACGTTTGCAGAGGATAAAGCTATTGCTCATAGGTTGCCCTTTCATAGCCAAGGATAATTGAGTTGCTAGTTTTATTTTTCTGTACACACACACACATTGTGTACACACACACATCTATTTTCTGTGGAACACTGAAGATGATATCTGCACCACAGTGATAACATTGGACGGCATGGCTTTCACTGAATGAAAATATTGGTAACACTTTACTTATACCCTTTAATAACTCTTTATAATGCTTAAAGGCTTTAACACATTTATTATAATTCATAATATAGTATGATAAATCTTGTCGTAGATAATTATAACCAAATTTAAAATAGTGTAACAATGAATTGATAAGTCATAATATATTAACTGGGGTTACAATTACTCATGAGACTGTACAGTCCATTATAAGGTGCATTACAATGCATAATTAATTAAACCTTCTTTTATAATGCATTACACCAGTACATAAAGGCTTAGAGATTTTGACAGTAAATTATGGAAGAATTTTCTCCTTTTAATGCCTCTACTTACTACTACAAACAAGTGAGAGATATAATTTATTATTTTCTTTTCTACAGGTTTAGTTAAAACACATGACTCATGTATGCCTCTCTTTCCATTACGGTTCCCTTGAGCTCCTCTATTGCCGAAGCTTGTTAGATTTCTCAGATCCAATCAGGTCACAATCACAGACCTCACACACAGGAAACTGGGGTGTGGGAGAGGGCAGATCTTCACAATCAAAACACACTCCCATAGAGACAGTCTAAGATCCTCCAGGGTAGGTCGAGCGGTACCTTTAGCTCTTTGCAACAGGCGGCAAGTACTCCCTGATGTAATTTTTTAAAGAAAGAGTGGAGGAAACTAGGCTCGTAGCTTATAGCAACCAAGAGCCAATGAGAGAGCAGAGGCAGTGGATTCATGGCAATGAGGCTCCTCTGAGAGGCAGCAGCAGTTATGCCTCCGACAGCAAACATACTAATATAGCCATGCTTTTGATTTATTTACACTGATAATCACTGATCTTACCACACGTAAATTACAAGTAATTAAACATATAAAGCAAAAAATAACTTAAAGAGCATTCTGAAAAAAATATTAAAGAAATACTAAAATAATAAAATAAATGAGACACGAGCATGGGTTATATTAAAGGAAAACTATTACTTGTCAAATTTGACATCACATTTTAATAAGAAATGTAACAAAGCAAATCAGCAGAAATTCATCAGGAAATACAAATACTCATTCAAACTGCAGTTGTATCTGCAATATGTGCGGATAAAAATTAATACTTTTATTCAGACTACAAAAACAGTAAAGACATTTATAATGTTACAAAATATTTATATAAAAAAAAACTATATTATCAGAGAATGAGAAACTGAAAATAATTGACCATGGTTTCCACACAAATATTAAGCAGAACAGCTTTAATGAGTTCTGAAGGAAATCATTAATTCTGAAGGATTTCCCAGTAACTGCTGTTCAGTTTTTGCCATCACAGGAATAAGCTATAATCTATTTAAAGAAATATTAAAATATAGTTTTTTTTATTTATTTTAATAATATTTACAACAATTTGTAATAATGTTTGTTATAATTATTGATCAAATAAATGCAGCAGCATTTATTACTACCAGATAAATCTGAATAAATGTAGTGCAAAACTCATACTTCAAAAACATTCACAAATTATCCTAATGATCTTAAAGGGGTCATTGGATGCCGAATTCACTTTACATGTTGTTTGAACATAAATGTGTGTTGGAAGTGTGAGTTAATTTTAACATCCCCTTTCTCAAAACAGGCTGTTCTGAGATTCCTGTCAGAATGACGTAGTTCTGCACAGGCCGCTGCCACGATAGTTGATTGACAATGCCGTCTTACTCATCCTTAGTGTGGCTGTATGCACCTGACAAGTTATGATTGCAATCCGCCATTAAACAAAAAAACGACTCCAGTGCAGGGGAAGACAAGAATGTCTCCGATTTAACGATGGAGGTGTTTTGTTGTTGGATGTAATTATGAACATTAGGGCTGCACGATGTGTCGTTTAAGCATCGATATCGCGATGTACGAATCCACGATAGTCACATCGCAGGATGTGCGATGTAGGCTGTCGTAGTGATTCCGTTATTCATTAACTGTACGGGTCAGCTGCTCCCCGGCCCATGACGAATCTGATTCACGGATTAATTGCACAGCTTAACTATCATAGAGTGAAAGTTTTGACAGGGAAGAGAGAGAGAGAGAGATAGAGAGAGATAGAGAGCGCATGCGAGAGAAAGAGAGAGAGATAGAGAGAGCGCGCGCGAGAGAAAGAGAGTGCGTGAGAGAGAGAGAGAGAGAGAGAGAGAGAGGGAGGGAGAGAGACAGAGGGAGAGACAGAGGGAGAGAGAGAGCGCAAGAGCGAGCGCGCCAGCGAACCCCGGCCGGCGGCTGCACGCTCACCGTCTTCAAACAACACGAGCGCTGTCTTGCTCTCTCTCCCTCACGCATATTAATCAATTGACACGATGGTGTTGATGTTTAAATCATTTAAAATGAGAACGTAAGTGTGCTCACCCCATTTTTGTTTGTAAGAAAAAATTTCATATCGCAATATATATATCGCAGAAAAATAAAATATCACAATGTCATTTTTTCCCAATATCATGCAGCCCTTATGAACATAGCAGTCGTCATTTACACCCGAAATCCGAGCCGCTGAAGATGCAGAGGATTAAGGTTACTTTCAATTTTGACAGGAATACGCTGATCCCCAATCTGCCTAAATGCATTTATGTTCACATGAATCATTTGTGATCCAGCTTCAAAACAGAAGTAATTAAGTGACTGTGAATCTTTGCAAATCACCTTTCCTAATATGTGCTAGTTAGCAAGTTTCGCGGCTGTAGTTTACAGTCTACTCGTCACCCCACAGAAGAGAGGGGCGGGGTGAGCAATGCTGATTAGCATTTAAAGCAACATGGACTAAAATAGGTTACTGAAAACAGAGCTGATTTTGACTGGGTAAAAATTTTATTTTTTTACACTACGATTAAGAAATTTTATCCAAAGTATGTTATAGACTTTTCATTAAGACCCCAAAGATCATATCAACTTGTGGAAAATGGGCATCTGATGACCCCTTTAACAAAATATCATCTATTGTAGCCCGCTAGAGTTCTAAAAGTTCTGAAAGCATAAAAAAAAAAACAAGATCAACATAGACAAGGTATACGGACAATGCAGCAGTGACAGTTACGTCAGCTGGCTCCAGTAGGGCCATCTTTATTGCTGAACCTTGTAATAAATTGTGTGTCAGACCATCTGATATAAACAAAACCTCAGCAGCAACTACACAACCGGACACTCACAATCTAGCTCTGAACCCTCAACTAGCAGCACGAGAAACCCAAGAGTATAGACAAGGACAAGGGAATCACCTTTGTCCCCTTTTGCAGCCCTGTGTGCAAGCCACTCATTATCAATTCATCATCCTCTTTCCTATATCAAAGACACCTATCCTCTCAAAACCAAACACACAAGCTAACTCTCTCACCAACAAACACATGTACCTGTAAGGGATCCAGTCAGACGAGTGTTTCGAGCTCATATCTGTGTGTGTTGAAGGGGTTCAGAGCGCAGGGGGAAGGGTAGCGGCAACAGAGTAGGACAGCAGCAGCGATGCCAACAGCAGAGCCCATGCAGCCCAACCATCCCCTGTACTTCTGTCTCCGCTATCTACAGATCTACAGTCTCTTCCATTCACACAGCTCCTGCCTGCGGTCCACAGCAGATCCTTTTCATCGTGAGCCAGGCTCAGCTGCCTCGCTGGGACTCCTGTTCCCTCGGCATGTGCTGTTTTCTTTCTGTTTGTTCACAATCCCTCGTGCTTTATTCTTCCGTTCACCTTCACTGTGCGTCTCTCGTCATCGTCTTTTACGCTGCTCTGTGTACTGTGGCTCTCACTCACTGCGCCTCGTACCGACTGCCTCCTTCCCTCCCTTCCCTCTCTCTCTCTCCTTCCCTCGCTTGCTCTCTCTCTTTCAGACCACTGTCATTATAACCTTACACAGCCCTAAGAAGGGAGAACATATAAGAGTGAATCGCTTTTGTCTAGCTGCTTTGATGTTTGTCGCGATGCTCTGCTGGTCCATCAACACACACACACAGATACACACGAGGCTCTGAAAAGCGGGAGCCTCAAATGAGTTTTCTAAGCCATGATTTATTCATCCTTTCATTCAGCGCTGGGCTCATTAACATGGGACAGAGCAGCGCAGTTGTAATTGTCTTTGATTTAACATGCTGAATCTAAACTCAGCACACCATTTTGTCTTTGTTTATTGGCCTTCCGCATTTTTTCTTTGGTCCCTCTGGTGCTTCACTCCGCTAAATAAGGATCTGTCTTCATATACATATTTTAATATCAGCATTATCAGACTGCCTTCATTAGCCACCGCAGAGAACAAAGCTAAATGAACTCATCTCCTCTGTGGATGTTGTATTTTAATGCTAAAATCATATTCAGAATTGAAAAAAAAAATACATGACTTCTGCTGTAGCTTGTAAGCAATGTGTATTCTCATTTTTAACAAACATGATGCAGTGGTGTCTTTAATCTAAATGAAAAACAATGTTCCTCAGTTACCTGTATGGTTTTAAATTATTTCTCCTTCCATATTTGTCTCAAGTGCACTCCTTTTGATTTAGTGCATGGCCCAGACGCACACTCTTCCCGGAACAGTAAAACTTGGCGCTTTGTAAAACTACAGCACATTACTTTAGGAATTAACCATGCATTAAACAAGTCTCCTGTCGTAGCACCTTTGACTAACCGGCAGCTTATTCTAGACAAGAACAGCCTGCTGAATTACACAAAGCGATCAGTTGTGGTTTGTTTATGGTACAGTACATGTTACAGTATGTGCTGTATAGTGCCAGCTTTATCGGTGTCAGATATGTAAAAAAGTGGCAGTCTTGTGAATGGTTCTACTGAAAACAGCTGACTAGAGCATAGCTGAGTAGAGCGGAGTATGTTCATCCATATCCCCTAAACACATGTTATTGATCTTGATGTGAACGATACGTGTAATTTTTGCCTGTAAAAATGACAGACTTCCCTAGTGCGACATATGATGGACTTTTCCAGTCATTTAGCCCACTTAAACCTCACCTAGACTATATATTTACAGACTATATTTCAAAAAAGATATACTTCTGCTTGTGAATATCTAATTAACTTGCTGGCAAATGGCTCAAAAGTGTTTTATAGAAAGCTGAATATCTTTGAAGAGATTTAACCTTTTCAGTGGTGAGTTTAAAATATTCTAGCAGTCCCCCCAGAGTGAGTTTTTTTAAGGTGACCGTTATTTTAGAACGTTTCCCCTTACTGTTTCCATGGCGACACATCATGCTTGTCACATGACACAGCGAGGCCGCAATAACAATATGACAGATGATCTCTTTTATCTTGTTCTTCTTTTATATAAAATATTCACAATCTTGCATACCATCTGATATTACGGTTCACAAATGTGTGTAATACTTGTTTTTTTCATTTAAAAACCTTTCTAAATGATATTGAGTGCGATATGTGACATGGGTGCCGCCATGTTTGTCCCCTCTGCAGTTGAGAGAGTCCTGTCAGTCGGATTTACAGCATGTGAATTCATCAGTTTCTCCCGAAATACAAGTAATAAGTTGCCAGTGAACTATGAGAAGAATAGAGTTAATTTTACAGTTACTTCCACTATGTGTATCTGATATGAATAAAACACATCGGCAAATTATATTTGAATGGATTGTTAATGTAAATAAAAAATTATATTAATTAATTTAATTTAATTTAATTTAGCTTCCATAGACATGTGAGTGTATTTTAACTCTAAGTGTATTGTTTTACTAGTACTTATGTGTATTTAAATCTGAAACCTAAAGTAAAAATTATGTGGTTAAAAACACTGCATAGTTGTGATAATGAGTCAAGCGCAGTGCACATCTCTCTCTGGCTCAGCACCAGCTAAAGCGCGAAAGCACAGTTTAAATTTGACAGTTATGCAACATCACCGAATGTTCTGAATCCATATGTGGGACTGTATTCCCAAGATCACAGAAATAAAAATCCTATACGTGGGACTGTACCACTCAAAGGGTTAATGACACTAAAACTGTAAAAGTATTCCCACCAGGTGAAAAATAAATATACTAAAATGAATTTGAAATACATTTACTTCATGCCAAGTATACTACAAATACGATTACATATTTATCTACTACTTAAAAATGCCCTGTACTTTTGATATACTAATATGGTACACAAAGTCTGCTAAACTGATACAACTTAATTTGTGCTTAATGTACTTACTTTGTGCAGAAGTAATGCTGAGGTCCAACTAAACATTACACTGAAGTACATTTGATTGTGCTACAGTGGAACTATTGCAAGTATCCTTCAGTTACACTTTAAATATCTTGCATTTAAAGACCAATATTATAAAAAATAATAAGAAGAAGAAACACAATCAATCCTCGTCAATAATGACATTAAAACACATTTTAGGCTTAATATTAAGAAAGATGCAATGTGCACAAGTAGTACTCCATATAAAGTTTAATTAAAATATTAAACTAAGTATCAAGTAATATATCAGTACATATGTTAATAGATTTGAACTATACTTAGTATGAAATAAATGTATTTTAAATATAGGTATTTTTGACTAGGGCATACCGACATACATACATTAATGTTTTATAAAATGATGGTGTCAGTTTAGAGCTGGATATGGCAAACTACCATACGTAAGCATGTGTTAAAGATCTAAATGTTACAATTCAGTATGTCACAGAGAGAGAGAGAGAGAGAGAGAGAGAGAGAGAGAGAGAGTGAATCTATGGTGTCAGTTTTAATCTCTTGTGCGGTTTACTTCTCATAGGAGCTTCTGACCTCACAGAAGAACAACAATTTCCCAAAGGCATCTTTGTATTCTTTGTTATCAGAGTAACCATCAACACTTACACAAATATATCTAATTTCAAACATTTAACTCAAATAATGAACTCGAATCAAAGCAATTATTTTTTATTATGTCAGCAGCATATTAAAATAAGACTCTGAAAGAGTGAAAGCCACTGCTAGATTTGCTTTCAGACAAAAGAACCGAAGGCAAAGATCAGCCAGACATCTGACCTGCTTTTATCTGGTGCTCAAAAAAAGAAACTTGATACAACCAAGTCCCATTTGGTGGCCAAAACCATTCGTCAGAGATCTGCAAACTGTCCCTGCCGGGGGGCAGAGGTCAACATTTGTCCTAGTAGAGGTCAAAAACAGCGAACATGGTGGGATGTTGCTGGATCATACGCACTCCGCTAGGCTCCAGCAGAGGGAGAGCAGGTGGATAAGCAGCATGGCTAGTAAATATTTGATGGTGCTGCAAGCCGTTTGAAGTCACACTATTCTGAGCCTGGGCAGATCCATTAGTGAAACCTACGGCCACCTTGCCTAAAATTATGTAGCCCACCATCAAGCTGTGCTAACAGCACACACACGCTGCTAACTTGATTGGCTGAGTCCCAAAAAGAGTCAAAGTATAACACTGGCACAAAGGCTTAGTAGATATTGGATGTTTTGATGCACTGTAGCGCTTCAGTTCTGAGAAGCGCTATGACAGGGGGTCTCTGTGTAGTATGGGGCTAGCTAACATTGCCAAGGCCGGCATGTGGGCAGCTGCAGAGCCAGAGTATGAAGAGCTTTGTTAATAATGCAGAGACTCCATCAGCCATGCAGGACACGAGGTGCCAACGGTCGCTGATGAATGAACATAAATCCACACTGCTTTGTGTGTGAGTGAGTGTGTAAGATCTTTCTTTCTTATTCTGATTAAATTACACTGTCAGTGACAAGTAAGTATCTGGCATAAAATGGCAATAAATAAATTAAATCACAATTCACCTCTTTTGTGCTATGTGAAAAACAAATATACTCAAATGTATATGAAATACATTTGTTTAATGGTCAGTATACAACAAATACATGTATGCATTAGGCTACTTAATAAAAATACCCCACAACTGTAATTTTAGTGTACTAAACTGGTCTGCTTAGCTGGAACAACTTATTTAGTACTTAATGCATTTTACTTGTGCAGAGGTTGTGCTGAAGTCCAATATAGTAAAGTATATTTGGACTATTTTCAAATATACCTCTTGTATTTGAAGACCGATATTATTTAGCGTTCATACATTCCTCATCAATAATGACATTAAAATGCATTTAAGGCTTAATATTAAGAATTATGCATTGTGCATAAGTAGTACTCCAAATAAAGTTGAATTATAATTTTTATATCAGTAAGGCTGGAGTGATACATCAGTAAATATGTTAATAGATTCGAACTACCGTATTTTTCGGACTATAAGTCGCACCTAAGTATAAGTCGCCTCCGTCCAAAAAATATATCATGATGAGGAAAAAAACATATATAAGAACCAATAGAGCATCACAGTCCCGTCGACGGCCCGAGAGAGCTTTGGTGTCGGTAGTAAATTTTCAATTAATTTCTCCTATTGACTTTCGGAAAAATCTGTATCTAAAGAGTTTTAGAGCATGTCTGAGGATAACCAGCTATGACTGAACTCATATAACATATAATTTCAAGTGAAAAAATTAAGAGAAAATCCAAAAAAAGTCAAAGGTACTAGACTGTGTACATATTTTAATTTCGAGTGAAAGAGCTACTCATCCCATAAACCACCGCGCCTCACTGAAGTCGACTGAAGCCACAACCGCAAACTAGCCTTTTGAGCGACTTCCAAATCTGACGACAGCCATGCAAACTTTTTCCTCCAGTGAATTTTATTTTATATAGTGAATGTGCAGTAAAAGCAGTTCTTTCAATATTAATCTTGTAAATAGTGTTTTATATAGGTATTTTGTATTGATTTTTATATTTATCATCGTGTATTTTATATATTGTGTGCGTGTGTGAAAGCGGTAACGATAACGTCAGCAACATGGTCGTCAACACGTCGTTGCCATTACACAAATGTTCAGTAAATGCACAAAAAGGTATGCCTAGGCTAAATATTGTTTTGACAGTGGCATTATAAAATGCTTGATATGACTCATACCATATGGAGGCTACAGTAGCCTAGCTAAAGTGGACGATAATGCTAACTAACGTTACCAACCCCCCTGCTAAACTGTGTAGGTCTTGTCCCTCATGCTGGCCCTTACAAAACCCACAAGCTGACCCTCGGACACGCTACACTCAACCAACGTCACATGACCCTATCTGAAGTGGTTTTCACCCCTTTGAACACTTTTGTTTTCCTCCTTGAAAAAAGCCATAATGGCAGCCAAGGAGATCGTGATTGCACTGATAAGTCTACCGTGCAAAAACACAACAAAGGTTTTTATTTTATTTTTATTTTTTTATTAATGATCTTCAGTCTTCACGCGGCTGTAAACGGTAATGTTTTTCTCTTGGTTAATTTCTCTTGGTTCATGTCAAATTAATTTTGATAAATAAGTCACACCTGACTATGAGTCGCAGGACCAGCCAAACTATGAAAAAAGTGCAACTTATAGTCCGGAAAATACGGTATGCTTAGTATAAATGTATGAAATAGTATGAAATGTATTTTCAATATATATATTTTCAGCAACATTTAGTACTGATTTTGGGATTTTGATTTTAAGTGCCCAGTTTGTTTAAAATTAGCATAAATATTGCTTTTGAGCTGCTGTAGAAGTCATAAATTCTTTATTATAATGTTCCTGTGGCTCAAATGGTAGAGCATTGTGTTAGCAGCGCAAGGTTGTGGGTTTGATTCCCAGGGAACACGTTAGATAAAAACTGTCGCTTTGGAAAAGCGTCTGCTAAATACATTAATTTAATTTTAATTGTATTATTATTTATTCAATTTAAATGGTTTACTTTCATCTTTGAATTTGGTTTTGCAGAAAGTTTCTTTTTTTAGGAAAGGGCAACATTTAAAATGTAAAAAAAAAAACATTAAAAGACAGGGACTGATCTAATATTTCAAAAGTTTTGACATGTAAAGGAAGGCTTAAAAGGAAAGGTCTGTGATTTTTCACAAATGTGGTTCTGCTAGTAAAAGAAGTTCTTGGACTTTTGGACCTATGACTTAAAATAAGACAGTTATTGTGCTAAAGGACAGAAGATATATGGGAGACATAGGGAGGTAAAAGAGTATCTCGTGCTCATATTGAGTGCTAGTGAAGTGACTTTGTAGGCAGCACAACTGACTACACAACCTGACGTCCTTTTTGATTACATTATATATTCCTGCTTCTGCCAGCTATTCTAAACCAATCGCAAGGTTTTCCATTTTAATTGGAGGATCAGTTGATGTTCCAGTCATTCCAAGCCTGCTTTTTAAATAAGCTCAGAGACGTAGGTTCACAAAATTACATTAAAATCACAAGAAACCACCACAAAAACTTAAACTCCATAATACTCTTCAAGGCTTTCTGTCTCCTCTTTTTTATCTCAAAAAATCTTTTTTTATCTTGTGCAGAGGCACAAGCGATTTCAAGCTCATCAGTTCTAATTTAAAACCATCTGATGACCTCTTCATTAAAAACCAGTGAGACGGCTCTCAATGAGATACAGACCTTTTGTGATTACGGCCACAGTTGTGAAGATAAATATTTACTGACATCTAATTGAAATTGCATTAGCAGTGGCTAGAAATCCCAGATGGGCAACTGGGCAGATGGTAGAGGAGTGTCTATACAAACAGAGGAGTCTTTATTCCAAATTTTCATCTGGTGAAGAGGAGAAAGAGGGGGGAAAAGCAAAGAGGAAGTACGAGAAATGTTGGCTGATGGTCTGCATCGATTCCCAATGATGGAAATAACAGTTCATGCCTGAAAAGACCCTTCTATAGGCTGACATTTAGATTTCATTCACAGATTACTCACCATAAAAGAGGCAAAGGGAAGAAAAATACATAACACTTAAAGAGGATAGACAGTCCTTCACTCCAATTGTTCTGCACCCTATCTGGACTAAATTACTAATTCATGTCCACAGGGTCAAGGTTTGGTTAGCATGGCTGCATTAGCTTCTGCTGGTAGAAAGTGTAACCACATCATTCTAACAGCAAAAACAGAACATCTTTCTACATTGGCTACTCAAAATTATTAGTGTCTTCTGCTTATTTGCAAGGAACACTTGAATATTTAATTATATTATAGCCTAGTAGATATTTTTCTAAGTCCAAGACAAATCTCAAATTCCTTTTGTCAACAATTTTCTATAAGCTATAGTGGAGAATTAAAAAATCTTCTGGAGGGCAGTTCATTCCTTTAAAAATGTATTATTTAACGGAATTTGATCACTCAAGTAAACCTATTCAAAAGAAAATATGAGGTTTTGCTTGAATAAAAATCTTAATATCTTATCTTTAATAACATTTATTATTAAAATTAATAACAGCCACACAGCAGTAACTGAAATGAATGAGAATGCTAACAGACACTTCAAGTAGAATGAAATATATTAACTTAAGACAGAAATGTCTTACAAAGGAACATCACTACATCTTCCTGACAATAAAAAATATTAATTGTACTTCAGTTATTAGGCCTCTTGGCTTTGTTCTTACTTTCTTTACCCACAAACTGTCAGATATTTATGGAGAAATTTAAAACCAAAATCAATTTAATATCAAAAACAGTCTTCTCCCTGTAGGTCCACACTGTATTACACAAATGCTCAGGTGAGATTTGTATATTTATAGAACTGCGCTACTGCATTTAACATGTGCTGTGTACAATATAGCTATTTTGTTAACACTGTATTATTTTCTGTTAGACTGGTGATAATTTAACAAGATTTCTACATTAGATCTCTTAATGAGGTCAAGACTTTATTCCAAATCACTTGCTCCCTCATTCAATTCATTTAGTGGAGCAGAGCTTCAGGTTAATAAGCTGAGATTAGAAGCAAGCTTCACCTCTAGAGAGAGCTATGACATGGCTAATAAGTAAGATGTTCCTTGGGGAACCGAGTATGAACAGACTGTTCACTACTGCATTTAAAAGATTCATGTAAATTCTGTAATCATTCAGTCTCAGTCATGAGGTTCCAAGCCTGTATGGCCAATAAACTTACCTTCCACTGTGGCTCTCACATCTCATTCGCATTGACATGCAAAAGTAAAACTGACCTCAATATTGGACAAACATGAAAAAGCAAAATTCTCAGCAGCCTTTTAGGCCACCTCATGTCATCGGTCATCAGTGTCACACGATTCATCAGAAATCATTCTAATATTTAATTTAAGGTTGAACTAACCTGTTAAGAAACGTCTAACATCTGCCAACACATGCTGGCTCTATCTGTGATCTCTCGGTTTAGTAACAGTGCACAATTGCCAAGAGGCACGACACTCTGAATGTTGGAAAGGGTCATTGGTACCATTTGTTCTGAGCTAACTGAGTTTCAAAAAAGGTCAATGAGATTTCAGGTGAAGACCCAATGAAATGGATTAATGTCAAGCTAAAGCTGTGCCAGGATCCTCCGAGGCAAGTAATATGAAAATTCACAAACCCAAATATTTCAGTGCAGTAGTTCAGACAAGGGGATGAGAGGCACACGGACGGCTGGAACCTCAGGGTTAATGACTGCGCACAAGCACTCGCCCCAGTTCTGAAACAGAACTTACATAACGTATGGATGAGTGTTTACGCTTGAAGGAAATATGATGCCGTGAACTCTCATGGTCAGATATCCTTTCATGCTAATGAGGGGTGAAGCAATAATGGGGCATCTCACGTCTGTGCCCTGTACCGCAGAATATTCTCACACTGGTAACTGTATGTAGATCAGCTGCATAGATAATTCCAGACCTCCATCATACTCTACCTATAAGCACACACAAAAGAAGAAAAAAAATCCTTCTAGATAAAATTAGGTTAAATAGAGAGGAAATATAGACTTTGCCTTAATTGTCTTGTTTCTCAGCTATTTGATGCTACAGGCCCCCAAATGTTCTCTGGAATCTTTTCTAACATTATTAATTACTTTGCCATCATTTCTTATCAATTGCAGAATAAAATTATTAATTTCAAAATAAACTTTATTGATCCCAAATCTTTGAACAGTAGTGTATTTTTATGTAGAGACCCATTTATATTATAAAAAAATACAAAAGTATACTTTAAAATTGTACTATTAAAAAATCTAGTAAATGTGTAAATATTTCCTGCAAAATAAGACAATAAGATTGTTTTCCTTTCTTTTTTTAAACCCAGTATTACTGTTACTGATCTACAAACCAGAAAATCTGGAAACGATGAACACTTCTGCTGTAGAGTTTCAAAAGAATATCACAAACTGCTCAGATTTTCAATTACACCAAATGTTGCAGTCTTACATGAAGTCTCATTCTCATGAAATGTGAATAACATTCCACGTCAGAATCTTCCAATAACAATATGTTCTGTACAATCCACATTAATCCCATTATTTCATTTGTGTCGATTTTTGTTTCTTCTAGAACCTCTAGAACAACTGAGACAAAGCTGACACTAACATTAAAAGAAACATAACCAGGAGCTTAATTAAGTCTCCTGAGGCATGAATGTGTAATTTCTGAGCAATAAAATGTTGCTCTCGGTACAACTGGGTAGTAGTCTGATTCAATTTATTTTAGTCACAGCTGCTATCCTATTTCTAGTAACTAAAAAAAAAGTCAACCAGAAGAATAACAGTACTAGGCTTCTTCTATTCTTCTATTCTTGGCTGAATGTCACGTCACTTCACTTCTACCAGTGTCCAGAACGCTCAGCGTAAAACTTCATTTCCATTTCATCAAAGGAGCAGGGTAACACACACCAGCTGCGGTGGTCATGTAAAGCACAGGTGCGGAAACTAGAGGGCACAAGGTGATTCTTGTCTCCCATTGCATCACTACTCTTTGCACTCTTGAGCAATACAGCAGCACTGCAACCCACAATTCCCCAGCTTCACTCCAGCACCTGAGTGAAATATGCGCATGCATTGAAAATGATGTGGGGTTGAAAATGTCAGCACGGTCAAGCCACTGGTGCAGTAGACCAGGAGAGATCCCATCTGTCTTTTTCATAACAGTAGCTGCAGATGACTAAACAATGTGGATCCAAATGTGTCCTATATACAAGATTTTTTCTTAAAGGTATAGTTCACCAAATGAAAATTTGCTAAAATAACAATTACTCACCCTTGGGTCTTCCAAGATGTAGATGAGGGTTTTTTCTTCAGTGGAACAGACTTCCCCCTCAGTCCGTTCACAATAGAGTTTGGGTCACCCTCAGTCTGTTTGCCGCAGGGCCTGGTGCGACCGCACCAGTTGCATTGCCCAAAGGACAGGCCTACTTATGATTTCCACAATGTGGAAAACAAGGACGAAATCATGGAATCCAGTCATAAAAATAGAACTTACTGTATAATGCAGAATGTCACAGAATTGGCCAAATTTTAGATTAATGAATCAAAACCAAATCACAACATGGACTAGTGTCTGTGAATACAAAGCCGCAAATGACTATTTAAATATGAATCCTGCATGTTCTGCACATCTCTGTGTGAATAAATGGCAAAGACGCACGGTTTTGTTTACTACTCATATCTTACTGAAGTGCCTGTGATACTCACTGTGATAATGCGTTTTCAGACAGAATTGATTTACCAGATAAACGTAAAAACACTACACAAAGTATTTCTGATAATAAATAAAAAAATACATTAAAACAATAAATTATTTTTTTAAATAAATTATTTAGAAATGTTTTTGATCATCACAACTGAATGAAACAATTAAAATGGAATCCAGAAAATTAATAGAAAACAACTATTTTTTACAAATAAAAATAAATTGGAGAAGAAAAAAAGTATTTTATAGGCTTATAAAAACATTTTTTTTACTTTTAATAAATTGTGTAAGTTTCCTGATTTTAAATAATTAGACATACTTTTTGATTTACATAATTTAATTTGACCATTAAAACGTAGTCTAATGAGGAAAAAAAAATTAAACAGAATTTGGTGAAAAATAAAACTGCTTTCTTAAGGCTCTACAGTTGATGAAATGGGACAATGTTTTTTTTTTCAGTCCTTTGGATATATTGGACTGTATATTTGTATATACTCTTATGGCACCCTTTCACTGCAGAGGATCTATTGGTGAGCGCGTGATGAAGTGCTAAATCCTGAATGGCCTGAGGGTGAGTCAATTTTCATTTTCACACTTCTTTTTCTTTTTGGGTTAATTTCTTTAGGGATCTGCAGTGGCTCAGTGTTTCATTGTCAGTTAAAAAAGCAAAAAATGTTCAGAATAACAATAATCCCTACTTCTAGATACACAGCTAAAGATTGTGTTTGTAGGGTGGAGTGATGGGCATTGCACCATGCATCACTCCTGACATCTTTAGTTTCGGAAAACTCTCAGAAAACGCTTTAAATCTGAATCTAGCATAGTGATTTCATCCGACAGCTCCAATACAGCCATAGAGCTCCTTAATGTTTTTCATTGTCAGTTCAAAACACACAGACTGCACTGCAGTTGGATTTCATTTTAGGTATTTTTAGATTATTTAAGACCTTAAACCTCATGAAGAATCTCATTAATGAGCGATACAGTGAGGTGATGACTACTGACCTAAATAACTTGTGCTAAAAATTTCCAAGTCAAAATCCAAAAGAGGAAGTAGGTTTTTATTGCACTTATTGTCATCGTTGCTCAATGCAAAGGTCAGGTATCAGTATGAGAACATGTGATGACTGAAATGTTCTTATAATCAATAACTAATTGTGACACTTTCAGTTTACCATAGATGATGCATTTAATTCTGGAAAACATGTAAATGTGTACATAACATATAAATGGATATGTACGCATCATTACCTTTGCTTTTGTACCTTGATGAACTTAATCTTTTTTTGACTTGGCAAGTACAAAGAAGAGCCACTCCAAGGTGCAGCTAATTTTAGTTACCATGGTAACATCTATGGGTGCATGGTTGTCAAGGTAATGTCATTGCATCAAACAAAGTATGTGCTGAAGACCAAAAAGAACAACCAGAAAGATGTGTGTTACTGTATATATATATATATATATTTAACTATTAAGTGTGAAGTTCATGATAAAGATTTTAATTTTCACTTTGATAACACTATCATTATTACTACTTAAATTTTTAAAAAATTTTGATTTTAAATTTTTCATTTTCACAAACACTACATCATATTACCTTGTGTCTTCCCTTAAGAGAACTTACATGTGAAAACATTTCTAGCACACCATGGGGGACAGTAAACTCTGTTACACCCCAGCTTTACTAGTTAAAAAAAAATACTGATGTCACTATTATTGTAGTATTATTTACTAAAATTAGTATTAAATAAATAAATAAATAAATAAAAAAAAAATAAAAAAAATAATAATAATTATAATATAAATTAAAGCTGCAAGCAGCCTTTCTGGGGCCAAGCCCTTATTGCTCTTTGGCTTTTAAGGTTTTTTCAAGCAACTTTTTCAGCACTTTTTACAGAACAGATAGATTCAGAATTACAGATAAGGTGAAATCAGAAGGTCTGATGAGAACGAACGCAGAATGAAGTTACAAAAACACACTTATTTTTGATCCCATTTTAAGAAACTTTAGTACAGCTCTTAACCATGTAATAAAGGAATTGAAATGACAACTTTATTCCCAATTTTAAATTTTTCCCATACAGGTTTCGAACCCACAACCTCACAGGTTCAGAACCAACGCCTTAGCTAAGTGCGCCACATTAGTTGACACACAATTTACATGGCACAGAAGAGAGGTCAAGGTGTGAGAATGATCTCTCACAAGCCCGAAATAGCATTTTAGCCAGATTAGCATGCTACGCTAAAAAATGCTAACATTGTCAAAGTTAACCAGATTGCTCAAGAGACCCATTAGAGTGAATAGAAAAGTGTTAGCATTTTAGTTAATTAGCATGCTAAGCTAATTAGCATAAATCAACAAACACAGGCACGGTCAACTTCGGAGCTGTACATCTCTGGAACGGGAACGAATATCAAAAATCCGTTCTGTCATTTCTGTCAGGCCCGTTCTGAAGTTCATCTGATAAAACTTTTAACAAAATTGAACAAGATTTCAGGGAGGAGTAGTGAAAAAACTGTATTTCATTCCATTCAATATGGCGGACAGACGCCATGTTGGAAAATGACAATTGAGACATCCTCAGAATCGGCATAACCAAAGGAATAAAATGACATAAAAATAACAAAAATCGATCAACATTTACAGTAGTTATAAGGGGTTTTGCAAGAATCGTTATATCTCTTGAACACTAGGTGGCGCTGTCTTCCAACTTCCGGGGTACTTCCGGCACATGGTGTTGATGATGCCTATCGATTTTTGTGAAGATTTGTATAGTAGTTCAAAAGTTAGAGCAATTTTTGACAAATTTCAAAATGGCGGACGGGTGGTCCAGGTGGTCTTGACAAAATTGACATCCACAGATTCGAAATGATCTACAGAAACCATAGACATCAAGATCATAATTTTCTGATGAATTGTTCAGAAGTTATAAGCTACAAAGTGCATTTTTGGTATCTCAACACCCATAGGTGGCGCTGTTCCCAAATTTAGCATGGACCCCCAGATCATGGTGTAGATGAAGTGTACCAAGATTGGTATCGATTGATCAAAGTTTGGCCGAGATACAGCATCTCTACCGATTTGAGGTCAACCTCAGTAAGTTCACAGCATCATAACTTTTTTTTTCACTAGTGTTCAAAAAATTCTGTTGAGTCATTTCTGTGCGGCTCAGTCCAAAGAACATCTGAGCCAAATTTCAGAAGAATTGGACCAATTTTGAAGGAGGAGTAGTGTTTAGACTGAATACTGTACTTTTCAAAATGGCCGCTACTGTAATGGGAGGAGTCTTAATGTAAGATATGGAATGGAATCTCCATGAAGAGACAAAACAGATGTACTAAGTTTTATTTTCATAGAATTAGTGGTTCAAGAGTTATTAACGTTTGAATGTTGAATTTTTGAACTGGTGGTGGCGCTGTAGAGTTGGTCCTAGAGACCCCAAAGTTGGTCAGATCACTAATAATGGTCATCTCTACAAGTGTGCCAAATTTCATCATTTTCCCATGTTCCCTTCATAGGGCTGCCATAGACTCCCATTGGACGAAAATAATAATAATAATAATAAAACGTACAGATACAATAGGGGCTACAGCCCTCTGGGCTTGGCCCCTAATAATATATAATTATAATATATATATATATATATAATAAAACTAATTGAAATAAATTATATTTGATAAATCATAAATAAACGATTAAACAGAAATAAAAAAACACTTCCAAAATTAAAATGAAAACTAAAAATATTAAAATTAGCTAATATTATATTTTAAGTTTTAATTTAAATTTTTAAGTTTTAGTAATTTTGTTATGTACTTTTCTTTTCTACTTCAACTGTACATAGCTTTATTTTTTAAGTTTTAGTTATAATTTTAGAATTTAATCTCAAACATTTTTTTCAGTTAGTTAATAAGTCGAATATTTTAATCATTTAAATGAGCAGGATGCGTCACCCTTTATTTCCAAGATAATTAAAACCAAGTCCAAATTCATATTTTTCAAAACATGCTATTTCTGTGTTTCTGTTAACACGTCATAATCCTTAATTACCGGACCAATATACCACATCTAATCCTCCTTAAATATCACTGAATTAGAGCTTTAAACTATAAGAATCCCAATTACTACACCACTGCATTATTACAGGTTACTTTTTGACATTTCTTAGCAATGATTACGCACGCTTGTCTGTGAGTATGTCTGCATTTCACACAGCTATAGTACTAATGAGATGACGTCTTTGCCACGTCTGGCTGCCTCATCTAACACAAGCACCGCAACTCTGTATCCCACAACCATAGCAACAAGCCACTAATTACTCACCCCCCCCCCCCCCCCCCCATATACACACACACAAAAAAGAGCCAGAACAAAATGGATCACAGTGTCAGTCTATGGAGCACTCTGCTCTGCTACTGTAGCCATACTCACATACACCGATGATTTATGAATGGAGATGACTTATCACTACACTGAAGCGAGGAAACATAAGAGCACAGAGAGATGAGCAATGCAGAGCAACATAAAAAACAAACAAACAAAGTTTGCTAACTAAACATTCGGAACAAATTCCATATAAAAATATATAATCAAATATAGATATATATAAAAAAAAAAATCTATTTTGGAAAGCATCCACTTGGTGTACCTTAATTAAACAAGCCACTGCCTATGCAGTTTAATAAAAGGATCTCCACTGACATCTAGTGGGACATAATATAAAATGGCCTCATGCATGATCAGTTCGGGTTTTGGCAACGGCCCAGGCCGGGATTCAGGCGAATTTTCATGTCATGGCCTTGGTCCGGTTTTAGGCTTCTCTTTATTTTTATATTTTAGACTTCCATCAATTAATGATGAAAACAATTGCTGTGCTGGTGGGAACAACACAAGGCCGAGCTTCCAGTATTCTCAAGAGTGCCTTGATGGTGTTAAGGCCCAATCCCAGTTCTACCCTTCAGCCCTTCCCCTTTCGCGCTTTCACAGGAAGATTCTCTAGATTCTCTTTTGGGTGGAGGGGTAGGGGGAAGGGGAAGGGCCAGATAGCCCTTCAAACGAAGATTTTTCAGGACCACACTTCAAACGAAAGGGTATGAATTATCTCGGCAACATGGCTGCTACAGCGAACAAAAATATACATAAATGTAAGCTTTTTTGGCATTAATAAAATTTTAATGAAAAGTAATCATTTGTTTTATGCTACATTCAATTGTGAGTTCATATTAACGGTCATGTTACTCAAAGAAATGTTTGCAAAAAAATCGCTAATATTTGCTAACGTGGTATCATTACAGACTGCATGATAGTGCCACAGCAGTCTGATCAGGGCGATAACTGCCGTAGACATTGATGGAAATTAGAAATCGCTAAACCATTTTCTCAAATATTGCCTATTTGAGAGAGAGAGAGAGAGAGAGAGAGAAATGGAGGTTGCGTGTATTCGCGTCTGTGCGTTTATCTTTTTAGAGTGAGTTTACTTAAAAACAGCGATTGTATCCTCTCGTCGCTGGAAAATAAAATGTAGCCTAGCAATTCAGTATTTAAACTGTATTTAATAAAAGTCGTGGATAATAACAAGTTTATTTTCTCCTGGATGTGTGAGCTGCGCGATTTCCGATATGTGTGTGTGCCAGTAAGCAGCTCATTAATACAGAACGATAATTAAAGGCTCTAATGCACATCAGCACACCAGTATATGTGTGTACTGTAAGAGCTAGACGACGAACGCTGATGACGTGTGACATCATGGTAGTGGTGTCCCAATCCTTAGGGGAATATCTTCTCCCCTACCCCTTGGCACTCTGGTTTAAGGCAAAAGGGGAAGGCGGAGAGGTAGGGGAAGGGGAAGGGGTATAAAATAGAATTGGGATTGGGCCTAAGTGTCCCGCAGCAGCAGCAGCAGCAGCAGCAGCATGTATGGTGTGTGCCGTCATCACAGCTGAACAATTCTGCATTCAAATGCACGCAATAGGCTTAAAGGGATAGTTGAATATGAAAATTTGAAGTTTATCTGCTTATCCCCAGGGCATCCAAGATGTAGTTGACTTTGTTTCTTCAGTAGAACACAAACAGAGATTTATAACTCAAACTGTTGCAGTCTGACATTAATATAAGAAGATCCGTCACGTGCCAGCTGAAGAAGATGATGTGAATGCGCTCAGGACATTTCGGACATTGCGGTGAATCGGAGGTAAAAAAAAAAAAAAACACCTAAATAAATACTGTTCAGTTTCTTGAACACACCGATCGTTTCGTGTCTTTACAAGTCAATGCATCGTCATGAGCTGCAGTATTTAATTTGGTTTTGTTTATGTTTTATTTTTGACTCTCAACCATGATTCCCATTCACTTCCATTATATGACTGACAGACTGCAACGGCAACTGAATCTTTGTTTGTGTTCTACTGAAGAAACAAAATCACCTACATATTGGATGACCTGGGGTTAACTAGATAGACATCAAATTTTCTTTTTTGGGTGAACTTTCCGTTTAAGCTTCCTGCAAAGCATAGACAAAAGTAATTGCCATAAATGTGTCAGGGGACAACATTAAGGAGATATTTGAATTGTTTATTAATAAATAGTGTTTTATGAGTCTGTGTCGCAAAGATGAAGTTGCCGATACTGACTCGCCACCTCTTCATTAGATGTGCCTTTAGAGAGCAGTGCATCTTTATGGATTATGATTATACTGAAAGAGTTTTTAATACATTTTATATTTGTTAATGGTGCAATGTGTAATATTTACAACGATCTATTTACAGAAATGCAATATATAACATGTTTTCAGATGAGTATAAAGACCTTACTTAATGAACCGTTATGTTGGACACAGGCTCGGCTAGGGCCTGAACATCTCGGGCCAGGACCTAAATTTGAGGCCCGCACAGGGCTCTGGCTAAAATGTCAGTTTTACATGGTTTTTCATTAGACATTTCATGCAATTTAGAAATACCACCCAGGGCATGTCCAGGAAAAGAGGACATATGGTCACTTTTAGTATTATACTCCTTATGTACCCTGACATATCAAATCCAAGACAATGAAGTATAAGTGAAAATGTGGGTGTCCATATATATGAAATATACACACACATTTTCACATACTTATATTTCAGTGTCAAGATTTGACATTTCATAAAAGAATTATGAGTAAATTAGTAAAAACTATAAAATAATATAATATACAATGATGTTACAACTAACCAGGTATTAATAAATCATATATCCATATCATGTGTTTGTGCCAAGGGGTTTTGCAATACCTAGATAAAGTGAGCAATCAACATCCACATTAATCTAAAATGTCTGTCGTCTTGGAAATATGTAAATTCTGCCATTTTTGTTTATGGGCCACTGGCAAAGAACGTAGTGACATGTTGACAGTGCTGATTTGGTGATTTCAGCACAAGTCGCAAGCAACAATACTGAGCTGTGACATGACCAGAGCAGACAAGCTAAAAAATGTTGCACTGAAAAAAAAAAAAAAATCAAACATGGTAACCATGGCCTACTGATTCAAGCTACTATACATAGCCACAAGGTGGAGCACTAGTCTTAAATAAAGGTTTCAGGAGTTTCACCACAATGTGGCACCATAAAAACATTGTTTTCATCTTCTCATTCTGATATAAATATAAATAGGCTATACTACTATAACAACAACAATAACATAAAAATTATTTATTTTAGTACAATTTTATGAGAGTAATAATAAGTAATCAGAATCTCTTCCACACAGCCACAAGCTGAACTAAGCACTATTTACATACTTAATGCCACAACATCCTGACAGGCACAAAAGATTATAGTAAAAACATTTTTTTGTTGTTGTTGTTGTTGTATTTTTTTTTTTGTACTCAGCAAGCCTGTTGACCCACTTCCATCCTACAGTTTTACTCCATCAACATCCACTAATCGCTCACTCCTCCATGCCTTCACACATATATATGCAGGAAGCCTTCCACCATACCGCACCTGTGGAGCTGCTTCATTTATATTCATGGGGATGTGTGCCGGACTATAAGCTGCTCTGCACTTAGTACAGAATGTACAAGTAAGCTACAGGAAACTGCCCTCAGCTCTCTCCATTTCCTGTGAACATCCATACGGCGGGTTTCTTTGTTGTAAAATAGTAAATCTTCTAAAGGTGTATGTAGTGTCATAATCAAAGCATGTTCTCTAAACTCAGTATGGATCTCTGAATAAGGCCTCTGTGAGGGGCAGTGCTTTAAATGATAGTGTGTTCAAAAAGCAAGCAAATTCTTTGGGCATCTATATTCAACTTACATAGCTGAGTGGATAGGAATATAAGTATTCCAAATATAATAATTAAATTAATTTACAAAACATAACTATGTGTTCATAAATTATGTTCATGAAATAATCAAACATATGCTTAGTAAACGGTTAAGTTACTAGCTAATATATTATTATTATTATCTTTTCTGACATGGATAATTTATTACGCTGTGAGATTATAGTACAATGTTGACATATCAATGATTTATAAGTGATTTATAATAATATATTAACTAGTAACTCAACTAGTAACTATATGGCAAAAAAATGCATTAAATTTACAAAATAAAAATAAAAATTAAGATAAGGGGTTGCAATCAATTTATTTATCTACATTTAAATAAATTTAGTTGAATAACTTTCAACATTTTTTTTTAAATGTGGCTAAAATATATTGTTTGCAACCACTTATCTTAAAAAATGCAATCAAGTCTATTTATATTTTCAAGTCTGTATATTTTTTTCAGTGTTTTAACCTTTTACCAAGTATCTGTTTGATTATTTCATGATGGTATTTTTTTAGACAACTTACGAGATTTGTAAATCCTTATCATAATACATAATAATCATTTTTGAATGTATATTCATGTTTTGTAAATGATTAGTTAATCATCACTTGTCGTAGTTAATAGTGAATAAGTGTTCCCTATTCTAAAGTATTACCATAGATATACACAAACATGACAATTCGGTACGTACCTCAGTTCTGATGTCTCAGTTTGGTATGGTTTTGGTAATGTATCTATACAGTTTATGGGCTTAAAGTGAACTGCTATTACATATTTGACAAAAATGTGTGTGTTTGTGTGTGTGCTTCACTCCCTTTCCTGAGTGCTATAAAGCTAATTTGCTATTAAGCAAATTCTTTATAGCATTTGCTGTACATTCAGTGCTGTACTGTAAAACAAATGTTAAATGCCTAAAAAATGAGGAGTTTTGCTGCCTTCTCCTAAGCAACAGAGTAAACATCTTTTGGCTTGATGACACAAATGAACCACTGTTCGGACCCAAATAAAATAATATGAACGCAGTCCAGCAGGGGCAGGGGGAGTGGGGAGCAACTGAACTGGTTCGGACCAGGCAAGTGAACCAAGTGTTCAATGCAGCACCCTAAGTGTGCCATTTTCATTTAGAAGCTGTTGCTTTGAACCCACATTCTGTGGTCAAAGGAGCTCTCCATGTAGGTGAAATAGACAGTTGTTATGCTCCAAAATGAAAACAAATCCATCAGAGAAACAGCAGGAACATTAAGATTTGCCAAATAAAGTGTTTGGTAGATTCTGAGAAAAAGAAAATGCTGGTGAGCTCAGCAACATAAAAAGGCCTTGATGGGCACAGATGACAACAGCGGTGCATGATCAGAGTATCCTCTCCATGGTAAAGAAAAACCCTTTCACAACATCCAGCCAAGAGAATAACACTCTATAGGAGGTAGACCTGTCACTGTCAGAATCTACAATCAAGAGAAGTCTTCACGGAAGCAAATACAGAGGGTTCACCACAAGGTGCAAACAAGGCCAGATTAGACTTTGCCAAAAAACATCTAAAAAAGCCAGACCACTTTTGGAAAAGCCAAATCTACCAGAATGATAGGGTAAAAACAAACAATAACAACTAAATTTAGCTGCAGCAAAAACCTGGCGAAGCATCACAAAGGAGCAAACAGAATCTTTGGTGATGTCTATGAGACCCAGACTTAAGTCAATTATTGCCTGCAAAGGATTCTCAACAAAGTATAAAAAATTAACAATTAACTGATGATTACATATTTGTATGTCCAATTACATTTGATCCCCTGAACAGGGACACTGGACTGGGGATAAAACCACTACTGATTACCAGGGCCCCAAAGGAAGAGAGGGCCCTTGAAAAGTCTGGAATATATATTTTCAAGGGGAGGGGGGCCCCATTAGGACTGCCTATGCATAGGGCCCGGGATCTTGTGCAGCACCTCTGCCCCTGAAAATGGGGGGACGGTGTATAAAAATGGAGGTAATTCCTAAGCATTTTATGTTACATTTGTTCAACCCTTTGAAAAGTTCAACCCCTTGAAAATTAAAGCTTAAAGTTTGCAATTCAATTTCTTCTTGATTGTTTCATTTTAATTTTATTCTGGTGGCATACAGAGCCAAAATTATGAAAATTGTTTCAGTGTAAAAATATATACAGTATGGACCTATGGAATAAGGCTGAGAACATCCCTGAAGAACGAAGCTGGCTTCATGAGCGCTAAATGGCCGTTGACACCCTTGAGCTGAAATCTCCAAAAACCTCAAAAAAAAAAATTCAAATAGGCTATATCTTTATTAAAAAACTGCATATTTGAAGTTTAAACAACTACATTCTGTGACACAACAATGGTAGTATTTGTAAAATTCCAGTGGGTTTGGTCCTCCGCCATGATGCTCACTGAGAAATTGGCTACTGCAAGCAGAGTTATACAAACGGTGAAAAGGTTCCCAAGGTGATGCTGGTAGAATATATCATGGCTAGAAAGACCCCCAGACAATCAGATATTAGAACCAGAAGTACAATATTTGGCCAAGTTACAACTATTTTACTGAAATCTGAGTGCAAAAAATAATTGAGAAAATCATACTAAGTAAACAAAACTTTTTCTTTTGGATGCGATTGTTTGACGGCATATTTGGCTCTTTACAACAGCCTTCATGATTTTGCATGTTTCCTTTTGGAATATCTGTTTCTCTAGTGTAATGCATGCATACAGCCTATATCATTAAAGGTCCCCTTCTTCGTGATCCCATGTTTTAAACTTTAGCGAGTGTGTAATGTTGTTGTTAGGGTATAAATAATATCTGTAAAATTCTAAAGCTCAAAGTTCAATGCCAAGCGAGATATTTTATTTAACAGAATTCACCTAATAAAAAACGACCCGTTTGGACTACAGCCCTCTAGTTCTTGCAGCAATGACATCACTAAAGGCGGGCGTGCACGGTGCGAATTCGGATGGTCGGGAGATCGTATGTCCACACACACGGCACGAGTGAGTATATCTGAAAATCGTACAGACAAGATGATATACGACACGATTTCACAACCTGCGAATTCCAGAAGCAAATCGCACAAAGTTGATAGACGCGTTCAACTTGAAGCACCGCTGCACGCACAGAAGGATCACTGTATGACATTAAAGTACTGCGAGAGCGATAAGAGAGCACACATATCCAATGCATTCGAATCGTGGTACTTTGATGTCATACAGGTGATCATTCTGTGTAGCGCTGCTTCAAGTGGAACGCACCTAATATAACTGCTCTCCCTCTCTCATAACTGCATATAAAATATTGATATGAGCCGTGACTGTTTCCTACACGTACAGGTTATCTTTCAGCAATAGGAAACCGGGACGTTTGGTTACCCTGTGTGTGTTCTTGTATATGGTTTATAAATATCTGAAATAGGTATTACAATGTAAACATGGTTTGTGAGGACATTTCCTGTGCCCTCGTAAACCAAATGGTTTTAAAAAAATACTTTACGGTGTTTGATGGAAATTTTAAACATGCATTTTCCATGATTGATAGAGGTAGTGTATGGGGATATACAGTATAGAATACCGTAACGTTTATGGAGAGTCCCTGTAAACTACATATGCGTGTATGAGAGAAAGAGCGAGAGAGAACTAAAAAGGCATTGGAACACGTTGCTAGAAACCTCATACAGCGCTCGCGGTTCCTGTCAGACTTCAGCGAGTTTATCCTCCTGGTTCGCCGTGGCGCTGCCGTCTTCGTCTTTCCTCTTCTATGGTTTTTCTAGTTAGTGATTGGTCAACTTCAGATAAATCAACAAATTGACTCGTTCAACCACACAAATGGCACGAATTCAAACCGATAGCTCACAAACTTTTTAGACAGGTTTAAAAATGATCGGGAGGTCGGGAAGTGCTCGTAAGCCACTCTGCTCGGCTCATCGCAAATGATACGAGCCACGACCATACGAGCATACGCGATTTCCACACGATTGAGAAAAAAAAATTGCATGCAAACTCGTAACGACAGCAAAAATCGCACCGTGTATGCCCACCTTAAAACAGTTTCTTGACTAACCTCCGCCCGCATGAATACACAAAAAGGGGGGTGTGGTCTTGTTGCACTCCAATGGAGAAGGAAGAGCTGTGTTTGTGTTTGCCATGTCGTTGAAATGCTGTTATTTTCATCTTGGAGTCCAATCATCTTTGTTTGGGCTTCCCAGAGACGCTGTACTTGGAGATTAATGGTTACAATTTATGTTTAACTCGGTTCCCGAAAATTATAATCCACATGTAAAACTATGTGAAGCACATTTTGCTGAGGACAGCTTGCTGAGGACAACTTCCTCAATCTCAATCAGTTTAATGCCGGATTCACAAAAAGATTAATCTGAAAGATGGAGCAGTTCCCTCTTTTTCTGGAGAAGGCGTTGTTTATGGACCACAACCGGTAAGTGCATTTTATTATTTAAGTTGGTGCGTTTAACAGTTTCTGTAACTTACTACACAAAGGACAAAGCTGTTTAGCTTTGTTAACTAGATGTTAGGGCTGTGCAAAAAAACGAATTTGATTTTCATGCGCATCTTGTCAGTAAAAACGCTTCTGTAATTATAAGTTCATTTCCAGCACATGCTCGTGCCCACTTGCTTCTCAAGACTACTCCAAAAATTGCCCAATCACGTTACCAGGAGGGCCGCGTGCTCTAAGCTGCGGTCGAATCACAACACAGGTACCGCTAGCACAATCAGAACTCGTTACGTATTTCTGAAGTAGGGACTTCATAGAACAAGGAAGTCATCAGCCGTTTTTGTGACAGTGAAAACAGCGGTATACAGTTAGGTCAATTGTGTGCAAAAATACTGTGTTTTTTTACTCGCGAAACATGAACACGTTATATTGCACACTGTAAACACAATCAAAGTTTAAAAAAAGCGCGAAAAACGGGACCTTTAAGTGAACTATTTACACAGTATTGCAGTCTTAAGCTAACATATAAAGCTGTCACAATGTGTCCCTTTATACACCACAGTGTTCAGAGTGGATTCTAATTACTGAGGCAGTCTCATTGCCCACAGCCGTGCTTTCTCCTGTCAACTCCTATCTACACCATGATTGTTCACCATAGCAACAAGCCACATGGGTTCCTCATGTGGGCCAGAGCTGGTGAGACCCAAGAATGCAGTTCTCATGTTAACCATTACAAATGGCAACCACTTCTCAGACCTCTCTGATTCATCATCAGAGCAGTGATAAAATGGCACTGCCACCTACAACACTCATTTCAGGAGTCCTGTCAAGACATGGAGAGCAGTGAAAAGGGGGTGTAACTGCGGAGGTTTTGCAGACAAAAGACATCTAATCAGTGCCCAGGGAAGCAGACCGGCCAGGAAAATTGACCTTTGAAACAAGAGCTTCAGCCTTTAATTAGACCGACCCTTCATGTACTGTCAAGCTACGTGCTGGTGCAATGTGCTTACTAAAATCCAAAATGTCAGAAATGCTTTGTGCTTTGGCAAACAAACGGTGGGGAGCATGTGTTTATATTTTTTTCCTCTGTTTTTTTTTTTTTTTTTTATAGTATTTTAGAGTATTTTTAGAGAAATTGGTCTGTGCAATTTATCTATTCTAAAAATGCATTATCATGCTTTGCAGAGAAGCTCAGAAAGAAAGAGCACCTTTTTGTTCTCTACAGGATGGCCTTATATCATAAAAAGAACAATAGAACAAAATAGAACAGAATATAATAAAAACATTTTTGTCTCTACATACTGTACAGTCCTTACTTCAGTCTGAATAATAAAATAAAATAAAAAATGTAATGGGTGCAATAAATAGAAAATGTGTGATGTCTCTATAGTTCAAGCTCAAGTTGAAATTTATTACAGGACTACGGTGCTACATAAATACAGACATACAACAATGTAGTAAGCAGTATGAACCTATGCACAAACCAACCTACTGACATATTTTGACTGAAAATATATTATATATATAAAGGTTTGCCTATACATAAACCATAAAAAGAATACAGACTAAACAAATGCTTCACATGATACTTTACATGTGCAAAGAGAAATATCGTAAGTCAAGCTGCTGGCTGGGGAACGGTGCAAGATGATTTGTAGTGCATGAGCATGTAAACATACACATATCACAGAGTCTTTTTGGGGATTATGTACACAGCAGTGTATGAAATGTGTCTAGTGCACATAGAGCACAGTGTGGTTTGTATACAGATCCCCTGTAAAGACCTTGTCTCAGAGGACCACCAGGACAAGACCACAGGAAACAGATAATTCTTCTGCACAATCTGACTTTGCTGCAGCCTGGAATTGAACTACTGGTTTCGTCTGGTCAGAGGAGAACTGGCCCCCCAACTGAGCCTGGTTTCTCCCAAGGTTTTTTTCTCCATTCTGTCACCGATGGAGTTTCGGTTCCTTGCCGCTGTCGCCTCTGGCTTGCTTAGTTGGGGTCACTTCATCTACAGCGATATCATTGACTTGATTGCAAATAAATGCACAGACACCATTTAACTGAACAGAGATGACATCACTGAATTCAATGATGAACTGCCTTAACTATCATTTTGCATTATTGAGACACTGTTTTCCAAATGAATGTTGTTCAGTGCTTTGACGCATTTTGTTTAAAGCACTATATAAATAAAAGTGATTGATTGATTGATTGTACATGCCCACTCACCTGTGTGTAGCACACTTAAAAAAAAAAAAAAAAAAATACATACAGTTTCATACAGTTTTTCTGTGACGGGGTAAGGTTGGGGGGTGCAGAAGTGAGATGGTTCATGTTACAGGAGGTAGGGGGTTTGTGTGGGGTTTCAGAGGCAGGCTGGGTGATTTGAGTTCAGGGCTCTCAAAGCCTAGGGGAAAAAGCTGTTGAGCAGTCTGCTGGAGCGGGCTCTGATGCTCCGGTACCGTCTTACTGATGGCAAGAGCTGGAAGAGACTGTGGGAGGGATTGGTGGGGTCCTTCACGATACTTTTGGTTTTACTGGAGAATCGTGTAAGGAAAATGTCCAGGATGGAGGGGAGAGGGGCACTGATGATCCTGTACCAGTTCCTGTACCAAGCAGTGATGCAGCTGGTTAGCATGCTCTCTATGGTACCCCTGTATAATATGATGAGGATAAGGGGAGGGAGACTTGCTCTGTTCAGCTGGTTCTGATCTCCCTGTGTCATGGTCCAGTCTTTGAACTGCCATAAATTCACCAGACAGACTTTCACACTATATAGTATACCCTGGACTACATTTCCCGTGATCCACTGCACCAATTACAAGTTCACCTGGTAACTAATGGTAACACACTACACCTGGTTCCCATCAGTGACACTATAAATGTTGCACTCATCCACACACACATTGCTGATTATCAGACCAATAGTAAAAGTTTAACTGTCAATCATATCCAGTCTTTTTCAATTAATATCCCACATACAGCAGTTTCTAAATTTGTACTTTTGAAATGGATCTATGACATACATAAGTGCAGCCTTCTGCATTTCAATGCAGTAAAAGTCATCCAAACTGTTGTCAGAGTTTACATCAAGTAATACACTTTTATATTGACAACATGACTAAGCATTTTGCCGATCTTGTTTGTAAACAATGACACAAGGACATTAGGCAAGCGAGAGGATTTTACCCCCGCTGCCTGGCTGAGGTCTTTGATGAATTGAAAAAGTACAGATGATTTGATGGGGAGTGAAACTCTGATGCGCTCAGTCAGTGTTCAGCGAGTGAAAATATATCTGTGCTAATCTTATAATAGCCTCAAAAACACACACTGGCAAGTAAAATCTAAGAATTTATTAGCCAATGGCTAACGATAGACATCATTTAGTCACCCAAAGTAAAATTTAGTCGCATATGAGACGCAAAGCATTAAAAATACTGGATAAAAAACCATACCACTACCACCACTCTAGTATTCTGAGGAAATATCAGTTACTTACCTGGGAAAATCTAATTAAATTCAAAAATATTTGTTTAATTTATAAAATTAGTTATGGCTTAGCACCTCCTCCACTATGTGATTTAATACATTTTAGATCCAGTGAGGTTAGTGTAACTAGAGGGGCAGTGAGAGAAGACTGCATCATACCCCGGAGAAAAACAGTTTTTGGTCAGGCCGTCTTCTCCGTAGAGGCAGTTCAGCAATGGAACACAGTGCCGGCAACCATTAGAGCGTCCTTGTCGTTCTTTTCATACAAAAAGAATGCAAAAAAAAAAATGGCTTGTAGAGAACCAAACTTGTGGGCACTAATGCTTTTATGTGTGTATTTAAATATTATATCATTTTTATATGAATTGTATTTATTAACCATTATGTGTTATATGCAATTTTTTTTTTTTTTTTGGATTTTGTACTTGTTATTATTTTTAAAGATTGCCTTGTTTAAATCTGGCTGGGGGACTACCGATGAAAATTAGCACTTTTGAGCTAACTCAGGTACCCTTTCAAATAAAGAAATAACTTGTAATGTAAAGGGTTGTGTACAGTATATCTAAAGTCTTGGGAGTTTATTTAACCTATAATTGATATTCTGTGAAAAATCTGTACACTATATGAGGTAAAATAAACATGCACGTGAGTAGATATTCTATTGATTTGTGCTTATTGGTATAAAAGCGTTATAGACTAAACATTCTGTTTATAGTTTCTCTCGATTGCTTAAACACATTTCTTGAAAATATACCTGATATTCTCAAAACAGTAAACACAAATCCATAACATCTCACCCACTTCCCCAAACAAACTATTTTTAGGTCAAAATGAAGCTCTATACTCAAAACCACTCACTCTTGCTGAAAAAACAAACTTTGCCCTCAGACAATACACACAAGCCCTCAAAAACACACACACTTCAACATAGTCTAACACACTGGTGAGATTCATTCAAAACAATACTACAAAAACCAGTAATAAGTTGTGTTGCTTGTGGTTCTCCCCCTCAAGGAACTTTTCACATGATGAACACATGTATACATTTGCACATTTTCTATTCCTTAATGTACTGTACAGTACAATACACCAAACAACAACAAAACAATATTCTACTCCAGCATCACATCTTTGGTCTGGGTCAGACCAGAGAATCTTGTCAACATCACAGGCTATAGTGGCCCTAGCCAGGCAGCAGAGGTAAAATTCTTTTGCATGACTGATCCATCCCTGTCACACATCACCTGAATGTATTTATGATTGAGGCGACGGTGAAGAAGCTTAAGTTTGGCTGAACTCATTGCCCAGCCTCCCTCATAGTCATACCATGGACAGGGACATTGTCAACTAGTGGCACAAATTTCATCTGAGACTCCTTGTCTCCTTGCCCCTCATCCTCCTCCTCTTCCTCTTCATTCACCTCTTCCTCCACTCCTTAGTGCTCTTGCTCATCCTCTTCCTCTTCCTGCTCCTCTTTGGTGTCCTCGACTTTTTCCAATCACGTCTCTCTGGATCCATTGTTCCAAGACTGAATGAACTGACTGGGGCACTTTTATCTATCTGTTGAAGGTTCTGATTGGTTTGTGATAAACTTTGACTCTTAGTGTTTCCACTTAGTTAATTGTGTGATATTTGAGTTTAAATTGTGCAGACTTGAGTGAACAATATTGAATGCTAGTGCTTTCTAAATGACTACATGGTGTAAGCACTGAGAAATGTAGGGATTTGTATGTAGAGTTTTGCAGTAACAGTTCACCAAATCTGACTCATGTGTTAAAGCAGGGGAATAGTGTTTACAGTTTATAGTTTGAAAATGGGTGTTCTTTGTCAAAACTGGCTGTATGGTTTAGAAATTTTAGTTTAAAATCCTGGTTAGTGTTTTAGCAATCAAGAAAAACTAACATGTTTTAGTATTTTCGAAGACACAGCACATTTGACTTTTTGCCATCCTGGATTTTTTTTTATGCTTGTCACGTTGCATTTTGCATTCTCCATGAAATAAAAACTAAAATAAATATATCCTTCATAGAATTTGTATAAAAACGGAGAAAACATTTTCACTCAAAACATATCTGCTTGTATTGCCTATTCATCAGAATTTCATACAGAAACTAAAATGCCTAATTGGTGCATCTGAACTAGCATTAAGACTCAATATGTTTCACAACCAAATACATTCAACTACTGTGTGTCTTCAGAAACAACAAATTATTCAAGTATCCATTTGTTGTCGTGATATTCTTGATATTTGTGTGGTATACTGCACCATTTGTCAACAAGTAAAGCTACAAGTGCTTTATTTGAGGGAAAAAAACAACAAAAACCATGTTGTCTATGCAAGTATATTCCAACACCTGGCACAGACCTTTAACCCCTTAATTTAACCCCTCTGCACATCATTTTCAAACATATCTAGCCCTATGAGATGGCTGCCCACCATGTTTAACAGCTGCTGACATCGTGCGTTGAAGGCATACTTTGTCTTTCTGCTAACATAAACTGCTCTAGATGTAGAAGATTGATGTTTGATAGATGACTCATCAGACCATATATGAGTCTATTGCCCAGGGGTCCAGGTTTTGTTCTTCTCACACCAGGTCATACATCGGGCCTAATGCGAGCAGTTTCTAAATTTTCTAAAATAATTATTTTAGAAGCCATATTTTTATTGCCATTTCTCAGCTATCTGTATCTCTTCTTATGAACACTGTTCATCTTTACCAGTTTGTTTGAGCATGTTATGTAATAATAATAATTTCTGACTTCTGAGGCTGTTCCTATTGACACAATGCATTATTGTGTAACTACAGCACACACAACTCAGTAACCACATAATGTGATCTTGCTGCTAACTGTGATTCAGATGATTTTCTGTTCAAATCATTGTGCATGTGGTGTTTCCATGATTTCTCCTACCAATTCTACCAATTAAATAATAGATATGACAACAGATACTTGACCATACCTAGACAGAATTAATGTTTTTTTGTTTGTTTGTTTGTTTTTTGCAGGTTTAACATTATGCCAAGTGACTGTCTTCATGAGTTGGTCATTAATTATCCATTCAAATGATGTTTAAAAACACAGATTAATTCAAGAGTGTAACAAGTGACATATCTTTATGAATTAGTCATTGAACCACTCAATCAATACATTCCAAAACACGGATTCATTTGGCAATAAAACAACAAATAATGTGTTGCAACAATCCTGCTGTGGCTGTGTTTGTGGGGGAAGCAAATGTGGTAATAATATTGTGTCTAAAATTTAAGTTACTAAATTTTAATTTTACTGAACTGTTGTATAAAAGCAATATCATATAATCATAGGGCTGGATGATTATGGCCTAAAATCAAAATCTCGATTAATTGAAAATTTTACCTCAATTACGATTAATGAACAATTATTTTGTTTCGGTTTTGTTTTTTTGCCTTCGTAGTTCAATGACAAGGTTTGTACTGTAAATATCATTGACTAGGGGTGCTCCGATCACGATCGGCTGATCGTTAATGCGCATCTCGTCAGTAAAGCCAGTTATCTAATCAGCGGTTAATTCCATCAGGTGCCTGATTTCACATAGAGCAGCTGTTACTACACAGAGCCGTTGTTAACTGAGAAGATGCGCCAAAAAACGCTGAAAATGAAGTGGATTTGCGCAACTTCTCTATTAACAACGGCCATGTGTAGTAACAGCTGCTCTATGTGAAATCACGCACCTGATGGAATTATCCGCTGATTAGAGAACCGGCTTTACTGACGTTACGGGCTGAGCGGCCACACCTGCGGATCATCAAGAGCTGCCTATTTATGCACAGCAAACGAACACAGAGATGAGAGATGTCTCCAGGAGAGCCAGCTAATCCTAATTGTCTGTCTTGCTTTCAGAGAGCAGTGTGTGACCGCCAGCCCCGCCGCATACGGGAGAGCACAACGGACCCACACCGCCACAGCACACAGATCACAGCACACAGATCACAGCACACCGGACCACCTCACCTCACCGCCTTCTGCCACACTATTTATTAATAAAATCCACCCTTTGTATGGCTGCCGGCGCACGTGTCCAGGCCACGCAGCTGCTGCCGAGGATGACATCCCAAGATGACGTTATCACATACCTCCAGGTGTTTGAGACCGTGGCCAGGAGGCGTGGCCCAAAGTGAAGTGGGCCCGGATCATCGCCCCGCTGCTGACCCCCCCCCCCCCCCCTCCAGAGCTCAACAAGTCTTACGAGGAGTGGAAAAAAGAAATCCTGGGCCGGATGGGGGTCTCACCGATCAGCGCCGCTCAGCTCTTCAATGAGTGGGCCTTTGATCCACGACAGCCGGCCCAAGCTCAGGCGGCCAATCTCTCCCATTTCGCACAGCACTGGCTACTGGCCGGGGGTCCCAATGCACACCAGGTAACGGAGCGTGTCGTCATGCTTTGCCTCCTGTGGGCCCTTCCCCACCCGCTACGTCTGGCAGCCGGCATGCGGAACCCAGTGAACTCCCCAGCGAGCTGTTGGAGGCCATCGAGCTGGCGGAGGCCACCCAACACAGGGAGGTTGGGGAGAGAATGCCGCCGTTTCCCCAAAGGGTGGTCTAGGAGTGGCACACGCCGGAGGGCACCCAGCGAACAGTGAGCAGGCCGGCGGTTCCCGGCCCTAGAGATGAGCCTATGCCCACCAAAGCACCCTGCATTCCGCCACAACCTTGGCTGGCAGGCTGCAAAGTGCACACTGAGAACGCGTCGCGGGCGGAGGTTCACCTAAACAGTCGCCCCTAACTTGCTTTTCTGGACTCAGGCAGTGCGGTCAGCCTTGTGAATATGGCAGTGTTCGGGAGATCCCTCAGGCCTCCACCGGCTTCACACCATTTTCAGTTGCTCTTCGGTCACCAGCTCCGTGGTCTGCTCGACGTTGCCCGAGAGGCCTGGGAACAACAACCGGACGTACACTGTACGTCCCGTGGACCCCCGAGACGGAGGCGGTGTGACACGTGTCCTGAGCTCTCATCAGCGTCGCCCTGGAAACAGAGCAGTCACACCTGCTCCTGCTCGTCACAGACTGAGCGGCCACACCTGCGGATCATCAAGAACTGCCTATTAAAGCACAGCAAACTAACAGAGGTGAGAGATGTCTCCAGGAGAGCCAGCTAATCCTAACTGTCTGTCTTGCTTTCAGAGAGCAGTGTGTGACCGCCAGCCCCACCGCATACGGGGGAGCACAACGGACCCACACCGCCACAGCACACAGATCACAGAGGAAGCCAAGCACCCCGCACCAGACCACCTCACCTCACCGTCTTCTGCCACACTATTTATTAATAAAATCCACCCTTCGGGGAACTCACCTGTACTTACTCATTGTGTCCTTCACCCCACCACACTATATATATATATATATATATATATATATATAATAAATTTGGTTTTGACAGACAACCCAGAAATCAAACAGCCCACCAGAAAGTTCAAGTACTCCTTAACCGTCCATCACAAGGCTAGGGGAGTTACATTGAATTGCTTAAATGTTTCATCAACCTCTTCCTGAATGTGATTTATAAGAGCTTCACCATATAGTGATCTCTAATGATTGATGTTAACAGTAACACAACCAATAAGCAGAGAGATGAAGAGCATCAATCACTAAGGATGACATCAAACTAGGGGTGTGCCGGTTTCAGAATTGGTGATGACGGTTATGACGTGAGTCAAATGTGACGGTTCATAACATAACCGTCGGGGGGGGGGGGGGGGGATAGCGTGTTTCATTTTGTTTCATATTGTCTCGCCACCATGCTAGTGGATCTGCCGTAGAGTCAATTGGTTGATCTTGGAGATAGCGGGTTAAGCTCTGATCGGTAAAGGGGCAGAGATTTCAGACCTCCGTTTATTAAGGATATCTGTCACAAAACTCATCATCCGCGCCAAAGTTTTTTGAGCAAATTTCAAAGCCGCACCCGCCCGCCATCCTCTAATTGTTATGCCGTCTATGCTTTGCTGATGCGAGCTGCAAAAAAAAAAAAAAAAAGCCATTGTCTGTTCTAGAAAGGATGCAGCAAAGATATTTAATGCTAGAGTATGAGGCATAGGCCTACGCTGAGTTTCATTTACAATGAGATGCGCTCTAGTTCACAGTGCAGTGCAAGTGAACGCGGCGCGCTGGTGCTTCCATGTCACGGTTATCATTGTCTGCTATATTTGCTTTTTATTTATTAAAATACATGCAATTGGTTGATGAAACATCTATTAAAATGAAGATAAAATGTTCAAAACAAAATTCGTTTTTAAGAAAGGTTTTCTACAAAGCAAAATTTAATGAAGTGGTAAATATCATGTCTGACGATTTACAAAACTTCATTAAGTGGTAAAAACCATGTCTCCCGATATATTGCACATCTGATGATCCTATCTAAAAAATGAAAATAATTTTTGATAAAAAATGTTTGTAAAAAATATTTTAGTGACACGGTTTTGGCGGTTATAGAGTTCTAATGACGTGTTCAACTATAACCGCCGGTCTCACGGTTATATACTAACCGTCACACCCCTACATCAAACCACATCATCCTGTACAATAATATAAGTTTTCTCAAAAAAATAAAAACGTTGCCATGGAATACACATTTACACATCCACCCCCCTTCACTTTCTAAGACTAATGCATCATCAACAGAGAGAGAAGAGAATATGTGTGTGTGTGCATGTAGAATATACATGTTCTCTATGCAGTTATGTAGTTTTTATTATTAGTTTTACTGCTACTGTATATTTACAAAGCTAAGCTCGAAAACATGACTGAGTCACCAGCATATTGTTAATGCTGAAAGATCTTGAAAAGCATTTAAATGACATTCAAAAGACTAATGGCCTTGGCCATTGTGACTCAGTAAAAATTAACTTAAAAAATGTACAAGGTCAGATAAACATGAAAGATGTAGCAGTATACTTTAATTCAAATTTAGCCTTATCTTCAAGACCACCTACATATATAAGGGTGAAATGTGTTATTTTTTTGTACATTTCTTCCTTTGGAACAACATCAGGGGGAGTAAATGATGACAGTAGGATTTTTTCTATCACTTTTATTCTTCATGTTTGTGTTTGTGTGTCTGTATTCACACCAGCAGCATGGGTAGAAGCCACTGGCAACTTCTGGAGTGTGGAAACACACCAGGGGTCTCATTTATAAAACTTCATCCTAAAAGTGTACGTTTGAACAACAACTAGATTTTTTGTTCGCACAAAAGTTTTCAGATTTATAAATGTGTATGCCAGAACCTGCATAAAAAAATCCCTTTATAGATCCCATATTATCATCCCACACAGCGCTCACACTTGCTCTCTTCTTCGTCGTTAACAGTTCTGTCTAATATGGATAGAAGGCTGTCTAATAATCAGATAGAACGGTTAAACAAAGGAGTTAATGTATACAGAAAGTATTATAACGATTGCTTTTGTAAGGCCTACCGTATTTTTCGGACTATAATTCGCACCTGAGTATAAGTCGCATCAGTCCAAAAATACATTATGACGAGGAAAAAAACATATAAGTCGCACTGGATTATAAGTAGCATTTATTTCAAACCAAGAACCAAGAGAAAACATTACCATCTACAGCCGCAAGATGGCGCTCTATGTCTTCAGTGTAGACTAGAGGAGCACTGAGCAGCATAGAGCGCCCTCTCGTGGCTGTAGACGGTAATGTTTTCTATTGGTTAATTTCTCTCGGTCCATGTCAAATTAATTTTGATACATAAGTCGCACCTGACTGTAAGTCACAGAACCAGCCAAACTATGAAAGAAAGTGTGACTTATGGTCCGGAAAATACGGTAATAGTAATAGAAGGGCAAACATTATAATACGTATTTATATAATTTAAACAAATCTTTGAATGACTAATCAACATTTCACAAACCTTGCAAACTTGTCGAATCCAGCTGAGAGATCTTGTGTGTATGTGTATCCAGCATGAATGCATGTGCTCTGTGTGATGGTCAGTCTGTGTGAATTGAATGCTTTACACTTTAAACTCGTGATTTCAAATTATGCTGTGCTTCATGCAATTTCTACTCCTATTTTGTGCCTATGCAACGTTTATAACGGAGACCCCTGGTGATCACTGTTGTCATGTTATCTGGAGTATTAGTGCATCCACATCCACAGTCTGACATTTCACACACTGCACGTCACCACAGTGAATACTTAAAATACCTTTCAGTTACTTCTTCTCAGCAGACGCTTCCAAAACATTTTACAACTATTCTTTTGTGGAAACAGTCTATGAAAAGTTAGGTAAGGTGTCTTATCATTGAGCACAATGATGACAGAGCAAAGTTTGAGAGCTCATTATATGTCATACCTAATTGAACCTGCTACACGTGTTCTAATACTCTAGATGACCACCATAGTCCACTTCTTAAATATGGGCACATTATAAGTCTGTTTTCTTGAAAATGGTTTATGAAATGGCTAAATGCATTCAGATGAATTGTGAAATGGTTACTGGCAAGTTAGAGGTCACAGATTAAAGAGACTGATAATGACATTAAATACTAATGTCATTAATCTCCCATATAAATTGGATGATTGATTGGTAAACAGTAAACACCCATGAGACTTATGTGAGCAATTTTGCTAAACTAAATGTATGGCTCTCTCTCTCTCCTTTGACAAGATCAGAAGATGCAATAATCCTTTCAGTGTCTCCCATTTGCAGACTACTTACCTGGCTTTTTCTCCTGCAGCAAAATGACTCAGCAGCTAGCAAGCTTGAATTGCTAGAAAAATGGCAACTTTTTTTTTTCATCCAATAAAAGCTTTTAAAATGTGCCTCGTTTTACTCAAGGTTTATCTTAAGGAATGTCTAATGGAGTCTAAAGGAAATTAAATCCTCAAATTAAAAGGAGTGCTAGAGAAAATATGAGAAAGCACTTTCACCTTGTTCTCAATATCTCAGAGATGTTTTTTTTGTTGTTGTTGTTGTTAAATTGACAGTGGCATGTTACATCTCAACTGCTCAACAATTTTTAAGTCTGACAGTACTGCATTCATATCTACAGCTAGTGAAATGTAGTTATGAGGTATGAAAAATCAACTACACAATAATACAATAAGACACATGAAGTGATTTTATCATCATGTTTTAACTGGCTTACGGTCCACTTTTCATTAACAATAACAAAAAAATAATAATTCTACTGCCAAGTATAGAGATCATTAGGATAACTATTTGCATTTTACAGTAACCAAAAGACATTGTAACTTGTAGCATTACTATAGAATTTAAGTGATGTGAGGTCACAGATATTAACTCCGTTCCTAGAGTAAGTTATTTTCTTAAGGTGCCAACTCTGTGAGTGTCTAAACGGCACAAAATGCACACACAAATATTAGGTAAAAATGGCATAATCTTTCTTGCTGTACTTTTTTAAACAGTCATTATGTTAGGAATGGGACTTAAAATGCTGTCTATATAGGCAGCTCACCAGATGATTTCAGATCCATTGTCTATTGACTAGTGCATTGATTTTGGCTTTCTTTTAAATAATTAATTTTCTAACGCTAATGCTTATAATGTCAACCGAATGCCTTTTTATTATAAAAAGCTTCTGGGTTTAAATAATTTACACCCACACAACTGACTACCCTTCATCACAAAATTAATTAGGGCCCTCAGATTTCACGGGGCAGAAAGGCTCCGAGGTGAACTGAAAGAATAAAAAAATAAGTAAACAATTAACACCACTCAGCATGTCTTCAGCCACTTTGGGCTTAATTAACATCTATTTTTTTTGCCCCATCTTATGAGAAACTGTCCGTAATTAAATCAAAACCAGAGTATTTATAATTAAGTGTCATTTCAGAAGCATTCAGACAATTAGAACTGATTTTGAAGAGGTGGAGAGAGGTAGACGTGTGTCTCGTGTTTTGTGCTATGGACGTTAGGGAGATCTTCTCTCTCCCTCTCTGCTGCTTTAACCAATTCTGTTTTAACATATACCAGCCTGGAGCCTGCGACTCCATTTCCCTGGTGAACTCCACATCTCTGACTCTGAGACAGTAATTAGAGCAGTACAGCAGTTTCTGTTCTGTGCCCCTCATCTGTTCTTTTAGGAGAAAGGGCTTCTGCTCACAGCATATGTTGCTTTAATGTGTTTTCCACAAGATACACTTTAATTATTTCATTAAAATGGATTGTATTGATAAGGTATAAAAAGATTACTCAGAATAAATTTTGTCTCTTGCAAATTTACACAATTTGACAAGTAGAGTTATCAGCTGCTTAATTTGTAGCAAGTAAATATGGAAAGATTAAAGTACTGTTTAGAAGTTTAGGGTTATGTTTTTGCAATACATCTTATTTCTCACCAAGGCTGCATTTTTTAAAATCCAAATTACATTAAAACTGTAATATTATGAAATATTATTACAATTTAAAATAACTATCCTTTTAATACCTATATTTTAAGATTTAATTTATTTATGTGATGGCAAAGCACTTGACTCCTTGACATATAGGTTTTAAAAAGGTACAGAACCTGCTCAAAATATATTTCTTTCTAGTTTTTATATATTCTTTCAAAAATGCAATTATAAAAAATACCTAACATCATAAACAAAAGGCACAAAGTTTGAAATTTGAATAGTGAGCTAATAATAAAAACCCAACCATGACTATGGTTACCATTATAAACTCATTAGCAAAGGCTTAAACCAGCTCCATGAGAAAAAGAACTGGAGCATCTTCACGCTGCAGTAGAGGAGAGGTTTACTGTAGATTCAGTCACAGGTGAATGGTTACCACAGAAACGGGTCCCAAATTATTCATAAGGCTGAGTTTATGTCAGGGGTCACAGCTCCAGGGGCCAGACCTGAAGGACACCACTTATGTCCCATATGAGACAAGACAACAGATTTGAACACACACATACATATGCAGCCGTGTGCTCTTCTTTCAGTAGATTAGTAGTGCATTGTTGTTCAAATCTACAGAAAGCATTTTAAATCTGTTCCCCTGTGCCACACTAAGGTCTCTAAGATCCAAAACGTCGATAGGAGGCGAGACCGCTTATTTACTTAGCCTCACATAAATTGCTTTGTTTAGACGTCTATCTGCAGAGATTGCCTGGCATGGACATCTTCTAATTAACCTGATATAGGATGAAGAACAAAATAAAAAAGGTACTATAGTGTTGTCCAAGGATTTCAACCACAGGTAACATTTTCTATCATATTCTCAGCAGATGTGCATCAATCAGCAATATATATATATATATATATATATATATATATATATATATTAGGGATGCACGATATTGGATTTTGGCCGATATTCGATATGCCGATATTTTCAAAATAATTTTGGCCGATGCCGATACCGATATATATAAACATTTTCGCCTGATATATTTAAACTTTAATTTTACTGAAGAGAAATCCATGTATCTCTTCTGTACTGATTCTACCATAAATTTATTATTTTACAAATGTAGACAGACATTCACACCTGAAAAACAGGTCAATTATTTCACTTGGAGAATATCGGTTTGGCTCATCGGCAGAAATATTCATATCGGCCGATACCGATGATGGTCATTTTAAGCTTTGTTGTACCGATGTTGTGCCGATATTATCGTGCATCCCTAATATATATATTAGGGATGCACGATATTGGATTTTGGCCGATATTCGATATGCCGATATTTTCAAAATAATTTTGGCCGATACCGATACCGATACGATATATATAAACATTTTCGCCTGATATATTTAAACTTTAATTTTACTGAAGAGAAATCCATGTATCTCTTCTGTACTGATTCTACCATAAATGTATTATTTTACCATTGTAGACAGACATTCACACCTGAAAAACAGGTCAATTAATTCACTTGGAGAATATCGGTTTGGCTCATCGGCAGAAATATTCATATCGGCCGATACCGATGATGGTCATTTTAAGCTTTTATCGGCCGATACCGATGTTGTGCCGATATTATCGTGCATCCCTAATATATATACTTATATATTTTTTTTTTGGGGGGGGGGGGGGGGTTGTGATAATAACCTCAGCAGGTAATAACAAATCACTATGATTGGAGTGCCATCAGTCCAACCCATTTATCGATTAAGTGGAGGCTAATAAACCTCCAACCAGGTGATCACAAAAAAGGCTAGTTAGCATCACTTGCTCAGCGCTTGCTGGTGGATGCCAGAATTACACTGTAAAAAAGGAAAAGAAAAAAAAGAGAAGCATTTTTGCCTTCTATGGGGTATGCAAAAGGTATAATATATATATATTTTATTCAAATGTAGAAGACATTTTTTCTTTGAATGATTTCCTACAGCCAAACAAACACCCATGAGCAAAGATGGAAGCCTCCATCCAGGTCACATACTCCTTAGGGTTCATGCACAAGTCACCCAACTGCCACAAAGATGAATGAAATGCTAACGGATAGCTCTCTCTGCAGGTAATACAGACCTTCAGTCGAGAAATTGAGATGTCTTCTAATGGAGACCTCTTTCCCCACCAAGCTATCTTAACAAACTTACTGAGTCTGAAATACAAAATTAATCCCACAAATCAAGCATCTGCCATAGAGAGAGTGTGTCTTTATATAAATGTCTTACAATGGTTCCACTTATCTGTCAGAACACAGTAGATGTTCTGTGTAATTCATGCAGTGGTTCAACTCCTATTGGAATTCAGTCCATGAGCTGCAGTGAATGATGTGAAAAGTCTGTGCTTCGCAATGATTTTTCACCATCACACTTCTCATATTTTTCACTATAGTAAGAAGTGTGAAATAAGGTATGAAAAACATATATAACCTTGCTTTAATTAAATAACTGAGCCTTTGCTAAGCCCTGCCTTAACAACTGTTGCCATCTGACATGTTCTCAAATAAGCTTCTTTATAATGTAACTAAGCTCATGAAGGAACTGTGTGTTTGTAGTTGTTCCTCTTTTCATGTTGTTATTGCTTTAAAAAACAAAAAAACCTATTAACATTTTTTTCACTGAAATTATGCTGGAATAAAATATAAATGTTAGATGAAAAACGTAAATTATTAGGAATAAAAAAACTGAAATGCCGAAGCAAGACATTAAAAAGGCAACTTCCAAAGTATAAAAACTAATAAAAATAAATAAATCCAAATCTCACAATTTATTTCAGTCCAATTAAGAATAATATCCATTCAATCAATCTTTACCCCTCTCTGAGCACTGAAAATCAAACTGGCTGTATGTGAAATAACATACTCTCCAAGTCGATACTACAATTCCCAACTTCTCTCTGCCTATAGTATAATGAATACAATGAATTCAAACTTTCTACTCTTTTCACATTGTTTTTATTTTTTATTTTTTTGCCTTCTGTGTATGTATATTTGGATGCATGCAGCGATGATTCATCTGGGATGTTCAGTGAAACTAGTCAAGAGTTAGCAACAGTAACCAAGCAGGCTAAGCTTAGCAAAGGGTCAATTAAGTGCACTGATTATATGCTCCTTTGAGAAAAAAAAAAAGAAAAGAAAAAAAAAAGCAGGAATTAATTATAAACAGGTCTGTCTAATGGTCATTGTGAGACACCTTATCTGCCTCCTAATGAGATCACTTGACATTTATTTGGATAATTGGGCAGATTCCCCCCTCTTTGACACAAATGTGAAAATGCTTAACTACTTCCATTGAAGTTGCCTGTGCTGAAAACTCTCTCTTCTCTTTCAGCTGTGCTAATGGGGACACCGGCTTGTTGATTAGACCGCCTGAGAGCCGCTCCAGACCTGATGAGGATGGCTGTCGATTGTAATACCAGCATGAGCTGTGCACGTATGAATCTGCAATCAGCACCGGTTCCATTAAATCCTGAACTAGCTCAAGGCATGATTCTGGAGCTGATCTAACCGCAGGTAGTGGCTGAATTAAATAGGTGAGGGAAATGTTCTTACTGCAGTGCTGGTTATAGTTAAAAGGATTACAATCAGTTGAACAAAATATTGTGGTGCTTTGTCTCCATCACACCCGCCTCTGTATTCACTGCACATCATAGATAGAACTATGATCTGGGATGTACTCGAGCCTGATGTGCTGGCAGGCATTGTCTCTTTTATCCATTCATCAGAGATGGTATACTCAGCAATGAATAGTATTCCCTTTGTTTGGAAGAGAAGCACCAGCTGTTCTCTGAAGCACTGTCTTTGCCATACGAACACATCCTCCATTTACCTCTGTGCCCTATCACCCACATGCATCCCCCAACACTGAACTAGCCAGAAGGGTCTCAGAGGAGAGAGACAGAGGGAAAGATGCTGCATCCAGAATGCATACCCCTCGACTACTGATGAAGAGTGTTTTTCAGCTATGCAATATAAAAACAATCTCAATACTACACCTGCCGTTAGAACTGTCCTTTGACCTTAGATGTACTGATAATAGAAGTACATTATGCTGAATCTATTAATCAGGTGAAAATAATAATCAGGTGAAAAAGTACAGTTTACCATAAGGCTCAAATTATCAGTATATCATTCAGTATTCAGATTATTTATAGAAAATATACTTTAGATATCTTAAATCATAATATATAGAAAGAGAGAGATATACAGATTAAGAAAGAATTAATTATTTATAGATAAATTTTACTCAAAGTATGCATTAAAAATGTATCATGGATGTGTATACAATTCACTCATTTTTATACAGAGCAAGTAGTTATGATTTTGTAGCATTTTTAGAAAAATAGTATAGAACTTTCTACAATGATATTACATATTTATTAATCTGATGACTGCAGTCCCATGGTACTGGGATAGCAAAATGTCTTTTTGCACACTTTGGCAAATGTAGAACATCATTTGATTATTGTTTTTTCTATGGTTTCATAAATACTACATGTTTAGACCATCTCGTTTAATAAAACACTTTTTTATTTTAGTTAAGTGTGCATATTCAGACAGTTTGATGAGATGGTTGGCTTCTTACATATATTATCCCTGCTTCATTGTAATATGCCCCATGAAGAAATGCTACAGTATGAGGTATCAAGACTACTGTATTCCCTCTGGGGAGCAGTGAGAGTGCAGTCACAGCATACCAATCACATCCTGGGTTTTGACTGAAATTTCAAATGTGTCACCTACAGCAGACATGATGAACTCCAGCATCTTCTGGTTCATAGGCAGGATGATGCCCGTAGAGAATTGGGATGCTGACAGTGGAGCTGAGAGGATGCTGAAACCAGGCTAATCAACACAGCAGAGATGCGCTGCAAAGAGCACGTGTTGAAACAGAACGGTGACGTTTCGCTCTGAAAAAGCTGTGTTGATACGCAGTAACCGTTATCTCAAAACAAAAATGACCCGTTATCTGCTGTTTGATTGAGCCTAATGTCTGTCTTTGTTACAAACGCCTTTGCGAACACTATATCAGCGAAAAACAGCATTAGGTTTGCGAAATGCCCTTCGTTTGTACTAAAAGATGCCATTTGTTCCATCTCAAACGAATTACGAACTTTATACACAACTTCGGTCGTTAAAATCAGCGTGTTCGGTCACCGTCATGAGCCGTTGGGTTGGTGTGTTCGATACATTTCTCTTCGCTATTTACTTTGAGCACATGCATTATTTAACTCGTACAAAATCTGATTTTACAGTGTGTACAGAATAACGGCATGCTTACCTGTCATAACTCCATCGACTGTATGACATGCTCTTATTGTTGCTCAGTCCGTCCATGGCCATCTGTTAACGCAAATGCTCGTTTTATGCAGCGACGGCGAGGTATAATATTGTTGGCGTCTTGTGTTAAATCCTCCGTCTTCACCACGGTGGATGTCTTCAGCTGTTTCTAGTGGAGAGCTGGGAAGCCAGAAAACCGTTTGGTTGAGGGGTTTAAAATAGGTGGACTAAACCACTGGCTGCGAGAGGGGAAATGTCTGTTAAATTCACCATGCTCCTACACGTTTGGATTAAGATTTTCTTCAAGAAAATAACGTAGACAGCAGTTTTGTTGTTGCAGAAGTTACAGTGGAAACCTTTTGCGTGTGTGTAATATATATAAAAAAATCCCCTCTATTGCAGAACAGAAGGTAAAAAGGGTAGCCTAAATTTTGTTTCGAGCATCGATAGATGCAAACTGTATATTGGTAATTCCTGAGCCTACATGTTTTTCAACTACACGTGATTCAACTTCTAAACACCCCGCATCATTAGGTAAATATCAGGCATCACGTCTTATTTTATGGAAGCATATGTGTAGCATTATTCAATTTGGGATGTAATATGCAAAATGACAATGCAATATGTAAAATGGCAATGCATTTCTGTATTTACATTTACATTTTCCAATACATTTGTGCAACGTTTGGTGCAAAATGAAAATGAAAATTAAATTACATAATTTTAATTTGCCATTTACTACACCAGTTTTAAAATGTAAAATGAATATTAATTTTAACGCTTTATAAGTTGCAAAATTAAAATGAAAATGTATTACAGGAATGATTAGATATGTCTAACATGTTAAAGCAAAAACTGTGGCAAAATGATCATTTAAATGCTATTTTTCTTAATTGCATTAACACTCACAGTCAAGACACTTACGATTGCATTTTCATTCGGTGTCCCGCAATGAATGTAGCAAAACTCAATGTGCACATTGAAAATGCATTCCGAGCCGATCACGTGTCCCCGCCCTCGCGCCACGTCAATCATTGTGTGAACAAGGCGGGGCTTACAGAAGGTCAGAGACTCAAGTCTCAAGAAGAGGATTCAATCAAGTGAGACAACATGGACAAGACAGTTGGTCCGTGTATGTTTTGATCATTTCGGTTTATGGCTTCAATATTTCATTCGGATTTGTGGGCGGAGCTGAAACGCTGCTTTCATCTGATTGGTCGAATCGGATCGGTTTTCATCTGACAGCCTTCAGCTCGGTCTTGTCATTCTTTCAGGCAAAATAAGAGTCAGTGCGAGTGAAGCACTGAAATGTCTGAAACTACGCTCACTGTTAATTAGCATAATATTTGAATCAGATGTCGCTGGGCAAATTCGTGCTGCTGAGACCTGCAAATTATTTCTAGGTTGTAGTATTGTATGAATATTGTCCCACTGATAAATACAGTGCAAATAGTTCTGTCCCTTTGGATAACAGTGAAGTGGAAATTAAAATCAATAATAGACTGAACAGTTCCATGTCTGTAACATTTACCACTCTCATCTTTTAAGTCATAAGGCACTAGGTATGTGTGTGTGTGTGTGTGTGTGTGTGTGTGTGACATTAATAAATAATTGTAAAAATGAATATAGTTACATTTCTAAATAAAAATAGTAAAATTAGCTCTATGCTGCTCAGTGCTCCTGTAGCCTACCCCAGAGCGCCCTCTCGCGGCTGTAGACGGTAATGTTTTCTCTTGGTCTTGAATAAATGTGACATATAGTCCAGTGCGACTTATATATGTTTTTTTCCTCGTCATGACTTATTTTTGGACTGATGCAACTTATACCGAAAAATACAGTTAATATTATTATTATTATTATTATTTATTATGAGAGTAATTGACACAGACTAGAACTTTAATGTTTCACCCAATTCAGCTCATATCTTTAGACTCGTCCGACTCGTGTTGCTTGTATAACTGGCAAAACTTACCTTCCCAAAAAATCCTATTTAATTTTATTTCATAAATTTAACTATATTTATTTCCACTTTACTGTTATCCAAAGGGACAGAACTATTTGCACTGTTTTTATCAGTGGGACAATATTCATACAATACTACAACCTAGAAATAATTTGCAGGTCTCAGCAGCAGGAATTATGTGCCCAGCTACATCTGATTCAAATATTATGCTAATTAACAGTGAGTGTAGTTTCAGACATTTCAGCTGAAGGCTGTCAGATGACAACCGATCCGATTCGACCAATCAGATGAAAGCAGCGTTTCAGCTCCGCCCACAAGTCCGAATGAAATATTGAAGCCATAAACCGAAATGATCAAAACATACACAGACCAACTGTCTTGTCCATGTTGTCTCACTTGATTGAATCCTCTTCTTGAGACTTGAGTCTCTGACCTTCTGTAAGCCCCGCCTTCTTCACACAATGATTGACGTGGCGCGAGGGCGGGGACACGTGATCGGCTCGGAATGCATTTTCAATGTGCACATTGAGTTTTGCTACATTCATTGCGGGACACCGAATGAAAATGCAATCGTAAGTGTCTTGACTGTGAGTGTTAATGCAATTAAGAAAAATAGCATTTAAATGATCATTTTGCCACAGTTTTTGCTTTAACATGTTAGACATATCTAATCATTTCTGTAATACATTTTCATTTTAATTTTGCAACTTATAAAGCGTTAAAATTAATATTCATTTTACATATTAAAACTGGTGTAGTAAATGGCAAATTAAAATTATGTAATTTAATTTTCATTTTCATTTTGCACCAAACGTTGCACAAATGTATTGGAAAATGTAAATGTAAATACAGAAATGCATTGCCATTTTACATATTGCATTGTCATTTTGCATATTACATCCCAAATTGAATAATGCTACCCATATGCTTCCATATTATTTTTCCACCTTTGGGATTTTTGACATTTTTTTCTCAACCCCGTTACGGACACAATGTAATTGGTTTAAAAAGGATTTTACACAGAAATTGTTATAAAACAAATGTATAGCCTAGCTATTGCTCATGTCATGTGTCCCTGATAACAAATGTAAGATTTATCATAATTCTCACATTTTTATAGGACTGAAGCTAAAAACACATAATTTGTGTGTCTATGGTCTCTTTATATTTGTAAAAAAATATTTTTTATTAAAATCTTTAACTAAAACCACAGTTTTATTGTTTTAGTCCTTAATGTGTCATATAGTAGCCTACACAGCAAGAAATACTTTTGTTCTCATATATATATATATATATATATATATATATATATATATATATATATATATATATATATATATATATATATATACACTGAAACCATTAAACTATTTTATATCTTTTCATTTAAAATATTAATAAATGAAGCAAATAACCCGTCACAAGTTTACAACCCGTAACAATGAGAAATAAATTTATTTATGACGGGGATGAGATGTTGAAATGTTGAAAAAGTAATAATTTTCCATCTTATATTTATGTGATGGGGTTGAGTTGTTAAGTGTCACAGTACCCTCCGTGACTATAACATGACTCAAAAATATGAATAAAAAGTATGATTCTACAAACCATTTTCTGCACCACTATTAAAGATACCTGACTGATGTAATTTCTGGGAAATTATGTCACATATGAGTGGAGTCTAAATTTTTATCGGGTAGAATGGTTAGTGTGACGGTTGAGTTCAGACTGAGAGACATAACTTAAAAGTATGTTTTTATCAAAATCATCAAAATACACACCATGAATTATCACTAATGCTCATTTATCATTTATCATATATATATATATATATATATATATATATATATATATATATATATATATATATATATATATATATATATATATTTATATATATATTACGCACACACACACACACACACACACACACAGTAAAGATTACAATTAAGCCTAGTTTCTTGAGGATGATTGCACCCTAAAGAAAACTGAGCATTAGTGATAATGCATGGTGTGCATTTTGATTATGCATCATCCAAGATATTATGTAGAGAAGTATTTAGGAAAATAAATGTAGGCTAATATGAAAAATGTGCAACCTCTGACACAAAGGCCTCTGAGGTAAACTAATGTCAGTCATCTATTTTTACAGAATAGATATAACATACAATTGATAGTTTTAATTATTTTAAAAGCTATCAATGTTGAATAGTAAATGAAATGCGTCATGTAAAAAGATGTATCTTGACAATAATTTAATAATAAATGTTATTGAAAATTTATATAATAACAGAACCCCAGACAAAAGTAAACACTTGCAGCAATAATGATACCACATTATTTAAAAATACAAAATAATAATAATAAAAATAATAATTGTATTACGCAAATCTACATTTACAAAAAATGTAAATGATTTCCAAAAATATGAAATGGTATAATTTACCAGTTTCTTGCATTAGCTCGGTCTATTTTCTGGAGTACCTTTTAAAAGGCAAATATACATCTATTAATAGAGTGAAAGAGAGAGTAATGGGGATCAGTTAGTGAGTTGCCTACGTAAGTTTTGCACTCCTTGACTGGATCACAACATGAATGGGCTGGGGGATGGGGGGTTGAGGCGGGAAATCTTGGAGAGTCCAATATCATTCAATAAACAAAGAAACTGATAATGTGGCCAAAATTACTAATCAAAAATGATACTGTAGGGAAGAAAAATAGCATAAAATAATGACTAAAACCATGGCACATTCAAATATTTGAAGTCTGGACAAATATGTGCAAGATGGACAAGATCAGAATTCAATATGCAAAGAAATACAAGAACAAAGACCAATTACAATTCAGTTATCAAACAATGATTTCACCACTGTTGATTAAATTGTTAAAACCCCAATTAAACTTGACTTTTAGTCATCTTCATAAAAGAGGACAAAATTATCTTTTAGTAGATATATGCAATTAAATATGATCTCTGAACTGATAATATTCATGTCTCATTTTGCACTCACAGGCTTATACCTCTCCAAAAACTGCTCTCTAGAATGAGAATATCTTTTTTCCCCAATAGCATTTCTTGGCCCTGAAAAAGCCCTCAACATTGTCAATGTATGTCAGGATGAGATTTTCAAAATTGAATCTTACATTTATTAAAAACTTATAAAGCTAATAAATAGCAAAAATAAGTAGCAGACCTAAATCTTTAAAATCATCCATGAAATATTGGAATAGAATTTACTGAAGTTTTATAAAACTGATTAAAAGTAATCAGATCGTTGTTCAGAGTGTTAATCAAAACAAGACTTTTGAAAGAAATGTACCAATTCTAAATGGTTTATCGGTTTTTTCAGTGACTGTTTATTTACTAGAAAACAAAGAATGTTGCCAATATTTGAGATCTGAACAATGCGGTTCACTCACATCGCTGCCGGTTAACCATGTGCTGCCAGGCAAACCCAACTTCAAACATATGTTTGCAAGCGCAGTGACATTAAGCTGTCAATCCAGCCATTCATGACCCAGATGTGCTCAAAGGACACAAAGCTGTCTCCCAAACAACGGCTCGAATTGAGTACAGCCAGTCAAAGGCACATTCTGACCTCATAAAGGCATCCATGTTTTTGCCACATGCTCATCAGGGGGGTAGGGGGGTGGGTAAGAAAGTGTTTTAAGCTACCATAGATCAGTCAGATTCAAACACCAGTATCAATGTGCTCGTTTTCTTCTTGTCTATTATGATCCCTCATTCCCAGCAGGTGATGGTGATTATTAAAGCCCACTTATCCATGTGAATATGTGTGAATGTGTCATGGCGATTTTGACACAGCGCTCATCCACACAACGTGAACGGAACAACAAAACCCCCAAAATACATTTATGTTAATACATTTTTAAGGCTTCTGCATTTGACAATTATAGACTGAAGAGACCAGTGATCCATTATATGATTGCATGCATAATTCATTCTTTAGATATATGAGTATTTAAGGTCTCCCTGCACTGGGAACTACAGTTTTAGCATTACATCACCTGCCCACCAATGTATTCTCTGCAGTGAATGGGTGCCATCAGAAGGATTTGAACTATTCTTTTAAATAGATTGTCTTATGATGCTTTTGGGAAACTCAGCCCTGACCATTCAAGGCCCGTCTCCGAATAAGCTTTAATAGTAACTGTGCATTCAGATTTACAATCACTATAAAACTGACACACACAGCAACAACTCTATATTATAGCTGTCACTGCATTGATTTAATTCGGTTACTTGACACATTAATCGTAGAACTGTCACAGCATGAGCAAACAACAGCTTTTCTGAAGCCGCTCCTCTTAAATCTGAGTATTCTCCAAAATAATATGACACCCCTCTCCTTTATAATGTTACCGAACACTTTTAAATCTCATGAAAGAACACACAGCAGACTCAATAACAATAAAACCAAACTTATGACATAAGTTGTCACACAGCTCATTACCGTATCGGCTGGAACACCATCCAAGAATAGAATGGGAGTTTTGCAAATCACAGGGAATTTAAGGACAGCAAAATAACAATCTACTTGTCACTTACAGAACGAGAGCTATCCTTCTGTGCGACGTGTTGTACCCTGTTTCCTCATTAAGGAAAAGCAAATATATCACAGATAAAGCATAGATTTTATTATAGCACCAGAGGCTATACAGGGGGAGGGAAAGATGTGACAAATAAAACACAGTATGTATTAGATGTACACAGACTCTGGGAAGAAGAAGAGCCATGCACTTCCGTTCTTACTAGCTTTGGATTTGATCCATGTTGCTATTAACTGGTGTAACGGACAAGGTTTAGGTTAGGATATGAACCTGAGTCATCACAAAAGGGCATTGCTCGAAGCATTGGCCCAGTGATCACTGATAAAGTTGTTATAGGCTATGAGGTGGACAACTGTTAGGATGGGTTATCGGCTTCAGTCCACCGAAAGGACCACAGTTCAACACACATTGGCCTTTTTTTTAGTTAAAAACAAACCAAGATAATTAAATACTCCTCTTTACATATACACACAGTTGTGCCGCGAGAGCTTTTTTCACTTACAAACATATAAAAATACTCATTAACTAGTCTGATAAGAAAATAATGTATAAAAGTATATAGTAAAAACATTTAATCATGTCCATTCAAAGATCACTTCCATCTTTTCTCTTATATTACATGATGATGAAACACAAAAACTAAAACGGTTTATTTGTATCCCTCGTACAGAAATGCACGCTGGAAAATAATATTCGTAGAAGATGGAAATAAAATGTGACATGATAGGAACCCTCGGTGTATGAAGCCAGGAAGCAAATGATCACCTGTCAGATGAGAAATCCCAGATTGAAGTGTGAATGTCACCGAGACGTCAAACCATATTAAATGGAATGTGGATGTCTGGTGTCTAAAAAAAACAACTTGATTTGATCGGATCACATACACGAAAGATCTGTGATGTCAGCAGTTCAACAGAGTCCTCACGCGGTTTCAGTCACTTAAATACGTTTCCAAACCGAGAAAAACTAAATCAGTGTATAAGTGAATTGAAATACAAGGCCAGAGAAAGAGACAATTATCTGAAAGACTAATTCTCTGTGTCACCGATTTCGGTGGGGTACCGAGTAGAGAACAGACAGCCTATTGTGCACTACTGAATGAGCAGACATCGTCAGAACATTGTGAAAAGACTGTAAATGGAGAAACCTGAGTCTGAGGATAGTCTGTAGAATTCCGAGCTGAGAGTCAAGAAGGCTTGAACAAACCATCTACATGTAGAATACATTTCACAATCACAGAACGGAAAGGGAAAGTTCAACCAAAGATGAACATTCTCTCGTCCCCCCAAACCTGCATGACACACTAACTTCTGTGAAACACAAGGAGATATTTTGAAATATGTTTTGCAGAAAACATGAACAGTCATGGGGCCTTAACAACAACAACTACTTTCATTCTGGCATGTGATCAAAGACAAATAAGAAGGAAAAAGAAGAATAAATAATTTTCCCCTATTCAATATGACTGTATAATAGTAATAATAATTGAAAATAGTATTTTTACTCTAATATTTAAATTATAAACATTAATACAGAAATATAATACTTTTGTACAGTAAAATAAGAACAACAGTGAAATTAACAATATTTATGGATTATGGCCTTAATTTCTTCGATTTTTAAACATAAAACAATAGTCATTTTGGCGGAAAACCAGAGGGAGACCGTAAAACTTTTCTTTTGTTGACAAACGCAGCAATTTGTTCCTCGCATACACATAATTCAAGTGGGTCTGAAAGAAGGTCAGAAAATGTGAAAATCAATATAAATATTAAAGCAAATTGAAAATCACATCCTTGTTTATTGTATGGACAAAAAAAAAAAATTGTGTTCCGCAGATGAAAGGTTTCGGTTTGGATCAGGTTTGGAACAAATGAGGCAAAGTGAATGATTTTTCATTTTTAGGTGAACTATCCCTTTTAAAAAAAGAAAAAAGAACAAACAAACCCATACATGCCAAGAAGCCTTACGATGCGAACCAAAATGACACCTTGACCAAACAGTAAGTTGGCAAACTGACTTCACTGCTGACAAAATTGGCATAATGTTAGAGGCTATCTATGTACATATCTGCGAGTACATTATTGTTTTAATGCATGTCAAAACAAGCTCGTCAACCTCACACACAATACTCTGCGACTGAGTTTTGTCATTATAAAGGTGGTCTCAACTCACACGAATCTTCACTTATGTACAATCGCTGATTAGCATATGGAAGTAAAAACAGATATGGCACGACACACACACACACACACAAAGCTTCAGAACATCATCTCAATCTAGATCTCGTGACTAAAAGGCGTCTGCAATCTCAATGGTGTTTCATTTAGTCTTTCCATCTCAGCAAACGTACTAATGTCACATGGCAAGAGAAAGAAAAAACCCTTCGAAATACAAAAACAAGGAATTGTGTGTGTGTTTTACAGCAAACTTGTAAGAAGCGATGTTTAGTGTTGGGGCACGATTACCATATTCTAGGTCACACTGATGTCAGTACTCTAGTTGAAGGTAGAATGGCGAGTTCCATCAAGATTTTGTCAGTTTGGTTCTTCTAGTAGTGAAGTCCTAGAGGCACAACTGCCCCTGATAAGGCTATGAGAGAGACTGCTGTTTTGAAGACATGCACATGTAGAAAGGCAGCGAATTCATCCGCACAGGACGTGATGTCAGAAGGCAGGGTGGGGGGCAGGGACCGGTGACAGCAGCTGGGTGAGTGGCGGCAGTGAAAGGCCAATTAGACAATCACACAATGGCAGCCGCTCTTATCCTTCTCTTTGCGCGTGGGCTCCGGCGAGGGTGGGCACTCTTGCTCTTGGAACTTCCTGTGAGAGGATGTGACAATCAGTCAAAACTTTTAGCGAACAAATCTCTGAGCTCAATTTAAAAATCACGTAATACGAGACATTTTTACCCATGAAATTGGATAAAGTAGACACCAATAGCTCTATTAAATATGCACCATAATGAGATCATAATGACAACATTGTAGCATACGATTGTTTGAAATGTTCATCTTTTCTTAACGTGCACAGATTTACATTCTTATTTCAGAAACAGTATGCAAGTGCTCCATTTCAACCACAGTCTGCTGTTTGTCTGCTGCCACCATCTGGTGGTACAACAGCAATGTATGATACATACACACACACACACACACACACACACACACCTTATGACTCGGACCAGCTCGTGGAAAGCCTGGTCAACATTCATACGGATCTTAGCTGAGGCCTCCATGTAAGTGACTTTGAGTTGCCGGGCGAGCTGCTGACCCTCCTCCTGAGTCACCTGAAAAAGAAATCCCTCCTTAATTAAAATCCAGCTATGCACTTCATTTTTTCAACTATTAAAATTTTTGATTTCTGTTTAAAACAATATTTCTCATAAGCTGCCTTTCATAAAGGTAGAGACAACTGATGCAGTTCATTTACAACAGGCTGACATTCTCTGTTCTGACACTAGGTGGCAGCGTAACACAATCCGAGTGGCTTTCTATGCACTCAGTAACCCCATATCTTTTATTACCATCTCTCTCCCTCAGACACACACACTCTCTGATATCTTTCAGCCTTTCAGTTCATTGATTTTCAGGACTGGATTTCATCCACATGTAATTACCATGAAACTCTGCTCTTGAGTTCTGTATATATATGTGTGAGCAGTATGTACATGTGTCATTTTACAACAGAAACTATATAGACAGAATCTCTGCAATGGATACAGCAGACTGCCAAGTCATGGTAAGATTGCAGAGCAGACAAAGAGTATTAAAACGTTCATATCAATACTCATTCAGTGGAGCTCTCTGAAATTGCAGTATTTGAAGTGATTCACGCCACTCACTTGTCTCTGTTGCTCAAGATCAGCTTTGTTACCCACTAGAATCATGGGAAATTCATCCCGGTCCTTCACTCTCAAGATCTGTCGTTGGAACTTGTAGATCTCTTCAAAGCTGAGGAAAACAAGATGATGTATAGCCATTAAAAAGGTCCAAGCAGCTTGAAGCTAGCCATGCATTTTCTCTCAGACACACACACACACACAAATGCAAACATGAAGCTGTAAATGTCATAAAATTATAAATTATGATAGAATTTTCATTTTGGGGTAAACCTTATAAAATAAAACAAAAACCATTTCTAAATATAAAATTCAAATACATTTTTTTTTAAAGATAAATAAAAATAAATCATCCATCAATTCATCAATCAATCAAATTAATATTTTAATATACTGATCTGTTGCTCAAAAAACATTTGTTATTATCATTATTATTATTAATGTTGAAAACAGCTATGCTGGTTAAATATATTTTTGTGGAAACCTTAAAGCATTTTCTTTAGGATCCATTGATTAATAACATTTATTTAAATGGATTTTTGTAACAATGTAAAAGTGTTTATTCTGATAAATATATATTCTTACTGAATAGAAATATTACTTTCATTTAAAACCAATTGTACTGAGTTGACCCCAAATGTATATATAGTGGTTTAAAAATGTTATGTCTTTACATAAAATATTGAAAGAAAATAATTTATTAATTTTAAAGAAACTGAAAGTTTATTAAGGTTTCAATTTATGAACCTAAATGAAATTAAATATGGCCGCGGCTATTTACACTAAATGAAAATAGCATATTTTTTTAGCAACACATGCTATTTACACTAAGTGCAAATTGCTATAGATTCTATTTACATTAAATTAAAACTGCAGGATCTTCTGCTATTTATAATACTAATAAATATTGGCAATTATCTGCAACTCAATATTGTAGTACATTATACAACAATATGCAATAATAACGTAATGAGTGTTAATTGTAATTTTAACTCACATTATTAAATGGATGCTACTTTATTGTGACTATAAAGACCTTGATACACCTACCCCACCCCAATACTTTATTTTCAACTTTTCTGTTACTTCCTTAATTTTTATTGAAAATAAATGGCTATCCGATGAGATATGAGATTTGCAAAGGGAGAACATTTTTTTTTGGCTAAAGGCGGATTCAAACTCGGATCACGTCAAAAAAAACCACGACACATGCTTTACCATCTACACCACTTGAGCTGCTGTTAGGCGATCGTCTTTTGTAATGTCGACTAGCCCAATCACACATTGGTGGGCGGAGTTAGTGTAAATAAATAGCCTCTGTCAAAAAGATGGATATTTTTGCACTTTTTATTTCTGATTAAATATACTTTTCAAAGTTAAGACAAAATCTCTGTGGAAACTTTGTGGAAAATATTATAAATAACTACACTAGTGGTGTTGTTTCTGCTAAGACACTGGTTGTGTCAACTTGAGGGGAACTAATAACAAAACAAAAAATCTCCTAATAATTGGCCGATAACCCATATGGGCCTCAATACATCAGGCATCCCTAGTGAGGATGTTTTCAGAAATGATGAAATGAAATCACATGCATACACCCACAGAGCAGAGCTCCACCTCTCCACAAAACCTAAATGGAATGCAAGCCCACCCTTCCAGCTGATGAGCAGCTATCTCTGTTTTGGGCCACAGAACTGCATTACAGTACACAGGATGACATGAGGTCACTCAGTTCTCATGCCGTTGCTATAAACTTTTCAGTAACGATGTAAGATGGCTAGAAGCTGTTTTACAGAGAACAGTGTGTGTAAGCTGGGGAGGGAAAGACACTCATATGAGGTCTCTGTTGATTCTGACAGTACGAGTTGTCTAAATGTCATGCAGGAGGAGGAAATGCTTGTCATGGACTCTGGAGAGAGAGTGTGTTCAGAGAGGCCTTTGCTATCGGCTCCAAGCCCGGTAATGTAAACCAAGGCAGAAAAGACTGTTTACTGCATAAACACTAAGTGGGAACAACTCTAAGAGGGCACAAACCGGCTGATCACACTCCTCATTCCTCGAGGACACAAAACTGCAATGTGTGTGAGATCTGATCATTTGCATGCGCTGGGTTTCACCGAGACCACACCTGCGGCGTAAATTAGCACGCTTCTAATTTTACAGTTACAGAAAATGTAAATGAGAGAAAAGGGGGAGGGCCGTTAATACGAACTGGAATGACAAAAACAGAATGAAAGTGAAACTGAGACAGACAATGTAGGGGAAAGGGGAAGAGAGAGAGAAAGTTGAGAGAAAACGTGAGTGGGACGTTGCTCACCTTCCCCGGTCAGTGACAGAGAAGACGAGAAGGAAGCCCTCCCCTGTCCTCATGTATTGTTCTCTCATGGCTCCAAACTCTTCCTGTCCTGCTGTATCCAGGACTAACAACACAGAACAGCCATGTTAGTCACCCACAGACAGCACTATTGGTATGATCAGAGCCTAAATGAAATCAATTATTATTTTCTATTCAATTTAGTTTTCTTATTTATAGGCCTAATATGAGTTGTGTTGTGTATCTATGGCAACAGTGAGAATTAATAAGTGTATTTACTAACAGTTACGACTCAACGGCAGATTGAATAATGTCTGTATGAACACATGACAGAAGTCAGCTCCCTTCTTGAGTAATGCTTGTAATCACAGACTCCGTTTGTGTTATTTTAGTGATCAGATCACATTAAAGTGGCATTAAATGAAAATTCGTCCATATCTGTTTTTTTAAATGCATGTTATTGATCTTATTTTGAACAATGCATTTTTTGTTTTTAGCATTTTGTTTGACCTCATTATTTTGAATCAGAATTTCATAACTTGATTTTCCAGTAAAACCACAGACTTCTCTTTTGTGATGTATGCTGGACTTCTCCAACTACTTAAAAGTTTGCCTAAACCCCATTTTTGCATGCTCACGTTCCTCTCTCTCTGTATTTGAGAGCAGTGTGTCCACATCCAAAAATCCCATCAACAGCCGATGGATAGAACAAAGTCCCTGCCCTACTTTTTTTTTATCATAATCATTTGTATTCAGTTGTACATCGCAATACGGAAGAAAACATCACATTCTGCTGTGAAACTGTATCTCTTTGACTCAAAGGCCTTCTGCAGTCTAACACAATATTTAAATTACTATGTTCTTTAAGAACTGTATGTTCTCCAATATTTTTTTTCAATATTATTATTATTATACATATATAGTATGTATTATTATAATATTCAATTATAATATAATTATTGTCCCTTGGAAGTTTGAAGCTGGTACTGTCCTCCTGGTTGAACCACTGCCTTAAAGAAAGATATGATTTTTTTTTTTTAAAGGTGAGTAAATAATGAAAAAAATATATATTAGCTTTAAAGGGATAGTTCACCCAAAAATGACAATTCTGTCATTAATTACTTACCCTCATGTCATTCCAAACATGTAACCTTCAGAACACAAGTTAATATATTTTTTATGAAATCTGAGAGCTTTCTGACCCTGCATAGACAGCAACAGAACTACCACTCAGAAAAAGTATTCTCGTAGTTCATAAAATTATGGTTGAACCACTGATGTCACATGGACTATTTTAATGATGTCCTTACTATGTTTCTGGGCCTTGAATGTGGTAGTTGCAGTGCTGTCTATGCAGGGTCAGCAAAGCTCTCAGATTTCATTTAAATATCTTGTATTATTTGTTTTCTGAAGATGATCGAAGGTCTTGCGAGAGTAATTAATTACAGAATTTTCATTTTTGGGTGCATCTCTTTAAGTCATGCAAATTTCCACCTAGATTTTTTCAATTTAAAGTATTTTATTTTTTATTTTTTTTTATCAGCCATGTGATCCTGGACCACAAAACCAGTCTTAAGTTGCTGGGGTATATCTGTAGCAATAGCCAAAAATACATTGTATGGGTCAAAATTATAGATCTTTTCTTTAATGCCAAAAATCATTAAGATAGTAAATAAAAATCATGTTCCATGAAGATATTTTGTAAATTTCCTACTGTAAATATATTAAAACGTAATTTTTTATTAATAATATGCATTGCTAAGAATTCATTTGGACAACTTCAAAGGCGATTTTCTCAATATTTAGATTTTTTTTGCACCCTCAGATTCCAGAATTTCAAATAGTTGTATCTTGGCCAAATATTGTCCAGTCCTGACAAACCATACATCAATGGAAAGTTTATTTATTCAGAGTTCGGATGATGTATAAATCTCAGTTTTGAAAAATTGACACTTAAAACAGATTTTGTGGTCCAGTGTCACATATATATGGCTGGAGAAAGTATAGTCATTTAGTAGATGCTTTTGTCCAAAGTGATATTACAGTGCATTTTTTATAACCCCGCCCACACAAGTATGCATATTGCATAGAATAATAACGAAATGCACCAGTTCCTCTGTAATTGATTTGATATATGTGATGTATTATCCAATCACAAAGGGCTTCATCGTTCCTGCCGGTTAGCAGTATATTGTTTCCCTACATCCCATGTGATTTGTTTGACAATCAGACTCCTTCATCTATCAGAGGCATACTTACTGTCCAGCCGCGCAGGCCTCTCGTCAATCACACACTGCTTCGTGTAGGAGTCTTCAATCGTAGGGTCATAGTCAGTGACGAAGTATGACTAAACAAAAAGAGAGAGAGAAATATAAACAAGAAAGGTCAATATCACATTTTATATAAGGAGGTGGGAAGGCATTGAGAAAAATTCATATTCAATATATGAGAGATCCTGTCTACTAAAATGTTTTAATCTCTTTTGGATTTTTGATAGAATCGATGTCTCCTTGACAGCTTACAAAAATCCCAGACTCCTGTATATGTGGTTTGATGGATGGTGGAAATGAATAAACACGGCATTTGATGAAGCAGCTAAAAGACTTTTATTTAGAAATTTTTGTTTGACCAAGAAATTAGCATTGTAGTCTCTAAATGTTTGCTTGTTTATATCTAAAGCTCACTTGAATTCATTTTCGATCATTAGATGTGATGTTAACCAGTCTGTCTGACACCAGTCTCCTTTTTGAGGAACCTTCATACACAAACATCATAAACAACATCATTTACTTCAGCTTTGAGGGATCTACATGCATAAAGAGCATTTGTTTTGAAAGCTATGCTAAATGAGGGATTACACTCACAACACAACCCAACAGAAAAACTGTTCTGTGTCTTCTGAAAAATGAAAGAGAGGTCCACCCTTGTGTGTATGGTCAAAACATGCACTGACTTCATGTCAACATTGTCCTCCGTGGCCCTCCGTTTGGGGTTGATAATTCTGGTTAATTAACCGCAAACTTTTCCATTTCCACAGACTATGTTTCTATGCTAATCTGAACACGGTATCAGTTTATAGGAGAAGGGGGAGTTCTAAGGAGGCATTTTTCACATTTTTCCCATGTTTTGTGTGCCTCTCCTCCCAGGAGGCTGTTTAATTGACGACAGCTGAACGTTGTGTTCAGGCTTGTCTCTGTGTCAACTGAACACACGCTCATGCTCACACACAAACACACACACAATGCCTAAGCAGCAGCTTCCTATTATGAGTTTGACTTATTGATGTTCCTGTAACCACTGGTTGAGTAAACCATTTTTAGCAACGAAACGAGAAGCGCTCCAAAAAATGAGAGTAGGGTTAAGCTTTGTTCTCTTTTCTGCATCAACCATTCACTAAGGATGGAAAACAAGTCTACACCGGAAAACCAGCACCAGTTCAATATTCTTATGATCTTTAAAAGCTCACAAGCAGTTTACACAAAATGTGTAAAATATTTGTTGAGAAATATGACTTTTTTTGTACAAAATAAAAAATGTCGTATAATTATAAATCAGAATTCACATGTAATTCATGTTTCAAAGTGTTAATGACTTCAATATTATTCTAAAACGTATAAAATAGTAATAGTAAAGAATGAGTAAGTGTGTCTAAACTTGTCTGGTGGTACTTACACACTCAAAAGTTTGGGGTCAGTAAGATTTTTTGTTTGATTTGTTTTTTGAAAGCCTTTGCTAATCAGAGCTGCGTTAATGTGATCAAAATATCATAAAAATAGTAATACTGTGAAATATTATTACATTTAGTTATTTCTGTGATGGCAAAGCTGAATTTTCACTAGCATTACTCCAACTTTCATTGTCACATGATCCTTCCAAAATCATTGTTAACGTGCAAACAAACAGGTATTCCCAGCCCAAATTCATGCCAAGATTGCTGATTGGCTCGTGCAGGCTGTGGTCAAATATTTTGTGTGATATCATGTGATATCACGTGATCTATTTTCAGTGATAATTGTCAGGTAATAGACATTTTCCTGTGTGCTGATCCAAGAAACGCTTTAAACAGAACCCGATTATTTGCAGCATACTGCTATTTTTAAAGCGCAGGCAAAGTACACTTGCAAACGTTTGTGAAAGTGAGCAAATGAAGCATGCATGTTAGCGTTTGTGCGTTGACAAAGAAGTCTGTAAACCCTCGCTTTTTTTCTTGACATCAGTCATCCTTTCACACAGTGGCTCCTCTGTATGCACTGTGTGCAAGACTCCATCATGTCCACTTTCCACTGTTCAATAATTCATCAGCAGTGCTGCATATGCAGTCGACTTCATCGCTCACTCGTCGCAGTGGGGATACAGGCAGAATGTGGTGAGAGAGAGTAAGACGGACAGACAGAGAGAAAATACCTTTCACTGAAGTTATGTGAGCAAAAGAACAAGGCACCTGATTTCGTGACAATGCTACAACCTACTGAGAGTGAAAGTCACACTTTAGTTTGATGAGTAAGTGAGAAAGATGCTTTAAAAACATCAGTCTGAACGTGATAAGACCAAACCTTTAGTCATGATTCAACATGGGAGCTCACACATTCCACAGTTTCCTGCACAGCAACACCTCTCAAACCGACAGCGTTTTATTGTCCTCACTGACCACACACACATTTATTTCTGTGAATTGTGGGGACTTTCAATTATTTTTATACTGACCAAACAATATTTTCTATCCCCTAACCCTAAACATACCCCTTACAGAAAACATTGTATGCCGTTGCATTGTTACACTTTCAGATAAACATAGTTTACAATTTTTTTATAACCGTTTTCACTTGTGAATGTCAAAACATTTCAGGTTTTACTGTCCTTGTGGGGACATCTGGTCCCCTCAATGTAGCATAAACAAGTACACACACACTTACCTACACCCCGTTTAAACGTTTGGGGTCAGTTTCATTTTTTAAATGTTTCATCTGCTCAAAAAAAGACTGCATTTTTGGGATCAGAAATATAGTCACAGTGGTAATATTGTGAAACTTTTTACAATAAAATATCTGTTTACTATTTAATATATATAAAATAGGGCTTGAGATTTAACACGTTAATTAGATTAATTAATTACGATGAAAAATAACATGTTAAAATTATTATTAACGTATTTAAAGAACTTGCCCCACCCCAGACCTACGTGGGTAATCTGACATTTCATACATTTATTTAAAGACAACTATGAGGCAGGGAAACAAATCACTGCATGATGGAGCCTGGAGAACATAGTTAGAATGTCCCTAAAATTCAAGATATGGGGCAAAAAAGTTTTTGTCTCATATTTACATCAAATAGTTAAGCAATATCACATGAGTGCAAATGTGATACTGCTCTTATACAACAGTTCAATAAATAAGAAGTTAATATTGTATTATTTTAATATTTTAGATATTTTATAATGTTATCTGTTTTGCTCAATTTTGCCAACAAAAATACAAAGACAAAGCAGAACTGTTTGTCTCAGAGCAAAATGCAGCTGCATTGAATGAATTGGGTGAACCGTTAGGACCGCTGGATCTGAAGCGGCATTGCCCAGACTGATCAGTTTATGAAATCAAAAGCACACAGAGTCATCTGCTCTCTAATTGCTTTCATGGTACTTTGATGTCACAGATGTAAAATCTGATGGTGATGATCTGCTTCAAATTAATGCCTTTCTATAGTCTTCTGTGTCACACGATCTTTCTGAAATCACTGATTTGGTGCTCAAGAAATATGTCATATTATTACCAGTGTAGAGAGCAGGTGTGCTGCTTAAATATTTTGATACTATTTCGCAGATTTTTTGTTCTTTAATCTGATCAATTTTAATGCATACGTGCAGAGTAAAACTATTTATTAATTTATGTTTTTATAATTTTGACCCCAAAATTTTAAATAGTAGTATAGTTATTTAAATGAGGACATACAATAAACTTATATACATAATTAAATTAAATTAATATTCATTTTAGCTTTATTTTAATGTTTCTATTAATATATAAATATTCTCCAGAATATCAGTACATTCCTAATTTATAACATTTAATTTATTACATTTATCTGCAACAATAGCTCAACACACCCAAAATATAAAAAAAAAAACACTTTTACTTAATTTCATTATATTTTAAGTTGCTTGATCGCCACCAAAATATGGTTGTTGTATTTAATCAACTTCTAGGGACAATACTGTAGCCAAAGAATAGCTAAGTAAACCAAAACACATAGTCTGCTTTGGCTGTAAGGCAGGTGTAGAGGGTCTGTGGTTGAACAAAGCCTGCATTTCAAAGTCAAACTGTGGGTAGCTGTTCAGAAATGCCCACCTGTCCTACCTTCGCTCTGTGTGACAGCATGTCCCAGCTGACCTTCATCAGATGTATGAATGACCAGAACTAATGACTAACTCTAACAGTGGTGGGTCCATCTGCTTTGGCCCTCACACAAACTCTCTTAGAAAGAACCATGCTAAATGCAAATCACAGCTCTTCCCCTCAACAAATATACACTCTTAATAATACAGGTTCTTTATTTGCATCTATGGTTTCTGGAAGAACCTTTATGATCTATGGAACTTTTCCATTGTGCAGAAGTTTCTTTATAGTGGAAAAAGGGGTTTTCAAAGAAGAAACTGTTCCTTTAAGAACCAATCACTGAAATGTTCTTTGGGGAAACCAAAAGCGTTCTTCAATGGCATCAATGTAATAGGCATAAAAGGCTTTTATTTTGTAGCTGTGTAGCTCATTCCATTCAGCCGAGCTGTTGTTGTCATGTGAAAAAGAGCCACACTGTACCAGTGCAGGAGATCTCTGATATAAACACTTCAGTCATCAGTCGTGGAAACAACATTTTTAAGGGGCCTCCAAACTCCCTGAATGCTCTATAAAATGCTCTCTGCGCCAAGGTATACCAATTAAAGAGTGCTAGCCAGAGTTTCCAACCGTGTCATACAACTCTTTGCTGCCATAAAGGGTGATCGGAGCCACCTGACGTAAAACATTCTGGGACAGGAGAGGAAAAGGCCCACCCCAGTCGAAACCAACAGGGCACCTCCAACGTTTGGCCTAAAGGAAGGAAACTCCACCTACAGGGCCAGCAGCCAGAGAAATACAGTCCTATGGGTGGTGATGATTTCACAAAAGAGATATTCCCGTTACGCCCACCCTCCCACCGCACACAAGGACACCTCCTTTCCAGTCCAATCACTCTTTCTTTCTGCTTTTTAACACCCACTTATCCCTCCATCCATTCGTGCATCCTCTATCCACCCAGTGAATTCATACCTTTAAACAGTAAGCGCTTGTTTGCCCAGAACAAAAAGGTCAGAGCCAATGCAAAGAACAGAGCAATACAGAAATACAACAAATGGGTAACTGCAAGTGTCTGTAACTGTCTTTGACAATAAAAATACAAACATAAAAAATGTGTGGGTGCACATCAAACTACACTCAAACTACACTTGTCACCCACTTCCGAACCAAAGACGCCTCCACACATTGATCCATCTGACACATTTCAGATATGAATCGCATAACGTCACGCACATTCACATGATGTAAACTGGCAGGGATCCATACAATCCAGTGTATCCAATGTGTGTCTAATGAGCCACATTAGTTGACATGAAACAATGAAACAATATATAGTTTTCAGAAAAAAAATATTAAGCAGCAACCGTTTGATCATAAATAATAGGAAATGTTTCCTGAACACCAAATCTGCATATTCAAATTATTCCTGAAGGATCCACTGGAGTAATGGCTGCTGATAATTCAGCTTTGCCATCTGATTACATTTGTAAAATATTAAAACAGGTTATCTTCAATGGTCATTATATATTACTGTTTTTACTGTATTTTTTTTTTATCAAATAAATACAACCTTGGTGGGCATAAGCATGTCTCAGTTTCTCACTGCATGTGTGTGTGTGTACATTTTAGGGCTGGGCGATGTCTACCAAATTGGCATCAGACAATGTCTACAGTGAAATATCATGATGGATGATTACATCGGGGGAGTTGGGTGGGGTTAGGGGTGTGCCTGAAGTGTGAAACAAATAACGCGTTCTGTGGAGCCACTAAAAGGTTAGCCGCTTGCTAGTGGTAGTCTGTTGCATTACAGTACATGAAAGTCCACTTACCACATACAGAGGGTATGTCTGGTAAGAAGATGGCGAATGATCTGCAGATCCTAAACACCAATGACAAACATCTAATCTTGTCAAATGTGTGGTAAATACTGCTGCTCCCTATAGAGTCCTTGTGATTACGAATCTCAAAACTGAAAGTGAAAGTAAAATGAGCGGCGCAATCAAAAATCGTTTCAATAACGCCTCCCTGATGCCTATTTTTTATCCTCACATCTCGTAGGCAATTTTTTTCCCTTTAGGGTTTCCGTAGTACACTTAATTTCCTTTCCAAACATGGAACTGGTAAACGGCAGATTGTGGGAGGATGGGGGGTGATGAGTAATCACGATGTCAGCTTAACATTTTGCTGTCTGTCAGCCATCGGCGATGGATGATGGCATCATCTATCGGCCCAACCCTAGAACACTTATGCACATACGAGTATGTGGAGTAACGGAGTGTGTATTTAGATGACAGGTGTATGGCCCAGAGTCAGATTCAAGGAGACCCTGCTCCGAGTGCTGGTTCTTTAATTAAAGCCAAGCTTCTGTTATGCAGCCAGATCACATCTAGCTTGAGGGCATCATGCCAGGCCTTAACAGAACCACTTTCCTTTATATTCATCCATCCAAAGTGCCCCTATATATGCTAGGAGTAGAAAATATTAAGTCAATATAAGGTTTTTTCACAATTGAAATACTTGCTTCACGTTTTAACCCAAGTTAACAATTAATCCTGGGTATTCACACTGTACATTAAATGGTTAAATGGACTTAAATTGTGACATAAATTTTAGATTTTCTTTTTTTGTTCAGATGTTTACAAACACTCAAGACAAAATAATGAGGCAAATATCCCATCTTTGTTTAAAAATGTTAGTTATAACTAATGTTACTTACAATATAAGAGACTATAAGACAATATAATATAGAAATGCCAATGTGAGAGAAAAATTATAGTAAAAAGAGATTACATGGTTGTATTTCTCCACTGCATAGACCGTTCAACTTATGCCGCGTTTCCACCGCAGGAACTTTACCCAGGAACTAGGGACTTTGGCCTGGTACTCGGTGTGTTTCCACCCCAGGAACCAGGAACTAAATAAATATATAATATATAATAACTAAATAATTAGTAAAAAAGTGCCCCTCAGAAAGTCCCTGCTGGCAAGGTAGTACTTTTTCAAAGTTCCGGAACTTTCGGGGGCGGGACTTGTGCGCTAAACATCCTGATTGGTTAAGTTCACGCAGCATTGGTTGAGTTCAACCACCAATTATTCAGATCATTTTCAAAATATTACTGTTATTGTGTCATGAAATGTAATTTTTAGTATTTAGTATTTTAGTATTTTTAGTATTTCAGGCGAGAATGTAGTTGTTTAAAATGAAAATCTGTGATTTATTTATAAAGACAGCGCCTATTTAAAAATGTGTTTCGCTGATCTCGGAGATGGTTATGTGTGCTTATGTATCCGCCGAGAGCAGCCTCACCTCAGCTAGCCCTTCTGACATTCACCGCTGGCTTTGATGTCCCTTTAGTGGTCAAACATAAAATATAATTTGTTTTGGGTAAATCTAACAGGTTGTTTTTGGTCTGTATTCAATTTATCTATATGTTAAAATGAAAATAAAAAAAATATAATATTTCGTTTCATTGTAATGGCTCTATATATGCACATATCCCTGAACTAAGTACATTTCTGCGAGTCCAAAATCAGCACATTTTGTATTGAGAAACGCATGCAGACCTACTTCACCAGTTTATTTGCCTAATCTTCCCGGTACATTACACCGTGGTGGAAACGCAGAAAGCAACAGGTCTGGGGGAAAAAAGTTCCTGGGGAAAAAGGTTCGTGGTACAAATGTTCTGGGTAATTTCGGGGAAAACGCGGCATTAGACTCCTTTATTGCACACCAGTAGTTTCCCATTCAATACAGCTCAATTCAACAGTACATTTGAGAAACACGCTCCCATGAAATGGAGCTACTTCTGGGAAGGTTAAAATGAAAAAAAAAAAAATACCAATGCCAGCTGGTTTTCATTTTTAAGGGCTCTGGGACACAATGAGAGAAGAAGGGACAGATTCATCCTGGAATGAATTTATCACAGTGAAGCTGACTGCTGAAGACTGTGCCAGCTTACAGTCTAAGACCATTTGCTACAGAAAGAACCCTTGTCTTGTAGATAATCATGATGAAAAATAGGATGGTACAGACAGGAAGGTCAGGGACATGTGACAAATTGCAGTTACGCTAAGTTTTATAACGATTCCCTTAAGCCACTGACCATGTTTGTAGTGCTCTCCTGTACACCAGTCAAGCATATCAGTCACGTTGAGCAACCTGTAACCAACAATCTCCTTATTCAACATTTTACCATGACGACCTCTTGACATTCGGAGGTCACCACACGGCTGACCTCCACACAAGCTAGTAGACGAGCTTGGCCTTTGGCAGCTGTCAGTAATCACGGGCAAATAGCTGTGATGGGAAGGTTAAGATGAAGCAGATGGGCTGCATGGTGCCGGTGCTACACCGTGAGTTCGGTGCCTCCGTTTCACTCTCGTTCAGTACAGACTGACTAGCACACAAAAGAGCCTCCATTTCCTGGGGAAACTCCTATTTTTCCCATGAGCTCATGCAACAGCCAAAAAGTTCATTCAATAACAACAATATGAACAAGAACAAGGAGCATACAGGGAGTAACTGTTGAAAGAACACAGGGGATCGCATTGTTTCAGCAAGTGCTTTAAATGATGTAGTGTATCACAAAGTGTAGGTTAAGCAATCATACATTTCAAGGATGTGTAAGATTCAGAATGTAAATATTTGCTTATACAATTCATAAGCTGGAATTTGAATTGAACTGGCCACACCTCACAGGAAGTTGAAGTCAAATTTGAAATGAGGTGACTGGAAGAGGAATTTACTCAACGACGTATGGGTTATTTTGTGTTAATCAACCAAAGGTCAGAAATTTCCCCAGCACAGATTTTTGATTATGCTAATATTTTTTCTGAAGAAAGATAAATATTTATGTGTGAGTGATGATAGCCCAAATATGAAGAAAAAAATCTTGAAAAGAGCTCTTTCCCCATTTCCTCAGGTGAAAACTGCCATCTTGACCCCCCTCTACAAAATAATGGATTACTCCGTAAATATCCATCCATGACATTTAATATTTTGGCTTTCGCAAGTATACATGTCTGTCTTTCTTCAGAAAAGATATTATCAAAATAAAAAATGTGAGCCAGGGGCCTCTGGCTGAGTTGGCCCATATGGAAAAAACAGTCCACCAAAGGATGTCTAAATACAAAATATTTGAAAAATATAGATAAAAAAGGTTTTACTACCACCTTCAAGATTCTGAAGTGAACATCTGATGGAAACTTTACAATCCCATGAATTCACAGTAGAGGGGTCTACAATTCTGCATCCAAAATTTAATTTAAATTCAGGAACTCGATTCTTACTGCTCACATCTTTTGTAAAAGGGCTGACGCTCATCTGAAACTTGTGGAACACACTAAACTTCCTGTTGACATCATGTGTTTTAGATGAGCAAATGCATTTCCATCCATTTTCTCATCACATGAACTGCAGCTGAAGGCTAAAAGCTGCAGAATCAAGATGACGACACACAACTCTTTATTTCCATATGTAATCAAGGAGTCTAGCAGCGTGACTGATCGTTCCCAGCAGTGGTCTGAAAAAATCATCTCAAACCCATGGAAACTCCTCAGAGCAGCTGGTGAGACATGAAAACCTCCATCTGTGGGTGAAGGAATCTACAGGTGTCCGGTTAAAAAGTATGAACTTACATTAAAATCACACAAAACCACATAAACAGACCATGGGGAAAACCAAACCATCAGAGATGTGTGTGTAGTGAGAACACCTGTGAGTATTTTTTGAAGCTGAGTTTCATAAACCTGAAATAGTTCAATGGAGCCTGTTGATGGCCTTGCCAACAAGAGGAGCATCCCTGCAGAGTTTAAAAGAACACAGAGACTGAGAGAGTGTTGACCAATAGTTTAGGCCTTCAATCATGTTGCAAAAGATCAGTGTGATCTAAACGCTCTCCGTTTGAACTTTCCAGGGGGTCCCATAAAGACACACGTCCAGCAACTGCCCCACTCAACAGACTCAAAGAGCTCATTTCACGCAACTGGCTTTTAATCGGCAACTGACCACTCTGCGTTATTGCCTATATTTTACCGCAATTTGGGGAACTGGTTTCCAGTTGTGTAACACGCTTCCTTGTCACCTGCATAGTTGGCTTTGTTCTAAATCACACCAAAACAAGCAGAAGTACAGCATCACATGTTAAAAAGAAACACCCTCAGCCTCCCTGTGAGCTCCAGATCCAGGGTTGAGCTACTAATGTTGCTAGGCTGCCACTGTGGCCTGACTGGCCTCTGATTTTGTTGTTGCAAAGGAAAAAAAAACAGACTTTTTGTTTCGGTTGGCATCAGACCCTGAATGTTAGGACCAAGGTAAGCTTTTTTTCAGTAGCGTAACAGGCTGAAGTGGAGTACCATTCAGTTGGCTGGCCAAGAAAACCAATAAGTCATGGACCACAGTTAAAATGAACTATTTGACCTCATTCATTACAAGTAACTTGGTGACTCCACTAATGCAGTAAAACTATCATATGCACGAGCTCATACATCTATTCATTTCCATCTGATGTCTTCCGAGCAGCAGCAAAGCCACATAAGACTCCATATGGTGGTCTTTCACTTAAAGTTACTCCTTGCAGGTGAACCATACTGAGAAACGTTTACAAACAGAAACTAGATTTTATATTGTGGGCAGTGCTTGATTTTTTAAGACAGCACTAAGGTATTGTGGGTAGTGGCCAGGGCAAGTCTTTAATGTGTTACTATGTGGTTTCCTACTGGCCCAAGTCCCCATACCTTTATATAGTGCACCATTTAAGGGGATAGCCATTTGTTGCAGTTTCCGAAATAAGGCTCTCTGGGAGTCGTGCTGAATGAATTACCACATCTTGGCAAAAAATGGCATCCACAACCCTTCCCACCAAACTCTAAATTTCCTAAATATTACACTGTTTCAAGTAAACCAATCGAACACAGTTACACAATATACTTTTTTATTTTTTAATAATAACATTTTCGAATTGTTTTACTTATCATTTATTTGTAATATTTGGGAAATTAACTAGCAATTTCTAATTGAACATTGTTTCAACAATGTAAATTGTACACCATTTTTTCATGTATGGGTGGTCAGATCAGACCCGCAATGTTATGATGCAATGAGAATTGTGAGCAAAGAAAACAAAAATTACTTTGTTCAACCATTTTTTTTCTTCTGTGTTACATCCACAAGAGAACCACAATGCATGTGTGCGATGCTGCTGAAGCAGGAGCCGATGTTCTGACATAGAACACAGATGTGCTGCTTCTTGTTTACAAGCAGAGGAATGAACATGCATGAGTCATGGTACTCTTGTGAACTCAACACAGAAGAGAAGAAATTGTCGAATAATGTTGTTATTTTTGTTTTCTTTTCAAACAAATAGTTCTCTCTTAGCTAGGCATGGGCCGGTATGAGATTTTGAAGGTATGATAACTTAAGCAAAAATATCACGGTATCCTTGCTACAGCTGTGAAATGTCTTATTTTTAAATTAAATTTAATAAAATTAAAAATAAAATAAAAATTCTGCTGGACACAATATATTTTGTTTTTGGGCAACATAAAGAATATTAGAAATAGTAGAATTAGTTTATTTTTTCTTTGATTTGTTTAATGAAAAAAAAAGAATGACATCTATATTTAAGCTAAATTTGTAGTTACATTTATATAATTTTAGTTATATAATTTATATACATATAATTTATATCATTTCATATAATTGAATTATATTATAATAATCATACACATCATTTGATTTAATAATAACACAATTTAAAGCAAAAACAGAATGTTCTGACAAGCTTTGTGAAAATTATACCATGTAAACTTTTCAGAAGACAGTCCGATCCCCTTCGAAACTCATTCATATAAACCCCAAAATCAATATTGAGGATTTTCTTCAAATAGTTTGTGCATCATGAACAGTGAGCGATCTGCCTGCTACAGTATTTTTCTCTGTGCATCCATCTTCAGCATCTCTGGCTTGTGTTAACGGGCGTTAACAGACTTCATATTATCACATAAATTACATTTTGGAAAACGATTGCATTGCAACACAGTTTGTGCAAGTCCAGAATAACGTTGCAATAAGGCAAAAAACGGCTGGTTGCCGATAACGTAAAGGCCAAAGTATACTTCAGCCATCTGCACACCGTCAGCATTGCATTATTCTGGACCTTAAACGTTTCAGTTGCATTGCTGTCTATGGAGGGTCAGAAAGCTCTCGGATTTCATCAAAAATATCTTAATTTGTGTTTCAAAGATGAACAAAGTTCTTACAGGTTTGGGACAACATGAGGTGGAGTAATTAATGACAGAATTTTCATTTTGAACCATTTAAAGTGAGGATGTATTGACATTTTTTTTTATTTACCCATCCAGATATTCATTTTTGGGCTAAACTATTATGGGCAAACTATTATTATAACTCTTCAATGCAGTCCATTGAATCTTTTGACACATTTTATGGTCTTCAGTGAAAGTCTCAATTCATATTCATTAACATCCATAGAACAAACAGTGTGGGATGAGTACCATGCCAAAATCTAATACTCAGGGTGAGGAGCAACACTAATATTGATACCTTCCTTAGCAAGCAGCACTAATTACCAGACCACTTCAGATTCCAGGAAGTACATGACACAGAGTTGGATGAGGTCATGTGTTAGTATACTGCAGTCATTCAACGCTTGGAATGTGGAACGAGTCAGCCGTGTCAAAAACGACTATCAGCAGTGCAAGCGGGCCAAGAGCAGTCACCCTCTCGACCCCCATCTAATCAAACAGCCTTCTTTTATGGTTACTGCTATTCAGCTCGACGTTAACCACCCACACGGTCAGAATTCCACTGCCACCACGGCTTTCTAAGGGCAAAAGAGGAATTTTCTGATTAAAAAAACCTTCACACAGCTTTCTGGCTACATAATATTACAATATTTTGTAAGTTAAAAAGAGGCTTGTGCGTTGTTCCAGAAAGACTAACAGAATGAGATCTTTGCTTGGCAGACTGACAGAAATACAGCACCATTACCGTTTTAGGCCAGCGGTCTCCCAAAGCACAGAGAACAGAAATGCTATTAAAGCACCAGACTGCTGCTAATAAATAAGAGCTAATGGCACTACGCACCGACTGTCCTCAAGAGCCCTCCTGTTTGAGAAAGCGAGAAGAGAGCAGTACAATTCATCTCCAGACACCATTTTAACACCCAGGGAGGCTGATACAGATCGCATTAAATCAAAACGCTCCTCATTCTCAACAAACATCACTCTATTCTGACAGAGGAATTAGATCTTAATCCTGAAAGAATGTTTTGGTTGCTGAAGATTAAAGGTTACCGCAACTGGAGCTATACGGGTGCAATCCAGGGTCAGGTCCTGCATGCAAAACAAAAATATCCAATGTTTTGTTTGCTTATGCCAAACATTTATCAGACCCACTTGACATGTGTCCTCTGAGGCCAAGTGGTTCTAGTAGGCCACATGCTCACAGGTCATGAAGCAGGCTGTGAGACACATCCATCACCTGTTGAGGAGCTCTCCGGCCCCCTGCTTTCTATGCAACAGCTGCGTCGCTAATGAACTCAACTCTCGTCTAGCTCGCTGACAACTGGCCTGCCCCTGTGAACTGGACCCCAGGCACCAGCAGACTGAGAAGATCTGCAGTACAACGATACAGATCGGTTGGACTGGATCATGTGTGCTTTAATTGTCTATTTGATTAAATAATTAAACAAAAAAAATATTATGAAAGGTACTTATTTATTGCTCTACAATGGCGTTTAGCTGTTCATAGGAAATGGGAATTATTAGAATCACTGAGCCTGGATTCCTGAAATCCTCAGAACCTGTCTTCTCTGACAACGTGAATTAATTTCAGGAAAGCGTGTCATTGGATTACCGTCACAGTTTGAGCTCTAACAGCTAACAGAAAAACTATACACCACAAAATAGGTTTCCATCCGCATATTTGAATGCAAATGTTGGCATACTGCAAAAATTTGACGGGTGGAAACACCAAAGTGCAATTCAAATTTATGAAATGTGAATAAAAAGGATATGCTCACTCGAGGTACATACTGTTGATTTAGCAAGAAGATATGCGCATAAACTACAGTGGAAACACATTTACTGAATAAATTCTTAACTGTGCATCAAAGAACTCTGCATATGTGAATTCACTAGCAATTCACTTAAGAGATCTGCCATCAATAAGTCATTTGAAGAGTGTTTTGTCTATATGTTTTAAATTGTAAGTAATTAATCATAAAAACAAATAAAATTTAACTTAATATCATCATCTTAAAGGATGTAAAAATCTACAATTTATTATTTATTTCTGATTATTATGATTTAATATTAAAAATGATTAAGATCAATAAAACTGCAATTAAAATTTGTAAATTGTGTATGTTCATAATTTTGTAGATAAAAGTTTGTTCGGTAAAAAGTCATGCACATAACTTTCTTTCAATACGTCAAAATGAATACCTCATGTGATCTGTGATAAACTTCCAGCAAATATGTAGTTTGTCAAAACATTTTGCAAATAAACATCTAAAATAAAATCTTACTTCATTTATTAACATTAAAGAAACAATAATTTGTTGCTTAATTTGATAAAAGAGGCCAGTGGTTACAACATCCATGCATCAATTATCTAATTTATTATTATCCAAAGAGAAAAACTCTTCTGCATTCTTAGCAAAGGGGAAGACAATACTTCTAGATTTAAATGAAAAAATGGATTATTAGGAATGAAAAATATGTCAGGTGGGACTTGGTTCGATCCTCTGGATGGAAGCAGATCTGAATGTGAGCTTGCAGTTGATTGTAATGAAGGGACAGAGTTTATTTGGACGAAATGCGTTTAGTGAAGTCTCACATATTTCACCAGAGAGAAGTCTGGTTGTTTTTTTTTGTACTATATATCAAAAAAATAAACAAAATACAGATCAATAACATGGATTTACATAATAGGATGAATTTTCGTTGAATGCATGCTTTTAAATAGGTTAGAAAAGTCTTCTTGGTAAGTTCGGATGGTGGTCTGCATGCTGGGCTGGGGGTGAGGGGAGTGTGTGGCTCATACTGGGCTAGAACAGGAGGACAGGGTGAGTTATGCATGCATACTGAGGGCACATGAGGAATGCAGGAAAGGGGGGCTGATTCGCTGGCCAGACTTCCGGGGGAAGGCGCCATGAGTTCAGTGACTCAAAGAGCAGCTGAACTGTAACTTCATCAAAGCCCACTATAAAGCCACTGACCCCGTGGCACGTGCCTGTATGGAAAATCATCAGGGCAGGCAATGCCAAAAGGCTTAAACATTGCTCCGCAGCACAATGAAATAAAGACCAAAAGAGAATGGGGGTGTTGAGCAACTGCAATTGTTTGGGAGTGTGATATCAGGTCAGCACTTTCATAATGTCCCTCCTGCATCTGACTGTTCCACACTTGCTGCCACAATAAAGACTTGCATTGTTACTCACCCAGCTTCAGAGAGCAAATAACTTTTTTCATCCAGCTTGCAAAAAAAAGACATTATTTACGAAGAACATTTTTTAATGTTTCTAAAAGAAGCTTCTTATTCTCACCAAAGCTGCAATTTAAAAAAATACAGTAAAAATGAAATACTGTAAAATGTAAAACAATTATTAAAATGTATTTAAATATAATACTTTTTTTTTAATTGCAATAATATTTTACAATATTATTACAATTAAAAATTATTGTTTTATATTTTAATACATTTTAAAAATTTATTTATTTTTGCTTTTGAGCAGAGAATACAGTGTCACATGATCGTTTATAATCTTGTGCTCAAGAAATCAATTTAGAGATCCACCGATCAATGGGCCAGAGATCGGAATCAATCATGACTGGTCCGGATCAGTGACCGGTCGATCAGTCTAACTTCTTTCCGATTTCGAGCCAATCAGTTTTATTACCAGCAGCACAGTCAATAATGTCACATCAGTGGCCCATTCTCGCTCTCTTCTCTCCGATGACCCCTTCTCTCTCACACATGTCTCATTCACGCCAGTTTAATGCTGCTTGTATTGCACATTATTTTAGTCATTCCCGCAGGTTTCGCTCTTACACCACTGATCTATATTAGAGGAGCACACAAGCTGCGCTCAGTCTCAAACAGCTTGTGAGCCACAAATACCAAAATGAGTGGCTAACTGTGCTAAAACGTTTAAATACATACAAATTGACATCAAAATGGCTGTCTTGGCGAGTATCCAGTTAAACACAGTCAGTTTTGGAATGTTAAATAGTTGAGAAAGAGAAGGTATGTTGTGTAACAGTATATTGGGTCTGTGGATAAATTCTTGAAGTGACTGAGGTCCAATATTCCTGCTGCTGTCTGTCATGTTAATCAAAGAACAAAGAAAAGCTCTCGACTGAATTTGTTTTATAATTTTAATGGTAAGCATTCATTTGTATTTATTTTTATGAAGAATACAGAAATGACCTTTTATCAAATTTGACCTTTTACTTTCATTTCTGTAGTATTTCTTACCTGAATAAAACCTTAACCTGAAAAACTAGCTCAGCTCTCTTTATTCTATTGCATTTATTTGTGCTTTTGTTTGTAGTATTTTTTATTTGTTCTTGTTTTATAACTTGTTATAACTGTTCTTGACTTTTTACTTGTTTTTTTTTTTTTTTTTGGAACTTTGAATTGAAGAAAAGTAGATTTTTGTTTGTAGATGCTGTCAAGTATATCTCTTAGGGGCAAAAAATCGGTATCGGCAGGTCACACTAACAAAAACAAAAAAAAAATCGGAATCGGCCATGAAAATTGCAATTGGTACATCTATAAATCAATTCTTATTATTAATGTTGAAAACATTTTTTTCTTTAAATAGTGATTCGTTGATTAATTAAAAGTTTTAAACCATTTATTGGAAACAGAAATTTAAAACAGTAATATTATAAATTCACTTCTAAATTACACATAATGCAATTACCAAATATTATGGGTCTGACTCATGTACGCAGATCATTCAAATTGAAAAAATAGTATGAACCCATAAGTGCACCTGAGAAATATTGACATCATTTTCTGCAAGACTGATGCTCCTAATAGAAGCTAAAATAACATGTTTACTGTTGAACAGACAGAACTCTGATTTTTAAAAATGAGACTTGCTTATAATTGAATAGCAGATATATCAATAAGCAGATATTAAAGCAGATGTCAAATTTATGTATATGTTTTGCAGATGCTCAGTAGACTGCTTTGCATGACTGATCTCCTTTTATTCTCCTCGTTTAACCTGATAAACGATTGTCGTATTAGAAATACAAACTTTTGATAGTTTCTTTGGAAGAAAACAAACATACATTAACACAATTCCAAGAAAAGCAAAAGTATTGTTCAACTTCAAAATCCTCTTAGCATGCAAACTCAATACACAGTATGTTTGTTACGCAATGGAAATGTTGTTTTTTGTTCTTTAGGGTAGAAAAGGTGTGGTATAATTTTCAGTGCACAGCGTAAAGCAGACAAGGTGTGAGCACGATTCAGTCAATAGATTTTCATCCAGCAGTTAGCACAAGTAAACAGGATACCTCAGTAGAACGCGAGCCACATAAAAGCCACAGAAGTTAACGAAAGAGGCAGCATGCGAGCAAGAGATGTGTGTGGGCGCCACTCAACAAACATCAGACAAACACAGCCTACATACCCTCCCCCTCTCATAAAGAGTCACACTCCTCTCCTTCAAACACACACACATGCTCAAAACACATGTAACCAAAACTTACCACTTCTGCAAACTGCTACTCTAACCAGTGCAGAGTTGTGTTTTCAGTAGCGACACAAATCGGAAAAGAATGACTTCATTTAAATGAGGGTTGAAAAACATCCGAGAGGTGTATTATTAGATGAGCCAGGCGTATGTATCCTACAATAGATGAGCAAGTAAATGAGGTACGCCGTGTGCTCCATTTCTGATGATGAGGTGTAGCCTCCTGAGACACCGCGATGAATTGGCCTGTCGCTGTGCTTTATTAAAGAACCGGAGAAGTCAGCACAGCGGTGGATAAGCTACAGCTGGGACGAAGCGTAACACCTCTAAGAAGTTTATGCTTACAGCATCTCCCCAATGTGCCAGTTGGAATCAATAGGTTTCCGCAAGGAGGTTCATGGAGAGGCATGTGGGCCTCTTTCTCGATTTTTACAAAGCAAAGGCCACATGTAGAAGTTCCTTGCTCTGATCTGATCGAGGTTCTATTCCTAAAAGAGGTTCCTTATGATTTCATTTTTCCACTGAGGTCAACTTAATTCATATTTAATTTTTTAATTAATTAATTTGAATTTTCTTCTCCACCCCCTCTCTCTGGGGTTAAGAGTTAAAGAACATTTGTTGGTGGTTCGCATGTGACATGAGCAGCGGGTTGCTGTGGTCTAATCCTCAAACAACATTTTGTGGGTTTTATTATCATGACCAATGTCATTTATGTCAGAAGTCATTTTGACACACACACGTACACACAAACACACACACGCCTGAATATATATATGTTTATATGTATTTGTTTTTAAGAAAACTAATTTATTCTGCAAGGATGTATTAAATTGATCAAGAGTGATGCATTAAATTGATCAAAGGCTGTTCCAACAAAATTCTATTCTTTTTAACATATTCAACGAATCCTGAAATGTCGTGTGAATCACGGTTTGTATAAGGAAGTATGGATGCACCGAAAATGAAAAATCTTGGCCAAATTCAAAAATGAACAAAATGAAACATTGGGCCGAGGGCTGAATACCCCACACGGTTTTTCCAAAACAATTTGGCGCTTGGTGTGAAGAGGACGCTTTCGACGTCACTGGGTCTTATAGGTGCGTAAAATTGCTGGTATTTTTTATTTTATTTTTCTGCTTGTTTGTGAGTTTTGATACATCTATATTTTTTAATTGTTTAATTATTTTAAAATTAATATTGTACATATTTGGTTAAAATCAATTCCCTATTTTCATTTTCGAAACTTTTTTTGGTTGGTCTGATCGATTGTGCAATCGATTTTCGAACTAAAAGTGACAGCCTTACTGTCGTTAAAGATTTTGTCATTTTTTTTTTCAGGCAGTTTTAAATGCTTCCACACTGCGACATGTTTTCTGAATTAGTGCGTGCCTCTATTTTATCGTGTCACGTCATTGTTTGGTGCATCCCGAATACTAAGAAATATTTCTTGAGCATCAAGTGAACATATCAAAATGTTTTCTCAAGGATCATGTGACATTGAAGACTACTCAAGTAATGGCTGATGAAATTCAGCTTTGACATGACAGGAATAAATGTAATGTTTATATTATTATAATTGTATTTTATTGTAAATATTAAAATTGAAAACAGTTGATTTTTATCAATAAATTAACATTGTAATACAGAGGAGAGGTCTGTGTTGGGGGGAAATCAACTTTTTAACCTGTTGAGCTCAATTTAACCTAACATGTATTTCTGACGGTGACCTAGACTTAATACTTAACTATATATCTTCACACGACCAGATGAAACTTCTAAATTATCTAAACTAACAGAGTTTGTAAAAAATGTAAAAGATTGGATGACCAATCATTTTCAATCATTTTCTCCTATTAAATTTTGATAAAGACAGAGATATTACTTATTGAACCACAAAAACGTACACATAATCTCTTGGAGTACAATTTGAAACTAGACAAATGTAATGTAATCTGAGTGTTATTTTAGACAGCAACTTGTCTTTTGAAAATCATATTTCCCATGTAACAAAAACAGCATTTTTCATCTTAGAAACATTGCTAATCTTCGATACGTTACCTGCTTCTGATTCAGAAAAGCTAATTCATGCATTCATGAACTCTAGACTGGACTATTTTAATGCACTGCTAGGTGGTTGTCCTGAATCCTCAATAAACAAGCTACAGGTAGTCTAGTCCAAAATTCAGCAGCTAGAGTCCTTATCAGGTCAAGAAAAATAAGATCATATTACCCTAATTTTACAGTCTCTGCACTGGCTACCTATTAAGTTCTGTATCGGTGACAAAATACTTTTAGTTACCTATAAGGCCTTTAATGGGTTAGCTACAGCGTACCTAACTACTCTTCTACCATGCTACAATCCATCACACTTCCTAAGGTCTCAAAACTCTGGACTTTTGGTAGTACCTAGGATAGCAAAGTCCACTAAAGAAGGTAGAGTTTTTTTTTTCATTTGGCTCCCAAACTCTGGAATAGCCTTCCTGATAACGTTTGGGGTTCAGAAACACTGTCTCTGTTTAAATCTAGATTAAAAACATATCTCTTTGGCCAAGCATTCAAATAACACATCTCATAATCTTGTACTGCAGTTATATCTGATCAAATGCACATTATTATTCTTTAACTTGGGTTAAACAACACATTTTTGCTTTGTTGGAGCTACGCTAATTATGTCTTTATTTGTTTCTCTGTTTCTGCCACGTAACTAGGATTTACACAAGCTTCAGTCTGGATCCAGAACACCTGAGAAGAGATGATGGCAACCCCTCGGAGGACCTCAGATGATGCCAACCCTGAAACAACATACAGAACTAACAAATTTTGCTATAAGTTTGTATAGCAACATATAATAATTGCGGTTCATCATCTGTTTAATTACATCTTTAATTGATTTTTCTGTACATTTCTGCCATATGTACATTACCCGACATAGTCACCACTAATAAGCTATTAGTAAATATATTGTAGAAACTTAATTTTCTGTAAAGCTGCTTTGCAACGATGTGTATCATGAAAAGCACTATACAAATCAACTTTAATTGAAAAATCTTTTATAACATAATAAATTTATAAACTCATTGGTGTCACTTTTGCATCCTTGAATAACACTATTTATTTATTTCACAAAAAAAAAAAAAAAAAATCTTACTGACCCCAAACTTTTTTATGGTAGTATGGGAAAGTACTTGTACAATTTGGAGGTCATTTCTCTTCTTCCTATAATAGTAGCATGCTTATCAATACAGCAGTGTGAGAAATCAGCAGGTGAGTCTGCAGGAAGAAAACAACATCTCTACTCTCACGTTACCTGCTTCACACAGCCTCCCACACACATTCACACTTACTACTGTCAAACCCATTTTGAAATTTTTATGATTTCTTTAAAGGTAAAGTTTACATTTAAAAAAAATTCAATTAACTTGTAAGTCTTTATTTCACTAATAGTTTTCCTCTCAACTAGATCAGTGGTTTTAGGTAAAATGCACATGCAAAAAAAAAAGGCCTTTACGTTCTCTGAATGCTCCAAACAATCAGCCACTGCATGATCAGAACTAGCTAATATAATTTCCAATGATTCAATATATGATCTCCCATCTTGTTGATCACAGTGTTATGACACAGAAGATGTGAATTTGTTTGGCAAATACGACAAAACTTAGGCGTGGCTCAGTCTCCACCTGGCTAGAGTAAAATACTAATGCAGCTACAAGGTGTGTGTAATTCAAGCTACTATAACTCCTGATCAATCGGCCGCTCTTCAGTCTGCATACATGTGCTGCTTTACTTCCACTTTTGACTGCACTCTTCCTTCTCACAAACAGTTCATCTTCTTTAAAGCTCCAATTGAAGGGTTGCCAGATATATATATAAAAGAAGCAATCTGGTCTAAAATACACAACAACCCCAGATACTCTGCTTTAGGTAAGTGAAAACAAACCCTTAAAGTTGCAATATAGTAAGTAGGGATGGCAAAACTGTACCAGAAAAACAAACATAAGATCAATATCCCAAAAAAATAAAAAGACAGGAAATAAAATTGTTGAGAGCCACAAAGATCTATCCTAGGTCCTATGCTATTTTCAATATACATGTTTCCCCTTGGTAATATTATTAGAAAATACTGGATTAGTTTCCACTGTTATGCTGATGATACTCAACTATATATATATATATATATATATATATATATATATATATACACACACACACACACACACACACACACACACACACATACATACACAAGACCAGATGAAACTTCACAATTATCTAAACTAACAGAGTGCATAAAAAATTTAAAAGTTTGGATGACCAATAATTATCCTATAAAATTCAGATAAAGAGATATTACTTATTGTACCAAAAATAGTACACAGTATGGTCATAATATTTTAAACTTTTTATTATAGCAACCTGTTTGACAGTGACATATAAGCAATACAAACTGTCTACCATGTTCTTTTTATGTTATCAGAATACTGCTGTTTCTGCTTTCCCTCAGTACAGTATAGGTCTTGTCTGAAGCTAAAACACTCATATGTAAGCACCAAAGACTGACCATGCTGCAGTCGTAGGGAAACAGTGCTGCAGGGAGTCCATTCTCCCAGAAATGAGAGCCAGCGATAAAAGCTAATATTAGCTAACATGTGATCGTGCCTTCACCAGCGCCATGCTACGCTTAGTGTACTCTGAGACGGTCTGAAGCGACAAAAAATGTCAGTGAGGCCTGCAAATAATTTCACTTTCACACTTTTGCTAATGAGGAACAGCCTTTACTCACAAGAAGCTCAGCTGACTACTAACAATCTAGGAAAACCAAAGGCAAAAACAATGATTTTCTTGCAGCTTTAAATCATAGCACAAACTGCATCAACTCCACCTTTTTAAAAGTTAAAAAATTAAAAAATTAAACGATAACAGTAGGAATATTACTTAATATTATTATAATTAAATTATAATTCATTAATTAAATATCTATGACACAAAGTTCAAATAGTCAAAAGGGAAAAATAATAAAAAAAATCATCTTTTACATTATAATATATTTTTAACATTAATTTTAAAGCAAAAAAAAGGTAATCTGCTACTAATATCTGCACAAAACTCCATGAAATGCCATACTTATACTACACAGCTTGGGTTGCATCACAATGACGTCAACTAATCTATTTCAGTCTGAGTCACATGTCTAACTGGCGCTGATCATAGCCCATGTCATGACGCTAGTTTGAGATCAACCTCTCTGCTTTTGTATTGAAGTCAAACTTGTGGCACCGTGTGTAGCAGTCAAGCAAAGTAATGCATCACTGCAGTATCTTCAACCAAATTTTGACAGCAATCAATTATGTATTGCGCCAGCATAACTAACAAAGAATGTCACGCATGCACCTAACATTCAGTGGCAAAGCGGTGTGAGTTAGGAGGCTGCACATACTTTCCCATACGCATCCAGGAGGTCCTTAGAGACCGAGCAGGAGTGGAGGAACTTCCTCTTTCAGAGGCCGGATTCCGGCTTCTCCATGGTCATTAACCCAACATGACTCAGATGAAACCTCCCTGATTAACACACATCTGAATGGGAAAGCCTGGAGTCAGAAACAGCTGGGCTGCGCTTTCTCACTGGCAAAGACTTCTAGAAACACTCCAACAGGAAGGATCTTCCATGGTTTTCTTTGGACTACTCTCGTTTTTTACACATTTAGTACCAGTGGAAATCATACTAAGCCCCATTACAGAATAGTAAACTTTCACTGAACACTGAAATGTGTTAGGTTAATGTTTAATTGTAGTCTGATTTTCATTACTAGCTGAAGGTGTTTCATTCAGTGCATTTGCTAGTAACAGATCATGACCATGTCATCAAATGTTGATGATTAAGCTCAAATGTGGCACTGCCAGCAGCAGTTAAGCATTAGTAAAAATCACAAGCGTATGAGGTGATCAAGCATATTAATCCGCTTGAATTGCTAATGCTTGCAAAAATATGGACAAAGAAAGCAATAATTCAGTCTATAGTAAAACTGGTTTATGGGGAGGAGACTGTGACACGCAAAAAAAAAACAGCAATCTGGCATGACTTAAACTAAGATACAACACTACTATGATGAAGAAAGCAATTAAAGAGAAAACACCTGTTCTGATGTTGATCTGCTGCTTTAAGCAGATCAGACTGATTCAGTGGAAATGTCAACTGTATTTCGCTGCTTTTAAATCCAACAAATGTACTTTTAATATCTAAGTTCACACAAGAAATGAATAAGCACCTGACAAGCTGGTTGCACACTCACTCTAACATTTATCATTATGTTTCTTCATCAAGATAAAATAGTTGAACGTATACCTAAAAGATAAGAAATTCTGAATTCCTAGTAAATCAGCTTCCTCGGGCATGTAAATACATTTTCTTGAATTATGCCCAAATCGATGTGTTGCCAGTCATGCCAAGTTATTTAAGACACTTTTACCCTGTAATCTGCCATAAATAAAGCTGCCTTGCTTAAAGTTCATTGCGACAAACTATGAGAGATGAGACAACTTTACGAGAGACAGATTTAGACTGTGTCTCAAAACTCTAGTCAGTCGTCTACCTAGACACCGTTTTGGGGCATCGCAGGCATATAGATCACCTAAAATAAAGCCATTTATTGTTTTCCTGTCTTGTGAGTAATGAAAAAAAAAACAGACAAAACTAAACAATAGGTAATGCAACAGAATTATTTTTACATTTATTCTTCAATTTTCTTATAGAATGCATTTTTTTTCTTGTGTAACATTACAACAGTGTCAAATACAAAAATCACATTGACAAATTTAGCATTCACTTCAATGAATGAATGAACTGAGACAACAGGATGGCTTCAAACCGATTATCAGCTCCAACTATTGAGCTGTCACCAGCCAGATGGAAAACAGTGTTGTTGACCGCTTATAATATTCATTCAAACAACAATCTTGTTTCGCATATCACATGAAATGCAGTAGCCATTTTGTTTTTCTTATGTAACATGAATTTGCCTACTTAAAACTTTGGGAAAACACCTAAAAATCCTAACCAATTTCTTTATTATTTTAACCATGGAGTTAATAAATCATAATTGAACATAGAAAATATAAGCATAATAATTTATACATGAGGTACTGATTAATATAATTAACTGTCTGAGAATAATGTAATATCATAGATCAAATAAAAGATACATTTGTGTTGGGAACATTCTATTTACCCTTATTGGTTAATTGTGATGTGTATATGTTTTATATGTATGTGCATATGTATATTTTGATAACTAAGCAGATAAAGTTGTGATACAAGTTTTGTCCCATGTCTCATGAATGAATGTAACAATAACTGAACCCATTACTGTAGTTTTTACTATAATAACCTGGCATTAACCACCCATTTCCTCAAAAACAACTGAAATGACATACTGATTCTGTAAACAACTTCTTAGACGAGAAATGTCATTGGCACAGATTTGGCAGAAGAAACACTAATTACAGCAACTATGGTACCTTGGCAGAAACATTTATAAAGTGACTAGTCAACTATCCAAAAGAAAAAAGGGAAAACTTGTCAATATTGTTTTACATAGCCTACTGTTGCATAACATTGTTATGCAGTCTTTAAATATATTCCTAGTCAACAAATGGCTCAGGTATTTCAATCGCCTGCTATTGTTATTAATTTGTTGTAACTCAGTCTAATATGCAACAGTTTACGAAAGTGTTTCTCATCCTTATGAACTATATGCAGCACTTTCGATACAGAGTTTTAACTATTACTACATCCATTAACTCCTACGTTTCTCCTTATATATTTGTTTTTACGTGTAAGCAGTAATTTTCTTAAATAAAGGCGGGGAGTTAAAGTGACGCAGGCCTTGCTCTGATTACTGAACCCCCTTTTCCGCTTATGGGGTCCCCATTTCTGTGAGCAAGATCCACCCATATTTCCTAAACACCCTCACATCTTTTTAAAGGGCCGAGAAGCACATAAGATTGCGCCATCTATCCGCTTACCTGGATAAACTGGATGGTTAATGCTGATTTCCCGACGCCTCCACCTCCGACGACCACCAGGCGATATTTCTCCTGCACTGAGCCGTCTTTCCAGCCAGCCATCGGGGACACACTGCTGCTCTCGCTCCGCTGTCTAAACACACGCACAACCGAGACACTTTACTCTGTGACAGGCCTTCAGATGGAAAAATGCAGCAGGGGAAAATGCGATACGGCGTTTAGGCGATATGTGGACTCAGTGTTAATCCGTACGAGAGGAGAAAAGTACGACCACAGTCTGTGGGAAATGCATTCACTGCTGCCTCAAGTCCATACGCCCTCGTCTAAATCGCTACCAGGCACTGACTGCCTGTGCTGCTGCAAGATGAGGGGAAGATAGGGCTAATCAGTCCAGCAGTACACGCAGAAGGCGCTAGGGGGCGCTCACTGCCATTCCTGCAGGTATGTGTTGGTTTGAAACTGATGTCAATGTATCATTGATCTCAGTTACTAAATATCCGGAATTGCGAGGTAAACGTTGAAGTCTGCCACTGACAAACCCATATTGTCCCACTCAGTGTCTGTGGTGGTCCTGGGCTATCTCATAGTCATTCATTGTTGAATGTCAGTCTGAAAAATAACAAAAAACCCTCTAAAACGAGCCAAGGCTGGGATACCGGGTAAGACCAGCAAGCCATCTTTTAGGCCGGTTTGCGAAATGTACATTTGAATCATCTCTCAATCAGTGCTTCTTCTCAACCAGAGAACTGGAAAAATTACCCCAGCAACTGCCATTTTCATTTAAGAATCAGTATTCCCTGCTTCGAAAAACAAGCTTCGAAAACCTGGATATATGCAGTGTTTAAAAAATTGTTTTGTAGTCCTTGAAAAGTTATGTTAATTAGTACAATAATAAATAATCATGGACATTTCTAGAATAAATATAGATGTTTGTATTAAAAAAACAAACTTCAGAATCTTGTAATCATGCATTTCAGTTGATTCAATTCAGTTAATATAAAATAGTATTATTTAAAAAATAAAACAAATACAACTTCTGATCAGTCATAGTTTCTGTTGGAAATATCTTAGTCTATTATACATAGGGGGTCTTCAGAAATTGTTCTTGACAAAAAAAGAATAATTCAAATTTAGGAAAGAATATTTATATTATCACAGTGATTAAATGTTGTGTCGCAGAAAAGTGTACACAAGTGAGTTACAAAATAAAACTAAATAAAACAGAAGATCTGGTGCAAGTCAAAGGCCATTTTTGATCAACAGGTGGGTGTGTTAAACCAAAACCATTAAAGAGGAGTCATTTCTTGACAGTTAAACATGTTACATAGCCCACCGAATCATTCTCAGACTTAACAATGTCAACAGTGGAATCACTTGGGAGAGAATTGTCTGGAGACTTATTTCTTTGAAAAAAAGAGGAAAGTCGTACCAAATCATTGTTTTGTGAAAATATAGCAAAACAAATACAAACACAAAAACGTTGAGCTTGTGACAAAGTCCCTGAAATAATCAGGCACTCACTTTAAGCTCTCATTTCGATACGATAAGTAAGAAAAACAGCAGTGTACCAAGCAAGTGTTTTAAAACTGGTAGAAGCTATGCTAAATGTGACTGTTTGGCAACTGAACTGTTCATATTTACAAAATAAAGATGTCTGGGAATCCACTCTGGTCTCATGAGACCAAGTCAATCATTTCAGATTTAATAGCTTTCCAAAAATGTTCTGGTGTTGCCAGAGGAGGAGTACAGTAATGTGTCTGTTTCTCACAGTGAAGTTCAGGGGTGGTAAAGCTCTTGAAAATGTAAAGAAGTTGTTCTTCATCAGTGCTGTCATGAACTCACACTAAACTGAGTGATGTAATTCAAAAACTTAAAACGGAAGATGCACCCTCTCCTCATTGGGCATTTTTTTCAACATGACAATGACTATATACATCCTCACAAGATGAAAATCTGTCAGTGGACAAATATTTCACAGAGTCTCATCACTCTTGAGCACCTGTGGGGGATTCTGTACACTACCCATTAAAGACCAGGGCATTCTCCAGAAGTTCATTTGTCATGAATTTGTTCACTCAATCCCAAGAAAGTACTTAAAGTTATTGAGGACATATGTAGAATTGAATCAAGGGTGAACTAATTTCTTACTTATTTTACAGATATTAATGTCATATATTTCCATTTTTATATGTTTAATACATTTACATTTTGCAATCTTTCCATACACTGTATTAGTGATCATTAAAAATAAATAAAAAAACATTTGTATTTGTTCAGAGGGGATGTACAATACACAGAGGACTGTATAGTAATACTATTCATAGTAATGTTGAAAATGAACTGTATGATCTCACTACGTTTAATCTCTTTTATCATATCGGTTGTTTGTTTCCTCTCCTGAAGGGAAACTTCTGTCAGTAATTTTGTCTGTCTACGGAAATCTGAAAAGGACAACCAACAACACAGCACCTGTTTGTGTGTCAAATATAACAATTAAGGGCCTTTTCCACCCACTTGAATGTGTGGGGTTTATAACAGAGCTGTTTATTTCCACAGCTGCAGAAGAGTGACCCAATACTTACTGAGGCTCAGTCTATCTTAACACAATGACCCATCCTAATAAAACCCCAACAGTCCTCTACATGTCGTGACTTGCTAGTATGACCTCTGGAGGTCTTCACAAAGAGGGCCTGTGAATCAACAGAGCAAGACTTTTTACAACACGAGGAAGTATCAGCTGTGAAATGTAAATCCTGTAAATACTATACCACTGAACTCCAGAAATGTGATCTTTAAAGGATACTGTGGTTTGCATATAATTTTTTTTTTTTTTTTTTTTCACACGCAGTGGTTTGCATACTCTTTTAAGCAGTAGTTCGTCCACAAACTGTCTGAAAGTTATTATCTTGCGTAGCAGAATTAATCAGTTCCCGTTGACTCCTGCACTCGCCCCGGAGGAATTTGAGGAATTTCAATTAACTGGTAATCCAGAACTCCAAGATTCACATGTTCCCACTGAAGTCTCCGGGAGGAATGCAACAACGGGAGTTCTTTCCACCTCCCACATTCCTGGAAACCAAAAAGATAACGAGCGTACATGTTGCATAAAACATCTGATTATTATTACTTCTCCAGCTTCTCAAGAAATGTCAGTCTTATCTACAGAATGAAACCCCTGAACACCCTTTATTGAGTGTACCAGAGATAATCATATATTCTGCTTTTATTAGGAGTCTGTGGATGATATCTGTTCACCTCACCAGCTTTTTGCCAGCCTTACGGCTCGTATTTGAACTAAACTGTTCAAATATTTTAGTAGTTTTTTCTAGTTTTTTAAATAAAGTCTCTTATGCTCACCAAAGCTGCATTTATCTGATCAAAAATACATTAAAAACTGCAATATTGTTAAATGTTATGATTAAAATAAGTTTTCTATTTGAATATATTTGAAAATGCAGTCAGCTGCATTACTCAAGTCTTCAGTGTCACATGATCAGAAATCCTTCTAATGTGTTGATTTTATGACCAAGAAACATTCTTTATTATTATTATCAACAACAGGTGAGCTGCTTAACAATTTTGTGAAAACCGCAATTTTTTTTCAGGATTCTTTGATGAATAAATAACAATTAGAAATCTTAAATGTCTTTACTGTCTCCTTTGATCAGTTTAATGCATTGTTTCACAGTAAAATAATTTACTTATTTCAATGAAACAATCTTACTGTCCCCAAACTGTTGAACATATAGTGTACATTAGCTGTATCATACAACTAAGAGTGTGTTATGACTATTTATCAGTACGGAGTGTCATATTGCTTTTAGAGTTAATCAAGTATCATGCAAGATGAAAAAGGAATACAAAAGAACACAAGTATTATAAATTCAAGGAACAAAAATGCAATGCAAAATGCAAAAGTCCAAACTGACGCCATGACTCACAACGCTGAACAGTTCCATTATAACATGTATGATTAATAGTCACCTACTGTGTTTGTAATATCAGAACAGAAACTGTAGCTCTGTCATTTTGTGATTCACCACTCATTTAGTCACTAATTACAAAATGAGGCTAAGCAATCACTGCAGCCTTTTCAAAGAGCAATAATACTCAAATAAAACATTAAAACAATTCTACGACGTTTATGGTTTGGCATAATACTGATAAATTATTGTGAAATCCCCATGCAGCGTAGTTTTTTCATCTTCGGTTTTACAATAAAATGTTGTAAACATGTAATGTTCAAATGTGTGGCTCGTGACAACTTAAGCAACTGAGAAGTTACCATATAGATCAGACTCATTCTGAAATTGCCTTATTGGAAAAAAGCTAACGTGTAAAGACATGTCAAAGAAAACAATCACGCTACAGTTTTGTGTCACTGCTAGATAGGGAGTCTTCTTCAGTGCTTTAATTAGCCTAGGAGTTTTGAACAACAGTATGGAATAGAACGGTAATGTCTTCAGTTGTTGCATCATATTTTAAGCGGGGCCTTCATTATGAAAAGCTGATCCCCTCCAATTAATAATGTTCGCTTAGAACTTTATTACCTCATTTTCCCTAGCTATCATTTGATTATATGTGGAACATTTATAACAGTAGGTTTGAGAAACTCATAAAACTCCATTAACGTAATTTTTATGTAAGTAATGTTTCTCGTTATAAATGCCTAATGAAATTAAACGCAGGACTCTACATAAAGTCACATCAGCACTTTTCACATCCATCTCCAACACCCTGTGAAACTGGAAGCTACTTAAATCTAATGTATCGTTTGCATCAAGAACTGCTTCCACTGCACTTTAACAGACAATGACTGGTGACCAGGTACAGTGCAGTGACTAAATGCACTACTGTTAAAAAATCTGGAGTCAGTAAGATTTTATTATTCTTTTTTTTTTTTTAAGTAATATTTTTATTCAGGAAGGATGCATAAACTGATCAAAAGTGACAGTATGAAAACATATTTCTATTATATATAAATGCAGCTCTTCTGAACTGTCTGTTCATCAGTGTAAAAGAAAAGAAAAAGAATCACGAGTTCCCCCAAAATATTAAGCAGCACAACTATTTTTTATGATAATACAATATCAAATCAGCATTTTAGATTCTCTACTGATGAAGACCGGAGTAATGGCTGCTGAAAATTCAGATTTGACATCACAATTACATTTTATATTAAAATAGTAAAGTTATTTTAAATGATAATACCTCACAATGTTACTGTTTGATTGTACTTTAAACTGTAGCGTATATTCACTTGAAAACGAATGTGCATCATTATGAGGCCAAATCTGCTTAAGGCAAGGCCACAGCGTTGACGCCTTTGTCCTTAATATTATTATACACTACACAGACATGAAAGTTATGGCTGACCACAAGTCTTATGAGCCTAAGTCATCTAAGAGGCAGGAGACCATAACAAAATTCTCAAAATTCCTGAAGGTTTTCTTCAAGAGAACACATCCTTTGTTGTGTCAACTGTGGTTTGAGGGCAGGACTGTTCTTGACTACTTACAAGAGTTTTCCCAATTCATAAAAAGGCTTGCTGTAACCCTATTCGTTAACAAGAGAATACAAACGCTTTCGTGATATATGGTGTGCAATGTTTATTGAAACAGATTAAAGAGACCAACAGGGTCAATTCCATTTAGAGCAGTTAGGAAGAATCGTGATCTCCTTTAGACATAGTTTAAAGAGCTTAGATCTTGTCCACAGAGCTCTGCGTGTGTATGGTAGTCTGGACAGACACAAAAGAAGCGCTAGAGAAGAAAAGACAAGACATAGGAGTAACCATAGCACTTTTTAGTCAAATCTCGGCCTTTTACTCAATGGCCTCAGTCTCTGAAATTTATGCGCCGGTCCTCTTCTGAGAGAGGTTGATTTTGTCACCCAGGCTCAAAGCCATTCCCTATTAAAAAACAAAGAGGCATTATCAATCATGCAGTAACAAACTACACAGGCAAATTCAAGAACTGACTGTTTAAAAAAAAAAAATATATATATATATGACTTTGTAACGGACCATTAAAATATACAAATGATTACACTAAGTCAAATTCACCTGGCTTTTTGCTCGGATGCGAATATGGCCATTGACTGGGGCATCAGGTCCCATGTGGTTTTGCTTTTCAATGCTGACGTTTGCAAGGGCATCCTCCCCAAATATAGAGCGGGCATATAGATTTGCTGCCATAAAGCCACAGACGCCAGACAGGGCCTGAGTTACAAAAGCAAAACATGAGATATGACTGAAATCACATTATAATGTAGGAATTTACTGTTCTCATCGAGTGGTTCGGTACCTTCTCTGGGGTCAAGCACTTCATGTTGGTAGATTTAAGAATGTGGAGAAGGTATTCATTCAGATCTATGATGTTGGTGTTGACGGTAACCTGTGTGGAAACAAAACACAGAACAAATTCTAGACAAAATGGAGATTAACATAGCCATTATCTGCAAAAAGAAATCACCAGACACCTTGTTTTCCCACTCAAATTCCGCCCACATCTGTCTGAACTCGGCGTCTGTGCAGGAGGCCGGCTGAATGTAGTCCATGATATCAATGTGAATGTCGCTGAGGACTACGCAGTTCCTGTCACTGGCTGCTCCTGATACATCATATACTGCAAAACAGGCGGTTTCATTTATTCCAGGTCCCTCCTCAACAACAAAAACTGGTACAGGTATGAATAAGGACAGCTACACATAGTCCACAAACCTATGTTTCCAAATATGATGCCATTCTCTGTGGAGGCAACTTTCACATTGGCTTTTATGTTGGCAAAGTCGTGAGGAGCCAATGTAAGAGGAGATGGTTTCTCAACCAATTTAAGATCACCTGGAGATTGGAGAACACGTTCAGTAAAACATGCACCAAACACATACAATTAAAGGTTTCTTTAAGGGTCAAAGAAATAACTTGTACCAAGTGTTGCCAGCTCCAGGGTACAGTTCTGTAGGGTGTCGCTAGTCTGGTTAACAACCAGGACATCCAGGACAATATCATACTGATTGACATGGACATAAGCTTCTGCGTACACTGGATCTGAGAAACCAGTTAACTGAGTGACCTGGAAGAAAACATGAGACAGCTCATTCCAGGACAATGGTTTTCAAACAGGTGGGCCTTAAGATGACGTAAAAGTACTTCAAATAAGAAAAATCAAGCTAAAAATTCTTATTTTTTATTTTAACTTTATTTATTTTAGGGTTCTGACGGCTCTTAAGGTAGACTAAGTTTAAAATTGATATTTATAGACATGGAGATGTTAAATGTATTTGTTAAATAGAATAAAAATTTTGATTAAGCTCTTACATCTTTCAAAATGTAATATATATATATATATATATATATATATGTAATATATATATATATATATATATATATATATATATATATATATATATATATATATATATATATATACAAATTAAATTGGGGACAAAAGGGGGCCTTAAAAGTCAAAAAGATTGAGAACGACTGGTCATGGTAAATCTAACTGATACTTGAAAAAACTGAAACTGAAAAATTAAAAAAAGACCAGAAGCTCATATTTGAAATACAGACGAGGAGTTAATTTCTAGCATGTAAGATGATAGAAATGGGTGGAAAATTCAGACTCCTGTCTGATGTGAGGCATTAACAATTTCCATCAGTTGAACCAGAATGCCCTCTGGTGGACAAAGATGACAAACTACAAGCAACCTTTCCAATTATTGGTCATCTTCATAAACCTATGCCAGTACAGATTCAAACAGATCCATATAAAATCTTCAAAAAACCTTATTAAGTTTGGATGCCAGAGGGTCTGTGGCTTCTTTCCTCTGAGTATTGCCCATAGCAGCCAGCAGACTGAGCTGAAACTGATCCTCTTTGGACGTCATCTCATTCTTAGCGGTCAGCTGCATGAAGGAGATCGGATCATCTGCCTGAACCAATACATTGCGCTTCTCCGACTCTTTCTGAAAGGGACAAAAAAAATAAATAAAATAACACCAGGATTTAATATAATGGTCACAAATAAATAAAAAAACGATCATCTTTTAATCTGTAAGAAAAGATCTGACAATATGTTGTACTATATCTTCATATGGATATAAGCATACTATAATCATATTATTAGGTTTCTGGTTTCACGAAGTAAGCAATGCAGAAAAGTGCTTACCTTCTGAGATAGTTTCTCCTCCTCCAGTCTGACAGCGAGCATATGGGACAGAGACCTGCGGCACTCCTTGTTAAAGATGTCATTCATGAGGGGCGAGCACTCGGACAGGACCTTGAGGCACAGTGAGATCCGGTCCACATCGTCATCTGTGATGGGCTTCTTGGGTAGAGATGACTTGCCAAGATGGAGCACAGTGGCCATGATCAGCATAGCCTCTGCAACAAATGACTAAAGAGAGGGAAATAACAGTAATTCCACCACAAATAAACACATGAATAATTCAAGTTTAGTCACCGGTTTAAAATGAACTTACATTTTGTCTTTTTTTGTCCTCTGCAAGAGCAACGTAGCGCAAGGCCACTTTGGTGAGGGTGGTGGCCAATGAGGCAGCAACATAAAAGTCTCCATCCATCAGGAAACCCCTCAGAGGAGGCCTACAGAATAAAGGGACGATTTAGAAATGTACTTCGGAGCATAATCTCCATAACGTATCAGTAAGGGGGATAATGACCTGTCCTCTTCTTTTTTGGATGGTCTAGAGCTGCTCAGGGCACTCTGAGTGACGTAAGTGCCCATTTCTGTCACCAGCTTAGGAGCTGGAGCTGCAGAGACCTCCTCCTCAGGTTTCACCTCTCCAGCCTCCTTTTTCAACTCATTTTCCACAATAGGGATCTGAATAAAGAAAGATCATCATTTAAAACTCATGTTTGAGAGCACGGAAAGGTGGAGTAACATTAATAAAGAATGCTTATCACATTTTTCATTTATCACATTCAGGGCTCCCACACTTTGACAAATTCATTTTTAGGTTTAAAAAAAAAAAAGTGATCACGCTTAAAATAATAGTTCCTAGCCAAAGAAAGTTTTTCTCACTTTTATTCTGACTACAGAACTGTCCATGATCTATTAAGATATTATTAATTTTCAAGAATTTTCCAGGCCTGGAAACCACATTAATGAAATATCCAAATATTTCCAGACACATGAGAACCAGCATTTTTATTTTCCAATACAACACTATTTAACCTTAAAGCCTTTGACTCAATTTCATTCAACTTAATGTGTTTATTAAAATGTTAACGGATTTGTAATTTGGTGCTTGTTCCATGTAAGTATTAATGATGAGCCCTGAATATAACACAGCAATATGAACTGCTGCCCTACAGACCTCTCCCAAAGATCTGCGGACTTCTGTCATGACACTCTGGATGTCTTCTTTAGTGCTGCAATATTCACCCAAAATCCACAGAGCTCCTCTGTAAATCCTGCAACAGAAAACTCCTTGTTCAAAATCACTGCAATGCATCATGATTCCTTTTATAACCTCTTTCATGTCAAAGTACTGTTAAGCAGTCAAGAATAATAGACCAATTCATTTTTAATACAGATGATTTACGTAATTGGATTTATCAGACTTCTAATGAAGCATTTAAGTAGCATTTCTTACTTGACCGTCTTGATGGAGTGAAAGACCTCTAGCATCTTCTCAGTGATGAGAGGTCTAAGGTTTTCGAACCTCTGAATCGCCTCACGCACAAACTCCAGCACGTCAGCTGCGGCCGCCTCGTTAGTGTCACTCAGGAACTCCATCAGCTGTGGCCACACACAAAAAGTACATTTAAGAGCAAAGACGAGAACAATTCATTCATTATGAATGTTTTGAAATAGCTGAAATGCATAAAAAGCGTTGAGAGTGTTCACTCGACAGCCGTACCACAGGGATGACATTGGCTGCCATGTCAGGGAAGCGCACGCTACAGGAGTGGAGAGTGCGAACAAGCAGCTGCCTGTACTTGTCCGTGTCCTCATGCTCGGTCACATTATTGGTTTTGATGACTTCTTTCTTTAGCACTATAACCAGCTGCAAAAAAAAAAAGAACAATTCAGGTCTTTTGCTTGAATCAGAAAGATTATTTGACATTATAATTTACCACTGCATGAAAAACTACATTTTGTTTAGTTTTTGGTAGACATAGAATGAGAGAGTAAATAGGGATCCAGGATGTCAAGCTTTTTTTTTTTCTTTTTTTTTTTTGTGAAAAAACAAACAAACAGAAAAAAACAAATAAAATAATAGAATGACACGTAAATCAGTGATCACACTAGACTTAAAATAAAATGCTACATTTCTTCACAATTGCGTTATTCCCATATTGTTATTCTGTGACATCTAATTTACATTATGTGATAGATTTGTTTTATGTTGTATACATTATGGGATTTTTATTTAAAAAAAACAATAAGGTTCTATCTACACAGTCAACTGGAATGCCAAAACTTTGAAGCTCAATATCTCAAAACTACTCTGAATGCAGAGAGAACCTTATAATTCCAAGGGGACGATATGACATGCTCTGTGGCACATTTATTTAAATATTAAAACTTTAAACTTATATATAACAAGCAGAAGTTTGCTGAACTTTGAAATGTATAAAAATGGGAAACTTCTTTGCATGAGCGCGAGTTTCCGGTCTTCCATATGTGCATGCATATGAATGGAAGTCCACAGAACTAAATGTGCATTGTGACCACCACTTAAATCAGATGGACTACTTTTATAGTGCCTTTTTGGCTGTTTAAAGACCCCGTAAATGTCCCTATGTCCCCTTCATTACATGGAAAAGAGATGTCAATAAACTTTTCAACATTTTTTCTTTTGTGTTCCCCTTAAAAAAAGCATTTCTTAAAAGTTTGTAACAACATGAAAAAATAATGCTTTTTTGGGTGAACAATCCTTATGAAATGGAAAGTACTGACACACACCTCTTCTACATTGCGGGATGACACCAGGTCCAGGGCCAGCTGAAGGGTCTTCTTGCGGACCTCAAGATCAGGAGTGGTCAAAACCCTCAGAATATCCATCACAAGGTCCTATGTATAAGACACAGCAATGAGCTTACTGCTAGGATTCATTTGTGGAATGAATGTCTCTGATGCACTCATGTGTACCTGCAGCACACGCTCATGTGTAGGATGTTCCTTCAGCTCGATCAGTCGGTCCAGAACAATGAGCTTAACGTTGTTATCACTCTCTTTAATGATCAGATCAATGTAGCACTGAGCAGCTGCCTGAAACACAAAAGGAACATGCAAACAATGCCATTCAACTTCCATTTACAACCATGCAGAATAAGTATATGAGAACAACTGTGGAGTAAGATGCTGTACCTTGATGGCAGTGGGAGCACTGGACAAAGTAACCAGAGTTCCAGCTGCTTCATATTTTACAGCAGGACTGGACGACTGCAGCAGGTTGTAGATACAACGGATGAAACGAGCTCTCTCTGAGGGGTTGGCATGGCAGACCTAAACAAATTTAAGAATGTAGAAAAGACACTGAGAATGTGTGCCAACTGCAGTATGCAGTGAGTAAAGCTGAAGAGCTTAGAATTTGAATCAACCAGAGGGAGAACTGTGCTGCTGATGACAGCATTTCTGTCATTAAATATTACATCCAAAAAAATAAACAAAATAGCATAAAAAAAGCAAAAAACTTTGTGGACTTAAAAAAAAAAAAAAAAACATATATACACACACATATATGTGTTTGTGTGTGTGAAATTATATATATAAAGTGTGTGAAATTAATGGACATTTAAGATTGTAAAATCCCTCCCCTAGAGTACAAAATGTAAAGATAAAGTGGTAAAAGTTGTGTGTTAATTAAGGCCCCGTCCACACGGAGACGCGTTTCTGTGAATACCCACAAATTTTTTATCGTATAGGCATTTCGTCCACACGGATCCGCGTTTTTCATCAGGTGAAACCGCTATTTTTTGAAACCGGGTCCCAGAGTGGATACATTTGAATACGCCGTCTTTGCGTTTTCGTCTGGACGGCTAAAGGCGCGGTCACACTAGACTTTAAACGTGCGAAATTATTTCGGACGCCGCTGCGAATATGCGCGGGAGCAAGATAAAACGGTCTCTCCTCAATTATCACAACATGGATTAATCTGTGCTTGTACTGTGTCTCTTGCGACTGCGTCAAAAGCATCTTATATTGTACTCGCTGTATCTCTCTATATATAAATATATACACCCTAAGCAATAAAAAAATTATAAAACGTCCTCATTCAAGTGTATCATTTGTTCCGGTTTCCTGTTGACACTACAAACCATGCAGCTTCTTTTTTTATTTAATTTTTATAATCTTTTAAATATGTATTATATAAAACAGGACGCTGCTCTACAGCTAAAATTATATAGCGCTTCCTTCATTTTTTAATTTCTGTACAGAGAGGTCACGCAGTGACGTATCAATCTTCTATTGGTCCCACATCTTCACGTAATGCGAATTCGCAGGTCAGAGTTCACCAAACTTGAACTTTGGAACGCAGCGAAATGTGAAATTTTTTGCATAAGCTTCCGTTTCCGGTCTGATCCATTCGCATGCGTATGAATGGAAGTGAATGGAGAGAAAAGTGCAGTGTGACCGCCCCATAATCCGTATATTTTCTGAAACGATGACGTCATCAGCCCACGTCTCCCCCTTAGTCAGACACCTCTATGTCAAGTAACAGCAACAATAACATGAACAAACACTGAACGATTGTCTTTTTATTAACTAACATTAACACTGATTAATAAATGTATTGTTCCATGTTCGTTTGTGTACCACGCGCAAGGTTTATGAGCATAGTCCAAGTCTTCTCTGTTTTTAATGTATCTCTGTGGCATAATTACAGCGCCACATACTGGTCTGGCATGTATGGCATGAAACCATTATGCGGTTTCGTGTGGACGTGAATATTTCTTGAGACGAGGAAAAAAAAGATCGAAATGGGGTAAGCTCCGTCTCCGTGTGGACGGGGCCTAAGTTATCTGACTGTTTAACACTGTAATAAATATTTACATCCAAGCATTTATTTTATATAAAATATATTATATATATATATATATATATATATATATATATATATATATATATATATATATATATATATATATACACACACACACATGTTATATATACACGTGTTTATATATAAGCCCAAACTATACTCTGGGGATTAGCCTTGACAAAGCCTTTCCCATCACTAGACATACAGATTTAAAACAAAAAAACATATATGTCAAATACTTGCTTTGTAAATAGATGTTCCAAACCTTCTATGAATTGTGTCAGCTAGCTGGTGTCATTTTGTGTGACTACAAGCTGTGGCAGTACAAGCAAATATTTCCCCCAAAAAACTGAGATCAAGTGTCAGCTACTGTTATGCATCGTTTTTCCCATTTTAAGTCAGAGTTAAGTATTATTCAATTGGTTTATACTGAAGTTGAAGTTCTGCTATGTTGGGTCTCAACAAGAATGACCTGTGAAAATAGATAGTACTGTGAAAAGTATTGTTAATAGACAACTCACCTTATAAATCAGTTCCACAATAACAAGCTGTAGAATGTCTCCGAAAGTATGCACCTGATCAATACAGGTGCTAAGGTAGTCCAAAGCTCTATCCTGCAATAATTATAAGAAGAACAGGTATGTAGTTTCACGAGATACACATTCTTGTACTTAAAAACATGATTTGTAAAACTATAATAAGACAATGTACCTGATCTGCATGAATCAGCATCATAAAAGCATTTCTCTTGCAGCTTGCGTCTTTCTCATTCACAAGAAAGTCATGGATCAACTCAGGGGCGTCTGGGATCAAATGCTCAAAGTTCCTAAAAATATATAAAATATAATAACAACCAAAAAAAGGCTTTGATATTTGTTTCTTGCTTGCTTGTGCATACAAAGAGCCATCAACACACCTGTAGATAGTGTAGATGGCCAGAACTGCATTACGGCGTACATAGCTGTGACGATGCTCAAGACAGGCACGGATCGCTGGCATGAGGGGCTCCAGCAGCTCAGATTCCTTCAGCTTGCACAGGAAGCGCAGGGTGGAGCCACGGATGAACTCGTTGGGATGCTGGAGATCCTATGATGCAGAACACAGATGGCATTTTTGAACAAAGAAATACACAATATACCTCTTTACAATAACAATAAACATTTGGTTTCATATTTTATGCCTACCTTCCTGTAGGCATCACAGACCAAGATCATCTCCTGAAGAAGTTTGCCATCAGGAGTAGTTTTAGGAACAATTTCCCAAAAAACTAGTAATAATTTCTTAATTGTGTGGTCCTGAAGAGGCAGCACAAACCGAATAATGGTCATTAATAGGCCTGGAAGTTTCTCTCCGTTCAGGATCATGATGATGACCTTTTTCAAAGCCTCTGTCTTGGCTTTGATTTCCCCCTTTTCTGTTTTGACAAAACGAAAAGAAGAAAATGGTTACAGACATTTACTACCTTTCAAACATTTGGGGTAGGTAAAATATTTTAAAAAGAAAATATAACTTTTATTAAGGACACATTAAATTGATCATAACTGATAGCAAAGACTTGTACAGCATTATAAAAGATTTCTATTTCAAATAAATGCTGTTATTTTGAAATGTCCAATAAACAGCAGCACAAGTGTTTTCAACTGTGCTAAAAATAAGCATATTAAAATGACTTCGGAAGCTCACGTGACTGAAGACTAGAGCAATGGCTCATGACAATTTAGCTTTGCCATCATAAGTATAAATCACATTTTAAAAAAATTACAATTAAATTGTAATAGTATGTTATATAAATTTACATTTAATAGCTGTAATTATATTTAATAAACTACTCTACATGAACATTACCTAAATCAGTTTTCAAGCTGACTTCCGATGGTGGTTCAGAGTCATTGGTGACGTTGATGAGTGTGTAACACACATTCTCCGCGGCTGTCATGATGTCGGCTCTTTTTCTCCTCAATAAACTCCACTCAGAGAAAATGAGTTTTCCTGAAACACAGGTTGCAACACATCACTAAAACCTCAAATGAATAGTACATTACATGACAACTTTATCGTTATGAGGTATATATTGTTTGGTAGATTTCTGTTCATGCATATGCATAAAGTGACCAGACCATTAGCTCAAACACTATATAAATTGTTCTTTTTCATAAGTAAAACCTTTTGTTATTATCAAAAACCCAGGAGGCACCTTTAAATGATTAGTTACCATATTCGCGCACCTTGTATTTACGTGCTATTCCAAACCACTTCAAAGAACACTATAGCTACATGCATTTTAGGTGATTTTAAGGTCTTCCTTTAATATCAATGTCCCATCAGAAGCCTAAAAGTCTGGGGCTGCACAGGATTCACTGAATTAGCAGCTAACGTTAGTTAACCAGCCGTGGCAGAAGACCAATTTGCACCATATTGTGCAGTTATTATAACTAATCGAGTATTAATATCAGCACTGCTGTTAAATAACATATCTTGATAATGGACTTAAGGCTAAACAGTTATAGTATTGCTTGCGTGGTCATTCGACATCACCGCTACAGTAGTAACGTTAGCTAGCACGCTAACAGTTTGCGACCAAACCAAACACAACAACCACAGCTTCCGTGCTCGAAGCAGCTCAAAATAACAACAAATCTGTCTTTTATTCACGTGTTTTTTTGTAAAGCTGCCAATTTATTACCTTTCAAACAGGTCTTAGGTCTCTCTCCTCTTATGTGTGAGCATCCGTGTCTGAAGAGATTCTGATCCTTCCGAATGACGTGGAACCTGGCTGACTTGGCCACATCAATACTACAGCGAGACAGAAGGATCAAACTGCACGGCGCGTTACGCAAACGCGAAAGTTTGTTGCAGAGTAGACTAGAGTTGTGTTTATGATCATGTTGTGCTTGTTTATACTGGAATATTACACTTAAATTATCCTGTGGTTTGTTTGTAAACAGCCTAAAAAATCCAGGAAAAGAGGAAGAAATTCCCTGTGTTAGTCAGGATGTATAAGGAGAAATAACACAAACTATTTGTATTTTTATTGGTGTGAAAATATGTTTTTATAGTTAATCAAAACTAAAACCATAAAATAAATTAAATATTTATTTTGTTTTACTGTATCTTGATGTACTAAAATAACTGAAATAAAAAAATGCCATACTATAGACATATTTAAAATGACTATACCTTTAACTAAAATTTAAACAAAAATGGAAAACAGAAATAGTTTTACAATTGGAATAATATTAGACTATTGAATGTTATAGATAAAATTCATATTTGCAATGCAACATTTTGGAGAAAATTTATATGAATATTGAATTTAATACAATTTAAAGAGATTTAAAGAAGAATTTAATGTATTGTTCTAAAGCCCATATACCCCTGTTATATGTTATAAATTTAGTAATATTTATCATATAATGCAATTTATAGTTTAACTTTTATTAAAGTACACTGTTATAATAAAATCTGTGGAACAATGAAAAAAGTACTTTTAATTTTCTGCCAGGAATTTTTTTATTTTATTAATTTTTTATTCAGTTTATAGACATTTCCTGTAACAAAACAAAATACAGTATAATGTGCAATTCAAAATATAGGGGGAAAACAGGGTAAAAATCAATAAAGACCTCCATACCCTCAAATGAACACAGTATATATATATATATATATATATATATATATATATATATATATATATATATATATATATATATATTTAGAGAGAGAGAGAGAGAGACTTTTTTAGAGAGAGAGAGATACTTTTTTAGAATGTAGCACATATATACATTTGTACATTGGCCTCATTACCATGCTGAACAGCTTTCTGCCAGTTCCACAAACACTTAGAAGATACATTAGTGTACATGATCCTCACATGAGAATGACTGGTGGTTTTATTGACTTGTCTACTCAACCACTTCACTTGTGCAGTTGGAATCAAAAGCTCTTAGGATAGCTATGGGGATTCCAAGCACAGAAGTAAAGTAAATGAGGTCAATTTCAATGCATTATGGAACCAGCATTAGTCTCCAGCATTTGAGATCATAAATGAACCATAATGCAAGAACCACAATTTCAAACCAATTTTCCAGCCAAGTGCATAAATTGTTCTTGCCCGTCAATATGGAATAAATATATTACATTTTCATAAACTTCTATATCTGGATCTTTTTACAAATGTGAGTCATCTTAAGACCATTAAAAATCATTCTTTGTGTTCACGCTTCAAATGGAAGACCACAACTTTGTTCAGAATTACCTAAAGAATTGGCATCAGGGGGACTTCCCTCTTTATAACATGTTTTTTAGGAAAGGGAAAAGGTGTTGACTGAGCAAAGACAAAAGGATCATGGGCCAATTTTATTTTTCTTCTTTACAGGCCTTATAATCTCTAGATCAGTTAGTTAATAATAAAAAAAGCTTCTGTGTTATCATTGAATGTTACGAAAGTCCTCAAGTTGTAACCTTGAATTACAATAATGCCCAAAAAGAAAATTATATATATAAAACTCTAACAAAATGTTCATAAAGGTACTGCAGGGGTCTGTTTATTTGCAAAAAGAGAGACTTCTCCTTAAAAAATTTATGAAGAGTTTATTTTTTTTAAGTCATGTTTTTTTTTTATTATTATTATTATTATTATTTTTACTTAAAATAACCCAACTGCAGTTTGACTGAGATTAACTGGAATGCACAATGAAAAAAAAAAACGTTGATTTTGATTTTATAGAGTACATTGTAAAGAATGCAGAGTTCAAGAATAAAATTAGCATATGTAACAATGATGAGATAGTATAGGCTTCAGTGTTATTAATAAAACATATTAATATTAGGGGGTTTCTCACGACTCAGTATCCCCATCATTGGTAAGAAACAGTTGACAACTCAGCTGTAGCATAGCCTAATGTCAACAGTGTTAGTGACCTCTTGTGGTGCTTATGCATTGAAACCATAAGGGCCTGTTGTTACATTGTTGTCGAAAACGTAGAAGATAGGCTACATAGTCAACACTAGCCTATTTACGTGACTGATTAGTGACTTACCTCAATCATGTGCTACAATCGTAGATATAAACAAACAATAAAGACAACGTATAGCCTATAGATACACACGACTCCAAAGTATCTAATTATACACTCACTCACTCACACATACATACATAGAATACACATATGCTGTTTAAGTATTGTTATATATTTTCCACATATAGAAAGCCAATACTTCAACATTCTTTAGCATTGTTCTAGCATCGCATTAAGGCTAGGAAAAAATGACTAGAAATGAAAGATACAGATATAAATTGAAGGCGGCGCGGTTTGGCTGCTCGCGCTCTAGTCATTTTACAAATTGTCGCACCTAGACGGCGACATAGAGCTCGAGTCTGCTAAAAAACAACAACATTTCAGCCTCTTTTCCTCCTGGCCAAAATGCCTGAGCACGTTTGAGTGACCATGGAGCGCGTTTGCCGTCATGTAGTAAATGTTGACACGCGGAGGATTTATCTCGGAGCAATGAAAGTTTAAAGCGCACCGAAGGAGGACAACATGGCTGTGCAGGAGGAAGGAGAGGTTTTGCACAGTAAAAGCAGACAGCACGATGGTGTTGTTGGCAATGCAAACAGCGCGGAGAGCTTCAGGAACGGCTATGTGAAGAGCTGCGTCACTCCGTTGAAACAAGACCATCCGAGGGGCTTTTTATTCAACGTTTGTAGGTTTTGCAATGAGGATATCCTCAAGTCCAAACTATTCCGCGGCTCGGCTCTGTACGTGGGAGCGCTGGCAGTCCTGGCGCTCTCCTGCTTCATTTCTTGGAGCTTTCAGAGTGAACACGGCGTCTCGGAGCTGCGGACTTTCCTCTTTGATTTCTCCCAGTCCATCAGTCCTTTATTCAGCATCGGCTGCGCGTATTTCTTCCTCACCCTATACCTGAGGCGGACGAAGAGGGAAAGCAGCAGATGTTGGCTTTTGTCCTTACCAGCATCATGCTACTTGGGGGATTTGATGGTCTTGCGCTTGTTGCAGTGGGGAGAGGAGCACCATCAGATGCAAATGATGGGCAGGTTGCTGTTTGTGCTGGGCTGCGTGGGTCTGCTCACTCTCATCCCCACTCTCAAACTCAAACACAGCGTCCTGATCCTGGTCTTCGCCAGCCTGGTGTGGCTGCTGTCCTTCACCAGCCTCGGCTGCCTGTCTCCGTCCCTCAGGCCGGTGCTGGCGTGTACGGCGGGGGTCTCCGGCTCTCTGCTGGCGCTCTGTTTCGATCACTATTACCCACCGAGGGAGACGGCCGGCCGGATTCCGAGCGCGGAGGAGAAAGTTCCCGTCATCAGACCCAGGAGAAGGTCCAGCTGTGTTTCTTTGGGAGAGACGTCCAGCAGTTATTATGGCAGTTGTAAGATGCCCCGCAGACCTTCTCTGCCCTGTATATCCAGAGAACAGGTAGGGGCTGTTACCGCTTGATACATGGCATCACATTCCTGAAATGCACTTTAAAACTCATCACAAATCACCATACTCCTGACACACACACTCGCACTCCTGACACTCCAAAAAGCCACACACACACTAACAAAATAAAGGTTCTTTATTTGCATATATACTTCCATCAAGAACTGCTAACATCCATGGAACTTTTTTTTATTTTTAATTCAACAAAGTTTTTTCATATATGTATTTATAGTGGAAAAAAGGTTTGAAATTTTCTTCACATTAAGAAAAATTATTCTTTTAAGAACGCTTCACTGAAAGGTTCTTTGGGGAACCGAAAAATGGTTCTTCTATGGCATTTCTGTGAAAACACCCTTGATTTTCATAGTGTACATAGCCATCCTAAACCCACTGCTGATACCCCATCACACTACACCACAGCATCACACTCCTTATACAGCAATCATCCACAGAGTATATTTCATTAATGTGATAGTATTATACACTGATGTTGGGCCAGTCACCTGTTGCCTAGTTCCCAAATTTATTTAGGTTTGATTCTTTCACTCTGATGGCATGATAACTTTTATTTATTTGCTGAACATTTCAGTTTAACTTTGTTTGGTATTTTAGTGCGAACACCGAGCCTATTTCAGGATGTTTCAAATGGATCGAAATGGCATTTAGGCCTATGTGAAGTTTCGGGTTATATCACCTTTGCTGGTCCAGTAGTATGAAACAGTTTTATTTTAAAGATGAAGATGTGTCCTGTAAAATATGTTTGATCGTTTTTTTTTTTTTTTTTTTTTTACAAGTTACAAAAACATATTTAATGAAATGTCTGTTTAGTAATATTTCTTTATTGCTTTTTCTCAGTGCTACAGGAAAACATTTACTTTTCACCCACAAGACATTATCCAGTTTACAGCACTTCTCATAATGCTGCTCAGAATGGTGTGTTCGTCCTGAAGTGAAACAGAACTTACACTTTTAATCATTAATTCAAACACTTGAAAAGTGGAGCAGCGCTTGTCCCAGTGTCTGTGCCGTAAATAGAATATATAAGGTCTTAAATGTTTTCCTTTGATTGGCTCTTCTTTTTGCGTTCTAGTGTTAAGTGAAACGTTTTAACAAGAGTTTTTGGTTTATGTTATGTGTGTGTGAGATAATGGAAAATCAGCAGACTGTTTATTTAACTTTTTTAGACACATGCAGTTTGTTATCTTTAAGTTGTATAAATATGGAAACTTTGTTAGTTCATTGAGTAGGATATGGTGCTTGCAGTTGTTTGATTTATTTATTTATTTTTACGTCAAGCCCATATTGCCCAAAAAAGTCAGCCCCAGCCAAGGGTAAAGGGTCATGTTTAAACACTAAATTCAAGGTCATCAAACCTTTGCTTCAAAGTAAATATACTGACACATAGTGCTGAGTTTTCATGTAGTCATCCTGACTTGTTTCTGCACGTACATAAAGGCAGCTTTGGAATTAGTTATGCATGTACATTTGGAATTAGTTATGCATGTTTTCACACTAATTATAAAGAGTTTAGTTCCTTCTCTACTTGCGTGCACATAAGGCCATTTTCTTTGTGCTTCAAGTGATTTGAGTGTGCTTTGAATGAGTGCACTGTTCCAGTCACGCTCATGAATTGAGGTTTCAGTATGACCATTTTCAGACGTTATTTTGACCTGCAAGCACCTGTTCTTACTGAGCAGAAGCCTCAGTTCTCCCTCACACGGGATCTGTAAGGACACCTGGAAACAAAATATCAATTTAGAAAGAAAGTCAATGGAATTTCACCATGTATGAACTCCATCTTGTCCTAGTTTGTATTGTGGCAGTTGGTGCTTATTGAGACAAATATTTTTAAATTTGACTTTTGCATTTGACGTTGAAGTGAAGAGAGCTTGCATGATGCATAAAACAAATCATTTTTATCATCGATCCATTAAATATTTATCCCATTAATGCATTTTTTTTAAATGCATCCTTCTCTGTATAATTTTATGCAATCAAATGTGTGCCCTCATCTTATCAAAAGGGAGCTGGAGAAGTTCACTTTGAAGTTGAATATTGAACACTGTTGTCTATGTGTGTGCTCATTTTTATTTTTATTTTTATTGAAGTAGAGTTGTTGTACAGTGAATTTCCAGTAGGTGTTTTTGTGCAACTTTTTCTCAGTTTTAGTCATGATATGACACAAGAGACACAAGTCTCTCATTCTGATGCTATCTGACTGTTTTTGATAGTTACGCGTTTATTACCTTTCGCACACTATCCTGTTTAGATAAATCATGAACAATTTTGTTTGTCTCCCAAAGTGCTGCTTGGGCTTAATTTTAAGGATTGCATTATATAAGTATTAGTATTCTCTAATTTAACTATTATATTATTATAAATAATAATAATATATTTTGTTAAGTTGCAACTTCTAGTAAAAATTTACACGAGCTCATGTAACAATACGCTGAGTGAAGTTGATCTGCCTAAAATAATATTTTTTTTTTGTGTACACTACAAAATGAGCTGATTTATATATTAGATTATATGTATTGTATCTGTTTTTATCTGCATATATATATTAAAAAAGTTTTTATATGCTTTTTTCACATTCTCCTTGTATAGACCTTGAAAGTTTGAGAGTGTAAGGTTATTATCAGTCATTATCAGTTGTGAAAACGTCATGGGCAATCTGAAGTAAACATAGGTTTAGCCTATTTTTGTTCTGCTGATAAACTCATTGCTGTGTGAAAATAATGTACTTTATTTATATATTATTTTATGTTAGTACTGGCGCTATGTAGTTTGTCTCCCATGAGAGGGTCTTAATGTGTGCGCCAGTATTTTTGTTTTGCATGTTGTTGCGGTCAGTGCTATGTCTCACGTATGGCCTTATGATGTTTTCACTTGCACACAGTGAGAAACAGCTCCAGTCCTCTTTTCAAGCCACCTGTGATTCATTGCACTTTCAGCCCAATGTTCGTCACAGCCTGAGCTGTGTTTAGAACTGATGGCAGGATTATGGCGCTTTTAAGACCACTATATGAGGTAGCCAGGCCGTTTGAGATGTTTATGTGGCTTGGATCTTTAAATCAGTTGATAATCATAACAAAGCCCAGTCACCTTTAACAGAGCACATGGAGCAGTGTTTATATTGTAGAGATGCTAGGGGCCGAGCAGCGAACAATGTCTTGTTCCTTTTTGTGTGTGTTTTTTTTCTTACATAGAAGTTGAGCTAAAAGTATTGCAAATAGGTGGAATTAGTTTTTTTTATCCATAATTATATATTTTAGAGTTAGAATGAAATTTAGCCATCAAGTTATGACCATAACACACACTCTCTCTCACACAATATATATATATATATATATATATATATATATATATATATATATATATATATATATATATATATATATACACACAATACACACACACACAAAAAGAAGCAGTTATTTGCAGATAAGGTGAAGTTGTGGTTGTTTTATTGGATCACAGGTTGGAAAGAATCGTTTTTTCTTAAAGGGTTAGTTCGCCCAAAAATGAAAATTATATATATACACACAAACAAAAAGAAGCAGTTATTTGCAGATAAGGTGAAGTTGTGGTTGTTTTATTGGATCACAGGTCCAATAAAACAACCACAGGGTTAGGGTTAGTTCGCCCAAAAATGAAAATTATGTCATTAATAACTCACCCTTATGCTGTTCCAAACATGTAAGGCCTCCTTTTATCTTCGGAACATAGTTTAAGATATTTTAGATTTAGTCCGAGAGCTCTCAGTCCCTCCATTGAAGCTGTGTGTACGGTATACTGTCCATGTCCAGAAAGGTAAGAAAAACATCATCAAAGTAGTCCATGTGACATCAGAGGGTCCGTTGGAATTTTTTGAAGCATCGAAAATACATTTTGGTCCAAAAATAGCAAAAACGACGACTTTATTCAGCATTGTCTTCTCTTCCGTGTCTGTGTGAGAGAGAGTTCAAATCAAAGCAGCTGGATCTCCGGTTCGCGAACGAATCATTCAGTTCACCAAATTGAACTGAATCGTTTTAAACGGTTTGCATCTCTAATACGCATTAATCCACAAATGACTTAAGCTGTTAACTTTTTAAACGTGGCTGACACTCCCTCTGAGTTCAAACAAACCAATATCCCGGAGTAATTCAAGTACTCAAACAGTACATTGACTGAACTGCTGTGATGAACACTGAGCCGAGCCAGATAACGAACAATAGACTGACTCGTTCACGAGTGAAGAACCATTTCTGTCAGACGTGTCCGATTCGTGAACCGAGGAGCTGATGATACTGCGCATGTGTGATTCAGCATGAAGCAGACCGACACACAGAGCGTCTGAACTGAACTGATTCTTTTGGTGATTGATTCTGAACTGATTCTGTGTTAGTGTTATGGGTGCGGTAAACCGAAGGCTTGAATCAAGGGCAATCATCACCAATGACGCCATTACGTCGAGCGCAAAAGAACCAGTGAACCGTTTTCTTCAACCGGACAGTTGAATCGAACTGTCCGAAAGAACTACTGGTGATCCGAACACCGATGCAACCGGTTCTTCACTCGTGAACGAGTCAGTCTATTGTTCGTTATCTGGCTCGGCTCGGTGTTCATCACAGCAGTTCAGTCAATGTACTGTTTGAGTACTTGAATTACTCCGGGATATTGGTTTGTTTGAACTCAGAGGGAGTGTCAGCCACATTAAAAAAGTTAACAGCTTAAGTCATTTGTGGATTAATGCGTATTAGAGATGCAAACCGTTTAAAACGATTCAGTTCGATTTGGTGAACTGAATGATTCGTTCGCGAACGGGATATCCAGACTGCTTTGATTTGAACTCTCTCTCACAACAGACACAGAAGAGAAGACAATGCTGAATAAAGTCGTCGTTTTTGCTATTTTTGGACCAAAATGTATTTTCGATGCTTCAAAAAATTCCAACTGACCCTCTGATGTCACATGGACTACTTTGATGATGTTTTTCTTACCTTTCTGGACATGGACAGTATACCGTACACACAGCTTCAATGGAGGGACTGAGAACTCTCGGACTAAATCTAAAATATCTTAAACTGTGTTCCAAAGATAAAAGGAGGCCTTACATGTTTGGAACAGCATAAGGGTGAGTTATTAATGACATAATTTTCATTTTTGGGCGAACTAACCCTTTAAGGCCAAAAAGTACTGCTTAATCAGGATATATTGCATAATACATTTCTATTTAAAATTATATTTCCAAAATCCAGAAAAAATAAATAATATGTATAAAACATCCCCCCGTTGATGCATATTTAGACTTTTAGTCAAGAAACGTTTTTTTTTATCACCTAAGGTAGCTAGAAATTCAAGGCAGTACTAAACTGTGAAGAAGTTTGAAAAGTTGCAGACAGAATGAAAATAAGTGTGCATGTTTTTATTTTTAACATTTTAAACTGATGATTTAATATGTATTGTTTATTGAAAGTGATCATTCGAATTTGTTTGTCATTAAGGGTAAACAGTGGATGCATTGAATAGAGATAAAAGACACTGGCCATTTTTTTAGGATCATTCCATGGAGTCTTCTCTATGTTGTCGGACATCTTAGTTATACTGTACTGATAAAGGACCCGGTGAAAGAAAAGCTGAGCAATTGAAGAAAATTGAGAAAGAATTGCAAAGAGAAATCCAACATGACCAACCAATTGTGTCATATAATCAGTTTGCACTTTAATCGCATTGTAAGCTGGTCAGTTTACGTACATGTCGCAATACAGTTCATAACAACCATAATGCCTGCAGCCTTGAATTAATATGTGCATGCGTAGATCAACATCAAGCAAAATCCATCATGAGCAGCGTCATTGGTGTGGTCAGTTATCGGTCAGCTGTGGCACAGAGCAGCTAAGCTGGATATTTCACTTTTGCCTGTGGTAATATATGGGTGTTGCTTTCATGTTTTGTCACTTTATGGACTCTTGTTTTTCATGTCAACTCAAGCTAGACATGGCATGTAGTGTCTCAAAGCACTATCACAAACTACTAAATCTTATATTTTCATTATAAATATTCTCTAACAAAAATACATGCTAGTCCTAAAAAGATACATGAAGGAATTATTTAGCCCTTCAAATGTGATGTTTTTGCTATATGGTATTGTCATTTAGTTAGGCTGAATGTTAATGCAAGATAATCTAAAAAGTGACATTTAGCCAAGTATTGTGACCCATACTCAGAATTTGTGCTCTGCATTTAACCCATCCAAAGTGCACACACACAGCAGTTAACACACAAACCGTGAACACACACCCAGACCAGTGGGCAGCCATTTATGCTGTGGTGGCCGGGGAGCAGTTTTGGGTTCAGTGCCTTGCTTAAGGGCACCTAAGTCGTGGTATTGCCAGCCCAAGATTCGAACCAACAACCATAGGGTTAGGAGTCAAACTCTTTAAACCACTAGGCCACGACTTCCCCAGTAATTTACCTTATTTAATAAGGTGTGTTACGAGACCCTCCTCTGCTTCAGAGTCCTAATCAAACTAGCAGGGTTTATTTAGTTATGATGACAAAGTGTAGTAAATGTACTGGCTGATTTCCTTACTATAAGGCAAAACTGTCTTAACCAGCTGAGTAATGGTGCTTTTTGTGGCATTTGTTATAAATTTTTTGCATTTAATAAAATGATTGTCATTATTATCATTGCGTATCACACTGTATAGTAGTTGACAGAGCCAATCCAGTTTACAAGTCAGTGGCGTAAACTGTGTTAGGACTGTAAAATTGATTAATTGCAATTAATAGCTTCTTATATAAAAGTATGTTATATATATATATATATATATATATATATATATATATATATATATATATATATATATATATATATATATATATATATATATATGTGTGTGTTTTTGTGTGTGTTAGGCTTGCCGCGATAGACAGTGCTGACGGTGATACCGTTGTTAAGCCGCAAAACCGGTTATGTCACTTGCCCACCGCGGCAGCGACCCACACTGTTGTTTAGATTTTTTATAGTAATAAACATCATTTAGTATAAAGAACAGACACTACAATTAAAAACTGAACATGGCTGCTGAATGTACAGATCACAGATCAGGTTTCATTTATCCAGTGAGGAGAGTGAGTCGAGCTGTTGAGCTCTTATTTATTTGGTTATATATTATATGTTTACATATTTCCAGTTCTGCATACCTATTTAAACTTTATGTAGCTTAGTTATTTGTTATTTTATATTAGGCATAGCCCACCCTATAGCAAGGTGTTTTTATTTGTTTTGTTAATAAAAGTTCTATGTTTTATATATAGGCTAAAGTGAGTTTGACATTGTATTTTATTTTGTTGCATTCAAGCAATTGATGCCGAACTGCCACTAATTTGAAGTGACAGTAAAATGCCCACGGTGTTTTTAAGCTATTTAAAAGGGAGGAAAAGAGGAAAACTAAAACAAACTAAAAACGAACAATTGCATTACTCTGAATTGCAGCTATTTGAAAGTGAAAGTAAAATGCGCACCGCTTTTTACAAGCTATTAATCGCTTTACAGCCTTACTAATAATAATAGTGTAATTGTTGTATGATGGAAAAAATTCTATATAAACTGGTGAACGGCGCTGACCTTTGCTGTTTAAAAAGGGTACTGCAGTATTAAAGTAAAAAAAATATATATATTTATTTATATGCTGTGCCATAATTGATGACAGTTGATCACATAAAATATGTAATTATTATAAAATATCAGTTATAAACAAAAAAATTTTCCTTTAGAAAATACACGTGTCATTTAGTTTTGTGTTGCTATCAGAATTATTGAAATGGAGCTTGGTCATTTGCTATTAGTGGCTCATGTTGATATGGAAGCTGTGAAGTTGGCAGTTGTTGTTTGTCTCTGGGGTGTTTGGCCATATGGGTTTGTAGAGAGTTTTGGGTATTTCGTGATGTTCGTGACCTCATGAAAGCAACAATCACGACTTGGCTCATAGCTATTTTCAGCTTTGCCAGCTTCTGGGAGGTTTAATATATTGTGTTTAGGTAAGGTTTCGGCTAATCTTTTTCAACACGTCAACAGTAAGTGAGGGCCCAGATGGTTTAGACATACATAAGTAATGCTCAAGTCACAAAAGGTTAAAATGCTGTCACAGGGGCCTGCATCTTACAAACTGACCAATGTTTATTTGATGAAAAACAGTTTGTTTAACAGCTTACTGCTGATTGTGACAGTGTTTCCATTATAGTGCACTCTGCTGAGAAACCGCTGCTCTTGGTCACGCTGTTGTTTTATTGAAATTGGAAATTTATGGGAATTTCACAGCGAGTATTTTATATTCATATCATTGCAGTGGTATGAATAAAATAAAACTGACCAAAACAAAGCATTGTTTTTTTAGGGAATACCTTTCTTCATTGAACTAAGAATTTATATTCTAAGACTTTAGTTATATACACTGCAAGAAATTGCTTGAAAATACAACAAAGAGTATTGGAGTTTTTTTTTAAGGAAATCATTTTCTACTTCAAAATTGCACATTTAAATCCCTTATTTGTGTGAAAATTATTTATAGTTTCCTATTGTTTGTGTATACATATATATATAGGTGTATGTATGTGTGTGAAAATGGTTTGTCGGGGGAATCATTGTAATGATTTGAATGAACTGACGACATGTTAATGGCCCGTGATTGTGTGTGTGTGAATGCAAATACCAGAGAGAGGCCATGTGTGCTCACAATAATTTCCCTTAGTTGAAAATGAATAGATCACTTTTGCGAATGAGATGCCTGAACGTGGGAGATGTCCTGGGCCGGGAATCCCCAGCAATGCATGTGATGTGGCACATTTGGAAAGCGCTCCATATTATGTATTTATGGAAGAACAGTGACACTGACAATTCATAATTCATTTGACTCGATGAGTGGGATTCACATTTTACCACAGATGAAGTGTCAGTGAGGTGAAAGTGCATGTGGAGATTCACAGTAAAACATCATCCACCGAACATCGGTTTATGTAAGCGACAAAAAAACAAAAAAACAATCAATCGCATAAGTGCATCTTTTCATTAGATATAAAGGCCGTGTTACGCGCAAATCTTATTTTAATGTTTCTCTACCTTGCTTTGGCAAAGTTGATGCTTCACCCATTAGTTAAGTTTAATATATTGAAATGTTCTCTCTAAATTTTATTTTGGATTAAGCAGGAGAATTTGCAGTCACTCAACATGAAGTGTGTGTGTGTATTTACGGAATAAAGCCTGTGTGGTATTACATGGCCTTTAGCCATGGTGTGTGCAACAATGTTGTGCCACAGTCTTAACGTCTCATTGAGACTTTTGAAACATCAGCTGTTACTGCGCGTTAATATAATAATACAGAGGACTTAAAATAGTAAGAGACAAAGGCTGTCACACACACACAGCGTGCCGTTGTTGTAAATACAGTCAGCAGTATTGTCTTTTTCAAATTGTCAAATTATGTCAAATGATACAATTGAATGATTGGTATTTTTTATTTTCGTCTTGTATCCCTTTAGTAAGTACTGAGTGCAAGAGACAAATGATTTAATTTAGTAATGAACTTACTTTAAAATAACTTTAATTGTTTTTAATATTGTAATTAAAATTCATCCCCAGACATATGCACAGTTGTAATTGTAGTCGTATAGTGGCAAGCAATGCCTCTAAACAACCCTTAAATATAAAGCAAAGAGAGCGAGCGAGAGAGAAAAGGTGCGTGTGTGTGTGAGGCGGTGGAGCTCCTCTCAGCTGTCACGTTCTCCTGCTCTAATGCCATGTGGAATGATATAACATTGACGTCACTAAGTGGTGACGTATGAGAGTATGTCTACAGAAAAAAAAGGCCAAGTTTTACTTATTGCCATGTACAATTTACTGACTGCCTCCTCAACGGCATGATCAGAGCAGAGAACACTCTGTCCATACCCAGCGCTCGGAGACATGACAAGCTGCTGTATGTCTGTGTGTGTGTGTGTTTTCTCGTAGAGGTCTGATAGTTTCAAAATTAATATTTCTTTTTAAATGAGAATAACAGCTTGAAAAACAATGACATCAATGCGTTTCAAAAATGTAGTTCGTAGTCATAATTGAAAAAAGGTGAAGTGATGTGAAACAGGGTGTGAATCTCTGAGAATGCCTTTTAAAACCAGTGAAAAGAGAATGGGGAGGCTTGGCCCTATTATGTGTGAGATGAAGCGCTGTGATCTATTTCCATTATTGGAGTGCGAGTGAGCTTTTGGTCTCATTCTCTGAATGGACTGGTTTGAGTGTGTGTGTGTGTATATGTTGGAAAGAAGGAGATCATCTTGAAATGTGGAAATGCACAAATTTTAATTGAGGAGCAGAGGATAGATAACAGTGAGGAATGAACTTTAAGCCATAAACTCTTATTAAATAATAATCATATTACTACTATTATTATTGTTATGAAATTGACATAAATAAGTAACTTCCCCGATTTATGTTTTTTTTTTTTATTCTATTGAATTTTTAGTCCAAACAATAATGTACTGATAATTTTAACAAAATGTGCTCTCGATTTTGTCTCAGCTAGATTAACAGTGCATTCACGATGTATTGGTGTTAGATTATCTAATAATGTGTTAGGCTGGTTTTAATGTGAAATGTGCTCTTTATGAGGGGAGCAGTAGATAAATGTGTCCTGTTGTGCCAGGAACCGTGCCAAGCTGGAATATTTCAGCGCTTGATGCTTTCAGTTGCATCTCTCTCAGCTCGTAAGTTGTCTGTTGCATTTTAAGGCAGACACAAAGAACTGTAATATAAAACCAGCTGTTCCTCTCGGTTACTTCCCGAAAACCCCTCTTATTTTTTTTCTCTTCCCAGACTCGCACCCGACTCGATCCTAGCAACACCTGTGGCATGAGTAATTAGTGTAGCGCGCAGCAGTCCTCCAGGTTAAAGAGGAAGGGGTTAACAGAGATCGGCGGTGTTTCTGTCTGCAGACTGAAACAGGATGCAGCGAGTGCATTGTCAGCCTGCTGGTGTGAGTGCAAACAGATGAGGAAATGCTGGAGCGGCTACTCCAAAACTCGGTTACCTTGGAAACCGTTTGCGTCATGATCACCAGCAATTAGCTTGCAGCTCTTTAGTTTTTCATGCTGGCGGAGCCGAGCTGAGCAGCGGCTGCTTAAAGCGCTGAAGTGTTGCTGTTAGTCAGGTTTACTAACACGGTGTGTTACTTTTTATTTTTCATTTGATTCTTTTTTTTTATACTACAATTTATTTTCTTTTCTGCAGTAGTTTTTTCTTTTTTCATTATTTTATTTTTATTTTTACCGCCTTGACTACGTGTGCATCATTTCTATTAATTTGTCTTGATGTCTCATCCAGTTGCTGTATTTTTTCAGACAAGTTCACCAGTGGTTTCTTTAATACATTAAATGTGATTGACATGATTAACATTGATAAATCGTATTAATTTAGCACACGAGGGATATTTGAGGACAAGCCGTCCGAGCCAAACTCTTGTCAAGTTGTACTCTGGCTGTTCCTCATTTCCCCAGCTTCTTATCTGGCCTTTCTCACTCTCTCTCCACAGCCGTGTGTGTGTGTGTGTGTGTGCTCTCGCTCACCGTATCCATGCAGTGCTTTGTGTCTCAATGTTTTGTGGACATTAATAGAAACAGTAGAGAGATAAGTGGCTTTTCCTGGATGTGTTGGAGTGACGGTTCACACCTTCCCTATGCGGACGGGGTCAAAAGCGTCCTTGGAGACCCAGAACAGGGGACGTCTGGCACACCTTCCTTCTTTATATTAGCCACACTCTCAGCACATCTCATTGGTTTTAAGTAGGCCCAGGGATTTTCTGCATGGCTTATCGGGAAAGGTTTATTGCACCATAAGGTTCCCAGACACTCAAACATTTAAGGTGGCCTAGTAGCTCTAAAGTCCACAAGGAGCTTGTTGATCCTTGCATGTGTCCAGCATTTGAAAAAGCTGTTTGTTCGCTTGGCCGGCTGTAGTGGGGGCGAACACATGGTCAGGTCTGACAGGGAGGAGGGAATTGTGGGTCGAATGTAGAGTTCATGGGTGAGTTACTGAGCTCGGGAAGCCTGTGTCCAATTTACGTAAAGATCCTGATTATAACTTGGCTTTGGCTCTTTGATTTCCATGACATGAGAATAAAAGGCATGCAAGATTGTATTGGTTTATTTTTTATTTTTTTTGTATTACTTGAGTTACACTTGACAATTAAAATTTGAGAGCTTTATTACCAAAAACTGTAATAAATACACAATTTAGCTATTTTTACAAATACTGTAATTCCCAGGTTGAATAGTTAATTCTGGAAACACAAGTATTACTATGTTTAATATTTTTTTTATTTTTAAGTGTGTGTGTGTGTGTGTGTGTGTGTGTGTGTGTGTGTGGGAGGCATGATTTTATAGCCCCAATTGTGTACGAAAAGTATAAGCTAAATCAAATCGACCTGATTTTTTAAAAAAAATATAAAGCTCCATATATGTGTGATTTTGAGGAAGTATTAAATTACTGTGGTAATACATTATGCCACTGAAACACAAGTATCTTAAAAGCGTCGCTGCTCTTCTTTTTCCTCCTTTTTGTCTCTTTCTTTCTTACTTTGACCATCTGTCTCTCTCTCTCTCTTTTTCTCTCTCCGTTTCTCACTCTGTTTCTGTCTTATTTGAAAACAGTGTCAGCACTGCTGCTTTTACACCAAAAGGCTGTTGCTAGGTGACTGCTGACGTCAGTGGTGGCTACAGAGGAAGGTCTGTGTGTTTAGCTGCTGAGAGCGAACCCCACTGAAAGAGCACAACTCTGAACCGCTGTTACTCACTACAGTGCAGAAACCTGAACTCCTGGAACAACTGACCTAAATATTCCAAACATTTCCTTTTCTATTAAAAGTTTTGACTGAAAATGTAATGCTAATAAAATGTAGTCGTTCCAGCGGCCCCCCTCCCCCCACCCCCCTGTTTTGAGCTTCAGCTATGATGACGTCAGTCGCATTTCACAGGAGGGGAAAAGTCAATCATTAGTGTCAAAAGAAGGGCCCTGACTTCAGTGCCGGCGTCTCGCCCCCACTCGCGTGAGCCCTGTCCTGAATTTTCTTGACTTCGTTAATGCTGCTCGGGAAGTCCTTCTTTTTAAGATTTGCAATGGTTAAAGGCAGATGTTTTAACAGGTTTAAAAATTACATTTTACTAGCCTTTTTTATAATTATTTTTGCAGTTGTGCTCTGATCCTGTCAGATTTTTTTTTGTCTTTGTGTATGGTTCAAATTTGAAAACTGGTATTTAAAAACTACTAAACTATGCAGGGACTGCTGTGTGTGTGTTTTTTTTTTTTATTATCAATGTTAGTTTACTCTTGAAATTAATTAATCTTGTGTATAATGCAGGTTTTGTTAGCAAATCAACTATTTAATTTAATAATTATTAAAACATAAAAATAAAACAATTTAAATGTCTTTGCTTAAAATGACTACTTTTTAAATTTAGCATTTAGTGAATGTCTTTCAGGTCTGTCCACATAGTTACACATTGACATTCTTATTGGTACATGACTAAAATTTCTTCTAAGTTTATAGAAAAACAACACCGTAAATGGAAGTAATGAGGCATTAAAATACTGTCTGTTAAACCCTGAGAGGTGTGTGTCTCTTTAGGGCTCTGTGTACTTGCTCATGTGTGTGTTATGAATGACGTGAGCTGTCATGAGAGATAAGAAGGCCACTCAAGCATGTGGCTTAATGAAGAGTGTGATAGGCGTCTGTGGGAATCACGTGGCCATTAGCAAAGAAGACTCGTTACTTTAGTGAGCTCTCGCACAGGCACATGCTCTGGTGGTGGTGGTGGCGCTGCGCTAGATTAAATCAGAATCGTGGCCCACCCAAACTGCCACGTATGACGCACACACAGTTCCCCACCAGGTTAATGAATAGAGGCCTCTAAGAAACAGACAAGTGAGCTTTGATTTTTGATTGTATTTTTTTTCTCTCAAAAGACGTCAGAGAGAAATATAACTGCTTGAAGAGAAAGGGAAAAAATGCTAACTGCATGCCGCTATATATAGCAAATATTATATTTGTGTTATTATATGTAAAAACATTTTTTTTACACCGCATGACATTTTGCTATAGAGGCGTCCATTTTATTCCACGGAATAAAATAAATAAAAAGATAATGACGACTTTTTTATTGAGCAACTCTGACTTTTTATTGCAATTCTGAGTTTATATTTTGCAGGTTTAAAAAAATATCTGATTTCAGTCAGGTTTTTGCACTTTTTATTATAATTCTGTGTTTATATGTCAGAATATTGACCTTTTTCTTAATTCTCTACATCTAGTTTGCATCTCACAATTCAGACTTTTCTTCTCAGAATTGCAAGTTTATATCTCAAAACTAACATCAGAAATCTTTCAATTTTGACTTTTTCTTTCAGAATTCTCCGTCTATATCTCAGAATTCTGACTTTATCATACATTTAGAAGAAAAAAAGTCATCATTGTGACAGTTCTCACAGTTCTCTTTTAAAAAATTGTATCCAGTGGCAGAAATAAGGTTCCACATAGGATGATTTTCTTGAGGCGTCTTTTAAAACTTTTTTTATCCCATATTTGAAGTGCTTTTAAGAGGAAACGGGCTCTTGGGAAATGGAGCGTGATGCTCCTCTTTGCTCGTGCCCGGAGAATGACTGCAGCAGCTGCAGGGCTCCCACAGTGCCGTGCAACAGGGATCATACAGGAGCACGGCAAAGCCTTTCCCAGCTGCACACAGACAGGCGCTCGTGGAGAGTTAAAGTTCCCTGACTCGGCCCGGTGCCTGACAGACAGATCTGGCCCTCCCCCAGAAACCCGATGACAGCAAACACGGTCCTGCGTACACATAGGAAGGGATGTATGACCAGAAGCCCGATCACGATCCCTGTCGCAGGCCGTATCATGTTCGCTCTCTGCATCATGGCACACAAGACAAAAGGAGCTCAGTGCTCTGATGGGCACCTGTATCCTCGATGACAGGCCACTGAGGTAAAACCTGCTTAGGAGCGCCACGGATGGGAGCTTGACGTTACTCGGTTACATGCTTGCCGCACGTAGGCAGGGGAACCTTTATAAATCATTAAGACAATGTAATTAAAGAAAAAAAATCCTTAGGCCTCCCAAGATTTAGTTGAGTTTGTTTCTGCATCGGAACAAATTTGGAGAAATTTAGCATTGCATCACTTGCTCCCCAGTGGATCCTCTGCAGTGAATGGGTGCTGTCAGAATGACAGTTCAGGCATCTGATAAAAACATCACAATAATGCATGCGCATGTGACGTAATGCTAAACGTAACGTAATGACGTAATACGAGTGATGAAATACCCCAAAACTAAGGGTGTGCGATATGACGACTTTTGATCGTGGACGATAAAAATTTCTCCACTATCTGCTTTCGAAGATAGATATATCATAGCGTCATTCTATTAGCTGCAGTTCTGGGCGCCTCTGTCTCTATGCTGTAATGTTACAACGTGATATACATTCACTTCAGTTTTAACTTTGCGTTAGAGTTACTCTCACGGGACACTGCACTTATTCGCAATCACAAAAGTACATTATGTGCATGTGCTTTTAAGCCTTGCCTTTTAAGAGTTTCATTTGCGTGCTGTTCTGATGTGCGCTAATACTATCAAAACGCATAATGTTTGCATATAAACTCAGTTGGTTATGTCTAAAATAAAGTAAACCGTTGAGAGAGAAATGGATTCATGCCTGTTTATTAGATGCGTGCAGGTCTTAAAGGGACGTTACTGAACATGCTGCCGACAGTTATTAAAGGGATAGTTCACCCTAAAATAAAATTTCTGTCATTATTTACTCCACTCACATGTTGTCCACTCACATGTTGTCCCAAACCTATATTAATTTCTTTCTTTTGCTTAACACCAAAGAAGATATTTTGAGTAACCAAACAGTTGTCAATTTCATTGTAGAAAAAAAAAAAGGAAGTCACTGTGGACCAGCAACTGTTTGGTTTTCCACGTTCTTCAAAATAGCATTTATTCTCAGCAGAAGAAACTCATTCAGATTTAAAACTACTTTTGAGTAAGTAAATGATGGTATAAAAATAAAACACTATGGCAGAATTGACAAACAGGTGAACTATTCCTTTAACGTTAGTAAAACAACAAAACACAGAGACAAATTAATCACTACTCTTGACTGAAATTTGTAATACAGTTGTTTTAATAGGAATCATTGTTTTATTTTTATATTTGTTCATTAAATTTCTTGAATGCCTCTGCCAAATACACCACCTATTGAACTTGAAAATAAAATGGTTTGTTTGTGTATTATGTGTATTTGTAATGTGTATCTTTGTTCTTAGTTTTTAATAACAAATATAAAATAATGACAGAGATTATTATTCTTTTTTTTAAAAAATCTTCGCCCACTTTGGCCTGAATACCTGCCATTCTTTTTTTATATTTTGTCTTTATAATTGGGAAATTAGTTTGGAAGTAATGCTCAGACAAGTTGCAAAATAGTAAACCCAACATGACAAAGAATTGTGATAAAATCTTGAATCGGTATATTTCCAAAAAAACTGTGATATTATATTTTTGCCATATCGTCCACCCCTACTGAAAACTAAAGAAACAAACTCCTCTACATTTTGAATAGACTGAGGGTCAAACAGTTTCTTAAAACGAACTTGAATCAAACTGGAAATCCTCAATTGGTCTCAGCAGAACAAGATCTCACCTACTTAAGTTTAAAGTGATGATTACTCTCTAATCAGATCTGGAGTGGGATAGAAGGAACACAAGATCTTGCAGTGGTTGTTTGGGAATGTAAGAGATATCCTAAAGACCTGAATGTGGCAGATCTTTGATTGATGCTGGCTCAGATTTAGGACGAGGACCGAGGAACATGATTTAGTCACTGTTTCAGCAGTAGCAGCTTCGGGCCCATTTACTATTTTTGGGGATGTTCTCGCTGCCTATAACTCATTAGTCAGCTGTGCGCTGTGTTTGCGCTGTTTTTCTTTTCCTAAAATGTGATTGGAGAGTCTGTATCGTGATAACAGTTTTAAAGCCCCTTGGGGATCAAGTGGAAAGTATTCTTTTTGCATTCCTCACATGCCTTGCTCTTTTCGAGATGCTGTTTAGGTTAGTGCAAATTGACACCACATGTCGAAGGTAACTACACTGAGGCATGATAATAATTAATTTGTGTTTGTTTTTCTATGGGCGAATAAAAAAGATGATTTACTGTCTGTTAATTAGGAGACAGCGTCAACAAATGTTTGCTAAGTGAAAACTCAGTTCCATTGCACATAAAAAAATGGCATGTTTTATATAAGCAAAAATAGCCCGTGCAATATTTACAGAATGCAGCCATTCTTTTTTATTTTATTTTTAATCTTAACAATTAGTTAATAATTATATTTTAATATTTTAAATGTGTGTGTGTGTGTGTGTGTGTGTATGTGTGTTTTCTTTTCTTTTTTTAACAAGTAATCGCTAAATGTTTTTAATCAGAATCCATGTGTTTGTTCCTCTGTCAGTGAATTGCTTTTGTTTTGTTTCTGGAAACACATTTAGGAACTGGAACACTGCTAATCTTGCCCAGAGAGTCAGCCTAGTCAATTAGTAATCTTGAAGAGATCTTCAGAAATCTTCTCTAGCTACTACATTCCAAAGATGTGACTTTGGCCAACTAATGTGTTTTCCCCTTTATCACCTATTACCTCATCCATCTTGTTTAACCAAAACAGCATTGGGGAATTCATTCATGAAGATAACCATGCATGATCCCCCCTCCACCAAATCAATTTAAGCCCCCCCCCCATTTTTAATACTTTTTTGTATCACTGAACAAGCTAGTGTCAGTTCTGTGTGTATTCTGCATTCTCTGAATAAGACAGTTCATTCTACTGTTCTCAGACGAAGCTGGTTTGCCCTTGAGAGCTTTCTCTGTTTCATATGGGGTTTATATCTGGTATAATTGAACATTAAAGCACCACAGTTATGACACAAGACATGTGGGAAAAGATAAAAATATAATGACAATAGTAGTAAAGTAAATAAAAATAAACAGTTGAGTAAAACAACAAAAATATATAATTAAATAAAAAAAGTGCAAGGCACCCAGTAATATCCGTGTTCAGCTCACTCAGTGCTTTATCTTGAAGTGAGTGTTAAGTTGGTTCTGAGTCATTGAAGAGTGAAGGAGCAGCATGCACTGAAGGCAGGAAGTAACATCAGGTGTATTTTAAAAGTGGTTTCTTAGTGGCACCATTTATGATGACCAGGCTATGCGTTTAAGTGAATGAGTCAAATCTAGTTAATTTTCAAATAGTAATTTTTTAGATGTGTGTTATTTTATACTGCTTTATTTTTGTGTGTGTGTGCTCACCATGCAAGGCTGTATTGATTTGATCAAAATACTCTAATATTGTGAAATGTTGTTACAACTTAAAAGAACAGTCTTTTAATGTTTAAGTGTTATACCAACCTTCAGAAATCATACTAATTTGCTGATAAGATGTTTAAAAATATTTATTATCATGAATTTTAAAACATTTGTGCTGTGCTATATATATATACACACACACACACACACACACACATATATACATATATACATACATATATAAATAAGCATATATAAAACATCTTTGTTTTTTGTTGTGGGAACCATGATTTTTTTTTTCCCCGATTGAAATAATACAAGATTTATATGAAGTGGAAAACCTTTCTAACATTATAAATGTTTTTACTGTGAGAACTTTGGATCAATTTAATGCTTCCATGCTCTCTGCACATCAGAGGGTTTTTGAGGCCTTGTTTGATATGATGCCTGGATTTCTGATTTCTCACATACGTACACACACACACACACACACACACACACACAGTGTTCTACACATTTCAGACTCTCCTGTCATGATTTGGACTCTTGATCCAGAACAACACTCACCTTGCCAACAAAGGACCATTTTATGTTTCTCATAAAACAAATCATTACACTCACATTTGATGACAAGAGGGCATTTTTCAGGCATTTTTCAAAGCGTGCCCTGAAAAAAAAAACGAAGTCAGAGTCTGATGTTTTATTTGTGTTTTGGCCAGAATACCCACGATTTGATTGTGCTGATAGATAGCAGGCAGAGCACACAGTTTGAGCAAGATCACGATAACATGGCTGTGTCAGTGAGTTTGAGGAAGATTAGTTTGGTTAACAGACTAGTCTTCTATCACTCTCTTGGCCAGACTCTTGTGTAAGACAGAGAACATGTTAGCGTGCAGTCCTGTTTGCGCATGTGAGGTCCCATTATGAAGCAAGGGTAGGCGTCACATACCATGGCCGCACACTAGATGGCTGACCTTTCCTGCCCTGATCCCCTCTCAGCTCTCAGAGCTCTTCCTTGTCATCCGCTGCTCTTTAACAGCAAGCCTCCTGTGAGCGCAATGCTTAACACTGCTACAATCATCAAAAAGATTTCTATGAAACTACTTATTGCTGGTATTATTTGCTTTTTGTCAACGTGTGCCGTTTGTATCATTTCTGTGACTTTTAGTGTCGTATTCAGCACTGTCAAGATACCCAGGTGAACTGTCAACATATTTTCCTAGTTTGATTACAGTATTGAAAACATTATAGTATTACAGGTTTTCTAAAATTGTTTAAATATGCAAATGGAACATTATCTAATTAAAGGTGCACTCATTTGCATGCATTTCCAGAATAGAAATCTGAACATTTGATAAAGCCAGATTCAGTTTCATTTTGTTGTCATATTAGAGTCCAGAAGGAATTTTAGTTATCTCTTTTTAATATTCCAGGAATCAGAAAATACTGTCAATAGCCAGATTTTTTTTTTTTTTAGAAAATCATATTTTAGTAATCAAATGTTAAAAAACATTTTTTTTACAAACCCCCTTGTAAAAATTAATTTGTGAGAAAATAGCCTTTAAAGATATTATATCTATAATATAATATAATTTTATTATATTATATATGTTAAATGTGTAATATAATTAAAAGTTGCAAATAGATAAGAAGTAAAATAAACACTTAAAAGTGTATTTTGGATGTTTTCTTTCCATTAGTCTGAAACAACATGTTATCAAAAACAAAATAGCCCCAAACTTTCCAGTAATAGAAAAAAAAAATGTGCGTGTTTATTGATAAACTGTGTAAACTGGGCAGTATCTTAATGTAATGGTCCAGGATGCTGTTGTTTACTTACAGAAAACCATTTCGGTTCATCTCTTGGTTTATGTAATATAAAAATAATAAAATGTTTATTTACATATGCATTCTAATGGGGATATACACTATTTTCAAAGCATGGCATACCTTAGTTCTCCTAAAGCTTGGTTAAAATACAGTAGGCCAAATATGTTTTCTGAATGGCTTTATACAGGCCTTTAAATACAAATATAAACTGTACCCTAGGACAACAAACAGGCCTGCATGCTCCCATTCATCAAAAAAGTTTGACAACGCCCGTCTGTCACGACAAAAGCAGATCGCGGCCAGCATTATCAACAGTGCCGTCTACACTGGAAGACCTGTTTCTGTTTTTGATGTGCTGCACAGCTAGACCAGCTACTTGCCCAGCTAAAATTATACTGTTTACCCTAACCATGTGTGTTCATAGACTGCCATATATTTTCACTTGTTTCATATTTCTTATAACAATTAAAGCCACCTATTTTAATACTATTTTATTTAATTCATTTTTATTTTGTAAATGCTTTTTATCTGTTAATAGTTTTTTCTTTCATTTATAATGTACATAAAATATATAATATTATATGTATAATGCCTAATGTTTGATGTTTTATTTCTCATTAATTATAGTTATTACTATAATTTATAATGCATATAAAATAAAATATGTAATATTTTATATAAACTAATTACTTGGTTATTTATGCATTAGAATTGCACACACAGTATATAAACCTATAGCCCTACATTGCTGTCATTTAACTGGCTGTCAGCGGCACCACCTGGTTAGAGGCCTCCAGGTCATCTGAGCTCAAGACCACTGATTTACAGTTCATTTGCTGGATATGATTGATATGTATGTACGAGTTAAGCAGGAAGAAGAACTCATGGTTATATGATCGCTTTGATAAGCGGTTAAGAAGCCCGTGGCCCCAAGCGTCCACTTGTTTGTAAATGATTCACTTGTCAACAGCCGATTTCTCTGGGTTCTCTAATAGATGGCAGCTCGGCGCCATTCACAGGCTTGTTAGTGACTGGAGAACTGCAGCGCTCCAGTGTTTATGTGAGAGGTCTGTCCGCGCTGATTCCAAGATAAAGCCAGATGTTCCCTTACAAGGCCTCCAGCCCGGGCCTATCTGGCAGCCATGGCCATATCAGGTAGAGTCTTCCTGTTGTGCTCCGACTCTCTTTCCCCTCCGCATGAGAGGATGCCTCTCTGCCAGCGTTGTTTGTGTGTTTGGCCTTGCTTGACACAAATCAGTCTGGCATGAGCCGTGCTCCACGGAGTGAAAAATTCCAGGGCTTGGACGTGTTGTATCCAGCATGTCGACGTTTTGGAGACGTTACTGGGTTTAATGTTAACACTGGAGTTCTGGAGAAACTCTGAGGGATCAATTATGCGTGCGGCTGTCATTGTGTGTGTGTGTGTGTTTGTGAGTTCATGTGTCTTCTGTTCCATCAAGCTGTACGGAACAGTGGCCTGTGTTCGTTCAGCCTTCATTTACAAGGCAATTACTGCATAAACGTCTGTCTGTCAGGAAACACTATTTATTGCCCCTTCTTTTTAAAGTCACTTGCATAAAATATATGACTGGCTCTCGATGGTGACAACAGGGAAGTCAAAGGCTACTTTAGAGTCAATCATGGATGATGTTCCATAACATTTCTAAATACAGTATTATTGTACCATTGCACGCCAGCTTCCCAAGAAATGTGTTACATCTAGATGACATCAGACTAATTAAGTACATTTTAACAAATAAGATTTTTTTTTTTGTTTATCATATTAAGTACTTATTTTTATTGGTAGTTTTATTAGTATAGAAGTAAAAAAGTACATTGATAATTCTGCAGTAGTGCAGATGAACATTCAGGTGATATTAGACTAACAAAGCTTAGTCAAAGCACCATATACATTTGTTAAAAACTGTTCCAGTTCTTTGCTTGCTTGCTTGCTTATTTATTTATAGTGTCAAATTACTATTAATCGCTTTTATTTTGGTTTTGACTTCAGAAATACAGAGATAATTTAGATTTAGATTTACATCCAGATGATATCGACTTACAAAGATTGGTCAAGAACGACAGAAATGGTATGTACCTGTGTATTTCAAAACTGTGTGCAGACTTTTAATGTCTGCTAAAAGTAGATCAACTTTGTAAACTAATGAAGGCTGAGCTCAAGAGGCGTATCATGGAGAGGGACTGTTGAAGGGTGTTCATGACGGTAGGGCACGTAGCCAGTGCCCAGAGTTGAACAGCTGAGGTCTAGGTCAACAGAGGATACTGGCTGCAGATAAAGCTGGACCCGTATGAAATGCCACCTGCCTGAAACTGATTTATTGAGTGCTGTGCTTTAACTTCAGATCAAACTACCTTGCAGAATCTAATCTCAGAAGTACACCGATGGCTTGCATTAACGTTGCCTTACGGACACAATATGCTAGCTGTTATGTCCCTAAGCTGCTAAATATATTGGGTGGAATAAGCTAAAAAAATACGAGATTTTATGATCCACTTAAAATGTTAATGTTTTTCACGTGGCTTGGAAATATTGTATACCTCTTGATCCTGAGGAGCTTGAATTTGAACTTGTTTTGCAGTGAAAGGTTCCAGAAGACAGTGACACAGAAAGGCAGGGGAGGAGTTGGAATTGGTCGAACGAGGCTGCTTCACCTTTCATGCTCTAGACTTTTCACACTGTCCTATCAGCCGGAGTTTGAGAGAGTCAGTCAATATGTCACACACTCCTGCTAGAACTCCATGTGCTCGCACTGGAGCAGTTTGGATAAGCTTTCAAAACTGACTTTAACAAAAGCAGCTTCAAATTTTATTGTGAATGTTTCTTGTTTATTCAGGGATCAATAAGGAAGGCCTGAAGGCTCAAGTGGGTTATCACTTTATTTAATGTTTGTTGGTCATGTACATGTTTTTGTTGTTATTGTTGCTTTTTGGACTTGCAAAAATGTTTATAGCTTTTATAGGTAATTCAATATGTCATATTTTGCTGTATTATAATTATAAGATATTATAATGATGACTAAAGATTTTTTTGGAGCCTGTTACAGCTGGAAAACTAATTAGTATTCATTTCCTGTCAAAATGTGTTTTATATGTGTCGTTGAGTTGACATTTTAAGAAAAATATAAATTCCTGATATCATATGTATTAATATACTACAAAAAATAGGCATTCATTATAGGTTGTGGGGCCAGTGAATGTGGGTCAGTTGAATTTTTTTTTTTTATTGTTGAATGCATTTATTTGTTTATATTTAATAGTTTTTAAAAGCATAAAGCACTATATGCTACACTACTACACTACTGTTCAAAATGTTTTTTTATATATATATTTTTTAAACAAATCAATGCTTCTATTGCACTGAAGTGGTCAAAAGGAACCATAAAGATTAAAAAATAGTTTCTATTTCAAATAAATTCTGTAATTTAGACATTTCTCTTCACCAAGGAGTTCAGAAAAAAATGTATCATGGTGTCCACAAAAATATTAAGCAGAGCATCTGTTTTCAACATTGATAATAAGAAATGCAACATCAAATCAGTATATTACAGTAATTCCTGAAGGATCATGCGGTATGTTAAAATATATTATATATTGTGAAAATATGTTTTATGTTTTATAATTAAAAAATATATTTAACAACATTACTGTTTTTATTGTATTTCTGATCAAATAAATGCAGCTTTGGTGAGTAGTAGAGACTAATAAAAAAAAAAAAAAACATTCAAATGTGTTACCAGACCCAAACTTTTTAAGTGTACGTATTATTGTAGTGATGTCAAAGATAATTCTACATCGGTGGGTTTCTTCAAATAATTTGTACATATAAACCATAACCTGTCAGTGTGGTTTGTTTTGAGTCTGTGTGCTCATTGTAATTCTGGTACTTTCTAAACATGTTCGCCTGTGGTTCTTTGTTACTTTTTGACTCCTATAATGTCAACTTTTTTGATGAGTATAAAGCAGAACAAAGCCAAATAGCGATGGGCCATTTAGTCGTGAAGCATACCATTGTGGGAAAAAGTTCATCATTGACGTAATATTGTTGACCTTCCTCAGCTTGTGGCATTTTTGTTGTTCCTGCAAAAACGTGTTTGTTATTATGCAAGCTCTGCTCGGTCTGGCATGCGGCCAAGAAGCAAAACCTGAAGAATGAGTGAAGAGAGACACTTTAACAGAGATTAGCTTTGCGTGTGTTCACACTTTTGAACTCTCAAGATGTTAGCTGCTGTTATATTCTCAATATTTTTTTGTTTTCGTGGTGCATTTTTTCACATATCTTCATGTTTGAAAAGAAAATCCAGAAACACTGCTTGCACATTGCTGCATGTAATATTGTTTATTTTATACACTTAACCCAAACCTTATGTTAAAAACAAGCTCTGACAGTCTTTGAAAAGAGATTTGTCATTTTAATCAGTTTTGCTTATCAGAATAACAGGTCAATTTAAGGAGTAGGATTTGATGGAGGTAGTGTGACTTGAGAGAGTGGAAAATGCTAGATCACACCGTCAGCAGATTCAGAGCCAGGACTTCTAAACGACACGCAACTTTCGGCACAAATGTACTGTCCCACCGGCTCGGGTTTCATTCTCCAGGTGCCACACTTGCGTGAGCTTGATTGCACGAGTCAAGGCCAGCCTTTGGGAAACCCTCGTTCCCTCCTCCAGGATTCTGCCCTGGAGTCTCCCCCTTTGTTTCCTGTTAGGGTTCTTGGAATGGAAGCATTTTGACAGAGGAACACTGTGGACTGAACTGTTTTGCGTCAGCAGCATCTGTTTGTGTTGGAGGCAGGTGACCCCAGAGGGCTGTGCTGTAAATCAGAGAAGCACAGCGGCTATGACAGCCCGTTTACATGTGTGCTCATATGCACATTATTTATATGTATATTTGATCATATCAACACACACAAACAGTGATGAACTATTGCTTTCTTTCCCTCGAGTGCCATCTGTGTCAGCAGCACTGTGTCACACACTCAGATATGCTGTATTCCCGGCTCTCCCAGTCACACCACAGACAGCAGGATTTTCATTTCTGCCCTAAAAAAAAAAGAGAAGTCACTTTGGAGCTATTTGCTCTTAGCTGTGCCAAGACAGTCAGAGGGGCAACATGGTGCGGCGCAGCCAGCCAGCTGTGCGCAGAGGCAGGGCGAAAGAGAGGCCAGCCAGACTCTAGGGCTGCCCTGATGACCCTGTAAAGCCTCCCCGCTTGTTCCCAGCACCCGCTCTGGTGTGACTGGGATCTGGTTGGTTTAACATTTGGCTGCTTTCTTACTTTTCCATTTTGCTTTTCAGGAGTTCTGCTCGATTCATATGTTTAATGCAAAAAAAGTATGTATGTATGTATATAATACTTTCATTCAGCAAGTACACGTTCATTTAATCAAAAGTGATTGTTGTTACAACCTATTTCTATTTAAATGCTGTTCTTTTTAACTTTATTCCTCAAAGAATCCTGAAAAAAGTATGGCAGTTGCCACACAAATATTAAGCAGTACAACTGTTTTTATTGTTGATAAAAAAAAACATGAATGACAAAATATTGAATGACAATATTGTTTCATAATATTATGATTTTTACTGTATTTTTGATCAAGTGCAGACTTGGTGAGCTCAAAAAACTTTTTCAAAAAATGACAATCTTGCTCCAAACATTGTTTTTATTTATTTTTTTTGGCAAAGTTTTTGGTAATCATTATGTTTTTTTTAAGATGCAGTCCATTTTAACGTTTACATTTTTTTTTTCAAATATATAGATTTGCACATCCCTAGACAGGACAGGATTCCCTTGCTCCTATTCTAGCGAATCAGATACCCTGGCTGACCACTGAATAACCCCACCTCCACAGCCCCCCAACAGTTTTACCAAAACAAAAGGCGATGGCTAAAGCAGATGCTAGCGAGCTCAGACTGAGACTAAGACAACAGCACACAGTAAACTGGAACGTGTCTTGGAGCCTAACTGCGTTCCAGACCCAAATCAAATGAATTCTTGTGATGTTTAGATTGTCATGTTTTGCAAAAAGAGACAGTGAGCCGTTTTTGAGGACCATTGTCTATATTGTGGAAAGAAGAAAAGCCATCAAAATCGTCATCCCATGACAACATTGTGGGGAAATGCTTTCAAACCCTCCCTTTGGAACGACTCTCCATTATCACCCCATAACCAGTTTGAATAATTTATAAAACTGCAACTGATGCATCAACCCATTTACAGCATCTTTGTTTTAGAGAGCCTTTTAATGACTTGAATCATTTCCTGGAAGACTGTAATCACACAATCGCCATCATAACCTTTTGGCCAAGTGTAACGTTGGAGGCTTGTAGCCGGCTCGGTCTGTATCTGTAACTATCCTCAGTAGTTTGAAAAGAAGTGATGCTCCCATGTGAAAAGCACAGGATGGCGCAGTATCTCTTCGTTCCCCTCCGCAAAGGGAATGTTCCACAGGCCTGCCAGCTCTTCTTGACAACATTAACCCTCTTCCCCAGTCTCTCTCCTGTCCATCAGAGTCCTGACACCAGTCGCTGAGAGCCAGATGTAATCACCGCTCAGAATGAAGTCACTGACTGCTTTCCAGAAGACGGCATATCTCTGTAATGACCAAGACTGTGAGCCATTAAGGATGGGTTGTGCCCATGTTCAAGGATGAAAGCAGTGATATAGGAGATGCTTGGATAAATATCTGTCAGATAATTGTGCTTGGCACCAAAAATGTTTCAGTTTGCTGTACACATGGATTGATTAAGTAATAGGGTGTGAGATGCTTTCTCGCTACTTCCTTTTTAAGTAGCAGCACTCTTGATTTTGTGGTGTTGCTTAATGTTAGTTCCGAACTGATTAGAATGTATTCTTCACTGTGTGATTTCATGCAGAACCATTGCACTGTTTTCCCGGAGAACACCGAATGTGCAATTCAGATTGATGTGGCCGAAAAGTCATAATGTTCAATGTTAAATGCGATCGTCTCTTGGGGTCAGATGAGACTTGAGAAAGGGCCATTGACCTTGTCTTTGTGAGACTGGCTGGAGTTGACTGCAGAGTAGCCAGGACTTTCCCACACTCACAGCTGCTGCAGACGAGCTGAGCCCTGAGGGGCGTTAGCCTGCACTGACGTCAGCTCTCTGACACCCACAGGAACACAGACTGGGACACATTCGGCTCTGCTACACACTCTTGCTACCATACATGAAAGGGCTATTCAAAATCGTCATTTTGTACATATGGACCTCATCATTTTTTACATGGTTTTTTTTAGGTGGCATACGTTTTAAATATTAGTTCTGGCTTTTTGTTGCTCCTTTTTGAAGCTTTTATCAACATATTGTCCTAGTTTTTTTTTATTATTTAATTTTTTACAAACCCTTATATGCTGATTTCAAAATCCAATTTTGTTGTATTTTGATAAATATAATCTACCATTCAAAAGATTGGGATTGGACTCTTTATTGTTTTTGAAGGCTATAAAAATCCTTTGAAGTCTTAATCAAAACAACAGTAAAACAATTATTTGAAATATTACTATAGTTTAAAACAACTGATTCCATTTGAATCAATTTTATTCAAGTAATAACAAACCTGATATTTTTCAGTGTCATATGATCCTTCAGAAAACATTGTAATATGCTGATTTGATGCTTGAGAAACAGTTCTTTTTTCATTATTACAATGCTGAAAACAGATATGCTGCTTATTTTGGTGGAAACTGATACATTCTTTTATTTGACAAATTATTATAATACAAAAGTGTTTTTGATCAGTTTAATGCATCCATGCTGAATAAAATTATTCTTTTTTTAAATCTTACCGACTCTTAAAAGTTAGTGTTTTACTATAAAACATAGAAACTATTACTAGTATATCTGTTCTATATATATATATATATATATATATATATATATATATATATATATATATATATATATATATATATATATATATATATATAATTACTATAGAATAATATAATATTTTTCCTCTTTTTCCATTTATTTATTTGTTAATATTTGATAAGTGTTAAATCACTTTAGTTCATAATACAAAAGCTAATGTTGCTTTATATATATTCTCTTGTTGTTGAATGTAAAAATTAACATGTAAGAATAATAAATACTGTAGGAATATAATGAATTGGTAGTTTGTTGCTAATGTAATACACAGTGTTAATGTATAATATGCATATTGTAATGAGTTTCGGGAAAAAGCTTTCAAAATCACCCAATAACAACATGCTTGTGATTTCCCGTGCTGCATATCAGGCCATATTTTCTTTGTCTTTAATCTCAGATCATACAGCATTTGCTTATAACAAACTTCAACAAACTGTTTTCTGTGTTTGGAATCAAATAAAAGAGTGCCCCCCCCCCCACCCTCTCTCTCTCTCTCTAATGCTGTCTCTCTGCATGTAAAGCGATACGTGTTCATCAGCGGTTGGTTTGTTTTTCTGGTTCACTGGCTGGTCTGTTGTGTGTTGATGAAGCTCTTGACTAGCTCTGTGTAGTGCCGTGGCTTTTATGATGCTGTTTTTGTGTGGCCAGCCTCGGTTGGCCTCTTGTTTTCAGACGGTGTGCAGTTATTTAGCCACTCGACTGTAGCCACTATACTCTCCATCTCACACCTCAACACACTGACTCTCTCATAAAGACAATTTAGTAGCGGAAATTCAGTTTTTTTTTTTTTTTTTTCTCCAGTCTTGTTGATGTCTCATTTTTATTTAGTCTCATTGTTAGCAAAGTTCCCACATGTCATTTGTGTTTGCTTTAGGTTTACGTAAAGTATGTTGGGTTTGACCTTATGTAGGCGAATATCTGCAGAGTCTACTTTCGAGTGTTTTAAATTGGTGTTTTGTAATGCAAATACTATATGACACATTTTCCCCACAGTACACTCGCAGGTTATCGGTCTCTTTCTGCCTGTTGGTTGGATTAAGGGAGTGTATTTTTACGCCTGTATCAGTGTTTGTTCTGCTACTTTTAGCTTGGATTTTAGTCAGATTTTTTGTTTCTAAATATCTTTATACATAAAAGTTTTACAAATGCAATTCTTCAGTAATTTTTTTTTTTTTTTGTAGAAAAAAAATAGTTTTATTCAGCAGGATGCATGAATAAAGCAAGTAACAGCCAAGACATTTTACATTTGTGTTCTAACAAAAATGTTCTGTTTTAAATAAATGCTGTTCTTTTGAACTTGATTAATCTAGGAATCCTGAAATTTTTTTTATCATACTTTCCACAAAAGTATTTGTTTATTAATAATAATAATAATAATAAATGTTTCTTGAGCAGCAAATCTGGAAAAGTACAAAATTTTAAGATACATTAAAATAGAAAACATTTTTATTTAACTCTAATAATATTTCACAGTATTACTATTTTTTATATTTTTTTATAATACAAATGCAACCTTAGTAAGCAATAAGAGACATTTATAGGTCATATTTTATATTTTATATTTGACCTTTTGATTTATATCAAGGCTATAGCAAATGTTGCAGCTCTAATAAGACAATATTCATGAGATTCATACATTTTTATTTTTTTTTACTTGTATAATATATTACACTTTTTTTGAAAATGGTGTTTGAGATTGTATGCCCATATGGAGTCAGGGTAAGACAATATCCTTAAACTTTTTACAGGTGTTTACACCTGGTAGTTACATGAATCTCAAGTGCGTCTCCTGTGACCACCTGTGATCGGATTTCAAGGGGAAAGTCTCTGATTTCATGACTACATGCATCACTGACTGTGTCATAGCGTACAAGGAAAATCTGCGTAGTGTTACTCTAAAAGATGAATGCATTTTAATGTTTTAAGTGGAATTGTCCTTTACCTGCTTTACTTTACTTGAGCTGTGCTTCATGTGATCTGTCTCTCTGCATGTCAACATCAGTCAATTTATCTAAAATGTATTTGAAAGAAGTCTCATTCTCATACCAAGGCGACATTTATTCATTTAAGTCTAAAATACTAATAATAATAAGCCATCAGCTTCAGCCTACACCTTTTCGGTTACCCTGTTTGTTTGTATTGTAGTTGCTGTACATACATTTTGTCTTAAGTTTTGTAACCGAATAAACCGTCATTCATTCATACAATAATATTGTGAAATATTACAATTTTAAACTTATTAATGCATTTAATGCAAATTACATTTATTTCCATCATGGCAATGCAGATTTTTTTCCATTTCTCCAGTCTTCAGTGTAACATGACCTTTCAGAAATCATTATAATATTCTGATTTGCCTTTTTAAAAAGTACAGTATTGTTATGAATGTTGAAAACAAGTTGTACTGTTTAATATTTTGTAGAAACCATTATACATAATTCAGAGGATTCTTTGATAAAGAGAAAAAATAAAAGGGCATTTATTTAAAATAGAATTTCTTTAAAAATCCTTTTAAAACCCATACTTGCTAATTACAAGTATTATTATTATTAATCTTAAAGCTGTCAAACTAGTCTATACAGATGGATTAGCAGTTAAACTCTAAATGCAATGTGAACACAAAGTGCTTTGTTAGCTATGTATGAATTAGATTGTGAAACATTTTGGACCCGCATTAAGTGCTGTTCACTTCACCCAAACAAATCTTAATACCATGTACACAAGAGTCAAAATATTGTTAAATATTCAAGGAAGCAGATTTTGTGAAACTGACCCACCTTTATTTTTCTGTTAATCTCTGTTCCATCTGTGAAGTTTACTAGCTCAACAGAGCGTAAAGAACATTCAGAGGGGTAAAGACGCGAGTCTATGTTTATGTACTTATTTAGCTCTGTGACACATGCTCGATTTAATGGGAACGTATCGGACCAGTCAGATGTTAAGTGGTCATTTTTCACCCACAGAACCTTCCCTGTGTTTGAAAGAGAACGGATCAGATCCCTTTTTCTGACACGTCTCTCCTCTATCTATCTCCCGCCGTTCTGAACGCTGTGACGTTTGTACTATTGTTTGCTGGCCTCTGTCAGGTAGGTTGCCATGGCAGTGCTTATTTGCCGTACTAAATGTCTGATGGTGTTAAGCAGATGCTGAAAGCTAACAGTGATCATCTCTGTCTGATCAGTAAAACATCTGATTTGAGAGCAAGAGGCCACAGTGTCTACACCGTAACCAAATTCCAATCCAGACTTAAGAAGAATGAAGTCATTTGTGCCTTGGTTTCATGTTTGTGTGTTACTCTTTTGATTCAGTGTAAGCAGAGGTGAGTGTTTCCATCAGCTCCATCTGTTGCTCTCTGTGGTCGTGTGTTTTGGACGGCTCAGAGTGCTGCTGGTTTTAAAGATCAGAGCTGCTGGAAATGACACATGACACGGCCAGCGCAGGTGCAGGGGACTTCTGCTGTGTCTGTTATGTGGAGAAACCGGGCTCTTCTCTCACATATCACCAGTACTCCCCCATGTGGGCGAACGCTGTGCTGCGGCTCGGTTACAGTGACTTTCTGAGGTTAACATGGCGACTGCTTACATATGAGCCGATGTTGGCCAAGAACTCTCTCGAACTTTGCTCGTCTGATAATTTTAGGACTGTGACACGCCGCTGTTTGGGCAATGCTGTTGAACTCTTGTTAATCTGGTTAATGCTAATTTATGTCAGGTTTCCCTGAAAGGTTTTCTATATCCTTTTTATTTGATCTTTCTGTTGTAAACAGAAATAAACTAGACTTAGAATACATAAATACATGGGTTGTTGTTATAAAATCCAACATTTTTATTTTTCTTATAAAACTATGTACATGTAGTCTTTTAAATAATATGAGGCCATAAAACTGCACGGAATTTGTCCTTTAATTTGTCACTTTGTAGGACTGTAGAATAGTATTGCAAAATATAAGGTGGCCAGGAATATTTTTTTCTTATATATTCATGTAAATTTTAACCAAAATCTTGATGTTTAAAAATAAATGAACACATTATTTTCTGTCAACCAGCCTAATATAGCTCATACTTCCCAAATATGCTAAATGATTTCGTGAATTCAAAATGCATTAACTAATGTAAAGAAGCACAACATGTGATTTTAATAAAGTATTGGTAAATGTTGTGAAAGTAGGCCTATTGTTCATTCTTAATGTTAACTAATGAACCTCATTGTAAAGTGTTACCAAGATATCTTTTGCGGAATGCATATTAAAACACATTTCTCAAATGTCTGTTTAGAGTGTGAAATTTATATTCATTTTGTTGCTACAGGGAAACATGTTGATTTTGAATTTGGTATATGGTATATTTTTTTAAACTTGTTTTGCAATGTAATTGTAAAAGTTGCTTTGCTGCTCCATGATACCAAAAACCAGACACAGCCTGTGACCTATCTTGGTGATAGTGTTGTGGGACTTGGCTTCTGTCGGGTGACTTTCCTCTGAGCCTCTGAGACAGATAACGTGAAAATGCAGTCAAATGACGTAGTTTGGCTAGATAAGATCTGTGAGCGCCATTGTTGACGTCTCATTGTGGTTACAGTGGTTTTCTTTTTTTTTCCCCTGCAAGCGCCAGAAAGGTTTTCGTTAAGCAGCTTTCAGCTCACGAAAAGCATTTCTCAGGTGTTGAAAAAAGATTCAGTCTCACATCAAACGCTTGTTCAAACCAATACGTAGAAATGTGTTATTTTTACATGGTTACAGGCACTTCAGAAACTTAAAAATAACTAATTTATCTGCTTCTTTGTCTTACATTTCCATAGTTTTTGTGCAAGGTGGCAGTCGCGAATGAAATGTGCTTTAAAGAGCCTTTGTTTTGTGTCCTTTAGATGATCCTGTGGGACTGGGACCTTAAACAATGGTACAAGCCACAATATCAGGTCAGTACAACTCCTGTTCAGCTTTTCAACATTTTATCAGCATGATTTATGTAAGTTTTTTTAGGTAACTGCACTCACATGACATTCTGGCTTAAACAGCCAATTTCCAGAGCAGACTGTATGGTTTTTTTAACCCTTTGTGAGTTACTTTCATTTATAAATCAATGTAAAGAAAAAGAAAAAAGTAAAAAAAAAAGAAAAGAAATAATTTAATAAAATGTATTTAGTAATCATTTATTCAGAATTCCTGGTTCTAGAAGGTAAGCACATTTATATATATATATATATATATATATATCATAATGCTTTATGTCCAGCCTGGAATAGGAGAGTAATCTTTGTGGTCCGTCACATACAGACCAGCATCTCCTCTCACTTTCTTTCCGTCTGAATGAGCCTCATATGGTCCATCTGAGAACAGTTTGTAGCCTGTTAGCATGCTGAGGCCTGTAGCCCCTCCATCTGCCTGCCGCTCATTACTGCGGCTGACCTGCGAGTGGATAACCCTCATCCTGGCTCACATAAAGCTTGCCAAATGACGTCAAAGCCTGGAGGAAGTGCTCGCTGTGCACTTTTACCACACACATGAGCACGCATACACACGCAGCAGTGCCGCCACTCTACTTTATTACTTTCATCAGAACCACCACCCCCTTCAAAAAAAAAAAAATGATGTAGGTCTGAATTAAACACAATCGATAAAATGAGCTCAGCATGTACGCGCACGGCTGAAGATGGATTAAAACTAGCTGAGTTTATAGAGAGCCAGAGTTCTTCCTGTAATATCATTATGAACGGTTCCTTTTTTTTTTCCCCCGCTGAGTGGATATCATCAAAAACTGTCTCTGCTACTTGAATGGATTTATCAAATGGATGGCTCTGAGAATGAGTCATTCTTTGCTACAGTTACTACTGGCACAAGTCTGGAGCAGTGGGATGGCATGCTGTAACCTTGCTGTAGCTCAAACAATACATGGTGCTAAAAACGCCAAAGTTATGATTTGATTCCCAGAGAATTGCATGCACTGATTAAAAAGTGTAAATTTAATGCAATGTAAATTACTTTAGATAAAAGTGTCTGCCAAATGCAAATGTTAAAATGTTTAAAATCCTGATGTACTTCTAAATGACCACAAGGAGGCAGTATAAGTCTCATAAGCAGATGCATACAGGGTCTAAATTGTAGTTTCTTCATGCAGCAAATTTCCTAATTTTGCATTCTGTGGCCGTTCTAATCTCTGTCTGCTTAGGGTGCAGTGAGTGGCAATGGTGTGGATCTCTCTGTGATAAACGAGGCCAGGAACCTGGTCTCAGACCTGCTGGTGGACCCGTCTCTCTCACCACACGCCCTCTCGTCACTGCGCAGTGTGAGCAGCCTCATGGGAGCTTTCTCTGGGTCCTGCCGGCCCCGGGTCAACCCCTTCACCCCCTTCCCCGGCTTCTACCCCTGCGCTGAGATCGAAGACCCCTCAGAGAGAGGAGAGAGAAAGCCACTGAAGGTAGGTGAGCCGCAGTGTTGGGAAAGAGACTTTCCTCACCGAGCTACAGGTCACTCATAATTAGAAGTAGTGTAATTGTAGTCAAGCTGCACTTTTAGGTAGCAATACACAAACTACTAACAAAAGGTAGCTACTATATTGTTGTTGCTCATGGGACAATAGGTAGGTAGCAATACACAAACTACTAACAAAAGGTAGCTACTATATTGTTGTTGCTCATGGGACAATAGTTATATATTTAGGTATAAACATATCTTTATAATTAATAATTATAATAATTTTAGAATAGTATTTTGAATGTATTTTTCTGTTCACTGATATTTAAGATACGACCAGTGCTAGAATTCTGATAATTTTATGCGTTAAGGCAGATTACTGACCATAAAGTAAATTCTGTGCTATTTTGTCAATAAATAAATAAATAAATAAAATCAGTGGTTTTAAATGCTTAAAATGAATTTAGACAACACATCATTATAATGTATAGTCTAATAGATGGATATTTATTATGAAAAGTTAAGTCTAATAATATGGGAAATCTGGTACAATTACATTTCCAGTATGAGCTATTTTTTATATCCAATATAGACAATAACAATGAATGGAGGGAAAAAAAACGGCTCTGATATCAGCTAATAACCATTATGGAACTGATATACACTATTGTTTTTTTTTTGTTTTTGTTTATTTTTTAAGTTTGGAGTCAGTAAGATTTCCAAAAAACTTAAGCTGGTCCTTTTCTCAACGTTGATAATATAAAAAAAATATATATCTTTGGCACCTAATTAAAAAACTGTTTGACAGTTTCATGAACCGTCCAAATGCAGTGATTTACTAGAAGGAAATAATACTTTTTAATACTACAAATGAATGAGAGAAAAGGGTGAGAAGGCAGTTTTAGATAGTGTTTTAAAATATGAACTATGGGCTAAGTGATCAATACAGTATGATATTAGGACATTTGCTGGTTCAGTCCCTGCTAGTAGCCTTCATCTTTGTGCCCATTAGCACAGTTGTGCCTCTACATATCTCCAGAGGTATTGTCCCTGCGACTGGTGCACTGTAAGTCATCCCTGTTCATTGAGTACTAACTAAATGACCTTGTACTTTCAGGGTCTGAGCAGCAGGAACAGTCTCCCTACCCCTCAGCTGAGGCGCAGCTCAGCCTCTTCCTCTCTGCCGCCGCTGGAGTCTGCCTCGACACGCTGGGAACGCACCAATGGAAAGAGATCTCACTCTGAGCTCAGCAGGTCAGCCCTCTCAAACTGCCTCATGTCCGCACTCTTACACCGTAGTGCACTTTCTGTACTCTTCTGGTGCGGGCAAGGACAGGAACACTGGTGAATTTGAATCTGTGGATTGGTAATCGCCGCTAAGCTTGACATATGACCAAATAGTTGAGGTGTGATTTTACTGTTTGTCCTCAAGGTGGCAGTATTAAAACGAGATCGGTCAGAATCTGGGTTGAGAATCCCTAAAGAAACTCCATCTAATGCAAATTTGACTTAGGCTTACATGGAAAATTTTGTCATTCATAAAATACTCCATATCACCCTATGTCTTTTTTAATTAAATATTTAGATTAAGTTATTTTATTATGCTGTCACCTAACAGTACAATTGTAGTTACCTCAGCTGTAACACATTTTAGTTTGTGACTCCTATAAAATTGTTCCTCTATTTATTTTCTTTTTCTTTTTTACCCTACAGCCAGAATTTTGTTTCGAATGGGCCCAACAGCAACTTGCTGACCATTCCCAAACAGAGATCTTCCTCCATCACACTCTCCTATGGCCACACAATACCCAGAAGACCAGGTCTGCAACCATCAAGAGTGAAATAACCTTCCTTTCATATAAAACTTTGTAAAAGTTAGGAGATTAGCCAGACTGATTTACATGTCATAATTGTGGAAGTGATATTATTTCCTCTTCTTATGTTGGTAAATGATAATTAGATCAAAATCTAGTATAAAATACATAGATCTATCTATCTATCTATCTATCTATCTATCTATCTATCTATCTATCTATCTATCTATCTATCTATCTATCTATCTATCTATCTATCTATCATCTATCTGTCTATCTGTCTATGTGTCTGTGTCTATGTATCTGTCTATCTATCTGTCTATCTATCTGTCTGTCTGTCTATCATTCATTCATCTATCATCTATCTGTCTGTCTGTCTATTCATTTTTAAGATTTAAAAAAAAAAAAAAACTATTCTACTTATATATTTTGGTTTATAGGCTGTATTTTAAAGTTGTGTGGTGTAACCAGTCAGTAAAATGTAAAAACAAATGAAACATATTTTCCAAAGTTAAATAAAGTATGAATGTCTATTATACATTTATATAGAATAAGTAAAGGTAATGTTCATCCATACCGTGATTGTTTATTCACCCTCATGTTGTTCCAAACCTGTTTGGCTATCTTTCTTCTGTGGAACTTCAAAAAGATATTTTGAGAAATGTCTTTTATGTTTTTGTCCATATAATGGAAGTCAATGGTCACTGATCTTGACACACAACATGAGGGTCTGAAGGGGTCCTTTCTGGTTGTTTTCTTGTAGCATGACAACGAAATGACCACCTGTGCAGTATGTTGACTACACCCCACTTATTAAATTGGACAGAAAAGCAGTAATATTTGGTTTATGCCAACATTACTTTTTCAAGAACTTCAGTATTTTAATACTGACCTTTTACAGACCTGTAGTGGTATCTGTACAATTGCACCACCTTGACTTAAAGTCCACAAAAAATATAAAAATGATTTTAACTCAGAAATTAAATTGTCCTTTTTTGTATGTGTTTTTGGATAAATGAGTAGATATTGATTTTCATGTGTATAGGCGCTTCTCCCAGCCTGAGTCCCGTCAGCTCCCCGAGTCACAGTCCCCCTGGTGCTCCCGGCTCCTCTCTGGTCACACGCTCTCCAGTGGAGTTCCCAGACACTGCTGATTTCCTCACCAAGCCAAGTGTCAACCTGCACAAACCGCTGGGCTACACACTGAGCTCGTCTGATTTCCAGCCACAGTATCGAGGTCCCTCCTCGGCCCCCTTGTGCACCAGGTACTGTAACATCTAGAACCCTTCTCCTCTCAGTTAGGTTGTACATCATAAACAACATAATTAATTGTTTTTGTTTTGTTTTTTTTAGTTGTGGCCGACAGATGTTAAAAGGTGTGGCTAGCACGGAGGTGGTTGAGGGCCATCATGCAACAGCCAATGAAACGCAAAGAACACGCTCCGGTAAAGTTAATAACCTTTGACACTAATGCCGTTTATCACACTAGAGTCATTCCAGATTGCATCCTTAGATTTATTACTCAAAATGATGCTTTTGCTCGCTTTCTTAGCTGAAGGAGCAGAGTATGGTGGGGAAAACTTGATCAGAGAGGAGAGCTTGGAGGCAGAGTCTCAGGAGGAGAGGACTGCAGACACAGCAGGGGAAAAACTAAATAGCCAGCCTGAGGAAGAGGAACAGGCTTCCAGTACGGAGCAGTCCTCATTGGATCCTGAGGTAGAGCACGCACACATGCTGAACTGCATGTACACTTTATCCCTGCATGGTTTCATTATATTAATGTCTAAAACATTGCCTCAGGAACTGAAATCAAGATCCAGTGTTGCTTGTGGATGAGTAATTTTAATTTATGAAGTGCTGTTTCGCCAAAGAAAGCCCCGCAAGAGAAGAGCTTTTCTTTCATGTAACCTGAAATGCCCTCATCTTGATTCCAACGCTCTCCTAACTTCTTTTATTGGCCAATCTGGCAGTTGTTAAAGTGGCCAGCTGTTGAACAAGCCGAGTGGAGTTTAGAAGCAGAGTGCTTAGTTGCATTCCCATGCTTTTGCATTATTATGTGGTTGCTGGATTTATAGCTGTGACTCTTGAGTGGATCTCTCTGCAAACCCTCGGTTTATTGTTCTGCCCAAAGGGGTCCACAGTAAGAGCCTGTGAGGACAACACAAATTTAGCTGACTTAGTAAAACCCTTTCCTTGTCATCTCTGGAAAAGATGCCAAGCATATCTTTTTCCTGCAAGACTAAGCTTAGATTACTGCAACAACATCTACCTGCTGTCAGCTGTCTGTGATTGATCTCTGGCAGGGAGATGAGGAGTTTAGGTTGGACTCTATGCTGGAGGACCATGAAGCACTCGTGGAAAGGATCAACACCTGGAACTTCCAGATCTTTGAGCTGATGGACATGACGGGAGGAAAGACTGGCAGGATTCTCAGCTATGTTAGTGCTTTGTGCCTCTAAGTATTAAAAGATCCTGTTGAAATATGCTAATGAAAGCCTTTGTTTTAGGAAAATTAAATTGAGCATTTTTTTTTTTTCACTTTGGTGGAAAACATGTTTCTCTTTTAGCTAATTAAAACCATTCACGTTTAGTTAAATCCACATAATTGCACACTTTTATTGACTGATCTGATGTGACTGGCATTTCATAGATTTAGCTGAATGTAATGCATGCGAGTGGTCCTTCTCAGTACTCCGTGCCAGTAAACATGAATCTGCAGGGACTAAATGGCTCACTGCTTGTCTTGTCTTAATGAAGTTCTGTTTGTTACATTCTCTCAGGTGGCGTACACTTTGTTCCAGGACACGGGTCTGTTCGAAATCTTCAAAATCCCTGTGCGGGAATTCATGACGTACTTTTGCGCTCTGGAGAACGGCTATCGCGACATCCCCTGTGAGAATAATACAAATCTTGTTTGAAGTTAAACTTGGGTTAGAATTGTTCCAGTATTTCTCAGATTTTCACAGACCACAGTGAAGATATGTGTCTTGTGAAGCTAAGAACGGTAGGAAACAATTCCAGTCAAGGCTAAACTTGGTATATTTTCTGTTCTTCCTTCAGATCACAACCGCGTCCATGCCACTGATGTCCTTCATGCAGTGTGGTATCTTACCACCCGGCCGATCCCAGGCTTTCAGCAGATCCATAATGAGAATGTCACAGGAAGTGATACAGGTACACCTGTACTCTCACACTCCATTATAGTTTTGGCATCAAGAAACTTTGAGTTCTGCAGGTATTGCTGAGGCAGAGTTGTGGACTGGTTGTAGAAGGTTGTAGGTTCAAATCCCACAATGGCCGATTCATTATCTACCATCATTGTGCCCTTAGATATCAAACGGTATTATGGATAACATGATGGACAGATTCAGGTTAGAGCATCTGCATCCTCAGTCATGTCTCTAATTATATCTTGCATATCTCCTGATCCATTGGAAATAAATTAGAGACCGTCGCCGCTTCCCGGCCTCCGTTATTCCAGCCAGCGACGCAAATGCTGTCCGATAAGAGATCCTCTATTGTGATTGAGATCTGAGGTGGCTGCTGGCTCAGCATGTCCAAGGCTTATTTTAAGTCTGCTGATGGCCCTTGTAATTTCTCAAATGGAGTTGACTCTGAGTCACTCTGCTGCTGTTCCACTCAGCAGCCAGCTCTGGCAGGCAGAGGTGTTGAATCACACTGAGACCAGTGACTTCACTTGCTGGCTCAAATACAGAGTTGCAAAATATTCAAAAAATCTCTGGGAAAGAGATGGAGTGTGGTTTCAGAATATTTGGTTTGCTGTAAAAACTGCTTAATTGCAACCTCTTGGCAGTGTTTGGTTCCCTTATTTCATTAGTGACTTTTTTTACGCATATGCAAGTTTGAATTAGCAACGAAGGAATACAAAAGTAATAGAAAAAAAACCTTCTCTGAACATTACTGCACAGATCTTGACGTGTATTTATATATGTGTGTGTGTGTGTTTATGTGTTTGGCAAGTGTTTAATTTGCAGAATAATTTATATAATTGTGTATAATATGTATTTGTGTATATATAGTGTATATTTACTTTTATAACAATTTCTCATTTAATCTAAATGTTTTTTAGAGGATTATGGTGAATTAAATTCAATAAATAGGTTTCATACATAAATGCTGCATTTGTGTATGGTTACATATTGATTATTTTCTGATATAAGAGTTTATTTCAGGTGTCTAAATTTTACAATCCTATTTCCCCTGATTTGCCAGTTTGTTAGGATAGGACAAAGTTAGGACCGAGTTACAATTATTTGAAAATCTGGAATCTGAAGGTCCAAAAAAATAATTGCCTTTAGAGTTGTCCAAATGAAGCAATGCATATTACTGCTAAGTTTAGATATATTTATATTTACAAAATTTTTAAATGAAACATGATCTTTACTTAATATCCTAATGATTTTTGGCAACAAAGAAAAATCGACAAAAATTCACTTCTAGCATTTAAAGAAATTGCTTTAGTGTTTAGGATTAAAAAAATATTTAGAAAAAATACTAGCAAATAGAATTGTAAAATCAGCCATTTATGAGTTGTTAGCAACACCATGAATGAAAATGATTATTGGCTTATCTCTATCACACGTGATTAGCTGATAATTGAAATAGTAAATTATTGGCTAATTCACATTTAAAATAAAGCAAGCTCATAAAATTAGATTGCATGTGTCGCCTAGGTGGTTATGTAAGACACTGTATTGATTTTGAAATGGACTGTCAGCTGAAAAGGATGTGCAATATTGTTTCACCACTCTCCTTGCATGGTCTCTCTTTGTATTTATTAGATTCGGACAGTGGAATTTCCCCAGGCAGGGTGGCATATTCCACCTCCAAAAGTTCCTCATTCTCGGATGACAGTTACGGCTGTCTGGCCTGGAATATCCCAGCGCTGGAACTCATGGCACTATATGTAGCAGCTGCTATGCATGACTATGATCACCCTGGTCGCACAAATGCCTTTCTTGTAGCCACTAACGCTCCTCAGGTAAGTCATGAGGAATGGCCAAATTGTAGTTTAGAAGAACCTTTGAATTTGTATAGTTCATTTGCTTCTGAATAGATCATTAACAGTCTTGGCTAATTTATCTAGTTTTCACACTGTTGTGTCAAGAAGTGAAACTAGCCCATCTTTTATCATAAACAGATGCTTTTGTAATCAGAGCAAGGAACCTCTTGACTCATGCATGTTTCCCTCTTCTTTCTTTCTCTATTTCCATCTCTCCACACTCTGTCTCACACAGGCGGTGTTGTATAATGACCGTTCAGTTTTGGAGAACCACCATGCAGCCTCTGCCTGGAGCCTGTTTCTTTCCCAGCCGGAATTCAACTTCCTGGGCAGTTTAGACCATGTCGAGTTTAAGCGTTTTCGGTTCCTAGTCATCGAGGCCATCCTCGCAACAGACCTAAAGAAGCACTTTGACTTCCTAGCAGAGTTTAATTCCAAGGTCAGTAGTAGAGGTGCATTGATATGGTATCAACAACCAATATTAATAATCAATAACAAGCACGATAGCTTGTTTTGGTTGACATAAATCAGACCAACTGGTGACATATCATGAAAGTCTGACTTTTTACATGTTTAAGTGCTATAATTTGGACCCTGGTGCATCTACCAACCCATAAAATGTGATAAAGAACAACCAAGTAAATTTTTTTTTAAAGTAAGCATTTCTCTGCAAGCTTGTGAAATAACTAGAGCGTCAAATTTCACTCCCCCTGTGTCGTAGAAAGGGGATCTTCTCATAATATTACCACCCCTTGATCTGCCAGCTTCCAACCACAGTGCCACGCCACCATTGTGTGACACATGTACCAGTTCGAACACCTTGGTGAAAGTTCTAGCCAAGCATGCTAACCTTTAGCTTTGCACTGACGAGCACAGAACACTGTTTAGAGTCCCAACCTCAGAGGAGACAAGAGAGAAATGGATTTATTTACTGTATATTACGCTGCCGCCACACAGATGTACCAGTAATATAAACATGAATTTTCCTTCTCATCTGTTTATCTTCACAGACATACCCGACTGTTTTGTCTAACGCGTGTTTTTAACAAACGTCTGTGAATTTGACTGGTTAAAGGGATAATTCACCCAAAAATGAAAATTTGATGTTTATGTGCTTACCCCCAGGGCATCCAAGATTAGGTGACTTTGTTTCTTCAGTAGAACACAAAAAGAATTTTAAAAACGAACCGTTAGTCATATAATGCAAGTGGATGGGAATCACGGCTAAAACATTTTTTTTTTTAATTAAACCCTGCAGCTCGTGACGATATATTGATGTGTAAAGACAAAACGATCAGTCTATGCAAGAAACACTCGATCTACAATCTCAATTAGGAGTGTCAATTGTCCATTTGAGCGAAAGGTGGCAGTAATGCACTTATAAGTTTGTGATACGCCATAAAGCAAGAAGAAGAAAATGCCTTGCGCGCAGACTGGGTTTGAGAAGGTGCTCATAGAGTTCAGACAGGTCAGGAATTGCAGTGCATCAGAGGTAAAAAAAGAAAACCTATATAAATACTGTTCAGTTTCATGCACACAGGGCTGGCCCGTGGCATAGGGGACATAGGCAGTTGCCTAGGGCGCAAAATGACTGGGGGGCGCCCCAGGAAAGGTTTTTCTTTTTGCCCTCTTGTGACCATCGTGTCCTACACCCATATATTAAGCAAAATAATTTCTGACAGTTAACATAATTTTAGTACTAACTATCATCAAACTGATTAAAATAATTTTAGAATAAAACTAAATTGACATCAGTGAAAAATCATAAGATTTGACAATATGTTGGACTAATTTAAACACTTTCTGCATCATAACCGTCTATGATCATAACATAAAGTCATCATAGCGCATTGATTATGCATGGTGCACGCATTTAAAATAGTTTTGTCATTATGTGCTCTGAAAGTATAATTTCTAAAAAGAGTGAAAAAGTAAAATTATCATGGGCACAAGGCAGGTAGCGACACAAAGAATAGGAGCAGAAAAAATATCAATATAGAGATAAAAATCACTCGTTAACACTGTGTATTAGCCCGTGATGTTTATGTAGTAATTTGAAATAACGTTAGCCTTTTTAGAACATCTTAACTGGCAACACTGACACCTTGGAATGTTTTTTCTTGAGTTAACTGCTTATTTAATTTTACTTTATGTTCCGTAAAAGAAATGTAAGCTTCTCTAATCTTAGTAAGTTACATTACTGCTTGCTTCTAATTCACCAAAAATAGTCTTAATGTCTTTTGAAAAAGACCATGACTAGGACTATAATGTAGCATTCAAAAAATGAAATAATTAAGTTTAATTCTGTCATTTTCCACTGTATGTATGCACAGAATTGAAATGAAAGGTATGAATATGCTAATTGGACAAACTAACTAGCTAGTACATTTGAACTATTATTTGTAAATTGCAATAATATTTCAGTGTTTTTGATCAGATAAACATAACCATGGTTAGTATAAGATACTTATTTCAAGAACATTAAAACTTCTTTATACTAAACTTTTGACCAGTAGTCTGTTTAAAAATGTATCGTGAACATGCCTACTGCAGAAAATTGTGCTATTTTTAGGTTAATCCTCTGATTGATCCTTTTTCCTTTTTCCTTTTTTTTTTTTTACAGGTTAATGATGTGAATAGTCCAGGCATCGACTGGACTAATGAAAATGACAGGTTGTTAGTGTGCCAAGTGTGCATTAAGCTGGCAGATATCAATGGGCCAGCCAAAGAACGCAGCCTTCACCTCAAATGGACAGAGGGTATCGTCAATGAGTTTTATGAGCAGGTCTGTCCTATTCTCTTCACATAACTTACACAATATACAGCAGCTTGCGATCAACATTTGTGCATTTTCAGGGTGATGAAGAAGCCACTCTGGGATTACCCATCAGTCCTTTCATGGATCGCTCGGCACCGCAGTTAGCAAAGCTGCAGGAGTCTTTTATCACGCACATCGTCGGGCCTCTTTGTAACTCCTACGATGCTGCCGGCCTGCTGCCGGGATACTGGATTGACGATGAGGGCTCAGACGATGAAGAAGAGACGGAAGACATTGAAACGGAAGATGAAGAGCTGGACGAGGATCTTGAACCAAGTATGAATATACAGTTTTGCAGAATCTGTAAAAAGAGTCCATTTGTGTTATGTATCGCACACTAATCGAGTAGTTTTTCTTTCAGAGAGGAGGAAGGGTCAACGTCGGTTATTCTGCAGCATCATGCAGCACTTATCAGAGAACCACAAGGTGTGGAAGAAGACCATTGAAGAAGAGGAGAAGGCCAAAGAGCTGGAGACTCAGCAGCAGCAGGAATCCGAGAGCCCCAGCCTTCCTCAGTCCACCTCCTCCTCCGACGACATCCAGGTCATCCAAGAGGAGGCCGAGGAGGAGGAACGGCAGTAGCAAGAGGAGAAGGTCAAGAAACGACCCCTCCCTCTCCTTCACCTACACAAACACACACATTGACACCCAGAGGAAGACCCTAGCGGATCTCCCCACGCTGAAATTCGTCACTGTGCCGACACTCTGAAGCTAAAGCAGTTCACATTGTGTTGAAAAAAAAGGCCTTACTACTGTGAGAGGACCCTTTGGTGGGAACCCCACTCCTATGCACTTTCACCCCATGGAGAATCAGCGGAGATCGAACAGAGCTTTGAAGACGCCGAACCGTGTTGTGAGATTAAATCCAGACGGAGAAAAACACAAGCAGGGAGAATCATGCCATCCAATGGTTCGCTGGCTGTGTCGCCACCTTGAACGTAGAGCTCTTCACTCTCCCATAGGTACTGAAGTCCAAAAAGACACGAAAAAGACAATGACGTGATTGACACCCGTTACCAAAGCGAACAGTTCGAAAACATAGAAAGACTGCGACTGAAGCCGTTTCAGGCTCAGTGTCAGGAAGCATAGCTCAAAATGTGCCTGTCTGAACTTTAAAAAAAATATATAAATATATAAAATATTGTTTGTTTTTATTTTTCTTGTGGTCCAGAAAATGGGCTATGTACGCTGCACTGTGTATGCAGTCCCCAATTCATGCTGGTGACATAAAACACTGTATTACTGAACAGAGTCATTAGGACAAGTGGAAATGCTGACATTTTGACTGAAAAATGACCTGACCTCTGCATCGTTTTGGATGCTTTTTATTCATGTTGATCACCTTCTTGTAGTTTTTTGTTTGCCTTTGTTTTTTTTTTTCTTTCTTCCTTTCTTTTTTATTTGCATTTGTGGTGTCCCCCTTTTTCCTCTTCAGGAACGCTGAGTTGCCAATCATTCTCTGTAAAGTCCATCTGTGTTTAAAAGCATAGCAAATGGGACACGAATGCTGTTCAAATGAAGGGACGTTTCTCCTTTTTTACGTTGAAATAGATCTATTTTTTCACGGTTACTCAGGATTAATGTGAAGGATCGATCCTTGGTTTTTGCGAAAGTTTAATTCTGCAATTTCAACTTGCACGTCGAACGTTCTTTTCAGAGGCGGGACAAAAGAAAAAAAATATCTATTTTTTGTATAAATAGCTTGAAAGTCGCTAGCAACAAAAAAGAAGCTCCCCCCAAAGTCCTACATATTAACCCCCATCCTTATCAGCTGCTCCAGACCAGTATATCCATGTTTATTTTTTACAAAGACCCCCCTGATAAGAATTGGGAGCCAGGGAAGTTAACCGAAAACTGAATGTTTGAGTTAGCATGCATGTCATAGACTAAACATTGCTTTGGGGTATCTTCATGTTTGGCATTATTTGAACATGCTTGTACTTTAATTATTGCCAAACGCAAAATCCGGCCAGTTCATTTTCTAGGAATCCAGGGTTTCACCTTGAAAGTTGTACTTTTCTCCCCTGTATATTTTCTTATTCTTCACCATTAGGCAAGTTTAATACTAATAGTTTTATATTTTTTTGTCTGAAGCAAGAACTCTAGGCATTCCACTAGAATAATTAGAGAAGGACGGGGAGGTGGGTCTCTTTCTCTCTCTCTCTCTCTCTCTCTCGGTCTGCCTCACCTCAACAAAAACTCATTTTGTCTCTGTAGAGGACAGTTCTCAAGTAGGCAGTGTAAATCAAGCTAGTATATTTAAGAGTAAACAAAAAAAGAAAAAAAATATATAAATGTGCACATTTTACTACCAAACAAGTGTTTAACCTCTGCACAGAACGAATACATGCATATATATAAATATATATATTATATATTTTTTAATTAATCAACAATGTGTCTGTTTTCTACATACAGCTGACATATATTGTACATTGAGACCATGTAATTATCATCTTGTTTCAGGAGTTTTTTTTTTTTTTTAATCTAATGCTATTTACAGATGTGGATGTGTTTGGGTGTTGTGTTTTTTGGGGTGCACTGTCTTTTGTTCCTGCCCATAACCACTCTTTTGCGGAAAGCCCCTAATTTCAATGCCAGATGCCTCACTGTCTCTGTCTCCCTATGTGGGTTTGTTCATTAGTCACTTTTTTGGCTTGTGCTCAGGGTGTGTTCTGTGTTGGGGGCTTGTGCGCACCCAAAGCAGCTTGTGGTGCTTCTCTTTTTCTGTCCAGAATGTGTGTTCATCAGTTCTTGGATCCGGGTCTCCAGTGTGGCTCAGTTCGTCCCCCCTCCCCTCCACTTCACTGAGCTAACCCCGACTGGGCTCAAACAGGTTGCCAAGCAGGGTGACGGCAGATCAGAGCATCAAGACACCCCCATCCCCTCGTCTTGCTCGACTGTGGTATCTCACTTTTGGGGGTTCGTCGCACCACAGTAACCTCCGATGTTCCTGTCATCAATAACTTCACGATGGCTTTCACTTTTTTAATGTAGCATTTAGATGGCAATGTCTGATGTAACCATTCAGCCTTTTCAGGGTTGTGGGGGAGAATTGACTTTTTTGTTATTATTTATGGCTGTCATAAAAGCACCATCCCTGAACAAGAGTTTCATTCTCTCTCAATTGTTTCCTGGCTGTCATTTTTTTTTTTTTTTTGTCTTCTGTGTTTTGCATGGGAGCAGATGTGTACCTGCCTGTTCTTAGTCAGGGGATTTCAAATTAGTGTTTGAAGAAGGCCTGGAAAAAAAAAATTATAAAGAAAATTATTTAAGGGGCCGTGAGGGAACGTATTTTAGGGCTGTTAGAGCCGTCATGGAAGTCAATATTTGCAGTTACGATATTGATTAAATCTATTGACAGTACTAATTTTAAACTGTAAGAAAAAATCTGATCTGCATGGTTTGTTCACTGAGGCTCCATAAATATCAAAAATACAGAAAAAATACAGAAATATTGCAAATTCACTATAGAAGCTTTTTTAAGTCATTAGTCTTCAGTGTGACGTGATCCTTAATAAATCATTTTAATATGCTGATTTAGTTCTCATGAAACATTTATCTTAATAAAATAACATTTAAAAATTTTAATAAAAAAAAAAAGCAAAAAGTGTAAACCACAAAGCATTTTTTTTCAGAATCCTTTCATGAACCGAACATAATGAACATTATAAACATCTTTAGCGTCACTTTTTATATATTTAATCCTTGACGAGTATTTCTCTTTTTAAAAATGTACTGACCCCACAATTGATTTTATATTTATAAGAAAATAATTCTCAGATACTTTGAGGAAAGAATGTATGTTTTAGGTTTACAGCATATTAAAGGCATTCTTTTTTTTTTTTTGATTGTTTCTTGTCAATCATCTCAAAATTACTTTTGACAATTTACTTATCTTTACGGATCGTTTTTGTATACATAAAAAATTATCAAGGGTCCCTAAGGGATCAAAATTTTTAAGGGACCCTGATATCAAAACGTTTGAAAACCCCTGGTTTTGTTAATAGAATCATAATACTTGTGCAGACCACATTATCCAGGTATACCTGTAAAATTTTGATCGCACCACCGCAGTGAAGGAACAAGCGTTGATCATGACCTTTCACTTATTAAAGAGATGTCCAAACACTAGCAAAATGTCTTCACCCTTTGGAGTTATCTCTATGATGCAACATGTTTGTGACATTATCTAAGTGTGCTACTAAGCAACATCGAGTTGCATGTTTCCTTCGTGCTCAGATGAAAGCCCAAGTGTTCTCCAGGGAGGAACTGCCTGTAAGATGACAGTCAGCGGATGATGAGTCCCCAAGTGTGGGTCGTATGAAAGGCCAGCCTTATCTCTTCAGATGACAGCATCTCTGTGACAGCTTACCCAAAGCAACAATGCCCTGCCCGTCACTCCGCTTTTAAATGAGTTTTCCGGTCCTGTGCAGTTTGTCTAAGTGCTGCCTAGACGACACAGACAGGAAAGATTTTTTGGTGACAAAAAGATGTTTTTACAGTGACAACATAGGAGTTTTGAAGGCACTGCAGAAGGAAATTAAGATACTACATACTGTAGGTTCACAGTCAACAAACAAAAATGCCTTGAAAATCATTCATTTTAGATATGTGCCAAACCATATGCTCTATATGCTCCTTTTCCAGCATTATAACTGGCTTCGGAAAATTCCAGCAAAGTTGAAAGAGAGGTCGCAGACAGAAAGCTTAGGATCAACTCACAAAACAAAGGCTTATTTTGTCTTCATTTTATAAAAAAAATTGTCGTTTTTTTTTTTTTTTTTTTATCACAACATGCAAAAAAAAAAGAGAAAAACTTGTTAAAAGTGAAGTAAAAATAATATTAAGCTATAAAATGTATATTAAAGTCCAGCTTTTCATGAAAGTACCATTTTTTCAGTCAGAAATATTGCAGCTCAAGTTTCTCGACAGTCTCTTTCCACTGAGATAAACTAGGGACAGGGCCGTTATTGCAGAATTGATATATGGCATTAAACCAATGGGAGTCATGAAGCATTTCCAAAACTTTCTGGGAACGGCAGCTGTTCTCCTCTCACTTGCCTGACTCCAGAAATGGAGGAATGCTGGAAAAGCCAGACCTCAAAATCATTATATAGGTAAACCCTGTCAATCATTGACACAATAGTTCTTTTCATATTGACAAGCACAACATTCGGTTTGCTACACAGTACACTTATTGGTTCAAGTTATGAAAGATACATGCTACATTTATCCTGATACCCTCATGTACATTCTCGTTGGGTAACACACATGTGCTCATTCTTTGCTCGCCAGAGCATGTGTTCTGTATAACAGTACTCTTATCACTCTCAGGCTGGGTTCTGTGAAACTATGGAGGACACGTTCTGAGAATTTAACAAGTCAATATTAGAGGTCAGTATTCCCCGCTGATGGAATTTAAGACGGGGAACTGCTCTGCTCACGTTTGCATTTCTTAGTAAGATCCCCTGAGGTGAGTGCATGTGTCCCAGAGCTCTTGGGGCAAGGTTTACTGCTGTCTTCTGATGGCACATATGGAGTACGGTCGAGGCTGAAGGGTCATGCCTAATTTTGGAGAGAGACTTGGAATAAAGCCTTCGGGGAACTGAAGATGGAACCTCTGGAGCAACGTGGTGAAGAACAAGAACATCTCCAGCCTAGCCAACTGCTCTCCCAGACAGTGCCGCTTACCTAAAGACAAACACACAGAAATCAGATACATCAGAACAACGAAAGTCTTCTAGACTGACCGATTTCCCAAATATCTGCCGTTTACCTATAGAGAAAGGGAGAAATGCTTCATGGCGGACAAATTTGCCGTTACAATCGAGGAACCGCTCTGGGCAGAAGATGGATGGGTCACTCCAGTACTTCTCATCGAAATGCACTGAGTACAAGTTAGTGATGACCATGGTGCCCCTGGGGATAGTGTAGCCACGCACCACCGCATCTTGAGACGTAGCGCGGAAGATGCCCAGTGGGACGACGTTGCAAAAGCGCAGGACTTCATGCAGCACTGCTTCCACATACGGCATCCTCTGCTTGTCTTCAAGACCCGGTGGTCTGCCATTCAGGATGCAATCGATCTCCATTTGGACCTTTTCTGCACGGAAAACACATAACATGATTAGTGCGACGACATTAAAAAGATGTAAACGAGAAAAAATACCCATTGCTCTGTGGGCACCAACCTTGTATCCTGGGATACAGAGCCATGTAAAGCATAGCCCAGCGCAGACAATTTGTGGTAGTCTCTGTACCCGCAATGATGAGCTCTCCAACAGAGAAAATCAGATTATCTTGAGAGAAAGATGTAGCTTTATCGGTGGCGCTCTGCTCCATTTCGTCCAAGTAGGCATCAATGTAATGTTGCGGCGACTGGGGTACTCTATCCTGCGAGAAGCGCTGGATGATTTGCAGTAGGAAGTTGTAGACCTCGTTGGCATTGCGGAAGAGTTTTTGGTGCTTCCCGAAGGGCACGTACTCCATCCAGGGGAAGGCGTTGTACAGGAAAGCCCAGCCACTGGCTGCCAGCTCCACATTCTCGCTGAAGATCTCAATCATGTGTTGAAAATCGCTGTCGTCGTAGGTGAAACGCTGCCCGAAGATAATGAGGTTGGTGATGTTGGAGACAGCATTGGTCACAAGATGCTTCGGGTTGAAGGGCTTCCCCTGATGCTGGTCAACGGCATCGAGAAAAAACAGGCACTCCTCCGAAATCCTCCCAAACATCTGCTGACCGCTGCCAAAGTAGCGGAAGCAGTTCACGGCCAGTTTATTGTGTTCAATCCAGCCTCGACCGTATTTGCAGTTCAGAAGGCCTAGACAGAGAACAAACAATGTCGGTTTAAATATGGAAACAATGAAGGTTTATCTAATGATAAACTCTTCTGTATGTTAAACCTGAGATTATTAGTCAAATGGTCCTAGTCTCATGAGTTAAACACAGATTACAAGAACTGCGATGCTGATAAAATGATAACCTCATGTGTGACTGTCCGCTCTTCTCTAGTTATTGCCCCATCTCTGACATACATTAGCATGCCAGAGCCTTTTCCCTGAAACACTCAGATAGTTATAGGAATAGTTCACTAAAAATGAAACATCCTTTCATTCACTTCCCTCATGTTGTTCTAAACCTGGGTGCTGTTAGATATTCTACATAAATCAATTTTTTTTCCCCTTTTCACAGAGAACATTTGGTAACACTTTATTTTAAGGTGTCCTTGTTACGTTACATGTATTTACTATTATAATAACTCTTAATTATGCATAATTACATGCAAGTAACCCTAAGCCAAACCCTAATCATAACCCTAACCATATAGTAAGTACATGTAATTAATTGATATTACTCAGTACTTAAATGCATAATTACACTGTAGCAAGGACACCTTAAAATAAAAACTCAACATTTTATAGTGACTGTTAAAGGGACACTGAGTAGGAATTACTCCCATCTAGTGGTGAAATTGTATTTTGCATTCAAACTAATTTTGCTCTCCAGCGCCTCGCTTTTTCAAATGCGCGTTGCATCTACGGTAGGCGATATGTACCAAAAAGCTTTGACAGGATGTATTCTAATAGCACTTCGTCGAGTTTTCCTTCAGGTGAACAGGTGTGTTATTTCAAACAAACTGCAACATGACAACTAACAAACGAATGTTACAGTATGAATTACTGACTGTGGAAAACATGAAATATTGTAATTAGTAGTTATGTCTAATTTATTTGTTATATTTTCTGAATTATATGCATTGTTAGATATAAAAAAAATATTATAATATAGACTGTAACAATGACTTACCTGTCGAGAAGAAAACTGGCCACTTCAGCGTCTCTTTTGAAATCTTTATCAAGCATTAGCTCTTTCCACCTAGAAAAAGCTTCCCCGACATTAACTCTTGTTTTCTGTAATCTACGGTCACGTTTCCTTTTACGTTCTATTTTTGACTGTTTTGGTGACAATGTTTTCTTCTCCTGTGGCGCGGCATATGTATGGTCCATAATAAGAATGCAATCCAGACTTTTAAACTTGCCGGTGCAGTTTCAAGCGCCTCTCACTGCTCTGCACCTGCGTTTCTGGCTCTGACCGAAAACGCGTTGTGGAAACGCGTTGGCTTAGTACTTTTTGTCCCTCTCTGCTATTATAGTTTTGCAAGATGGCGGAACTACATGGAAGCCTCCGTCAACCTACCCGTCCCATGTATATAAAGATAATAAATTCTTCATTTACAAGGATTAGTTTAAACATTGGCATAGGTATTTGTACACCATTGAGGGCATATTTATGAATAAAAATATTGATTTTAGATAATAAAATACCTAAAAAGTTACTTATTGTCCCTTTAAGCATCATTAAACTAGTCCATATGCTACGCTTTGTGTTGCACAAATCAAAATTCAAGATATTCATACCATACCACTAGTTTTATGCTGTTTTTTTATTGGGGTGGGGGGGTCTTTTGTGTAGGACATGAGAGGGGATAATAATAATACTACTAATTATAATAAACTTACATTTTTGAGTGAACTATTCCTTTAATCTAGATCATTCGGCAGTGATCTATTCTGGGAAATCATTCTAAAATAAATGATTCTATAAGGAACCACTTACCTCCCATTTTTGTCATCTTCTGAAATAAAGGGAGGGATGGACGATCTGCAAAAACCTCACTTTGGTGATATAGGCACTCTTTAATGGCATCATAACCATTTAGAATAACAGTCGAGATTCCTCCCAGGTCTAGACTGAAAATCTGGATAATAAAATGGCAATATTCATTAATCCACTCCCCTGCCAAACATATTTCTACTAATGAAGGAGTATAATTAGAAGGCTACATTCACTCTTATGGATACAGTGAGGAAATGAATTAGGCATGCTGACTCAGCATGTCTTGGCCATTCTGCAAAACTGAGTGCTGCGGCGCTCTGCCAAAAACGCAAATGCAAGACTCATTTGTTCTTTTCAAGCACCCCAGATACTCTTCTCACAATGCGACGCAACGTGCCACGTCAATAAGAGAACGCTGTGATTCACTAACATGGACCAATAAGCTGTGAGCTCGATGAGAGACCTCAGCAGTGAACTTTAGTTTTAGTGGACTCCCAGTTATTAATAATAATCAGGGCTGTAGTTGGGGTTTGCACCGTGCAGATTGTACCAGTGGGCCCTGTTTGAAACCTTTACATTTTTGTTTAATTTGTTAGTTTCTTTCTATTTATTTATTTGTGCTATTTACACAATGTTTAAGTTTTTCAAGTTTGTAGGTGTCCAGGTACAGAAACCGAATAATCAAATGTAAAATAGCACTGCATAGTCTTCACTGTAAAAATCAAAGTAAAAAACAGTCAAAACAAAACATTTCTCACATTATCACGCTATACTTCAGATAATGGTAACAAAATATGACAAGAAGAGTTAACAAATTCATCTTGATAATGTCAGATAACTTTGATAGAAAGTATATAATGGATTACAACCAAGCATAAAATCTGACAACTATTAGTATGACAATAATTACACAATTAGCAATACTTTGCTGACCAATTACCAAGCAATGCTTAATTTTGTTCAGTCTGTGGTGTAAAAAGGTTGCATTAGCAAAAAACACTTAGGCAAAACATGGTCAGGTCTAGCAAAAAATATAAAAATTATATCTGGTATCTGAACAATTTTAGTTTGACTGTGGAATAATTCTTGTTAAAACTACAGAGTAATTCAGTCAAGGGCAGTGAGTGATTTTCTGTCTTACATTTTCTTGGATTAACATTAAGGACACCGACAGCAGATGGTAAATTAGGCGTGGTCACTTTAAGAGACAATGCATCCAATGCATCCTCAGCTTGTGGGCCCCTATAATCGTCACCACCTCTTACCCGGCCAGCGACAGCCCTGATAATAATTTTATAATAATATTAATAATTAAATAAAGTGTCTTTAACTACTATGTACTAAAATTTTTATTATACATTTATTGCAATGCTTATAGGCTATTGCATGATTTACGTTGAAAATACAAGAGCACAGTAAGTAACCTGTAATATTAGTATTTTTAATTATTAATTAATGTTCATTAATTTTTTTACTTCAGACTTATGTGCCCTCTAGAAGCTTGCATTCTGCAAGTGAACGTCGCTTGATTGTGCCATCCCAAAGAAGCACAAAGTCACTTTACGGACTTTTAAATTAAATGTTCCCTTCTGGTGAAATGAACTCAATCCGAGCAGCTGAGTCCTAAGCCATCTTCAAGAATCCGCTTAAAACACATCTCTTCCATCTTTATTTGACCCTCTAACTTTAACACTCACTATTCTAATTCTATTATTACAAATATCTAACTACCTTTCTAATCTTTTTGTATTCTATTTTCTTTTCATTTATTATGCAATTATATATATGTGTGTATGTGTAAAGACCTCTAACTAGCTTGCTCGATTCTTTTTTTTCTTTTTCTTTTTATTTATTATATTATTTAAAATCCCATGCTACGTGTACTGTGTTAACCTAACTGAGACTTGTTATAGCACTTATATATCATTGCTCTTTTTGTTGTTTTGATTGCTTCCACTGTCTTCATCTGTAAGTCGCTTTGGATAAAAGCGTCTGCTAAATGAATAAATGTAATGTAAATTTAAATGTTATGTTCTTATGGCAATAACGTATCGACTGATAGTACACACTAGCAGTAAAAAGTTTTTGAACAGGAAGGTTTTTTTTAATGTTTTTAAAATAATTATCTTCTGCTCACCAAGCCTGCATTTATTTGATCCAAAATACAGCGAAAGCAGTAATATTGTGAATATTTTTACTATTTAAAATATTGCTTTCTATTTGAATATATTTTTAAATGTAATTTATTCCTGTGAGCAAACATAAAAATCTTACTGTTAAAATATATAAATATATTGTAAAATGTAATTTATTCCTGTGAGCAAACATTAAAAATCTTACTGTAAAAAAAAAAACTTTTGACTGGTTGTGTATATGTGTGTAGTCTATTTGCAGCTCGTCAGAAATGAAAAACTCTGTTTAGAGCGCAACTACGGACGACTCCACTGTGGACAACTTCTTTCATTACAAGAAAGCGTATAACGCTACATAATATTTATCATGTTGTGGCTTAAACTCGCTTTTTAAACAGCAAAACCAAACAAGTGACAACAAAAAAATATCAGCAAAAACGTAAAGTTAAAAGCAGTCAAGTCTACTATACCTATATTCTGTAATTATGTGCAAGTAAATAAGAGAAAGTGAGGACTTCGAGTGTCATGCGTACCTGACCGTGGATATCACTCTGCCTCTTCATGTAGACGTGAGGCTCTGTGGCCAGGGACAGAATATTCCCTATCATGGGTAAAGGTGTCGGTCCAGGGGGAAACCCTCGGGGTCTCCGCTGCTTTACCAGCTGGCGAATTACCACAAAAATGAAGAGTGTAACGAACAAACTGCCCAGATATATGAGCGTTTGCTCCCAAGACACAGAGAACAGAGATGTCAACCGTTTAATCGATACCATCTTAGATGCAAACACTTTGTGCTTTCTGAAAAGTTTCTAGCGCTCCGTTCTCTGTCAGTCAGTGATCATCTTGCACATGTTGCTCTATATCCCCCGCCTCTTAAAGGCTAAGATTGGCTGGTGGAAAGAGCGCTTTGGATGAACTTACGTTGAGTTGGATTAAACGGTGGCCAAAACTATTGATCGCGAGAATTCAGACCGATTTCTTTTTATTAGTGCAAGCGTCATGGCTAGATTTCCAAGCGCGTTCTTCTTTGTAACTTGCAACATACACGTGGCCACGCCCAACCATTCAAACCAAAAAAGGATTTTTGAGGTGGAAACCTTTTCTCTGAACTAATGGCTGATTCATCGAATCTTTTTATTTCCCCCACACAAAAATGACTTGTTCAGTGTGCATCTCTGTGGTTACATCGTTGCTCCACTAGGTGGGGACAGGAGAGAGAGTAGGCTATGTCATGATTAAATCATTTTCTGCAACAAACGTGGCTACAAATCCACTTAAAAACTCCAGAAAAACAATCTTAAGAGGAATTCTTAATTCTTTTCTCAAGAACTTCAACACAGTATGAGCTGTACAAATAAAATATTTGCACAAGTAAATTAAGAAGTTAAAAGTATGTAAATTTTTACTTATTCATAGTTCCGCCGAAGCGTTTCTTGCCGAACTGAACAAACCACATACCAACCCATCACCCCTCCCCCTTTCAGCAGATCTTCATTCACGAACAATTATTAAATGTCACCTTATTTGTTCGTGTCAGTCCTTGATTTCTACTACTTTGACAAGTCAAAGGCACAGTGACACACTAAACTATAAATTACTCATTTTGAAATTAGACAAGTGCTTCAAAATGTGGAAATTTCATATATATACATATATGTGTGTGTGTGTGTGTGTGTGTGTGTAGATCCTATAAAAATCATTCCTTCACAAACGAAATATCACTGCTTTGAATTGCTTAAATTTACAATAAATAATGTTTGACTGAATTTCCGAAGAATATTTTACAGAGATTTAAAGATTTACGTTTATGGAGCCCTGCACATGACATGCAGGAAAAAATATTAGGCCAAATCATGTGCACGATTTTACTAATTAGTTTCCTCAATGTACAGTACTAAAACGTGCACACGATTACTATAGCGTTTCCTCAATTTATTGTTGCGTTCACTCGATTTATAAATTGTTTTCATGATTTACTAATTCTTTCCCTCGATTTGCTAAATTGTGCGTACGATTTAGCAAATCAAGCGAACGCAATAGTAAATCGAGGGAACGGAATAGTATATCGAGGGAACGCAATAATAATCGTGTGCACGTTTTAGTACATGGAGGGAACGAATTAGTAAATCGTACGTACAATTTATTTACTTTTCCTTGCATGTCATGTGCGGGGCTCCATATACGTTAATGGTAAACTTAAAATAAAAAAAGACAGATCATTTCTTGTCAATAGTCCAGCAGCTCACTTCCATGACAAGTGAGAGAAAGAGAGTGTGTGTTGCAAATGAAGTAAAACCAGTTTTGGCACTGTACGATTTGTGTTGCAAACTTTGACCTTATGGTTTGAAACTCCCCTCCAGTCATGTCAGCATTTTTTCTGCTATTTTACTCAAGCAGTGACCTGCAAGTTCTCAGCACATTTATCAAGTCATCACAGGCATCTAAAATAGCACGTTTATTTTATAAGCACATAGGCTATTATATACACTGTGATAATTTATCTGTAAGGTGATCTGGGTGCATTTAATTATTTAAACAAAAGCATTATGCTTCTGCACCATGTATAATGCATGCAAGCATTTATAAATATATAAAGGGTTTGATCATTTTATCAACTGCTAGGCACTGCAGAATCATTCATATTTAAAACTTGGTATTTTGTCATAAATATTGTAACGTATTGCTCATATTTAATTAGGAATTAGTTTTCATATTAATCCAACCAACAATTCAGAACCAACAGATTAATTCAAGACAGCACTTATTATATATATATGTCTAACATATGTTATCAATGAACAGCGCCTCAGCAAAAGTGAATAGTGCCTTCAGAGTGGCATAAACCTTTTATCTTAATTGCAACCTATAAAAATTGCATGAGCTGATATTTATAAACTGTGTAATGTGGGAAATGCTGTCCTGAGAACATAATAGGTTTGAAGAGGAAAACAAAGCAAATGTCTTTGCATAACAGAAATCAAACCAGCCTCTGATGTTTTTAGAATATTAAAGGATGTGTGAATGAAGTATCAGAGTGTTAACCATAGTAATCACATATTAATCCAGTGATTTTCTACATTGATCATGCACTATTCTGTGGTATCTTTGCCTTATTATCTATGAAGTTTTCTACTGAGCCATTCCATTGCATCAGTATGGATAGACAAATCCAGCAGGTCTCAGAGGATTCTGTTCAAAGACTGCAGTGTTTGTGATACATAATGAGGACATCTAGAACATTCAATGTATCCCCCGATAAGAAACATCTTATTATGGATCTCAGTCAACATAGATTAATCAATAAAGGAAAGTGGGACCTCAGAGGACTACCGGCACATAACGAAAAGAAAACCTTTGCTGTGATTTTAGCAAGAGATGAAGTCGAAAATGTAATTAGTAATGGAGGATGCCGTGATTCAGAAATAGCTTTTTTCCTGCATATTGCATTTTGCTGTATAGTGTTGCACACGCAGTAAGCAGTTTTGAATGGGCCCAGCTCATACCAATCAGAGGTGTCTCAGGCATTTTTTTTTTTTTTGTTAGTGCTTGGTTGCGTGCCAATCCTAGTCAGATGTATATAGTCTAAATAAAAGGATGGTGTGTGATCAGTAAAGCACACAGACGAGATTATGATGAACTCTAACTCACTCAAAAGGCTTGATTGATGAGCAACACTCAGTGATTAAATCTCATTTCCTTAATGTCTAAGGATGAACTGTGCTGGCTCCTCGCTGACCATTTAGTGCCTACTCTTTGTCTCAGAGAGGGTTATGGATAGTGCTTAGTTTTCCTCTCAGAGTCATTACAAATCACACTTAATCCCTGTTCGGTTCCATCTGCAGGTGTTTAAACAGCCGCACAGTCCAGAAAAGCTTTGTCGGATGTCTTCTGCACCACGATAACAGCTGCGGTTAGCGATGCCTTTTCCTTAGATGAACTCTCAAAGCGTGTCATAGGCGAATGGCGCCCATGAACAAATGTAATCCAAAAGGACATCATCTGCCTCGAAACCAAATGATTATCTGTCTTCTGAAATAACTTACAGGAGGCCGGGTGGAGTGAGTGATGTTAAAGCATGACCAAATTTGAAAGGTTACAGTATCGACTTCAAAGTTTCATGCAGGAAAGGAAAACTTGCCGGCTTACTTTGTTTGCTTACTCACTGATCTATGGACATGGTAAGTCTCAGCAAAGTGATCCTCTAGCGGAAATGACCCTTCATTAGTCAGAAGGAGTTCATCACGCATACAAGTGTAGTTTGCATCCGTAGCGGGGGTCCATGGTCCTGTCACATTGCCCAGATTTACCGATTCTGTCATTGGCGAGGCTTTGGGTTCGATATCACTAAAAGGCTCATCCAGACTAATGGGGTTCCTTTGTGACGCAAACACTGTCTTTTAGTGGAAATGGTTTATTAGGCCTAAGCCAATAGAGAAGAGGAGTCAGATGATGCCTCAAGACAAAGAGTTCAGTAATTGGGACTGAGATAGAAGGCTTGTTATGGTCGTAACCTCTTTGATTCTTTCAAAGGGTCATAACGTCAAGAAAACCCAAATAAGGACAAGAGCAATGTTGCAATTGATCACACACATTATTACAGGATACTTTTGAGTCTGAGTTTGTTTTCCGCCATCAGCATTTGTCTTGCATGTAATTTGAAATGGATTTACCAAAATGTCACACATAAGCCTTGTGCATTTTTTTCTCTCTGTTCTTTAAATAAGTAGCCACAACAACTGTGTATGTCCTTCACTCAAGGATTTCTAATGAATCATAACTGTGAAAAAAATTCAATTAAAGCACTAAGCAGAAAAATAAGTATCATGCAAACTCTGTTTCATATCACATACACGTATAGATAGACAGACAGACAGACAGATCACAATCAATAGTTTTGTACCAGCATGAAACTAAGAATGATAACAACAGAAAAACAGATCATAGACTTTCTTTAAATAGTTTACTTAATTTCTTTTTTTCAAACGATATTGAATTTTGCTGATCACTGGTAAATTTTTGTGAATGGAGCAGATTGTGATTGAAGAATGACGTCATTGGGGTGACACACTCTATCATTTTTTTCCAGAAGCCTGAGGACAATCTGATTGGTTGGATGAGGGAGCAGTGAGTTCTGGTTGGCTGCCGGAGAATCATTAAACACCCACACTGTCAATAGTGAGACCCACATGGTGGGTATATAGGCAGGTGTATTGTAGCTTAATGCAACAGACTCAAAATTTCATCAAGTTGAAATATCCCCTCTATTTTGGGACAACTCTTTTCTATATCTATTGCACGAAGCCGAACTTCTCAAGGTAAGTAACAACTATTTATGGCTTTACACATACTAGATGTGCCATGATTCTTATCATTCTCAATATACTGTACTGTAGATGTGTGTAAATAAACTGAATAAAATGTTAGGGAGTACTTAATGGTATATGCATTACTCTTCGGGACTGAAAGGCATGCTCGATGGATTTCCTCAAGGAGAATTGGATGGGTCCTTAGACCTGGCTGTGGGTGCAGAGACAGCAGCTCATTACACTAATGCACAGGGTCCTGCTGGAAGGAAAATCACGAGACTAATATCTTTAATGCTGCAGTTATAGCATAGCGCCTGACAGTAGAAGACGTCTGCACCAACCACTAAAGCTCTGGTTTTTCAAACGGCAAACGGGAGAGGACTTTCCAAATATTATTTTCGTTTTTTAAGCTAGGTCAAATAGTGTGCCAATGACACTGAAAAGCAGGAGAGAGTTTGGCAGGATAAAAAAACACTAGCTGAATAGATAGGAAAAATGCATTTTCGACTCTTTCACCAGTAATGGGTTGACCGAATCTTGTCCTTTTTCGAGTCTGTCCTTAAACTATCTAATGATGAAATGTTTTACCACAGGGGACCATGGTTATGTTGAAGATCTCCGCTTTCCTTGTTGCCTATGCTCTGATTATTTGCCAGATGTACAGCTCTAATGCAGCTCCTGCCAGGTGAGGTTTAAAAAGAATTATATTGTCATGCTGATAAATACTCAAAGGGCAGTGCTTTTTCCCACGATAACTCCTTAAATTAGCTACAAACATCTGTAAGTGAAAGTGGTCATTCAGACGGAGACAAGAGAGCATATGTTTTCATTAGAGGTTGCGGCATCATGGACTATCAGTCTTCTGATTACATCAGATGAATCCCGGCCAAACCCACTCTGCTTACGACAGTATTGATCGGGTGATAAATCTTAACTTGGCAACTGGACAGCATTTAAGTGCCATACTCTTAGAAGATTGTTTTGATTATGTTTAGGATTTGACGGAGCAAGCAAAAAGAGCTTTTATCATGCAAAAAATGTATACCTCACACAAACCGTTTGCATAGTCTCCAAAGACATGATAATCGTTGCATTGCAGGCCCGCAGTGGAATCATCACCAGATCGAACTACGCTTACCGACTACGAAGCGAGGAGATTGCTGCATGCAATTGTCAAAGAATTCATGCAGATGACCGCAGAGGACATGGAGCAACAGTCAGCTGAGGAAAACAGGTACAAATCCCGTCGTATCTACTATTCAAACCATTGCAAAACACAACCTGTTGCCTAATTCAGAGAGTGTGCACTGATTTGTTTCTCTCATATTTAAGAAAGTAAGGCTGAAATTCTTCCAAAATGAAAGCAATGCCTCCTTAATGTCAGGTGTACTTGTACTTGTTGTATATGACAGGTATGTGATACATTTCTGTACAGATATGGGGGTTCATTTTTCAATTAAAGCCTCAGAGTCCTCTGTCAGTTTATTCTCTGCATGAACCTTTATTTACCCATCAGATTTACGAGATATTGACTGTTTGTAAATGCCTGTTTTGCTCTCAATGCATGAAAACGAGTATATCAAACGGCATGGATGGAAGCATGATCTTAAACCATGTGAGGAAATGCCTGCATGATATGCTCAAGTAAAGACATGAAAAGTGCAGTAGAAATGAATTATCGAAGCATGATTTGAGACCATAATGACAGCCTAGCTAGGAAGCATGTCAACATGCATCCTGTCATCATGTCTATCCTGTATGTGAATGCTCTTGCATGTCTACGTGTCTATGAGTTTCTCTGCATGTGGTCTGTTTCCTCACAGCTTGGGTAGAGCCGTGTCCAAGCGCTGCTCCAGCCTCAGCACTTGCGTGCTGGGGAAACTGTCCCAGGAGCTGCACAAACTGCAGACATATCCACGCACCAATGTAGGAGCGGGTACGCCGGGCAAGAAGCGCAGCCTGGATGAGAGTGATGTGTTGGCTGGATACGGAGAGGCGCTCGATCGTGTCTAATCGGCAGCAGCTATAAACCCATGCTTGGCCCTGATATGCGAGTGCATGTGGAAGTTTGCTTGCCTGATTGACTTGAAAGAACATCGTTTTCTACTTTCTTTGGCAGAGTAACAAATCTCAGAAAGACTCTGTTCCACTAATTTCATATAGTCACCCGATCTATTTGGGTTATATAACTAATTCATGAAATCGGGGAGCTCTCATTGGTAGATAGGGCGTAATGATGAGCTTTTTTTAAACCCACAACAAAATTCCTGTCTTGTGTGATTTGGCTTTGTTCTTGATCTAATAAAGATATTTTTAGAAGGAGATATTTTTTGCTTGTTGTTTGTTTAAAGCTCAGAAATGCACAAGTGTTTTTAATTTGATCAATTATAAGTAATCAGGCTTAAGTACCCATTTTAGGTAAGATATATTACCGTTACCATTTTTCTTTTTTGTTTCATATAATTCATTCAAATATTGCACATTTCAAATGAATAATTTTCATGTGTTTATTCATTTCTTCATGAAGATATAAATTCCTAATATTTCCCCCCCTCCAGTGTTACAACACAGAAGAGAGCTTGTAACACAGCCACATGTGTGACCCATCGCCTGGCAGACTTCCTGAGCCGCTCGGGGGGAATTGGAAGCAGCAAATTTGTCCCAACTAATGTGGGCTCTCAGGCATTCGGCAGACGAAGGAGGCTCAGTCAGGAGTAGTCAACTGAATGGGTCTTTGTGAAATGGTATGTGAATAGTGTTCTGAACACTCTCGTGTCATTTTAACTAGCAGAGTCATCCCATTAATTTAATGTGAACCGCAATCAAGATAATTCTGTCATGACAATGGTTGGAATTATTGTGCTTTATGATATCACAGTATATGATTACATTTATGTTCTTGTGATAAAGTTCTATAATTATGTGACAACTGTCACAGTAAGGTGTCCATTTGGAAAAAAAAAAGGTGCAAGATAAAACCATGTATATATATTTGCACTTTTGCACATTTCTTGTTTTTGTCGACATAATAATTTTTCAGTTTAACTTCTCTCATATTCTTATGCTGATGTTATATTTATGTTGATGATTGCAAAAAAAAAGAAGCATTTTCATAACTGGACTCTTGATATGTTGCTGATGTCATACAATTCTGATAAGATCCTAAATAACTTATTTCGACAGGTCACCAGTCTACACGTCCACACTTCTTCTTTGATTGCTGTCAATAAAAGAGAAAGCATCATGTCCACATTATGACCCCTGGGAATGGAAACTCCTTACTTTCATCTGACTGGACTCCAATTGATAGCACTGATCATTTCCATCCAGCCAGACATTATAACTGCTCCTTTTTTTTTGTCTCTTCCATGAAGCAACATAAGTTAAAAAAGAAAAGAAAAGATAAAGCGGCGATCAGTAGCCCTCATTTTTTCTACTCATGTGGATCCGAGGAAGTGCATTGCTTCTTTCTTTCCTCTCAGAAGAGAGCACATTCAGTATGTACAGTCTGGTTTGGCCCACGTTCCTTTAATGTGTCTCAGCACATTACAGTATTTTGGGGATCATATTAAAGCAGTGCCTCATAAAAAGGCTTCCCTGAATATGGATGTGTCTTGTGCCTTGATGTAACACACTTTACATGCCGCTGTTGTACAGTAATGTTTGAATTAAAGGAAAGAGGTTCTACCACTGAATTACAAATTGTAACAATTGTGAATTTGAGCAAGATTAAAATGTATTTTAGATACATAAGGTTTGGGGTACTTGATTTATTGACTGATTGACTGGTTGTTTAAGGAATTGGTCTGCAATGCATAGTCGCAACATGCCCCCTCATGTCATGTTCAGTTTTGAATTTCTGACACAATAATCTGAAATAAATGATGACGACAAGGTTCAACATTATTCTACAGTTGTTCTGAATGCCAATTTAACATAATAATGAAATTAAGTCAAATTAAGAAGTCTGGTTGCATGAAAAAAAATTGTTACAAATGTATTTCTACATCTGAATAGTTGTAGCACTGCCTGTTCTAGGAAAAGAATAGTATTTGCACCATTGCATTGTGTTTTGTAGTCCCAAAGACACGCTTCATTTGATCTTATTGGCTCCTCTGTGCATATTACAATGACAGCAGTCATTCTGCATGAACCCTTGTGGGAGCCGTTTGTCATGGTTGTGTTTTTCAATTGACATGCAGCGGCCAGCCATGGGAACTTGTTCACAGTTAAATCAATTTCCCAAAATACAAGTCAAATTACCTTTTTTGGTGTCATTTAAAGAGGGCACAGAGACCCGTTATATCTTATCAGGGTGCATTGATCTTTTTATTCATTGAGGTCTTATGAAACCCATCTTTCTGATCTCGTAAACGAGAGTGACATGTTTAAAAAAAGGAGTCTTACGTTCACCATACAGCGCCTTTCCCTGCGACTATCTGAGAGAATGCCACCTTTTATATATTCCCTCATTCAACCAATAACATTTTAAATGAGAATAAAAGACCACAATGTGAATGATTCATTTTCATTCATATAGTCTCATAAACGTGGCTCGTTCTAATCGCTAAAACCACTCATCCGAGTTTCCCATCACAACCTTCTCAACAATCCTGACGGCAAGTGCTTTCTTGTGTCCTCACACAGTTCAAATGGATCCCATCCAGTTAGATACTTTGTTAATTAACCTCTATGCCCTCATAGTAGTAGTGAGTCATTTCATATTGCAGTGGCTCTGCCGCCCGGCCCATTCCTCTCTGCTAATAAGGAGAGATTGTAAGTTCTCGTGCCCCTGAGAGACAGGGTCTCTCTGAGACCCAGCCGGTCAATTAATCTTTATCTGCAAACTTTTACATTACATTACTCCTATCACTAGACAAATTTCATTGTAATTACTTATGGCATATTTCACAGAGCAAACAAAGGTGGAAATGCAACAATTGCATAACTAAATGCTCCTGGCATTGAATTTGATCTATACTTTTTACTGCTTTAAGTAACAGTCTTTCGTCAGCAATAGAAATAGATGGACAGTTATTTTTGGTACGTCTGAGAAAACTATTATAATAAAAAAGCTTTGCAGGTATTTGCTAATCGAGCTGCATAATTGAGTATGGAAGTGCGATGATTTCGCCACAGTAAGATGTCATTAAGTAAATGGATTACAAGCCTCCGGCGCTGTACATCCAACAAAAAAAAAATGGACTGATCTAAATGAAATACATCAACACATGGAGCTAAATAAAGCAGCTAGTGCTTTAGCGCCTGCATGGCAGTCCGCCAGTCACTTCACCTATGACAAATACTGTTTAAACATGCTGGCTAAAATGCTAAGCAGTCTAAAATCGAACAACTACATTTCTAGAACAAAGCAACAAAGTATCCTACACCATCAACTAGTCTGCTTATTACTGTTTAATAGTATATGTCAGAAAAACTCATTAACGTGACCTTCTTTAATCATTTGCAATCAGAAATTGGTGTAATTACAAAGAAACACCAAGTAACATTGAATTAAATGTACAATTCTGAATTAGATAAACTAAAGCAGTTTTTTTTTTTACAGTGTACATTCATTATTATTAATAAGGATTTTTTAAAATTAGGGTTTACATTAATTATTATAATTTTTTCTGCATAGGTGATCTCAGCTGAATCATTTTCCTTATGGAGAGCTGTATGTTGCCATTACTGGATGCGCTTTACTGTAAAAAGCAATTGCTTTGATTGAAGGCAAAGTGACGCACATCCGCTAATGAGATCAATGGCAGAATATAAAAACATGATATTTACCAAGCCTCTCACACTGAGTGGAACACGAAAAGCCTAAAGAAAAAAAAATCAATTCTTTCCACATCACTCTCTTGTGGACTCTGTTTATGGAAAATGAAATGGCCATTTTGGCCCCAAACCAGGTAAAAGATGTTTGTCTGCATTCTCATAAGAGATCCTTTTCTACCACGATCAAACAATACAAATTAATAGCCTTTAAAAATATGTAATTAATAATCTGATTCTTTAACTACGCTGTTCCGACATTTTCACACGTGCTGTGATGCTAGATTTTTGTTGCATTCTGTGTGGCACAAAAACAACTCTAAACTACTCAAATTATATATATATATATATATATATATATCTATATATATATATATAGATATAGATATAGATATAGATATAGATATAGATATATCTATATCTATATATATATATATATATAGATATAGATATAGATATATATATATATATAAACTTCATTAATTAATTGCATTTATTTCTGTATTTTGATTAAGATGATGATGAGTTGAACTGGATAGTAAAGGAAAAGATAACGCTATAGATGGTTTAATACCATATTTTTACATAATTCCTATATACTTCCCTTTATGTTAGTTCATACTTTTGATAACATTGAACTATTGTCAAATGTGAAGAATAGACATGAATAGAACTGGAGGCAGCTGAATTTATTAATAAGACATCAAAATATTTGGTTACATGAGCCAATCTGCACATTGTTTCATTGGGTGGCTGAAATCTTGAGACATGAAATCAGTGAACTGATGCCCACTTTATACCTCGTCGAAAACAGTTTGCATTCGATTATCAATAATCCGTGAAATTGAGGTTACATTGAGATGAATGAGCAAAGCGTAAACCATGATCATAATTTGCCCGTGAGGGAGGGAAGCGTCTAATCAAAACCTTAATCTCTTATCAAAATTCCAATATTAATGATCCATTCTTGCTGTAAAACTACTCAGGCCAGAGAGATAAATCCTATCCTAGAAAAACTGAGAAAGTGCTCTGGGGGAAGGAGGAATTGTTTAATCTTAGTGTGTGCAAAGCCATCTCTGAATCATAATGTTTAGAATGTTGAATACTTAAACAACTGGGGGGAAAAAAACTTTTTTATTTATTAAAATTGAAAAAGTGTTTGATTTTAATACCTAAGATCTTGATTTGGCAACAACCTCCCCATAACATTTCTTGTAATTAAACAAAGGTCAAGAGGAATACCAACAACAACAACTTTCTTTTAATGGGCTCACTTTTCATCCACAGAACATTTGCCACTTATGTTTTGGAATATTCAGGTGCTCTTTTGCAGAGATTACATGTGCAGAAATTGGATTTAAGCAAGTCAAAAAGATGTTCTGAAATGTCTTAAATGTTTTTATGGTGGAGGGGAGATCTGGCCAACCCTTCAGATCTAGTCTTATTGATTGGCCTCTAGGTTAGACGACCCCTTAGCCAATTTTAATACTTTTTCCACCCAGCACTGTTTACATGGTATGTCCAATAAAAACATGAAAATGTATTATTGATTAACATTGATTGCCATTATTGAATCATTTAAGAACACTGTTTGCTGCTTGTTAACTCGGTTATAAAATTGGATCTGATTTTCAACCAAGTTATGCAGATATCCCTCCAGGTAAATCCAAAGGGCCTACATACTTTCCCCAACAGCTAATAGTACAAAAAAAGGGACAAATTCATAGTGTCTCCACATTTCCGTACAAAACTACAGTCACTTTGTGGATAACAGGGCACTTTATCTGATATGAGCCTGAAGACTCAAAAGCCATTAGCTCAACAGTGTTTGATAAGCGTCTTCCCGGGTCGTCACTTATGCCATATATCCATCCCAAGATCAATAGTGTGCGCTTGCATTAGAGACACATGTAGGACCAAGTGGACTGACCATATGGAAGCAGGCATAAAGAGCAGTCCACATCGTCAGATCAATAATGAATATCTTTTAAAGCATTATGCTTCTCTGAGCATGATTCACACCACATTTAAGAGGACAGCAAATGTCAATGACTTTCAAAAGTAAAAAAAAATCATACAATTTCACCCAATAAATGACAGGTGGTTTTGTACCTATCTTTTCTGTTAGGTTGTTGTGGTAGGGTACAACGATTAAAAAAATCCCTTAGCCACTGCAGTTAGGTGGGTAAAGGAGGAAAATGTTAAATTATTTATGCATGAATATATATGTTGTAAAGTGTGCCCACACTAACTGATCAGTTTACAATTTAGATTCCATTTTGAATGTGCCCGTCTCAGTAAAACATGAACAATTATCAAATGCCCAACGTAATTAAATAAACACAATAAATGAGAAACTTCTAAAGACACATCTTTATCATCAGCACTTGACCAACTTATAATATACCTTTTCTTTTCTATTCTGTTCTACTCTTTAAAAAAAAGAAAAGAAAACCTATAGGTTGTACTAGCTAGACTAACTGAGACTTGTCATGGCACTTGTATACTGTATATTGTTGTTCTCTCATTGGTCTGATTGCTTCTACTGTTCTAATTTGTAAGTCGCTTTGGATGAAAGCATCTGCTAAATGATTAAATGTAAATATAAATGAGAAACCATTTAGTTAGCTTAAATGATAAAAAAAAATGTAAATGTCAAAAGTCTGCATATGGTGATAATTTTCTACACATCACAAATGCAACATATCTTCTGGAGCTCAGAAAATCTGAAAGAAAATCGATAGACACGTACTTAATGTTGATTTAATTGTTTCTTTTTTTTTAACCAGCCAAATGCATTCTGGTGCAAAACAACTAAACTGCTATTTACAAAAGGTTGTGTATACTACACAATGATTATGTCCTGGACACTAGTAGGTTTTAAATAAACAAAATGATTTATTTTTGTTGGATTTTTTGAAACAGTGTTTAAAAAAATCAACTTAAAACAACATATTCCTCAGGCTCAGATGATTTGATCTCCCTACTGTTTTCACGACATTACTTTTTGTGGAAGATTTGTGCAACACCGCCACCGTGCGGATAAATCAAGATCTATAGATTATTTTTGTATTACAGCAGAGGGCGCACCGTCAAATAATTAAAAGATACCAACATGCTGCAAACGATCATCGCGGCATCATTACTGGAATAGCAGTAATTTACAGAAACAGGTGGTTTCTAATCCAAACACATAGGCCTATTCCTATCCAAAGAGAAAGAGAGGAAAACTAACAGGAAATCGAGACATTAGCTTATAACTATTGCATTAGCAACTGAACACTACCCACACAAAACTAGATTAGATTCAACTAGTTTCTATAGATTTTAATCGAAGGGATTTCAATGTTAGGTTAGAGAAAGTTGTCCCAGATGTTTCATGTGTTTGGATTTTATATTTCCAATTTTGATTTAAATGATTTATTAATATTTTATTTAAATTTAAACACAAAAAAAGGTTTTATTAAGGTTAAGGTTTGATTTAATTTTGTCTAAAGTGTCGTCTTGTCTTAATAAAAAACAGCATATTTTCTCTGTTTATTTTCTATGTGAATAAAAAGAACAATACCAACAGTTACCAACAGACCTCATATCAACCATCTCACTGGTGATGCAACACATTTCCTCTAGATGGCAGTAAAGATCCAGGCCTTGTAGTAATACTGCTCCACTCTGCCTGGAAGCTGCCTTTAGCGTTTGTTCTCTTAAATAAAGCTATATTTGTAATATATAATTTAGATATTTTATTGTCCTTATAGTTAGTGAATATATCTTACAGTAAGAAAAATTAACATAATTACGAGAAACAATGTCAAACTGCCCCACTAATCTAGTTTTGTCACTAAACAGAACAGTTATTTGGTCATTATATAAAACAGCAGATTAATTACAGCTATAATTATTATAGACTATATATACAGTATAGTTTTAAGTTAATAAATTGCATTGTTTTCTCAAGTCCAAATTTTTACACACACATATATGTATATATATATATATATATATATATATATATATATATATATATATATATATATATATATATATATATATATATATATATATATATATAAATTTAAAATTTACAAATTAAATAAATTTTTTAAATTCAATTTAAATTTAAAAATATGCATTTAGCAGACGCTTTTATCCAAAGCGACTTACAGTGCATTCAGGCTATAAATTTTTACATATCATGTGTTCCCGGGGATTCGAACCCCCAACCTTGCGATTGCTTGCTTGCTAGCGCAGTGCTCATATATATATATATATATATATATATATATATATATATATATATATATATATATATATATATATATATATATATATATATATATATATATATATATATATATATATATATATATATATATATATATATATATATATATATATATATAAATGGAATATAATTAAGGAAGGATTTGCAGTTTAATTTGACATTACAAAGTCATGAGCTCAGGGTCATAAATTGGTCAAAAATATGTTTTTTTCTACAGATATTGACCTTTATTAATTAATTAATTTGTTTATTTAGTTGTTCACTAATGCATTTTAAGCTACAGTAATCCTCTACTTCATCTTTAAAATGAAGCTTTTGTACAGTTCTGTAAATGTATTTTTCCCCATATATTTAATTGAGGGGTCAACTTTATAAAAAAAAACAAAAACAAACAAAAAAAACGTATCAACATGGTATGAACCCAGTAAATATTCCTTATGACATAAAAAGCACTACATATCAGCACATGGCTTATGTAAGTAACATTTCAATATGGTTATTGCTTTGTGACTGAAGTAACTGAATAATAGCAAGCACCCACAGCCCCACCTAAAGAAGCTCTCCTCATGTTCTTAAAGAGGCAGATTTCTAAAAGTCCTGTCTCTGTATCATTAGATCGAAGCCTCACTGATGTCTGTGTTGATAATGAGTTGATTGTGCTGCTTTGACCAGTGGTCTGTGAGAGCAAGCGTCTTGTAATCAGATCTATATTAAGGCTGACTTGAGTTCTTTGATAGGGCCCTGTTTAAGGGCTAATGTTAACATAGCTGACTGATCATACAAGTGGACAGGCTCTCGAGATAAGGCTAAAATTGACTATGAAATGACTACGTATTTGATCAGAGAAAATTGTGTTTCAAGGGCTCAAGGAAAAGTTTGCAGTAGCCTACCAAAATGTTACAGCAGTTCTCGTGGAAGATCATTAGTGATGAGTCCTGCCTGACTCACCTTCCCTCAGCCTCCGATACACCAAAGAGCCCCAAAGATCACATGCACTCAGTATTGTCTTCCAGCCACACTTTTAACATCAAACCCCCACTGTCTCTGGAGAGACAGGGGCAGCACTGGATGAAGAGCACTCAGACTAGCTGCTCTCCTCTGCACCAGGGGCGAGCAGAGCCACCTCAACCTGCTACAGCAGGATTTCAACTCCTCTGCACACTGTCACTGAAGACACAGAGCCACGGTTGTATACCCTTTCACAAAGCTTTACTTGTTCTAACAACTGTCGGTCCAATCAACGCTGTAGGACATGTTTAAGGAAAACGTGGGCTCTGGTTTGAACAATGTTAGCCTATGTGATCAGCAGGCGTGCCGCGTGGAGTTTAAACAGACGGATTTTTCCAGAACACCTGCACAGGAATACAAACAACAGAGGACTTTCATAAGAACGTGATCATGAGCCATTGCATTGATTCGTTTTTCAATACATTTATTTAATTCATACAATTAAGTTTTTATAAATACAATTTTGATTTATAACATATGACAACATTTAAAATTTTCTAATGAACACCAGGCTTAAGATTTTTATCTTTAATTAGACACTTTAAACATAAAATGTATATATATTTGTACATAAATATGCAAAACAGAGAACCTGATGATCACCCATTATGAGATTCTATATAAATTTATAGTGTTTATAATAAATGTAATTTTTTTTAAATAATAATGAAAAATATATTTCATAAAATGTATAATTGCATATGTTTTAATAAAAGTTTTTAGTTGTAAATAATGTTAATTGATATTACTAACAGTACTAATAAAGCACATATTCATGTCATATTTTGCATGACGTTATTTAATATCCCTAATCCTACCCCAAACCTAAACTTAACAACCACCTTACTAACAATTAATAAACAACAAATTAGGAGTTTCTTCAGGACAAATTCTAAAGTGTTACCATTTTAATTTGACTTAAATAAAATTTGTCCATAAATGCAAACAACAGAGAACTTAACTTAGGACATGAAGATTAGCGACTGGATTTGACGTATAATTTAAATTTCATAATATTTCTTCAGAATCACTTTTTTAGGATTACATTTTGAATAACATATATTATTAACATATGTATTATTTTCTGATAATCAACCACGGTTTTTAGATTGAGCTTTACATTTGAAATAGTGCACAAATAGGAATGAGAATGTTTCTTAGGACCAGATGATCAACTATTAATGGGGTTTATTCTGACATGCCTTTTGATGAATTGACATCCACATTTCCTTTGACAGATGGCAGAATTAATATCTTTCACCAGAGATGTCAAACTAGACCAATGACTAACTTTTCTGTGGAAAACGTCTTGATTTTCAAGATAATTTATGTTTTTATGTTTTCTAATCTCATGCCGTCAAGCTAACCCTCAAGGGAATATATTATCCTGAACGTATATGAAGAGCAGAGAGATCATTTACAAAAACAACACATCACTCACTCTTTGAGAGCAACAACTGCTCAACCGCTGGGCTCTCTCAGAACCATTTACAGAAAAGAAGAAAATATCATCTGTCAGGAAGCTCTGAAATGCAATTTCACATCCCAGCAGATGAAATGCCGTTTTGTGATCCTGTTCTTCCCGCTGTCAGCATGCTCTCTCCACTTTCTACAGGTGCTGCTTGGCTCAAAGGGAACAATGCCTGTGTTTTTTTGCTTAAGTATGAACAAAGCCTTTGTCTGGGGCTCTCAGAGGGAGGTCCAAAGGTCCACTGCGCGCTTTGAACTACCAGGTCAAAGACTTCACAGAACTGTGGGGCCTGTATTGCTCCCGTGCCACAGCCAGTCACATTTGTCCTTTTGATTGTCATCTGTGTCTTTAAAGGCCCTGCAACTATAGGTCATTTGGGGTCTTTTATGTGGAGATAGCAGATCTGACTCCACTCTTTCGTCTTCTGCCCTTCAGGCTGGGTAGAGATGTCCACTTTCTATTACAGTTCCGCACCGCTGCTTAAACAATTGGGATTCTACAAACACAGGGCTCCAAAATGAAAAAGAGAGGCCTTTTTATTACAGGATGAGTTGTACTCATACATCAGCTGAGTGAAGAGTAGGCCTGTAAAGCCTTTGTTCATAAAATATGCAAAGGCACCACACAGAATAGGAGAAAAAACACAGGTTTCTTTTGATGTGCGCTCCTTTAGTAGTGCGTGTCTCCATCGGAGTAGCCTGTGGATGTTCTAACCTTCTGTAAAACTCACCCCAGTGACACTTTCTTTCTCTCTTTCTGTCTTCTCTGTACTTCAGCGCCGTGCTACGGTGAGACTGAGAAAATGATCTTTATTTTATGAGGGCTTTTCTCTCATCTGTTTGACACTCTGGTCGAGGGCGGATTTCTCTGTCCTGCAGCGTGGATGGAGTCTCTGTTCTCCTGGAGCTCTTTGTACAGGGCCGGTCACTGAGACCTGCACTCTAAATACTAGTTTACAAAGAGAGAAAACAAAAAACATACACATGGTGAACCCAATAATCTTTTCTCCTCACTGATGACTTTTTTGCTTCTTCTGTGGAACACACAAGGAGGAAATCTGAAGAGCATAATACCATGCACTTTTTTCATAAAATGACAAGAGATGTGGGCTAAAGCTATGAGGTTTCATAACATGATTGGTTCAACTAATATCTCGTGTCTTTTTAAGTCAGTACAGTAGCTTTGTGTGACTAAAATGTAAGCCATTCTCATACTTACAAGTCTGATCTTTTCAGTGAATTAGTTGATTTTTCTTTGATCTGGTCAGAGATGTGAACAGCTTATTGAATTGGAAGCTTACCAGTGAATAACAATGTGACTTTAGGTCTGTTTCACACAGAAATCATATAGCTACAGAAGGTTTGAAATATACTAGTATAATAGTTATGATTAAGGGATCTAGAATATGGTCATGCAGAATAAGGCATTCATATGTGCTTTATAAATACTAATAAACAGCCAACATGCTAGTAAAATGCATCCTAAAAAGCAAGTAGTTAATAGTGATTAAAAGTCTCACGACCAATTTGTATGTATTTTACGAAGTGGTTAATTTGTATGAATTCGTATGACCTCACTTGTACGATTTTGTATGAATTGTCTAGACCCCAGTGACGGATAGGTTTAGGGGCGGGGTTAGATGTATATCATTCGTACAAATTCATATGAATTGTACAACTTGTGAAATACGTACGATTTAGCAAAAATCATATGAATTTGTACGAGTGAGGTCGTACGAATTTGTATGAATTAGCCACCTCATAAAATACGTATGAATTGGTCGTGAGATAGCGTTGACTTTCAATCGCTATTAACTTGCTTTTTAGGATGCATGTATCTAGCTTGCTGGCTGTTTATTAGTGTTTATAAAGCACATATTAATGCATTACTAAATATGATAAAATATGTACGTAAAATGCCACCTCAAAAAATATGTACGAGTTGCCATGAGATCGGGCTGTTAAAAGTATATAAACTGAAGAAACAAATTAGTGCAACATGGTTACAATATAACTACCTCAGCAGACAGTAAAACTAAATGTGGCCACCGATTAAGTCAAGGGAATGCTTTTTTTTGGCTACAGTCTAGTTTTTCTTCTGAATTGCCTCTCAGTTTGTATAGTATAGAAAGCAGTCTGTCAACAGAAATGTAAAAAAAGAAAAAATAACAAATTTGTGTCACACTTTATTTTAAGGTGACCTTGTAACAGTGTTACTATACAGTACTAAGTAATATTAATTAACTATGTACTTGCTATATGTTAAGGGATACTTAAATGCAGTTATGCATAATTAATTGCACTTATAAAAGTAAGTGTCCTGTGTAACAAAGACACCTTAAAATAAAATGTTACCAAAATTTGCATACAACACAAAAAGAAATGAAATTTGCATGAAAAAAATATTTCCATGGTGAAAAAACATCTAAACATTTTGAACAGTGTGGCTCACACAATGACAAAAACACTTTTTATTTTGGTGGCATCGACCAATTCACTGACACAATAGGGTTTGAAGCATGAATACAATGTTTTGGGTTACTTCCTTTCTGATGTATCAGCAAACAGTTTCGACAATTGCACTTACAGTTTACAGATTAAGACCATTTTGAAAAATGTGCCTTAGCAATTGAGAAAAACTGTAATGCTCATGCTATATTACTACTAGTTAAACATCATAGCAAAATATGAACACACAGTGCACACGGTACCAATGGCTGTGTGGAGTCTGAGTAGCCCAAACCTTTATTAGTATTCATGTGACAGAGCCTTTGATGTAGCCAGTGTTCTCTTCAGCCACAAGCCGCATCTGCATTTAATGAGACCTGATATCCACCTTTTTAAATCATGTGAATATTCCGGACAAACGTAAATTGCATTTGTTTGTCTGGCTGGACAGAATCACTCCACCGTGCCGAGTAGTACTTGACTGATGTGTTGTTTATATATGCCAGTGTACATAAAGGTGCTAGTTCATTATACAAAACCTTCTTAATCCCACTTAATCAAAAAGCTGTATGTCATAGGGAATGGAGCCTGGAGCTAAACACACTTGTATAATTTATCACCCCAGGTCGGTCCTTGCAACTGGCATCTATTATCTCAAAAAAGACACATAACTCCACCGTTCACCCTGAACTTGTCTGACGTCTCTATTGGTTATGTTATATGTTATGTTAACATATGTGCAATCTGTGCTATGAAACAGCTTTCTGCATCTCCATTCAAAAAGCACAATCTTTTTTCACCTGTTCGCTTCACTGTCTTATAGTACGGCAGCCTTCATTTGACATTCCTCTGGATCCGCCGTCAATGCAGGTGTTTAGGGCTGTGATGATGTAATTGGCCACAAGGGGGGAAAGACAAGAGCACAGCAGCCACTGATCTGATCCCCTGGTTATTGATTTCTCCGTCTAGCTCTAACGAAAATAATTGCCACATGTAATGTATTATTCAATTACAAGACAGAGCTCTCAAGTTCAGGGGTTTGATGGTCCTAGAATCACAGAGGCCCCATAGATAATTCAACACCAAGACCCCATTAAGAAGCGCTGATATTAAATGCCCTGTGTTAAAGCTCAAATTTATTAGAATCGTCCTCAGCTCAAACTTTCCAATACGTGGGCCTTTGTATAATTGAGCGGAGTGAAATTAACTCTGATAGAACTTTCTGCCATCTTTTATTTATTCAGCATAAGGATCTGTTTCTAGTTGAGTGAGCTAGCTACTGCAGGAGTTTTGTATTAAAAAGCTAGTTTCCATGGAGTGAAGGAAAGGATGTTTTTTTTTTCATGTTATGTTTCCAGATCTGCTCTTATATGACATCAGGAAAATTACATGTTCATGTTATATTATCACTTTGCTCCAATCCATCGATGAATACATTTCAACATGATCTAGCTATGTTTAAAAACAGGATCCATAGAGAACATTTATGAAAAGATTCCTGATTACCAGACAACATTTTCATCTACATTTACTGTAATACCTGTATAAAATTAGCCTTTTCTATATAAACTGTATATGACAACTGTTTAGGGTCTAAATTCGTCATGCTGCCCTTCTTATTGCAAATAATTGCAAATTAAAACATCTACAAAAGTTGACTGTAATACAGTTTCTTGTGTCTTGTTTTCTTATTCTGCCTTTGACTGTGGCATATTTTCCATGTGCTCACTATTCCATTCAATATACTATAATTATTAGTCCGCAAGGCAGTTTCCATGCTCTTTACCATATATGGACTTCCATTTAGGCTATTAATAAACAATGAACTGGTTAATATTGTTATTTTATGAATTTTATCATAGTATCTGTTTATGTGATGATACCATGATCATAGATCCCATAGTATTTCATTTATAAAAAAAATTCATGGTCACTATGCCAAACAGTAAAAATCTGATATCTTTGTGATTTTTCCATCACTCTTTTTTCAGGTTACATCATTTTGCCAAAAAAATTCATATCGTCTCGACAAAGGTTTCCTAAAGAACCTTTTATTATTTTTTTTTAAACCATTGCAATAATCTGTAGAACCTGCTTCCACTTTTTCCTTTCTCCAGAACCTTTTGCGCATTGAAGGGTTCTGTGGATGTTAAAGGTTAAAGGTTCAAAAGGAACACAATCATTACAAATTTGCGCTCACACCATTTTGTTTGTGTGCAATTGATTAATTATATTGCAGTCAGTAACAATAACAACAGTAATACATTTTTGACAGAATGGAGAGTTATCTGTTGCAAATGTAAACCAAAATCATAGCTGATAAGACAGATATATGGTTGTTTATTTTCCCCTTGTTCCTCTCTCAGGACCCTTGCTGCAATAAATCATCCTTGGTGGATCCTTAAGGAGACAGAATACACATCATGACCCCGTCTTCTCAACAGAACGATGCTTTAAACAAAAATTCTGAAAAACCTTTGGGATCTAGTGGACCTTTTTATCTGAGTGATGTGCAGATGAATATTAGTTGTGTCTGTGGCTCTCCCTTCTGAAAGATCTGACTTTACCCCTAACATGGGACTGTGGGCTCACCATGCACTTTTAACTGATCCTGAAACAGTTTGAGGAGTTTTCTAGCAGCTGTTAAAGACTACAGAGCTATTCCCCTGAAAGTGTCTCAGGATCAGTGTTTTGTAGACAGCTGAGATGCTATCCTCTGGGAAGGCTTGATTTGTTCATGCTCTGGATCTTCTGCACTCTTCTGTTTCTTCATCAAAACGCAGCTCCATGTTCAAGGATGTTCTCAAAACACTTAAAGGACTCCCATGGGTGGGCTTACCCTGCATTTACACACAGAGACAGAGCTTTAAATGGTTGCCTCTAAAACACTTCCCTTGTTTTGAAATCCAAAACTAAGAGCACAAAAGCTAACAGGGCCCAAAAGTGTGGTACTGTGGTGTTGTGATAAAAAGTAGATCAATTAAGCAAGCCCTGTAATGTCGTGTTCCGACGTGCATTCTACATGAAATATCAAAGTCATTAAAACTTTGTCATATCCATCAAGTGCACACAGAATGTTAATTCTGCCATTTCGATCTCAAAAGGACTGTGAGATAAGCAGACGTGTTTCACTAATCATTCCAACCCTCAAGTGTGAACATCTTACATGTATTTAGTATACATATTAATACAACATTAATTAAAACAAGAAGAGCTTGATGGATCAAACAGCTTTGACGAGGAAAGAAAAATAAAAAAAAGACACCCACAGTCATCACTCTGCTCAGCGCGCAGACGGCGGTAATGACAATCTCCTCCAAAACAGTTGTTTACAGCCTCATTCGGGCCGGGTGTTTGCCGAACACCCACAAGTGTTAATTTTTATCATCATGCTTAATTGGCACGATGTAGCTACATGGGTTCAGTCAGCCAGCGTAGAAGGCCGGTGTTGTTTCAAAGTCTTTATTATTATGACATGGCAGTCATGTTCATTAAAGTTTCACATTCCATTTTCATTAGGATGAATCTCATTCTGCAAATGAATGGTTGCTGCAGAAGAATCAAACCCCTGCGAGCGATCACAAGGGAGCCCCAAAGTCTGTATTAATTATCAGGAATGCAGTCTCGATCGAAGATGTTAATTGCACTGATGGTCGGCTATGCAGGGAATTGCCCCCGCATTTCATGCAGGGATAATAAAAATGAATTTTTAAACAAAGGGATCTTAAAATAATATCTAATCTACAGAGAATAACCCACTTCAAAGGCAGAGCCTGATGCTTTGAAATTTAGCTTTGTGGTCCGAAATGTTAAAGAGAAGCCTTGTGAATCTTTCAGTTGGTTCAACTTTGTCGAGGGGTGTGCTAGAAAGAAAACAAGAGTTAATTAACAGTTCTTATGGGCCCTTTCAACTTTAATTTGACTTTCAAATATTAGTATTTATATATAAACTATGCTCTTGGCATCTTCAAATGAGCTCTCACATATTGCAACTCATTTAACTGGGCTCCACTGTGTAACTGTGACACTGCTGTAAAATGACTCGATTCATCAATGATCTACAGTATTCACAAACTACTGGCTAAAATGACGCCTCGTGGATCCTCTAATAGTCATATTATGTAAAACTTTTGTTGTTTTAGAATTTGGGACAACATATAGATCAAACTAATCTTACAGTCGGTAAACTGCGTGATGGTAATGACCAGCATAATTAAAGAGAATATTTTAATGACTTTCACAGGGACTTGCCTCATACAGTATTCTGAGTATAACAAAAATCACTTCACAATGTTTATATGAGGAAGAACGAAGATGAACTTCTGTATTTGTCTTAAACAACATTTTGCTAACTTCATTTTTATTGCCGTGTCATTTATGTAAACTTCCATTTAAAAGTTTGGGGCCAGTATTTATTTATTTATTTTTAAAAGAAATTAATACTTTTATTCCAAAACTATCTCACGACCAATTTGTACATATTTTACGAGGTGGCTAACTCATACGACTTCACTCGTACAATTTTGTATGATTTGTCTAGACCCCGGTGACGGGTAGGTTTAGGGGCGGGGTTAGGTCTAGGTCATTCGGACAAATTCATACGAATTGTGCAACTCGTAAAATATGTACGATTTAACACAAATCGCATGAATTTGTACGATGAGGTCGTACAAATTCATACGAATTATCTACCTCTTAAATATGTACGAATTGCCGTGAGATCAGGCTGTTTGCTCAGCAAGGACATATTAAGTTGTTCAAAAGCAACAGTACAGACATGTATAGCGTTAATTAAAATAAATATTAAAACAAATTAATATGAAATATTTTAATTAAATATTACAAAAACTGTTTTCAACATTGATAAGAAATGTTTCTTGAGCACACAATATGCATATTAGAATGATTTCTGAAGGATCATGTGACACTGAAGTCTGGAGTAGGCTAGGCCTAATGACTGCTGAAAACCAGCTTTACAATCACAGTAATAAATGACATTTTAAAACATATCAAAGTAGCAAACAGTTATTTAAAATTGTAATAATATTTCAAATGTTTACTGTTTTTATAAAGGTGCTTCATGATGCCATAGAAGAACCTTTTTGTCTACATGGTTCCATAAAGAACCTTTAATATCTGAAGAACCTTTCTTTGACAAAAGGTTCTTTTTGGCGAAAGAAGGTTCTTCATATTACAAAAAGCAAGGCGTCGCTTGAAGTTTGAACTTTTTGAAGCATCTATATTTTTAAGAGTGTAGTGAACATAAAAGACCTCTTTCAAAACACAGTCATGCCATTTAATTCAAACACTGTCAGAAGCTCATCTGAAAATCGGTCTTTTTTTGCCGGTGTTAAATGGAAAGTGTGCACCTCTCCCCCTCTTCCTGTAACCTCTCCATCCCTTCCCCCATCACCCCACCCCTGTCAGCACTCATTTCGCCTGATGGAACTGATCAAACGCACCTGCCAAGCATCGCCGACATTCCACCGCATTTGCTAATTATCTTCAAAGGCTCACAGACTTTGCTCCTAATGGAGAAGTTTAGATTTGACCTAAAAGAAGGGGCTGGGATGCTTGTACATTACAATGCTATTTATTTACTAAATTGTGGGAGGGCAGACCCCAAGAGGAAGAGCATATCATCATTTATAAAGGGCAAACTGAACACTTCCCAACTGACTCCCATGTTATTTGGGTCTCTGGTGGTGTCTCCACATATTGCTGCAGAATACAAAGCTCATATTTATAGAGCAAGTTATGCAGAGAATAAAACATTGAATGGTGGGTGGTATTATAATAATGTAGCAGCTTTTGAGTTCAAAGCTCATTTATATTCCAGTTAATGTGCTTTTTTTGTCTTGGGATTTTAGTAATGGTAGCATAGAACAAAGCACAAACAACAAAGGAGACCCCCAACATACATTTTATGTAGTTAGATCGTTAGAGAAAAGAGCTTTAATTGTGTACTTATGGGAACAGTCTGATATCAAAACATTTACAAATGGGCAATTAAAAAAAAAGTAATGTTTTGATTTCAGACTGAGCCAAATATTGTAGGAAACATCCATTGTTAATCATCCAACTACCAATCCAACATCCAACTTCTAGTGCCTGAATGCTTGATAGTCAGACAGATATTTTCTCAGCTTTTTGGGATTTTGTTTCTAAAGAAGTAGCACTCTTTTGGTGCTGCACTGCTGTGGTTCTAGCTCTTCCCACCTAAAGGGTGGATGTGACGGGTGGGGTTGTGTGAATATTAAAGGCCTAGCAGCAGGAGGTGACAGGCTCTTTCCTCCCACTTCACACTCACAGTGTCGTACGGCTATGATTATTTCATCTGACTGTGTCTTCGCCGCCCTCAGATACTCTTGTATATTTCTCACTCTCGCTCTACACGGGAGCGTTACAAGACATGATGCTGACCGATATGAGATTTCCATTATTACACTATACTAGTTGTGACATTGTGCTGGGGAACCGTCAACTTTAATTGTTTTAAATAACAAACCAACAAATCACTGCTGTAAACAATACAAGTATTAAAGCGCAACAATCTGGCAATATGTGTTCAGAGAAAAATCCTCCAATATAGAATTTATGTGGGTGCTACACAACAATAGCAGTATAAAGTACAGAGTTTTGTAAATGCAATAGTTTATGCATCTTATGTTTTATGCGTGCAAGACTTATAGACCTGTTCTTTAAAAGAATATGATGTAAGTCGTGCTCACTGATACATATGCAACTCTTTAAAAAAGAGGCACGTGTGTCTTATTATAATAACACCATAACAATTTGAGTGAAAAGCTGAATTCAAAAAATGCACATGAATTTGAAAATATTTTGGTATTTGGTTTGTCCTTTGCTTTAGTGGCAGTAGCACTGTGCTGCATGAACTTCACAAGTGTGTGTGATTTTTGTGTCAGCTAAAGACCTTGATCAGTGTCATACATTTGCTATAATAGCTATAGATTATAAGTAGAATACAATAATAATGTAGAAAACAGATGTTTAAAATTATTCTATGACTTTGCCATAAATGGTTCAATATATATAGATTTAAACAGAACAAAACAACAAACTTATTTTCAATGTGGTCTCCTGCTACTGTAGCCCACTATATGTCTGATATGCCATTATGTATTTACACATCTTCTATATACATTAAGTGTGTGGGTAGATACACAGCTTTTGACACTAGTTCACACATTATGACTTGACATTTTAATATAAAATATATACATCTATACACAATCAGAAGACATTTGCACACAAAACTAGATACATTTGATTAGCATCAATCTGTATATTCTTTCATTATGACTCAGTCAATTCTCCCTCCCAATTTCTGACCTTTTACACATAACATTAATCAGCTACCTGGCTAAATGTTTTCCTCAACAGAGTAACCCATATTTGCCACTGCTTTAAATGAAGACATAATATCCTATATATATATATATATATATATATATATATATATATATATATATATATATATATATATATATATATATATATATATATTGCAAATATCCTTATGAAATGTAGTGTATTCATGTTAATACTATACATGGCATCCTGCTATAGCTGAAGATTTAATTATTTTTGATAAGGGGACTTATCTGAAGTGAATGTAGAAAGAAAATAAAAGAAAAAACAAACACACTGCAGAACACAGATCACTAGTTTGCTGTCTAACAGTTTCTTATCCATCTGCTGGTTCAACACAATTGCTTCTTTTAGCTGAAAACCATTTGTTTTTTTTCCAGAAAAGAGACACTGGCCAATTCCGCACCTTGCTTTGGAACAAAGTCCGGATTCAGAAGCATGCTGTGAACTCTAACTCACTGGAACAATATACACACTGCTGCTGGAGACATCATAACAGCTTGTGTAAATAATTCACACATAATTTAAAATGGGCAAATCAAACAGAATACTACACATCAAAGGCCGCTTCCTAGAAGGAAAATTTTCATTTTTGTGGACTGGGAGGAGAAAATGAGTGTCGAGACTATATTTCGAGTGGGAAAATTGGAGCACATATATTTATCTTTTACAGAAGGATCCAATCCTCAAGGTAACTGAGGTCCAGTTGCTGTTGGGTTTACTGAAGCATCTTTATGCGTGTCAGTCAAAACACTTTTAAGAGGAGGGAGGGTTTGATGCCCATTCATTTATGTAAAAGAAGAGCAGGCTTTTATTAGAGACCACTGCCCTGAATGAGTGCTGGAAGACAGACAGGGGCACTCTGAAGCACAAACATGTGGTCAAGGAAGTGCCCAGAGCTCTTCAAGCTAAACACGACTAAAACTCAGCTAAGAAAACACGAGCGGGACGGCTGCCACAGACGATGACATCTCTTAGCTCTCACTCTTAAGTACGCCTTCAATTTTATGCTTAGCAGGACGCTTGTACAAACCACCACGAGTCGGTCTAGATTTTATTTCAATAAGCTGAACAGACTTGCGATTTCTCGGTATCACTATTGCACACCTGCCTAGTAATCAAAACCAAAACTTTGTCCAATCTGTTCTCCCAAATACACAAAGGCTTGCTCTGTGTAATCTAACAATTATAATTCAAATTCACAAGCAATTGCAATTTACCACAGAAGGGAAAAGACAAATAAGAAATGCATTCTTAAATTAGACCAAGTTTCAATTTGAATATATATATATATATATATATATATATATATATATATATATATATATATATATATATATATATATATATATATATATATATATTATTTTGTGTTATAGTAGTCATCACTGTCAATTTTCACTAAAATTGAGATTCAAAAAACCATTTAGCATGTAAAGAACAGCCTTAGTGGTTAAAGAATTCTATCTATAAAATCCCATAAAGTTTGGAAAAAATGATACATTTTAAAATGTGCTTTTAATACTAGCTATGTTTTACTTACACATCTCTTATGCCTTAAAGTTTGTTTTCCTGGGAACGTGATACAGAAAACTTGACCAGGGAACTTGAGCATCACAAAAAAAGGCCTTTGGACAGAAACAAAATCAACCGATTTCTCTGACTTTTTTTCATTCCCCCTTTTCTCTGCTAACCTTGATCCCTCTGTGTATGTGTTGAAGCTGTTGAGAGAAAGAGACATGAGAGAGCCTATGTCCCTCTAGCAGTGAGAGAAAGTCATTGAGAGACTGGAGACCTCAATACACAGAGACCAGTTCCTGTTGCCTATTATGTGATGCAAGCTTCTATATCCTTAAGCGTGGCTGCCGTCCCTTCTGAATTACACTCGCTGATGAGCAAACACATCCATTCACCGATCTCATTTCATGCGGTCAATACATAGACTAACCTGAGCTCTCCTTCCACACAGCAGCATCATGTTTATTTATGCTCTCCTTCATTAAGAGCTGGTTTTATTTACCCAACAATGTAACCGTGGCAGAACGGGGAAACAAGAACTCCTTCAAATGATTCCAAGACTTCACGGCTTAATCAATAAACTTAACAACTGACATTTTGATGGCATTTTCATACTCATCTGATCAATATGTGTATTGAGCCAATTACTCCCAGACCAGCAGATGCACATAAGCACAGCTTTGCACTGTCTCAGAGAGAGGGAATTAAGAAATAGTCCTTGAGCATCCCTCAAGGATCACGGGTGAAACGAGAGCGAGAAAGGCAGCTGTCGGATTTGAGACAAAATAAGCATGATTTTTCCACATTCATTTTCTCTCTCGCCTTTAGTAACATCACACATTATGAATCATGATGATTATTGATGAGGATCTCTGATCTCAGAAGCCAATGAGGATTTTCTTATTTAACAAAAAATCTACCTTTATGAAGGACAGTTATAATTTTAGACATACCAATCGGATTAGTTGAATCTTTGTTTCACAAGATTTGCTTTAAAAAACAAAAATATTGATTGTTATTTTTATACCCAGCTAAAACTTGGGAAATGGAATGATTAATTTCTGAAAATATTAAAAGAGAAACCCAATTCTTAAAGAAGCTAAAACATCACAGATTAATGCACAGATTGTTTTTACAAAATATGTTTTTTCTCAAAGAAAAATTGTATTTACATATTTAGTAGATGCTTTTATAAGTAATTATATTTTATTATCATTTATTTTTTAGCACATATTAATTTAGCAGATACAATTACAAATGATAATAATGAAGAAGCAATTAGTCCACGATACCTTGAGGCGAGCAAAGTTAATGAACAGAGCAGTATTTATTTAACTTTCCTTTTTTAAATGGTGCAAAAAGCCTATTTATCCAGTATAGTATGCCTAGATGTGGTGTGTTGTTTTTGGAAAATGCAATGATTTCTGCTGTTTGGCTGAGGAATTATTATCAGTGTTCTGTTTTTTTCTTTCTTTTTCCCACCTGACGACCAGATGGTGGCGCCATAAAATCACAAGAGAGCCTTTTTGAGACTCTCAGCCAGACTCTTTGAAGGGGAGCACTGAGTTGAGGCTCTCAACACAATGTAAGTGTGTGTGTCTGCGTTCGTACTCAAAACTACCGACTAGAGAAGCAGAAAACAGCACTCATTTTCAATTTCCACCAGCAGGCTCAGGAGGTGAGGATGAATAATGGCAGAATTCATCTGTTCCGAAATAAAAATCACACCGCTTCCACCCAGGCTGCGAAAATCAACAACCTCTCTACATCTGTAACTAGAAGATCCCTGAATCCAGATGAGAAATTGTGACAATATGTATTTTATCTACATCGGAGACTCAACAATAAAGATGAGCGGAATGTTTTTGGGTCAGCTGATATAACTACAAACTAGTCACTTTCTTTATCTCACCAATGCAGCACTGTAATTATTTCCAACATTTTTTGATTCTGCAGGTGTGTTACACGATGTGTTGTACAGTATGTTAAACATGATTTTCATAGAACATTGTTATGAATTCTGCTCATTTAAATAAGCCAGGTTGACCTTATCAGGTCGGCTATTAACAAATGTGAGATGGAAACTGCAAGAATGGCTTTGATGCAGTTTCAGACACCTCCAATACTAATCTGAATAAAAAATCATCAAAACAAGTCAAATTCAATCTGGATGACGTAAATGAAGTTCTTTGCCTCTTCCTTTACAGGTGCTCCAGTGTTTTTTCACAGACTATACAAAAACATGATGTGTCAAAACGTGCAAATATCCCAAGCGTTTCCTGATTTCACAACATTCGAATAGTTTCTCACCTAACCTAAATATTTGGCAATGCAACAAACACTTTTCGTCAAGAGCTGGACGCAGTGAACTAATCGCAGCTCATTGAAAACATTTCTGCTTCATTTATATTTATGATCCTATTTCTGCGCATGACACATTTTTAATTCTTTGGCACTGCAAATTCAGTCATGTACATAAAGTCATTACATGTCCGCATGGTTGTTTTTGCCTCATTCAGGAGGGGATACTTACACACGCACACATAAACACAGACGTGCATGCTATAACTCACGATGATAACTTTTCCACCCATCACAGACATCATTCCCTGCGCCCTGATCCTCGAGACCTCAGGTAAACAGATCAAGAAAGTGTACTACATATTTAAATTCACACCACCGAGAGACCCATCCGAGGAGGAGAGTCCAGGGTGGGCACTCAGAGAATTACAAACAATCCACTAACGTCTATGAAGAGCACAGCTGCTGAATAACTCTCCCCCCAAAACACTTGACATTGGGATAGCTACTGCTATCAGCAGTGCTAATGGGTTTACCTGATGGCGCCTCGTTCACGTTTAACCGACGTTTCATAGAGTCGGTTTTGGCAGGCGCTCGCTCTGGGCAACGCCGGTAGCTGACTTCTCTCTCTCTCTCTCTCTTTTATTTCAATTTTTTTTTATCAGCCCCATGCTATAGAGAAGGCCAGCAAATTCATCCTGCAGCAATTACCATATGTTGTGATTGTGGTTTTGGAACAACACCATGACATCTGTGTTATATTGGTGTCAGGGGCACATTGAAGGAACTTCCACCACCTGCATTCCATATCTACATCTAGTAAGCAGGTGCGCGTGTGCATGCATGTGTGTGTGTGTGCGGGAAGAGATTGCTCTGGTTCTCCTCGAGCTCTGTGGATATACAAAAAGAGTCCTAATGTAGTTTGTAACTTATTATATTGTCCCATGTCTTTTACCAGCTATTCATTAAGTTGAAATAAACTTTTCCATCTATCCAAACCCGTGAAACAGTGAAGATTTCCTTTTTCAAACACTGACCGAAGCAAATTCGGACAAAAAGTAGAGGAAAAGTGGTGCGAACACAAATGTGGTGTCAGGTCCCTGACCTGCCTCTCTTCAGACATCCGAAGAGAATGAGACACTCACTGTCTGAACACATGAGGGGGCTTTTAAAGGTAATCATAAAAGGAACATCACATCACTAATTTATTACGGCTGTCGCAATTAATGAATTAATCTGCTGCATTCATAAAGCATTCGATTACATAAAGCAGTCAAGCGACTGAATAAATTCAGTCATTTAGAAGTACGTGGGCAATGAAATAGGGAGTAATAAATATGTATTTATTGCCTGTAGCACTGAATTGAGGTGGAGGTGAGCCAGCCCGTTAGACACAATCAAACAATCAGCCCTAACAAGACAAGCCAGGGAGGGCAAAATACACATTAACTATGCCTTTCCTAAGAGAGAGGGATATTACGGGCACAGCAAAGCCAATTACGCACGATTAACCTAATATGGAGAAATTGTACATATGAAATACAGGAATTGCATGCCATGTTGTTTGATATGTCAGAAGAGATAGAAAGAGAGATACAGACAGACAGTGAGAGAGAGAGAGAGAGAGAAACAAAGAGGGAGAAAGATTCCGGAAGATTTCTGTCACTGATCCAAGCTGACAATCTGTTTTAAAGAAATGTGTAATTAGGAAACCGACACGTTTGGTGAAACACTGCTGGAGCTCTAAAAAGGAAGAGACAGGCATTAAACACGCCGACCACAACATAATGTTTTAATAAATGGGAAGAATAAGTCAATTAAAAAGGAGCTATTTAGGTCTGAAAGGAGGAGACAGGCACTGCAGTGTGCAGAAATATAATCAAAATCACATTTTACACGCTCATAAATTTCAACGTGAACACAAGGGGAAAGACAGAGGGCTTGGGAATCTCTATAGTGACAGGATGAATAAAACATTCATGGTCAGGAAAATAAATGAATTATACTCTAAATTACAGCTCTCCGTACAGTGCAGTTTTACCACCATGTAACATTAAAAACATGTGTGCTCTTTTTTAAAAATAAAGAAGGAAAGACTATCTCCGTCTCTATTGTAACAAATATTCTATTCATGCCTCAAGAAAATGTCAATCATGAACTGAGCCAGATTGGCGGGAAGAATTCTGCCAACAAACTGTATATGGATGTTTCTTTAACTACTGACCTTGCACGGTAACTTTTTAGAAAATAACTTCTCTTAAAACACAGTTTTCACACTAATTTGTCCACTAGCAGCCATTCTCCAGTGCCATCTCAAACCATGTATGACGTATACATTTATGACTTTTTTTTGGTACAAATGAACAAAAATACAGCTTAACTGGAGACGACCCACAGTGAAAATATTCTACTCACAAGTGGTATTTGAAACAGTTTGAAGTTTTTTGTTTTCTTAGCACATATTTCTTCTCAAGCTCTCCAGTGGAAGCCTTGTCTTCTTGGCAAACAAGAAAACACTTAAGAAACAAGTATGGTAAGGGCATAACTGTTTGGTGTGGTGGAAATGCTTTGTCACTGATATAGGCCAAATCATTTTTACAAAATTACGTTTTTCACTTTTGTTTTGGTCATCATTTTAAAATATAATAATTCAGATTTGTATGAGGGATTTTTATAGTTTAAGGTCGAAAGTTTGGTAAAACAAATAATTTATTTTACAAATGCTAAAAAAGTAAAAAGTGCGCAGGATAGTTTTAATGTGACCTTTAAATGACAGACAAACAAACAAAAGGCTGAAATCTGTTAGTTTTAGGCTAATATGTGCCTGAAGTTGTACCATTGTAAGAACAAACAAAAAGCATAACAAAACTGGTGTTTACTTATGAGACCTTGGACCAAAAAACCAGTCATAAGGGCATTTATACATGAATAAATACATTGATATATGGTTTGTTAGGATAGGACAATATTTAGACAAGATACAACTATTTAAAGATCTGGAATCTGAAGGTGAAAAAAAAATCACAATATTGAGAAAACTGCCTTTAAAGTTGTCCAATTAAGTTGTGGCCTAGTGGTTAGAGAGTTTGATTCCTAACCAGAGTTTGATTCCTAACCCTAGGGTTGTGGGTTCGAGTCTTGGGCCGGCAATACTGCGAGCAAGGCACCAAACCCCCAACTGCTCCCTGGGTGCCACAGCATAAATGGCTGCCCACTGGTGTGTGCGTGTGTACTTTGGATGGGTTAAATGCAGAGCAGGAATTCTGAGTATGGGTCAACATACTTGGCTGAATGTCACTTCACTTTCCTAGCAATGCATATAACTGATCAAAAATTAATTAAAAAAAAAATATATATATTTATGGTAGGATGCTTACAAAATATCTTCATGGAACATGATCTTTACTTAATATCCTAAAGATTTTTGGCATAAAAGAAAAATTGAAAAATTTTGACCCATACAATGTATTGTTGGCTACTGATTTAAATACTTAAGACTGGTTTTTGGTCCTGGGTCACACATCAGATTTAAGAATAATAATCAGAATAAAATGATTCATGTTAACAGACTCTGTTTGTTCTCTAACCGACAAAAGAAAACAAGAAGGCAACATTTCAAAATCTAATTTCTAAATTCTAAAACAAGCAAAAAAGGCTCTCATACAAAATAAGCATGGTCACCATCAGAGTGACTGTCCTATGAGAAGACTAAAACTGGTGAACCTTAAAAAGATTCAAAACAGGCGATTTAGGGAGGGGGAAAAACTTCAAAATGCATATTTCATCTTTCAGAGTGAAACAGCTCTTGCTTGCTTGAAGTGGATTGCTCGCTTTGACATTTCCCCATTGTGCGCGGTAGTGCAGCGGGCAATAATTAAATATCAGGTGCATAAGCTGCTCTTTAATTTGACATGTGTGCTTCAGGCAATAAACACATGTGGAGCGATGGGGAAAGCATAATTGCAGGGGAATAAAATATCATATCTGGAGTGAGGAAGCGGATCATTGTATCAGGTACCCAGTGACAGCTCGTTTGATCATTACGCCGGGCTGAAGAGGTTGGCTAATTAGTTGCCATTAAAGCTCACCCCCTAATCAGGGGTCGCTCTAGCATAAAGAATGTCACTCGCTGCAGATGAATGAACAATGCCGTTAACCCTTTGCTGGCCTTCTCTCAGCTTCCCGCAGCTGGCTGGAAGATATCGTGAATCCCACGTTCACAGCTGTCGAATACGATAATTAATTCTTTATCTAATAAGCTGACACGGTAGCAGAAAGATGACACCCAGGGCTGCGAAGAGAAGGGTTAAAGACTACACTGCCCCAAATAGACTTCATGTAGACACACAGCAGCACAGCTCCAAATATTTACAGAGCTGTGCGGGATGGGATTTGTTCTCTCATATCGAGGACTTCAAAAAAAAAAAAAAAAAAAAGAAGGAAAAAGACGGGATGACATTCTTGCACTCTCAAGAATGGGAACTGCTGTTTAAATGTACTCCTGAAAAATTCAGAGCAGGGTTAGAAGCGCTAGGCCATAATAACATGTGGAGTGAAGGGGTTGAACAAGGGAGATGAAAAAGAATGCTTATCAGACAGCAGCACAGATGCATTATGTCAATAGTGCAGAGCTATGAATTCTTCAGAAAGCAGAAAGTCCCCGGTGAGCGCCGAGCCCCTGTCGGTGCAACTTTGGGTGTCTCTCACTGTGACTTTCAAGGATGGCAGAGAGTGCTCTGTGGAGACACACATGCAATATTAGCTGACAGCCCTGTATAAATAATAAGGCACATAATGCCGCATGTGAGCGCCGCCGAGCACCACAAGGGCTTTCAACAGGTGCGATGCTCGTCTGCGCATTTCCATTTTGTTCGACAAAGAGAGAGTCTTTACCACTGACTTGCGTCTGAAAGCCTCACCTGATCATTCTTTTATGGGCCCTCTTACCCAGAATGCACTATATTCACAGGAGCTCATGATAATAGGGCAGTCGTGGTTAAGATGGCTGGGGGTTGATGGGGTATTTGGGGTGAGGGGAGCAGATGTCCAAGTCAATATATTCAGAGGGGACGCCCAGGGGACACAGAGGTCCGAGGAATACATGGCTGGAAGAGATTGTGATATGCGTGTGTATGTGTGGGCTTGTTCGGGAAGTGGTCGTGACCCTAATTCCCCTCAGTATCTACCACCAAAAGAAAGAGAGGTGCTATGGTCAGTGGATTGCAAGTTTCTTCTTCTGTCTGACGTCTTCTGTCTTCTGTCCGACGTACCTACCTACCTACAGTAATACATGTATAATGTATAAATTTAGGACAATTTGGCAGTAAATTATGTGTAGAAGTCATCTTACAAAAGTTCCTAACAAAAAGTCTTCTTCATTCAGATAAAAGGGACAGTCGATTAGTCGACTGATAACTAAAAACATTGAGGGACTCGATCAAAAGCTTACTTCAATAACATTTAGAAATCACATTAATCTTAATTAGATTAATACCGCTGTAGCATCGAAGCTAGAGGGCCTGTTGTGTTGATACACTGAGATTCACACCCTTATGAGACTCATTTTGTTTTTATTATTGTGTTTGTTGTTCCTGTTTTGTGTGGGTGGATCTGCAAGTTTCCATCTTTCTGACAAATCGAGTAATGCAAAAATGCAATGCAAACACTTCCATCTCATTCTCTGCATAGCTAAAGAAGTTAAAAAAAGAAAAAAATTCACAGGATTGTATAAATTAAGACTGCCTGAAAAATGTCATAAATAATGAAATGTGTGCACTATTTTCCCAATCCTGTTTTTTCCTTATAAATAAATTATCATTTGTTTCTCGGCATCGTCACACAAAGGCCTCGGACTTCTCTTGCACATTTTAATTATTCTGAAAAAAAGTCAAATAAAAAATGCAACATGAACGGAAGGGGCCTGTCTTCTTGCTTTTGCACTTACTGAGTGAAGCAAAGGAACATGTGTTGAAAAGGAAATAAGGAGCACTGTAATAGAGAAGGACAGTCAGAGAGCCAGAGGTAGAAACTGTGCTCCCTCTTGTTCACGAATCATTAAGGTTGAGCATGACCTGCAAGCTAGCAAGGATTAATGATATTGGATTGGTTGACAGTACTTGCAGATGCTGTTTAGGAATGGAGTTACTTCTTGTTAAAGTCTCCCTCAGTAGCAGCAGGAGCAGAAATGGAAATGAAGAGAGGGAGAGCGAGAGGAACATCACTTTCTCATGTGTAAACAGCGCTATCCCAGGACACATCTGTCACGGCCCTAATTAGAATCCGCCTTTGGCTTTTGGATGAAATGGAGGAATGGTGAAGGAGGTTTATTTTCCAGGCCCAATAACATCTGCAGTACAAACACTCCACCTATCTAACCACGGTGCTGTCAGAGGCTCACAGGCTGAGAGCTGGGACAAACACACACACACACACACACACACACAGCCGTGTGACATAAGGGCAGAAGCACAGCTATTAAAGACCCTTTCTGTAAATGCAGCCGGAAGGTCTTGTATATCAGAGCAATGTAGATAAAACATTTTTCTGACAGGCAGTAAAGCAGCAAAGACGACTTCAGGGGTGTTGACAGCGGGACAAGCAGGAATGCAGCCCAGGCCTCGTAACTGATGAAGCCCCCAAAGAGACAGAAAAACTACAAAAGAGGTCAAAACATGAAGGTTTGCTCTGGACATGCTACTGACATCAATAAAATCAATACATCAGTATCGTTCTTAAAATTAATAGCTCACCCAAAAATTGAAATTTAGTCACCCTTAGGTCAACCAAGATGTAGAACAGGCTTTCGTTCTCTTTTTTTTTCCCATCAGATTTGAAGAAGTTTAGCATTACATCACTTGGACACATTGGATGTCAGAATGAGAGTTCAAACAGCTGATAAAAAGGTCACAATAACACATAAGCAATCCACATTACTTCAATTGTGTGGATTACTTGCAGATTATTGTGTTGTTTTTTTATTTTTAAGAAAACCAGTGATTTGAAGAACTTATAAACCGATATTCTGCTAACAATAACTTACGCAACACTAAAAATTGTTTCCTTTTTTAAAAACTTTTAGATTACATATTTAAATCTAAAAGTGCCTAACTGATCTTGTAACTAATTTACCATAGCATGTTTCATTCAGATTAAAAGATAAAGAGTGTCAGCTCTCACCTGGAGTTCATGCTCAAGAGTGGAGGGAGTCCTGTTACAGTTCATCTAAAGATTTGACTCACTAATGTATTCAATCAATGAGTGTTACGCATATTCCTCAAGTTACTGCTAATAGAAAGCACAGTGGGTGGAGTCTATTCAAGATGAAACGATGTCTTGTTCATAGTTAACATTTTCATCCTCATTAAATGATATGCCATCATGCAACCCAACAATGTTTAATATTAATGTTCTTAACACCAGGGCCGTGCACAGACCTTTTGAGGGGCATGTGCTGAAACTGAAAAAGGGCACCCCCCCCCCTTTTTATATCAAGATTATTTAGTAAGCCTGCATAAAAGGAAGAAATGGTCACATCTTCATGACAAATTCAATAACACAAAATAATAGTCTCAAAAGCTTTAGATTTATTCACGATTAATAACAACCATAATAATAATATTAGATAATTAGATAATATAGATAAACAGGGTTTTAAGGGCTTCTTCAAACCTAATACAACAGCAACCTTCTGTGACCCATGTATCTGGCAAAAATTTGATACTGTGGTGGACCAGGGATGTTGGTCTCTTGAAAGTCTCTTATTCACTACACTTTCCCTAAAATAAGCCAACAATGAAAAAATAAATAAAAATAGTGTGAAAAGTACAGTTGCTGTGAAAAGCATTTCTGAAGGATCACGTGACACTGAAGAGTACTGAACTGGAGTAATGATGCTGAAAATTCAGCTTTGATCACAAAAATAAAATCACATTTTAAAATATATTCAAATAGAAAACAGTTACTATTTAAAATTGTAAAAATATTACACAATATTACTGATTTTGCTGTATTTTGGATCAAATAAATGAAGCCTTGGAATGAATCATGAATTACATTCTGCATGATAAAATATAAAGATTTCAGTGATCTTCTGTAATTTTTTTTTTAGTTACTACTACATTACTGTAGTAAAACCGTGTTTTACAACATTTTATACAGAGAGTATACAGAGAGTATATCATAACATGATTAGCCTAAATGTTAATAAATTAAGTCTATCAGCAATCATGAATCAAAGAAGAAATTTCTTAGAAATATATGTTATCTAGGTGACGAGGATCGCTCGTCGCTTTGTGTAAGTTCCAGTACGAAACAGCGGGGGGCGCACCTGTTATGATTTCCCGACTGTAAAAACAAATTATGTTGTTGTATTACTTATCAATATATAGTTTTTGACCAGCGAATGTGTGCAAATGTGCTTTTTTTTTCTGTCCGTCATTAAAACGGCGACGGCGCCTGCCGCTGCCGGCATCACATTACATTTTCATCTAGGTTACAAACTGAGCGCTCAGTTTTTCCTTTGGTAAAATGCATTTGGCCAAATTAGCATTTTATAAAAGATGAAATGCAACTGTATGCACAGGCTATTTAAGTGTTGGCTATATCTTGGCTATGACTATAGATGGCAAATGCTAGCCCTCTCTCTCAGGCGACGTCCCACATGTCTCAGTCAGTGAGTCAGTCAGACATCAAATAAATAAAATATGAGCCTTTATAGACAGTGTTTAGTAGTACTTATTCAAACAACAATATATTTATTTACCCTTCGCAAAACTTTGTTCAGCTCAGCTGTTGTCTACTGTGCGGCTTCTGTGGAACTTCAGTTGATTCGATGAATATGGGGGGGCGGAGTTATCAGCTTACTGACAGCTTGAAGATCGAATAAGATTTACACAAGCTCGTTTTAATAACTTTAATTTGGTAAAACAGACAGACAGGCGCAAAGGGTGACCAATAGCATTGATTAAAAAAAAAAAACACCACCAAAAAAAGGGCACTTCGGAGTGTAAGGGCAAAAAGGGCATGTGCTCTGCACAGGTTGAGCCCTACCTGTGCACGTGCCTGCTTAACACTATGAATTTTTGATGAATCACAAGATAAACGTAAACACATATCAAATAATCCATACGGTAAGGTTCAACACACAATTCATGAAGTTAATTTTCATATTATTTAAAGGGAAAGTAACTTTCTTCGATCCTTTTCTTTGCTCCTTTGGCTCTGACATTAAATTGGAAGCACCGATTACATTTATTATAGGTCAAATATCAGCTAATTAATGATACATATCATATAATGTGTCATTAGGGTATAATGTAAATTTATCTAAAGGTCTTGATTAAAATGTGCCCTATTAATGTACTGACAAATTTAAAGTATGTAAAGGATATAACTTTTATATATTGTATGTGTAACCCGGGTCCTCACTGCCACATCTCGTCCTCCCTCCAAGTGTGCCACGAACCCAGGTCTCCAGGATGGGAGGCAGATGCACTAACAAGGAGACTAAATGACTGCAGTCATTATAGTATCTATATTATTATTATACAACCATAATATACAGTGTAGACATTGCTATTTGCACTTCTGGTTAGATGCATTTCATTGCCACAGTAGTTGTGCTCTAAACAAGGTGGTCAATAAAGTTCAATCCAATCTAATCTAAATGTGCACACGGTCTCTGTTCTCTTTTCTAATTTCACTTGTTTCAGACGCAGAGGTAGACTGGATGTTCAGGTAAGGCTGTGTGTGGGTGTTTGTGCGTGGTGTATTGTCTACAGCCCTGGTGCGCTCATGGGGCTCTTTGAAGGGCTGAGGCAGAGCTGCCTGTGATAATTAGGGTGCAATGACCTTCTCATTAGAGCCAGGAGTCCTGATGATTATTTCCCCCCTTTTCTCTTAACGTGGACCAGCCACAGAGACAATTTTGGAATATCAAAGCAATTCTCTAAGATATTTATTAGAGTCCAAATGACAAAAACACATAGCAAAAACCTTTGAATTACCAAGCCGCTAATGTATGCAGGGCCAAATGAATGGCTCGACTTTCTTTTCTTTTTTTCGCCCCCTCTCTCTTGTAGCTTAAATTTTTCATTACAAATTTCCGGAGCTTCAAAGTAGCATCTCACAGTCGGCCCCCTTTCTTCTCTCCGGCATGACAAAGAACTGTCAAAAACTGTCCCTGTGTTTGTTACTGTCTCCCCCCTCTTTTTATTCCCCCTTGCATCTAAATGTCAAATAACCACGCTTAAATACAGCACAGCATCCCCTCATCTGGAGAGGCTTAGAGAGACGGGGGAGAGAGAGAGTGGGTGAAAAGAAGAGAAAAAAACAGCAGAAGGCATCTAAAAGGGCCTTAATTAATCTTGTGCATTGATTTTGTTTTAGTGTGATGTATTCAATGAAAAAAAGATGACTCTACAAGGAGCTCTCATTAAAATCATTAGCAGCTTGATGTTAGCTGAAAACATCTCACTCTTGCACTTAAAAGCACATTTGCAGGTCCGTCTTTAATGTTGTGGAGAATGGTCTTCTCTAAAGAGCAACAAACAGGGCCCACTGGACCTCTTCTGCTGGAGCGTTAAATGTGTGGGACAATGCGTCCCTGTTCTAGCCAAGCTGGACGGTGCCCAAGCTGTCCAGTGCAGGACACAGTGGCTCTACCTGAGTATGGGCAAACAGGAGGTTTTGACACTTTCCGTCCAATTATAGGTGTCCAGAATGGGACCCGGGCCAAAATGCTGACTGTGGGGGTTGAATAAGGGTGATTAAAGACACTAGGTTTAAATACAGGATGTGCCAAACACAGCATGGGGAAGAGGAGTGATTCATAGCAGCTGAAGGAGTGGGCTATTCAATCAAATATTCATTATTGTTTAATTAGTGGGAATTCAATCAAATATTAATTATCGCTTGGGTGCGACACTTCCGTTTGTTCAACATTATCACACTGATCAACAGTTCATCAAGTGAGAATCAAATGAAATTCCATGTATGACTATGCACTCTGTAAAGAATATGTATAGAGGAAAATTAATTTACGAGTAACAAATATCTAATGCACAATATATGTTATGGGTTCAAGGTAGTTTGTCATTAAATTTCTTCCAGTTATTAGGAAAGGTGTAATATACAGTAAGAACACTGATACTTAAAGTCCATGTTATTCAGGAAAAAATAAAACCATTATATTTTACATGATTATATTCTACGTGATAATGTGCTTGACAGACAGACAGATAGATAGAATGCATAAAGGAAAAAAAAAACTTGTAATCTGGACAAGATTGTTCAAAAACCTAAGATTGATAGAGAGAGAGACAGTGGCTTTATGGAATGATGTGAATCATAAAACTGTCACACGGAATTCACACTCATAAAATGAGGGTACATGTCAAAATGATGATGTACAAACATTCTAAAATTAGTAAAATTCTAATGACATCTGTAATTGCATCAGCATACTCTTACTCAACTGAATGAGCAATCTCACTTACCTGCATTAGAGAGCCGTAACAAGCAAATTGCTGATCAGACTCATCAAACTCTTCCAATGGAAGTAACTTGAGGTCTAATCTGAGGCAAAATAAAGTTGATCAGAGTTCGTACAAACTGCCCATAAAAAAAGTACAAAAACATCAACACATAGTTTGACTGACATCAACGTGATCGGCACGCAGCATCATAAAACAAATCCCCATGCTATTTAGAAATCATCCACAAACTTATAAAACTTATAAAACCACACAGAGATCAGATGCAAACTTTATAAGACATTTAGCAGAGAAACCTGATTTGAATTATCCAGTGGTGAAGTGCCATATGGTTCAAATGCACTTGGAGAATGTGAAGATTAAAATGCTTGACTGACGTGCATTGATAGACATCTCCCTCACATATGATCCCTCACTCATCAAGAACAAACAAAGCCACAGCCACCAAAATAATTACATCATTAAAACTGTGCTGGACCAATTAAAGCCCAGCTACCTTACCTGCTTTCACAGCTAATTAAGAAATTAACCCTCCATTTAGGCTTTGGCACACTGCCGTCAAAGCTAATAGATGGGTGACTTAAAAAATGGGCCAGGCCTGTAAACATATAGCACCAAATATGCATGACATAAGATTTGATTATCTCCGTTTAAGATGCTGATTGGTGTTGACATGAGGTTAAAATGGAGGGAATTGTTGATTTGGTTTAATCATGATATGATTGCAAGGAAATTAAACATTTGGAGTTTAAAACATCCACGGGACAATCGGTGTGTTAGTGAACTGGACTCATTTTGAGTTTCTTCTTTAGGTCAGCACACCCAAAGGTGCGGAACGGACAGGCTGATGCTTGAAATGACACCGAATGAGTGATGCACTCCAAAAGAGGAATGCACTTGAGTGTGATCCATTAACTTGGCCGTTTTTTTGCAGCCTTGAGCCTGATGCACCTGCAAAGCTTCCCCTTATACCAAGTGCTGTATAAATTAATCACATGCAGTCTCATGCACTTTGATGCATTTCCTAATGCACATTAATGAGGGGTGACAGCTGTAACCAAAAGGCAGAATAAATCACTCACAATTTAGGTAAAATAACAGTGTATCTGGAAGACATTTTCTCTCATGCATCCGATCAGATCCTCCTATTTTTTAAGAAAAAAAGTGTTTTATTTCTTATATTTATTTCTTATTTCTTCTCACCGAAACGCCATTTTGAAGGTATTGTCGCAATGAGCAGTGAATTGAGTATACAGAGCGGTACAGTAAAGACAAATTAAAGGTCCCGTTTTTCGAGCTTTTTTTTTAAGCTTTGATTGTGTTTACAGTGTGCAATATAACATGTGTTCATGTTTCGCGTGTAAAAAAACAGTATTTTTCACACAATTAACCTATCTGTATACCGCTGTTTTCACTGTCACAAAAATGGCCTGATGACTTCCTTGTTCTATAAAGTCCCTCCTTCAGAAATACGTAACGAGCTCTGATTGGGCCAGCAGTTCCTGTGTTGTGATTCGACAGCAGCTTAGAGCACGCGGGCCTCCTGGAAACGCGATTGGGCAAGTTTTGGAGTAGTTTTGAAAAGCAAGTTGGCACGAGCATGTGCTGGAGATGTACTTATAACCACAGGAGCGTTTTTACTGACGAGATGCACATGAAAATCGCATTAGATTTTTTTGCACAGCCCTAACATCTAGTCAACAAAGCTAAACAGCGTTGCCCTTTGTGTAATAAGTTACAGAAACTGTTAAACGCACCAACTTAAATAATAATGTGGTCCATAAACAACACCTTCTCCAGACAAAGAGGGAACTGCTCCATCTTTCAAGAATAATCTTTGTGCGAATCCGGCATTAAACTGATTGAGATTGAGGAAGCTGTCCTCAGCAAAATGTGCTGCACATAGTTTTACATGTGGATTATAATTTTCGGGAACTGAGTTAAACATAAATTGTAACCATTAATCTCAGAGTACAGCGTCTCTGGGAAAGCCAAACAAAGGTGATTGGACTCCGAGATGAAAATAACAGCGTTTCAACGACATGGCCAACACAAACGCAGCTCTTCCTCTTCTCCGTCGGAGCGCAACAAGACCACGCCCCCTTTTTGTGTATTCATGTGGGCGGAGGTTAGTCAAAAAACTGTTTTAGTGACGTCATTACTGCAGGAACTAGAGGGCTGTAGTCCAAACGGGTCGTTTTTTGTAGGCGAATTCTGTTAAATAAAATATCTCGCTTGGCATTGAACTTTGAGCTTTAGAATTTTACAGATATTATTTATACTCTAACAACAACATTACACACTAACTAAAGTTTAAAACATGGGATCACGAACAACGGGACCTTTAAATAATCATACTAGAGAAACAGAAGCAAACCAAGTAGATACAAAGCGAGATAATTTCAGCAAAGATTTCTGGAACCGTAACCTATATAAATTGTCAATAATTAACAACACTGATCCATACTACCTGACCGCGAATAGTCACGCGAGTATCTACCATTAAACCTTACCGTTTGTTCAACATTTGGCTTCCTTACTTCATTTGGCTGTAACAAGTACTGATAACAAGAAGACAATCAAAAACATATTTATGAAAATACCATTGTACTTTATTATTAAAGCAACACTGGGTTAAAAAACTGTTTATAATGCATAACACAAGTTGTGACAAGCATAATAAACCATCAACATGTTGTTTTCTTAAGTGGACACAGTGTAATTACTATAAAGGAAGTTAAAGATGTTATGATTCTGCCAAACATTTCTGATAACCATTTCTATGTGTATTCTACATGATCTGTCAAATACTCAACAGTTCAATGATGCTTGTAGACATGAAACATCTGGGCACACACTTACACTGGTTTCTCTGTGAAAATCTCTAAACAGCCATCAGTGCTACAATGTGTCCACAGAACTCCATAAACTAGTGAGGCATAATATTGTGCCTGTCAGAGTTGTCTAAAACAGTGGCTGTGCCGGCGGATCTAATCTGAGATGCATAAGGTTAACAGAAGTATTTTAAATGAAGTGAGAATTTTCCTTAGGTCTGACATGAGAAGCAGCATGAAGCCGTAAAACCCTTAATGGCAGGGGTTCTCAATTCTGGCCCTCAAAGTCCATTTCCTACAGAATTTACCTCAACCTGAATCAAACTCAAAAAGTCTATAACTTTCTAGTAATCATGAAGACCTGTTCAGGTGTATTTTATTAGGGTTGAAGCTCAGCTCTGCAGAAAAGAGGACCTCTAGGGCCAGAGTTGAGAACACTTGCAATAAAGGTTTCCAGGTATGGCATAGTACTTTACTTGTATATGATACGATAATTAATATGATAATTGTCACCAAAAAACTATCAGAATGTACAAAAAAATGTTGTGAAAGGTGCATTGTGAAAATGTACAAATGTGTGAGTAGTTAGTACTCTTCAAATTTTAAGAAGTAAAAATAATTTTGTCATTAGAAATGTATTACTATAATCAACACAGCAGAGTAACTCTGATACGGAGCAAATATAATTAACATCACTAGAGTGACAGCATCGAATTGGAATCAATTTAGATTAAATGCAACAAGAAAAACTCCAGAGTTCATGAGATTTAAATCGTTGCGGTCTATACTAAAATCTGTGTACATCAACAGAGCATTCTGAAAAGTATAAATACACTGCAAAATATCTCATTAAAATCATTAAATGACCTTCAGCAGTGTTAATTAGATATAAAGCGCGGAATACAGCGGCGGTGTGGCTGATTCTATTATTCATCTTTGGCCTGTAATGACATTTCTCAGCTGTCAGAAGCGTTGCGGGGGGTTGCCTGTGAGGACCCGGGTGAACTGAGCCCCTAAGGGGTGCACAAGACATTTTCCAGAATGCGTGAGGCTGTTTGTACTAAAAACACACACATAACACAAACCAGTAAATATGGCTACAATATACTGAATGTCAGCCTGCTTACTTTCCTGGTTCCAGAGCAAACCTATATTTCTCCATCCCAATAAAAGGCTTTAAAGGGATCCTAAAGATTTAATTAAGATGTCAGCTGGCGTGGGTCACTCCAAGTGCAGTATCACAGGCTGGAAGATATACTGTACCACTACAAAGGGCCAGGCTGAAGCTAAGTGGCCTGGCAGAGCTGTGCTGGAATGCAGGATTCCTGATTTACAAAGGGAGCCTCACTGTAAAACACTAGCAGTTTAAACACATTCGCAAAGCTCTGAGCAGAGCTCACTCACTGCTCTGTCCGGCCAAAAAGGGGCTCAGGACAGTTGTTATTATTCGGATGAAGGAATATCAGTCTGAGAAATAAATGAAAACAGTCTAAACATGTTGACACAGTACCACAGTTAAATCTGTTTGGCCAAGTAGTTCCAACAGCACTACAGAACACGTTTTTGCATTCCACTGTGTAGCTTTTGCATTGTTTGTCTATGTAAATGCATTAAGACATCTCAAACTTTCTTGTCGTTTTTGCCAGTTCTGACATCTGACTTCAGAAGTACAGTAAATGGAACACAGCAAATGTCAGCGATTTTTTTCATCATTCAAAAATTATGATTTAATCCGAAAACACGCAAGTGCCATTGAGAGTGAGTCATTGCATCGTTTATCTAACCGATTCTTTCAAATCTATTTATTTAGGAAACATGCAAGAGTTCGCTGTGCCTTCACTTGGAACTATTTTCACTGAGCAAAAACAAATTTAAGTTGCTAAAAAACCTCTTAAATAGCTTACACATTCTCCACTTTCAAAACATCAAACAAAAAGTCCTCATCCAAGACTTTTTCATAATGCAAAGCAAAATACTGACAGGCCACAAAAGGGTAAAGAAATGCTTTTCTCGCTGTCTGTCATCCTGTTATTTCGCAAGCCTTTTTGCATCTCACAACAGATGAGATTTTGAAGGGCACTTAAGGGGCTTCTTTGGGGGCTCAGGAAGAGGAGGGTGGGCATACTGAGTGACAGTGGGCCAACAGTAAGAGTCTCTTTAACACTCTGGAACAAACCGGCCTTCATGTACACCAAAAGATCCCTGTGACAACCCCCGGCCTAAAGCAGTCCCATGGCTCATGGGACAAATATCAAACAATAAGCCTCCACAGGGTCTGACAAGAACTTGTCTTCGTTGATCAGGTAAGACAGCACTGCATGAGCCAGAATATCTAAGATCCGCCTCTCATGCGATCTCATCCAATTATTTAAAACTACATGTGGCATTATTTTATCCATTCACATGAGAAATTATATATGAGAGTATTTTTTTTTCTTCTCCCTCCCTTTTTTTTTTGAATGCATCCAGTTGGGGTTCTCTGTGCATTTTTTTACCCCCTAAAATGACTATTTGGAACCCCCCCCACCCCACCCCCCCAAAAAAAGGGAACTTTGAAAAGGTCCTGTAAAGAAGACCTGGCAAGAGTAACCTTTTTTCTCACATGCAGCAATGAATTAGGAAGATGTGGAAGAGCTATTCTGGGTCATGGGCCATGCACGTCTCCCTTAATCCTCCTCCACATGCGTCCAACCAAGTGAAGACCAATGCCTTTGTTAAATATTCATCAATGGCTGTCAATAATTAACAGCTCATTATATGAACTCAACGAGGATTCCCATTCCAAAATTAATGTGCTGCTAATGCACAGGGTGAAGCTGTGCTCTTAAGAGCCGGAAACCTACCATGAAAGCATGATCCTCGCTATTCTTCCACAGTTGAAGAGAGAACAGAGAGCTTTGTCTTCAATCAAAAATTTAAAGCGCTTGGAGTTCGATCTGTTGGTTTTGTATTCTTTAACTGAACAAGACGTTTCAACTACGGCTGCAGAAAATGGAGCTTGTTATTTCTGCTTCTTTTTAAAGAGAAACTTTAAAAGAACAACTTTTCGAACACGTATCCTTCTGAGAGCTGAGCATAATGACGTGAGAAAGAAATTTGTTCGGATTTGTCATAGAAACGTATTGTAAGATCAGCACTGAGTTTTTCGCAGACGTGAGGAAGCTGTCCTGAGGCGAAGCCAATGCAAAAGCAACTGTAATCAACTACATCAAAGAGAAAAGTCACTGTTTCTGCTCTGAGAAACTTTGAGGCGTGTGTTAATAAGCATGCATGGAGAATTTTCTTTTCTTTATTGTTGTTTGTTTGTTGTTCTGATTTACAGCAGGAAATCCCTCACTGAGCCATCAGAGAATTGAGCTGTTGATTATGTGTGTATGTGTGTGTATGTGTGTATGTGTGTATGGCTTCAGGCCATGACATGCAAGTAAACAGAAGCAGGCTGCACACTCGCAAACACACATATATAGTTCATACCGCACACAGCTTTGTTATTTCCATTGTTATTACCCCATTTGTATAATTAGGCAACTAAATTACTCAGATCAAAGATGCCCGTCCCTAATAGACACCCGTATCAGAGGATCATGAAAAGCTGCTTTGCTCCTCTCCTACTAAAAGATGCTAGCTTTGATTAGCACGCTATTATGAGTGCTTAAAGCAAGAGAGGCTGAACACACTCACACATTCTCTCTGGCACTTCTGCCTAGAATAACATTATTCTCCCTGTCTGTCAACTGTCTTCCTGTCTTCCTTGTGTGCCACGGCTCATTTTAACACAGATTATAAACACACAGGAGTCAATATGTGCTTGAGTGTGTTCAGCATTGTTCTTTCCCCGCGAGGTTTAAGGAGTTGAACACTGTTAAATGAAGCATGTGTCAACATTGAGTAAGTCTCACAATTGGGCTGCTAACTCTAATCAATACAGGCTTTCTGACAGCACACATTCTGTCTTTCTCTCCCCTTCAGTTTCAGACTCAAATTCCAATGTCATTGTAAAAAATGATATGATACAACTAAAAAAATCTGACAAGACTGCTTGAATATTGTGGGTTTTCTAGTAATGCATCTCAGTGCAGATTTTTAGCTAAGAAAAAAAAACAAATTGAATGAATGCATTTTTTTAGTTCAAATTGTCATACACAGAAAAAACAATTCCCGCGTGCACTAGAGCATGAATAATTTATAAGGTTGCATTGTTTAACTGTTTGCTACTTCTATTTACACGGTTGTTGAATTTGTGTCATGTTTAATAACTTACTGCCTTTTTATCAGGATGCTTTCATTCTTCTATTTCAGAATGATCTATTTTTCATGTTACCCTTGTCATCTTTAATGTACCAAGTGTTTAGTCTCATGAATGTTTATATGATGAATATTCATGTGATGTTGTCAGTCGTTCAAGACGACAAGCACATGATACAGTATGTGCTTGATATGTAAATTTAGTACAGGAAATATGTCACAATATTATACAATTGAAATCAAAGTAACAATGTACTGTAAACGAAGGCAAACATTTGCAAAGAACTCTTTCTGAGTGGATATAACTTAAAAGAGTTGCTGAACTTCAGTCGAGAAGACATTATCCTAAAATAGACACCTTGAGGTAAAAGAAACTGAATTAAAAAGCCAGGCAAATTGTCTAAAAATTCTACACAGCCCACTCTGCTCTTTCCCTGTCCTAACTAAAACCACTCTAACTACACTAAAGTGCTGAATTTGCTAGTCTACTGACATAGGAGTGAACAAAGATGGCTGTGCAGTACTAAGTACTGGGAGAAAGACTTGTCAAAAACAGTTTGCAGCAACTTGAGTGACAAAACCAGTGCTGCCCCTGCCATCAATTTAATGGACATATGCAAAATTAAGTGTAAGTCACAAAAAAAAAAAAAAAAAATTACATGTGGTATTTAAAGAATAATATGCATAATATATTGGGATGTTAATATTTATGATCAGGAACCTTAAGTATTGCTTGTCTTAGTCTACACTTTCACTGAAAGCTTTGACTTCATGGTCTCAATTAATAAAAATGTTTAAAAGGGGGTTGGGTTGGGGGTTGATGCTTTTTCCAGATTCTCCAATCTTTTCTCCTGAACATTTCAAGTGTCTGTTAGACCTACATGTTAGCATGAAACATGTCAGCATACACAGTATAAAAAAATGAAAACAACGACAACTAAGAAAACCAATGTGAATAGGTTAACAGTACTATATACACGGAAATACTGTAAAAGACCTAATGTAATTTTACAGTAAAAAATTTTTAATTGTAGTTTTCAGAAGTAAAAAAGAACAAATCAACGTATAATTTAAAGTTAAAAACTCTAAACTGATATTCTCAGAATATCCCCTGCTTGACCCTCCACATTTGAAAGTATTTTGTTTATATAATCATCAATCATAACCGTTTGTTTTATCAGTTATGTACATTTGGGTTTTATGTTACATCTTCTGTTGTTAAATTAATGTTTGTTGCATTTAGTTTCATGCACGTTGCCATGATGATGTTTTGTGTTTTCATGAATGACCCTTAATGTGGCTTTCTCTTTTACCTGCATTATTATGGTGGTTGTCAGCATATGTTAAAGATGCAAAACAGATTTTAGTAGCATTGTGCATCATTGAATTTACAGGTTTACAATCAAAGTTTTTGTGCATATTATTATTTTATTTTTTACAGTATAGCCTTGTGGGAAGTGCTCCCCAGCTCCTGTCTGTCTTGCACTTTCCTATAAATAGAATAAGAAAACACTACACAAATGTTTGCATTTAATGAAGCCTAATATTATTACCCCAACTCAATAACTCTGCATAAAATGTAAACATCAAACATTACAACTGTTATGGTAATTATGACAATATTATGGTGATTAATACATCACAAGGAAATTTTGTACATTTGTATGACTTTTCAATAATTTGAGACTATATTTAAACATTAATCATCATAAATGACAAAAGGTGACACTTAGATTACACTTTAAGTCAAGACACATTTTTTTCCAAATAGAAACACAGAATAAAGCATATTTATCAGGAGCTTCAGAAAGATGAAATCCATGTCTGAGAGAGGGACAAGGACTAAGGTTAAGGGATAAAGAAAATCTGCTTATTTTATTAGCATGGATCCCCCAGGGAACCTGGAGAGTCCATGGACTGTCAGGACCTATTAAACATGTAATTCTTGATGGAGGAAAACTTTGTACATAGACAGCCTGAGCAACGTGTTATTAAAAATATGAGCATGGCCGTGGAAAATAAATAAATAAATAAGAAATACTGATTAAATTTTAAGCAGCCGACGGGCCGATATTTTGCCTGAGGCGTATTTGTCAGTTTCAAAGGGTGTTTTTATTAATTTTGTATTTTGCATTTTGTTAGTGGAAAGAGCCTGCTCCACTGGGAGCGCCACAAGCTATAGACAGCAGAGCCTATAGGAGAGAGAGCAGAGAGACGCAGAGAATGTCAAACAGCAGAAAATACACTCCCAGAGTCAAATCAAACCTGGGTCTTCAGCTAAAACCCCCACAAGACACACACACATACACAAACAAGAGGGGCAATTTAAGCTTATTACACAAGCACACAGAATCATGATGATGTTTAACTGTAACAAATGTTTTTACACTATGCTCACCCCTCTTATTTATCACTGCAGCAATCACAGCATTATTTAATGCGGGTAGAGAAACTAAATATTTACACTCTGAATATACACAGTATACGTACATAAATTACATGCAAAATGACTTTGTAAAATAAATGGAATCACCATAAAAGAAAAAAAAAGAGAATAAAAGGAAAAACTAAATATTTTAAGTCCCTCATAGTTGTAAGATACTGACAAATACGTCTTAAGTGCATCCACCAATCATCAATTGTCAAGGGCTTGAGGGAAAAAAAGAAATCTAGGCCAAAAATATGAATTATAAATCTTATTTTGTATTAAATAAATAAATAAATAAAAAACACCCTAAAACACCAACTCGAAGTGTGCAAAAATGTGAACAACCAAAAATATAAACATGACAAAATGATTTAGCTCTGACATATCAACAAATAAACACAGTCTCGTAGGCACTGGTTACTTCTGCATAAAAGCTAGTTTCCATGAGAAAGAGATAAACAATATGCATAGTAACACTTTTTAAAAAAAATAATAAAACACTGTATAATGCAAAGTGAGTAACTTGTATATTCATATGGGAATACAACATGTATTTATATTTATAACTATGCAAAGTATTATATGATTTAATAAAGTTACTGTTATCATGAATGAAATTCATTATAAAGTGTTGCCAAATTTACAGATAAAAATACATTAAATATATATCCATAACTGTATGTGCACTATATATATACAAGTAACAATTAAATACAATTTGTGCAAATTAAAGAGAAAAATAAAACTATTTATGTAAATAAATAAAATACCAAATATCTGGTTGCTGTCCAGACATACAGAAGGTGTCAGATGTAATCAATGTTTCATGCAAATTGTATTGAAAACAAGTAGCATCAATGGGTTAATGGTGAAAACAAACCCAATTTTCAATATATTGAGGGCTCATGCATTCAGACAGCTTCAAACAGCACTGAGCACTGAGTAAAGAAGAAATGCCCTTGGGCTACAATTTACAGAAAGCTTTACCTGCTGCTGGCTCAGCCTGGACTGGAGCCTGAAGACAAAGCAAAATGATTCCCACCTGTGCGTGAGCAAGTGTGGGTGTGTGACTGCGTGCTTCTGCATGTGTGTTCTTATTAACTGCAGTACCCTCTTGTGATGCAGAGATGACTTATTACCCAGAGTCAGCGAGTGGTCATGGGAGTGAACGGATACAAGCACACCTTGGATGCCTGTAAAGAAGAGAAGCTAAACTCAAATCAAATCAAGGTTCTTCTGTTTGAGGCCTCAGAAAACATCAGACAAGCACTGCAGGATCCTTGCACTGCAAGACAACAACGATGTTTTGTTTGGTTACCCACCGATCTGCTCACATACAAATGATGACATGCTAATACACCACCTTCCTCCAAGCCCTCACAATTACATCTATTTCCGTATTAAAAGGTAAAATATCCTGGCACGCTCTCTCTAAATGGGTCCTATTAACAAAATGCATCACACCTTCAAATTCAATTTACATTATAAATGTTCACAGCACATTTTGTGTCAGCGCTGCATGTCAGAATGGCTCACTGAGGAGACGCCACTTTGTTGTGCAGTAGAGAAGGAGTTAATTAGCCAATCGGATGCAATGTGTTAAAAGAAAGAGACAGAGAGAGAGAGAGAGATAAACCAAGTACTTGGATAATCATGCTTTCCTCTTATTTATTTCATTATTTGTTGACAACGTTGAGCTTTTGAAGTCTGAGCTGTCAAAGAAGCAATCCGACACACGCCTGAGCTTATAGGAATGCATAGGGAGTGCAAGCTTTGTTCATTATGCTTAATTCTGAATAAATCTCATAGAAACCACCAAATTACTTTTAAGTGATGTGTTGAAAGCGGTTCAGTTAAAAGCACTTTGAGTGCAGGCATCGCTTCTCGCTTTCTCTTCTCTTTTTTACTCACTTTCAAGCAGGCACGTTCCTTCGATGACATTGCTAACGGGGCAGGCTAACTGTGCAGATTAATTTAGATGGGTATAAGGGATGATTTGTACGGACGGGATTGAGCAACGCTTATTAAACACGGGAGAAATTAAAGAAGCCGTCTGAAAGACTGCCTGTTTTATGCCAACACACTAATCAGTAATTAGTGCCGTATGCGTCCTAATACATGGGCCTACGCTGCACTGAATTCATGCATTTTGTGAAAGGGAGGATGGAAGGATCCTGAGTTTGGCAGGTCTTTCATCATTACCAATATTTGTGTCTCAACCTCTGAGTCTGATTTGTGGTTATTTAATGATTGTGATGGCATCGTAGTGTGTGTTACTCTGCCATGATTGCCTAGAAGAGAGTGAGACAGAGAGAGAGAGACAGAGAGAGAGAGAGAGCAATAAGAAGCAACAATCAAAACTGTTTTTGAATATGCAATAAATGAAAGGAGTATAAAAGGAAATTAAAAAGACTTGTTATGGTGGTTATAGCAGATATTTGTGAACCCAGAATTACTCATAAAACAGAAATACTGACTTTATATTCAAGTAGTATCTTTCAAAATGCTGTCTTTCTAAATCTGACATGCCTCTCTAGCAAATGTGATATTGCAATATTCCCAATTTATAAAAAGTTTGAAAACAAGCACCTTTGTCATTGCTCAGCCAGCAACATTAACTCCACATCATTTTACATTAAACTGGGTACTAAAATCATTAAACGAATGCTGCACTGTTTTTATATACAGTTCTAAGCACAAACATTGCCTCCTTTATATGGACCTTAGACTGTACTTATTCACAAAACTGCCTGTGGAAAAAAGTGGGAAATTGAACTTTATTTACTTCCAAATGTATTTGTCAACATTTTTATCACCTTCCACAATCTAGCACTCTGAACTGACCTGCAAGTTTGGAAAATGAATTTAGCCCAGCTTTTAAGTGAATCATTAGTGAATTGGAACACAGAAAGTGTGTGAAAATTTACTGTATTATAAGTGGCTGCAATTCATTCATAGCAAACTCCCCCTCAAGTGCTTTACTATAACATAATTCAGATAAGGAGAATGAAACAAATTTGCTATCTGCATC